>NC_083563.1:38054296-38726751 GCF_019925205.1 Metopolophium dirhodum | reverse complement strand
TTCCAATATCATTAGGTAATCATATACAATCTGATACGCAATTTAAATATTTCATTTTTAAGAAAAAAAAATCACGTGCACGTAGATTGTAGAGGTTACATGATTTTATGTGTAAAGTTGGTAACTCATAGATATCTTACCTTTCGATACATTTGCATGATTTATTTCATAATAATAGGTAGTTACTTAGTGACTAAAAATTGTTCATTGTACTATCTTTGATGTATGAGTAATAATAAAAAATTCACTTTGATATTCTTTTAAATATATACTTTTATTAATAACACATAATTTACTCCAAATACAGTTAAAAATATACAATTATCACAATGTTTTAAATGTAATACAGATGATTAGTAATTCATAATTTACTCCAATACAATTTTAACAATATTGATTATGAAAGGAACAAAGAACCTTATGGTTTTACAATGATGTTTATTTTTTTTCCTGTAAAGAATATTTTTATTTATTGATGGTGAAGAAGATAAATAGTGTATATTGTAAGTGAAATAAAATATTAAAAAATATGATATTGAAGAAAATAATTTTTTATACAAGATGATTTTAAATTAGAAAAGAGATAGATAAAGCAATTTTATTTAATAAATATTATATAATTATTCTAAATGCCAATCATTTTCTGTTAGAGATCCGAGAAATAAAAGTTTGTTGAGATTATCACCGGTCAATCGATTACGAATATCAGTCATAACTTGTCCTGCTTTGGAAAAAATCCGTTCAGAAGGTACCGATGTGGCTACCATTGACAAGTAGGGATCTATTATTTTCTTTAAATATGGATATATAGCCCAGTCAAATTAGATTTTCAGTTCGGAAAAAATCCCATCAAGCTGAAATTTGGCAAGTCGACCACGAAATCACGTGCGCGTCAAAGGTCGTGAAAATAGCCTTTTTTTTAATATCTCGCTGGTTGTTGGTCGTACGATAAAATGTTTCATACAAAAGTTGTAGAGGAGGTAATTCTCTACAAAAAAGGAACTATGACATTTTCACGTAAGAGTTTTAGTCTTTGAGCTATAAAGCCTACAAAGTACATACTTTTAAAGAAATTTGTTTTTTTCACAAAAAACAAACAGCCTTTGCGTTATTATCTCGCTTTGAGCTTGTCGTACAAAAAAAAGTTTCAAATAAAAATTGCAGAGGAGAATATTGTCTACAAGATGTTTTTTTTAATATTTATAATATGTAATTTAACTTGCAGTATTCACCATTTAGAAAATTACGATTATCAGTTATCACTGTATTCTATAAATTGGTATGTATATTTTGATATAAGTTACATATAAGTTATATTCAATAATCAATATTGTATATTATAACATATAATATAAATAAAATTTCTTATAATATAAGATTATATCTGTGTGATATACTTATATTTATACTTATTCATTAAACATCTACCTATAATTTGTTTCCTAGGCTGTTAGGTTAGGTTAGGGCCTATAATTTGATCAATAAATAACAATGTAAATCTTAGCAATAATGCAATTAAAAATATTTAATTAAAAAAACAATGATTTAAAATTTCATAATACTTAAGAAATAAGAATATACTCTAGAATAATATTTATTATTTACTATAAATTATGAATATATTAAATTATAACAGAACAGTAACATAACATAGTAAACAATTTTTAAATAAGAATATAACCGATTAATAAAATAAAATAAGTATTTTCTGTTGTAAGAAATTAAATAAGTAGGAATCCAAACTTGAAACCATTAACATTTAAAAAGTAGTAAATTTGCCTAATAAAACTAAATTACAATAATTCCAAGTTTTTATTTAAAAATATTAAAATATCAATATTTTTTGGTGACAGTCTGTTTCTTCGTTTGCTTACAATTTGCCCAGCTTTAGAAAAAATCCTCTCTGATGGCACTGAAGTGGCAGGATTACATGAATATTTGGTATAGTTGGTTTTATACACAATGAAAAATAAAAACAAAATAATTGATATTTTTTTCATTCTGAGAAATAAAATATTTACTATGAATGTTTATAGATAGGTAGTTATGTTTTTTGTAACAATAGTGTGAACAAAATTATTTATTTTAAGTTAAATATGTAAAAAGAACACTATATTATGTACCTATTGAATTTGTTTTGAATAGTTTATTTTAATAACTAAATTATCAAAATTATTATAATTTTTTATTTACTTACTTCTATTTCTTAATAACTCTGCAACTTCATATTGAACCTGTTCCAAGGCTGTATCTGCATTTGAGTTAAGCATAAAAGCAGCTTCTTTATATCGAGGATCTAACAGTGTAGCTTTAGCATAAAAATGTGACGGGTTCATTTGTTCAACTGAACCGTATGCTATTAAAATGTTTTCTAGTAAAGTTTTTTTTAAATTGGTGCCAATTGAGGTTTTTGGAGTTTTTTTCTCAATTGAAAGTTGAAGGCCTGGAATGAAAAAATAATGTTACAAAATAGTAGGTATTTGAAATTTTTAAAAATTTTCCCAAAACAAAAATTACCTCTGATTAATGGAATAACTTTCCCTAAGGTTGGTTTCTGTTCATAAGACAACTGCACGGTCAACGTTTCAAATGGCTTCAACAATATTATCAAATCTTCAATAACTGTCCATTGATCATTTGTTGGCATTGTTGGACATCGCTTAATTGACAAAGAAACAACAGTTAGTGGTTCTTTGACCTCTAGAAGACGCTCTAGCGTGGTTAAGGTGCTATTCCACCTTGTAGAAACATCTTGTTTCATTTTCAAAACTGTAAGACCCATCTGTTGCTGTTTCTCGGCCAATTGCCTTGTGTGAACCTCACTGTGTTTGAAATGGCCTACAATTGAACGACACAACTTTGCCAAAACAATTATTTGAACTTGATCATCGGGGACTATCATCTGTTCATCAGAATCTCGTCTTAAGGACTTCTTAACTATGTTATTTAGTTTGTGGGCCGTACAAGGAATATGTTCAATGTCCATCAAGCGTACAGCTGCCTTAATATTTGCCCCAGAATCAGTTACGATAGCACACACTTTTGACTGAATATTCCAATCGTGAAAAATGCCATGCAATACTTGAGATAAACACTGTGCAGTATGGTTGGAAGTTAGGTTTTCTGTAGTCAAAACAAAAGTTCTTAACTGTAAATCAGTATCGAAAAAATGTACTGTTGCCGTTAAATAGGACTCAGTGTTCATTGATGTCCACACATCAGATGTAATTGCAACATGTTTTGCATTTGAAACTAATCCAAAAACCTTAGACTTTGTGGTTTCATAAATGTTAGGTATGACTGTAGGGATGGCAAAAATTTTCCAGACCTCGATATATCGATTATCGATATATTGAAAATCGAAATATCGATACACCGATATATCGGATCAGAAAATATCAATATATCGCGGTTTTTGAGTTTTTTTTTAATTACTAGATGGCGTGTTTTGACCTACTCTCGCTCTCACTTGTGACGGCACGGTTCAAATGATAACTATATAAAATTATAAAGGATTTCCATACCAATTACTATCAGTGCGTAGTATTCCCTGTCCCTCTTGATTTCGGGTCATGTTTATACACTGGATAGTGTTGTAGTCTGTGAGGCTACATCAATCACAACGGAATTCATATCCACGTTCAATGAACAGGGAGAAAGGATACGCCTTAATTTTTTTTACTCAATTTTATTGAATTAATTACCAAATTTTTAATGTTTTTAATTAACATAAATTAACATCTTAACATAGTATATGCCATAGTATAATATAATAAAATGTCCACAAAAAACATCCATTTTGAAAAATTGTTTAAGAAGATATGCAAATACTTTCCATATAATATATATAGTATGTATATTATACTAATATACCTAATAATAATGTTGAAATACTTTATTATTTGGTAATTAGACAGTTAGTAAGTTGATGAGAAAAAATATTTAAGTTAAGTTGATAAACAGTTAATAAATAATATATTCAATACTAAAATTGTAGTCATAAGAAAATGTTTTACTCAGTTAAAAAAGTTAATTAAATTATGTTTGAATACTACCTTGGTCAAACTAGATAGACAATAGGTTGTGCAACTTTTAATATTTTTTAAATGATTTCCTAATGTTCTGTCATAAACACATTTTATCTCTTCTCATTGAAGCAACTTTCTTGGTATTGTTTAATGTATACTGGTTAGGTTAGACAGTTAGGTACTGGCAGTAACATAAAACAGTACCTACTAAAGAACATAATTTCAAATTGCCAAAATGTAAAACATTACATTAATAATAATAGGTAATAATGCTGCCAATCTTGAAAAAAAATTATATTTTAACAAATTATATTTTTACAATATTTAACACTGTATACAAATGAACATATAATGGTGTTTGTATTATATTTATCATCGATTGAGTTTAAGAATAGTAATTTTGACAGCCTTTTTCCCAACAACCTGTTGCGTTCTTTAGATAACGTGGCTCCAGCCTTAGAGAACAGCCTCTCTGATGGAACTGATGTTGCCAAAATACAGAACATTTTCTGACTTACGTTGTACAGTTGTGGGTACACCATTTTCATTTCTTCCCATGTTTCAATAGGATCTTGGGAGAGATTTATAACCGGTGTTCCTAAGTATTGCATAACCATTTGGTCTGATGCTGATTCCTGATTTTTAGATGTTGATTTTGATGACTTTTTTTTTGATTTTTGATGCGCTAGATTTTTATGATGTTCCCACAAATCAAATTTTTTTTAGACAGCCTCAGGTTGATCATCTTCAGAAGAAGATGATATTATATTATGTTGACATACTAATTTTTTTAAATTTGAAATAGCTTTGGAACAATCAACAGGATCTTTGAAATGAAGGTTCTTAAATCTAGGATCAAGTAATGTAGCAATAGGAAATGAATAGAACTTTTCGATATTCCCAAATCTTTTGTTTAATTCAGCAACTGTAACATCTTTTAATTTTGACCCCAATTCAGTATCAGGTGTGTACGAAGTTATGCTATTATTTAAGCAACTCACAAGTGGAAGGACTTTGCTAATAGTCACATTACGTTGCGATGACATCTCTAAAGTAACGTTTTCAAATGGTCGCAATACCACTAAGACAGCTTGAAGTTCCTGAAGGTTAATGGCGGAAGGCATTTGAGGTGCAGATGGACGATGTAGTAATATATCAGATATTAAGAGGACGCTACACAGGCAAACGAAACCGAGCAATGACCAAGAGAATGCGCTGTTAGGTGTTTTCGTGATCCGCAAGCACGCGACGTTTAAGCCGCGCCCACTACACATTGTCGGCTGCCGGCCGACAATTGTGCTCATTCGGGAGCGATGTTTATTATTTTCTCAACCTTCGTCTATAACGGATCGAGTAAATACAATGCACACACGTCGTACAATTATGCCACATTGCTGCCGTAATATTTTTGATATTCGCGCGTACCTATTCGGCTTGTATTTATTGCTTTATTAAATACTTACTTCATAAAAAATATATTTAATACAGTAAATAATATCTAGTTTATAACTGTAACATAAACGAATATTACCGAAATATCAAAATATTATTTTTTAGTAGGTTAATTAATTGAATATATTATTTTACGTTATACTACTACCACATAGGTATATTTTATAAATTAAATTTTTTGCGTATTTCTAAACATTAAACATTTTTCACACATCAGTCATCTATTATTTATAAGGTCCTACTTTTCTACCTATCTTACAATAATTTGAAACCTACGATTTACTAATATGTACTAATAAGTAATAAGTAATACTAATAAGTAATGACAAAGATATTATGAATTAGGTACGCATGTATTCAATAATATATTTATTAGTTTGTAATTAATAAATAAAACTCTTGTTTACTTTAATATGCATACCGATACCAATACAATAAAAAAACTACTAGTTATTTTACTTGGCTTTCTCTCGTTCTCGTATATCACTTTTTAGCATTCTAGTTGGGTAAAGTGGTTGTACTATTTCCGATAGTAAACATTGTAAATAAAATCTAAAACAAATAACATTAAAAATATTTTATGTTACAGTGTTATAGTATAAGTCTGAATTGTAATTATTAATTATACATTTATACTTTACTTACGCTTTAAGTTTATGAACCATTTTAGATTCCCAAAATGTAGAATTATAAAGAATTGTTTCGATGTTTGTCCAATTATTCGTGTGCACAACAAAATAACACAATTGTCCAATTATTCGTGTGCACAACAAAATAACACAATTTTCGACGACTGATATGTAACTGCCCCATAATTTGGTAGTAATATGCATGTTCGGTTTTTAATTTTATTTTATTATTCACAAGACTGCAGTATTGTAACTAAAAATGCATATTACATATTATATATTATATATATATTTCTAATTATTATTAAATAATATTTCATTCATCATTGGAACGTACAAATAACTTACAAGATTATTGTTGAAGTACCGTACGGTTAAGCTTCCATGGCTTATGAATCATGTAATTTTTAACGAAATTAAATTTTTTAAACTGGTATATATAGAACAACTTATGGTCTATAACTTTTATTCGAAACTTTTTTGTATTTTTTTTTTTTAAATGTGTCTAATTTGCGTTTTACTTTTTTTGGGAAAAATACGGATTTACCCCAGGTGCGGGGTAAATCCGTATGTACCCTGGGGCAAAATCGTATGAGGATAATTTTTTATACCAAAACACAGTTCATTATATTTATTGGTAAATTATTAATTGGTATTGGTCTTTTGTTTAATTCATTTATAAAGTTTAACTAAAATTAGGCAGTAGGTAGTAAGCTATGTATGATTTCATTTTCATTAATTAAAAATGTACCTAAACATTGTTTTCAATTCTTCAAAATGTCAACAAATTAATAACACAATACAATATGCGATAAAACCTGCTCCCATTGGCAGTAGTACAACAAATACAACTTACCTAAGTACCTATAAAGTTATTAAAATAAAACAAAATCTTCTTTTAATATAAGAAATAAAAATGACCACACAAAATTACTTTTTAATAAAAATAATAACAAAATTTAATATGATAAATTTTTTTGGCAATTCTAGCTAGAACATAAACAGTTTATTATAATCATAAAAATAAAACAAAACCTTATTTTTTTATAAGAAATATAAATTATTATACCAAAATAACTTTTTTATAACTTTTCCAAAAAAAATAATAATGAAACTTAACATTATGCCTGCCTAGCACATAAATATAGTAGGTAAACATAAAATAATATGTAAATATTAAAAAAACAAAAACTTTTTATAACTTTTTCAAAAAAAAATAATAACAAAACTTAACATTATGCCTGCCTAGCATATAAATATAGTAAACAATATGTAATATAAAAATAAAACAAAACCTTTTTTTCTTATAAGAAATAAAAATTACCTTAATCAATAATGTTTTACTTATTTTTTTTTTATACAAAGATCACAAATGTAGGTCTTCCAGTTATCAACTCCTCCACAAAGCTCATGACACCATCTACAGCAATTTATACATTTAACCCATTTCTCTCCCTTTGAGTCTTCTTTGTATGGCATACTACAATATATACACTCTTCGTCGGCACTGTCATCATCATCAGTTGAAACACATAGCTTTTTGGGGTGAATTTCTTCTTCATCTGTAGAAGTGAATAATCTTTTTTTAATATTATTTTTCTTTTGTTTTTTCTTTGGCAGTGGTTTGCTGTTTTCTTTAGCTTCTTGGAGTTCTTTTTTGTATGGACTTTCAGTGATAATTGCTGTCTTTCCTCTTCTTCTTGATGATCTGTTAATATTTTGAGCTTTTGGTATTGGCAAAATAATTTCTGGAGATATAGTAAAAATCTGTTTTTCATTTGAAGAAAAAGTTGTATGTGGTGTTTCTAATACCAAACTTTGAGACAATAAAGATGAAACAGCTGCATTTTGAACATTATCTGCAGGTTGTTCAGTATTCAATGTATTAGCAGAGGAACTAGGTTGGGGAGTAGAATATAATGCAAGAGCACTATTATTATCAGCTGAACAACAAGGTTGTGTTTGGGTATCTAATGACATTTCAATATTATTGGTAGTTTCAGCTGGAGCAAAGTCAGAATTGTCAAATATGTCTGAATTAAATGGAGCTATACCAGTTTTTCTAAAACCAGAAATTGCATTTTTAGGAGTTGCTGCTTTTAGATATGCCTCACGAAAAATTTTAGAAATGTGGCGAAGACCAACAACTTGGCCTGGGTGGTTAAGTAACCACAAATCTAACTCTTGGCTATAGTATGTACTGAGTGGACCCATAAAGCTCACATCTAACGGTTGTAATTTGTGAGTTGTATGGGGAGGAAAACAAATGATAACTATATTATTTTTGCGGGCTACATCTATAACTTCAAGGTTTTTAACATGAGTAACATGACCATCTAAAAGCAATAAAATAGGGTTTTCTTTTGTGGGATGTGTATGCTTAATAAAATGATGAAGCCACTGCACAAATATTTCGGATTGCATCCACCCTGATGGATGACAAACAACCAATGATCCAGGTGGTGCTTCTTCTTCAAAATCTGGATTTAATCTGACTCTAGGGAATATTAATAATGGGGGAATATATGAACCCGATGCTGAAAAACAAATTGTCACTGTAACATTTTGACCTCTTTCAGCTGATGACAGTTTGCCAACTTGTCTTCGTCCCTTTTGGGAAATTATTTTGGCTCTACTTTTGGCTACATTTGACAATCCACTTTCATCAACATTAAAAATTTGTTCTGGCTTAAAGTGATGAGTCTCATAACATTTTTTTAACAAATCATAAAAACTATTCACCACCGGTCGATTGAAGCCCATAGCTCTCACAGCTGAAGTTGGTTCTGGGATCCGTACTGACAACTCTGGGTGCCTTAATAAAAAGCCTTTTAACCAATCTTGACCTACATAAAAAAAATTAAAAGATAATATAACAATAAACTTTAAAATATATAAATAAAAATAATCATTGCTTAATTCACCTGCTAAACCATTTGTTTTATTAAAATTATGAGCAATATTGTTTCTTTCGGCAAGTTCAAAGGCCATTTTTCTAAAATGATTTTGTGTTAAGCCAAACAAACGACTTTCCATGTCTTTTAAATATTGTACAAGAACATTTTCTTGTTCGATTGAAAATACTTTTTGATAATGTCCCAAAGCTATAACAATAAAAAATTATACTTTTAATTGAAAACAATTATTTCAGCACATAATTGACAAGTTTACAATAAGCACCCCCTTATAACTAAATAATATGTTATCTAATATCAGTAGAAAAAAATTGGTTTTCTTAATAAGAAATTTTCTGTAATAATACCTATATCAAACTAATTACCATAATATTGTGTAATCATTAAAATATATACCTTTTAATCCACACTGTTGTACATTTAATTTTCCTTCTTTAACTTTATTGACTCGATCCTGTAACGTTGAACGAGGAACTTCATAACGAATAGACGCAGCATCATAAGTCAAACTTCTTTCCACCACAGCTAATACAGCCATTTTCATATCATCTTCCAACCATGATTGTCTGTTTGATTTCCGAATATAATTACGAACCATACTAAGAAAAATAAAACAATTCAATAGGTACTAATAAATTGTTTAAATTCAACCATAGCAATTGTCAAAATATCAACGTAGTAAAACCGTACAGTGTATAACCATACGATTTTGCCCCATACGATTTTGCCCCACAAGACTATTAAAAGTTTTCGAGCTTTATATCAAACATTAAATTAATAAATGAATGCATTTATACAACAAATGTAAATTACACTTCATTAGCTATTGAATAATAAATATGACATACCTGAACAATTTTTTCGCATATAAAAATTCACTCTTTGAAATGTTGATAATATTTTAGTAATTGAAAGTAAAAACATAAAACGTATTTATTTTAAAAACGTGATATCAAAACAAGTGCACTATCATATTCAATAGATAAGCAAACAAAACGTTTCAAATCGGTGTCTTCAGTTTACCTCCATGATAACAATTATTGATAACATTCCGATAATACGATTTTGCCCCGCATACGGTAATACCCCGTCTTCCCCTATCTTTAGCAACATATGAGCATTTGATTTCAACTACAGCATCGTTTTCAATTAAACCATCTATAAAAAAAAATTTTTGGTTAAAATATTAAAAAAAATAAAGGATATACCTATTATTTTTATCAAAATGCATGGCAATAAAAAAAATGATTTACCAGGACTCGCTGCTAAATATGGATCATTAGGATCAATGATCAAACCACAAATTTCAATTTTTTTTTTTATAATTAATTCCGCTTTTTTACGTGCGATGTCTTCTACTTCTCGTCCGTATTTTAGCGATTTTGACTGAGCACTTGGGGCGTAAAGTATGTTATACACTGTATTTTTGCATGATGTGTTGGCACGCATTTTACAAATTTGTCCAAAGCGCGATGCTGTAAGTCTTATTTTTCTTTCATAAAACCATTTTTCATTGTTACTTTGATCTCGGGTATCGATTTCAACTTGTTTAAAATTGACATCATTCAATGATGTCAGAAACATTAATTTTTTGGTTTCCAATTCTTCTGCTGTCAAAATTTCTATGAGAGGTTCAGCTAAACCATAATCGGCATCTGGTCCATATGAACGCGGCTTTTGGTACCTCCGCTCATTCGGAAATAATTTTCTTTTATTTTTCGTGTTTTTTCGAATCCGATCAATATTTTTCATAAATTTTTTTCCAAGCATCCCTATAAAATAATTATAATAAAAAAGTGGGCAAGTATCCTATAAAATAATTATAATAAAAAAGTGGGCAAGTATAGGAAAATGCTCTGATGCGAAGTAGGTGTCAATTGTATCTCGTAATTTGTCATTGAGAATATGTCACTGCGATAAAAAGCAACATTTTAATTCAACAATAAATCATTGTATACAATAAAAAAACAACTCTGAGTGGAAACGGCCTATCTTTTTCGTAATCTAACGATTAGTATAAAGTATAATATAAGAAAAATGCACAAGTAGTAGGCGCCCTCACACAGACTTGGATAAGATACTGTTTAAATGTATGTCCAATACATATTCCGGATAATTAAAAAAAAAGTATTCAAAATATATATTCGAATACTTTATGATGATAGTATTGCGGATTCCCTAAGTATTTGTAATACTTAAAAAAAAAGTATTCCAAATATACCTAAATGCAATTTATACGGAATAATAATGAAATAGTTTATAAAATTGACTGATCGTTAAAATAATAGGTACCTACCTATTCAAAAAATACTGTATTAAAATATTTGTAAAAACTAAAAAGTAGTTAAAAATTCGGAATACCATCCAAGTCTGCCTAAACATTATGTATTTATCAAATATACTAGTGAATAAACAAACCTGGACTATTATTTATTTGCCATTTTCTTATGTATTTTTCGTAAAAACTGGTTCGAATTGAATGAAATCACCGCTGCTTCAACTCTCGTGTTATAACTACTACGACCTGAAAAGTTTAACCTTTTTCCCGCCACATGCTTATTTATAATTGCATTGAATTGGTCGCATATATTATTTGTTTTGTTTTCAATTAGGCTCTCTGCATTTAGTACTAATCTGGAAATGCAATTTTTCATTTCTCTCAATATACCACCGTTTTCGGCTTCTGGGATTAAATTTATTGCAGAATTCGATTTTGACCCAGTACAAAAGTAAGCCGCACAATTTGAATGGTGCCCTAATCGGTGATATAGACAATTGTCTAAATCTTTTCGAAGGCCTATAAAATGTTAAATTAATTAAATTATTATGAATTATAATTATAATATATTTTAAATAGATAATCAAACTAAGAGAGAAATTAATATCGTTTTCTAAAAAATGTTAGAACATTTTTACTAATTAATAATATGAAAAACAACCTTTAATTTTTGGTGCCATTGTTAAGCCATTATTATTTCAACAATGTTTAGCTGATTTTGTAACATCTCCACGAAATCTAAGGATATTGTCTGCAGTTCTTATATTAATCTTTTGTAAATACTGAATAGTATACATTTGTATCATAAACTACATTTTTTTTCGAAGACTATAGGATAAATAAAGTGACATGATTTTAAAATATTATTAAATGTATTATTTTGTTTTTTAAAACATTAGGTACCTACTGAACAATAGAGTAAAACAAAAAAAAACATAGCTACATGATAAATATTTACAGATTATAAAATTGTATTTCTTCTTTTTCCCCTGTTGTTTCCTCTTCATAATCATACATTTTCCACTGAAACTGAAAAAAATAAGTTATTATATACCTATATATGCAGTTTTCTAATTTTAATTATATTTACTTTTTTTTCGCTTTGTTGTTGTGACGTCTTCTTGATCTGAATCGGAATCGCTAAACTGGTCATCTGGTTGAATTTCGATGCGAGAATTTGAGCATGATTCACCGTAGCATGTTTTACATGCAACTGAGCACTTCATCCCTTGTTTCCGACAGCCACACGCCGTTCCACAGTTTTTCAAACAACCACAAGAAATATTTTCCAAAATACTTTTTGGCGCTGGTTCATCATTTGTAAAAACTGGTTGTAATCCGTCACTTGTTGATTTCCATCCCCAATGTTCTGCATTAATCTCACGTCCGTACCATGTCTGCACCTGGTGAAATGTTCGGAATAAATGCTGTTTTAAGCTTTCCTGTGTAGGAGGAAGTCCAGCTAAATTAAATTTTGTTTTTGAAGCATTTCGGACAAAAGAAGTATAACGGTAGTTATTGATGGAATGTTCTTCATCGGGTGCTCCATAAAGTTTTAAAACATAATGTTCACCTGATTTTAAAATTTCGTCTTGTGATGAATATGGATTATTAAAAATGGATATGACTTGTTGAAGGTCCGGATATTTTTCTAATAATTTAAAATGTTAAATTTTTCCAACATTAAAAAAACACGAAACAGTGTCGCAACCACTTATCGCGTGTAAAAATAAAATAGATTGTTTAATTCCATTTATTTTTTGAGCTTCTTGAGTGAAGTAAATATGTTTTTCATTATTTCCTTTCCCAGGTTTTAAAAATATAATATTTTTTTCTTCATTTGTAAGAGCAATCAATAAAACTAGTAAGTCTATGTCTTCTCCAACTACAATGACATCAGGCTCATTTTTTGCTTTTAAAATCGCCTCATTTACTATCATTGTGTCGGCATCATCGGCTGCTTGTAAAACGGTGTAACCATTATTCTCCAAGTATTTAGATAACATTTTAATGAATCTACTTTTATTTTGTTGATTTGATAAAAATGAACTTTGAGCAATTGTCAAAACCATATTTTCGTCGAATAAAATATCTGCCGAAGTATTTCTTATACGTCGATGACGTTCTGCATTTTTTGTACTTCGTTAAACATAATATAGGCTGTTTGTTCGAATTTTCAGATATGATAACGTTATTGCCATATTTTTCGATTAACCTCGATTTCACAGTCCTTACGTCTGGTTTATATCCATTAAGTTGGTCGATTAAATCAGAAATTGAAAATTGACATTCTTCACTATTTTCAATAATATCAAAAATAGTATCCATAGCTTCAGATATATTCTCCTGTTTTGGTCGTCCCCTTTTTTGTCCCGAAGTAGCAGTAATTAAAAAAAAACTTACGTAACAATCGTGATGATAAATGGCCTCAGCGGATACTAGATCTGGTTCACTGATAACTCTTTTCCAAACCGTTTTTCCAATATCATCACCTCGTTCTACAGCCCTCTCTATTATTTTTTCGCGTGACGATAAACTTCAGACATTATACACTTTACAACGTTTATTCGCCGGTTTTTTCCGTTCATTTATTAAAAATGCGTCATCAATTTTTTTTTCACAAAAAAAACACGACTCTTTAAAATTAAATGTTGGTTTATTGGACCGCAATTTCGCTTTAACGGGTGATCGAATTGGTGGCTGGTCAAAAGTGTCTTGTGGATTAATTCGATCAATTCTCGCGTATCGTTTTCGACATTCTTCGTGCACTTTCACGGAAACGAGATTTTTTATAACATCGGCTTTACCGTCTTTACGAATGTAACTCGAGTTTAAAAATGTTAGTATACCTTTTCGTTTTACTATAACGCCATTACCCTCGGTAAACCCTTTGTCACAAATAAAACACGTATTTAACGACATGACGAACAACACAAAAAACACGAATCATACACTGTTTAATTTTTAATAAATGCGTGGTTACGGTACTAATAACACAGACAACGTATCGGACGGTGTGACAGTCACTAACTAAATGTAAAAATGTCTAGACAGTAGACACTTAACAGTATAGTGACCATACACCGCCGTGTACGGTGTACCTACCCTCCGTAAAAACCGGTCATTATTGCCAAGGCTATACATTCCTCGCGCCAGATGGGGATAGCGTCCCTTGCAGCTGCTCACCGGAATAACACACGAGACTAAACATATATTCGTATATATACAGAGTGACCCACGGAGATCTGACATTATTTTATTTGTCAGAATGTCATATATCTGTGGGACACTCTGTATATACGCATATATTCTACGTTTCTTGATCCATTTGCAAAATACGTGTATACTATATAGGTACACGTCATTATAATAGCGCGCGGCGCCTCATTCTATGACGGGCGGATAGACTTTGTCGCTTATCTATTACTCTTACGCTAAAAGTGTATAAATCTTTTCTTGTCAAAAATGTTACGATCTTCAATTTACGTATAAGCTATTTTTATCATAGAATTAATAAATTTAGAGATATTGTAAGAAAACCGTAAAAAAGTGAAAAATTTCACCTAAAATCCAAGATGGCGGACGGTTGCGGACCTCGGAGGGATGGCGCATTTTTTTTGGTCAATCAGGGCCCTAAGACGAAACTTTTTGCAAAGTTTCAAAACTTAAGTATTTTTTGCAAGGCAACGCGTTTTTTGGAGCCCTATTGACTGGACTATAGTAATTCCTACAATTTTTGATTTGTCAACATTCCATCTATCTAAACAATTTGAAATTTCTCTGGATATGTACTCGGCAGTGTGTGATTGATTAAGTTCAATGACTCCAAAAGTACCTGTTAAACAAAGATTGTTTTTGTTGTTGGTACATTTTGCAAGTTAAATGTTTAAATTAATGAAAAATAATACACAAACCAGATTGTAAAGATTGGTTTTCCAAAAAATGTATAGTTAAACCAAGAAAACTCTTCATCTGTTGGGTATCAGTCCAAATATCAGTTGTCAGTGAAAAATAATTAATATCTTGCAATGCTAAACGAAATCGCGTTTCAACAATGGAATACTTTTGGTCTATAATATTTTTCATTGTATTTCTTGAGGGAACTTTGTATAGTGGACATACTTGTTTCATCATATGAAGAAATCCCTTTCCCTCAACAGTAGAAAATGGCTTATTATCTTTACAGATATAATAAGCAATTGATTCATTTATACGGTGATATTGGGAACCGCCAACTATAAAAATAAATTACTAATATTACAAATGTGTAATTTATAACAAAATATTCATATAGTTATAGTTTAAAGTAATAAATATATACATTTTGTATAGACAAACTTTTTTTACATTTAGAATTGTGTAAACTATTTATATTTTGTATTACTGTATAAATTATTTATAATGCCAAGTTAAGGAAAATTAGAAGTATAAGCAGCATTTACAAGGAACATAAAATATTTTATGTGTATAGAACAACCTTTCTAAAAATGTATGAGATTCAAAAAAAAACAAGCATTACCTCACAAAACTTATCATTCATTGAATAACTTACCAGCTATTGATGATATTTGGCCAAACATTCTGTCAATATTTTGTTGTTTAGGAATACACAATCTTGACGGTTCAGCAACAACACCATATGTATCACTTGTGACGCTACAAATCTAAATGGTAAAAGTTAAAAAAGTCTTAGAATATTATATAATTTATAGCCATTTTGTCAGGGTACTATCCCAATCTGCCTAAATTTTAAAACCTATAAGTAAAATTACCTCATCTGGATCGTCTGGATCATCAACCACATTGTCCAAACTAGATTTTTTTCGTTTTCCGTATTCCTGGACCTGGCTACTACTTTGGCTACAAGACACAAAGCTTGAAATCGCAACCTGTTTTTTCTTGGTTGTGCTTGTGCCTTCAGTTTCATCCGCGTTCTTCTTGGTATGCTTTTCGAGATGTGCTTTAAGATTTGACGTATTTCCACTGGTTTTTATGATTTGGTTGCATAAATTACACTTAGCCGATATTTGGTTTATTTTAGTAAATGTTTGCCACAATTTACTGGGAGGGCCATTGTTCAAATATCACTAAACACACAAGACACAAGACACAACTTTTAAAAAGTGTAATAAACTAATAAAATACTGAGTCGTACTGAGTCGTACTACTCGTACAGTCGTACATTGACGGCATTTGGCGGTTGTCGCCTTGTCGGTGGCGATAATTTGATAAAATAATTATTATCATTTATCGACAGTATCACCACCATGAAAAAAAGAGATTCTAGATTTTCAAAGAAACAAAACCGATACGTATGAAGTATCGGCTCGTACAGTCGTACCAATTGATAAAATATCGATGTACCGATAATGTAGAAGAGAAAATATCGATGTACCGATATTATCGAAAAGTAAATATCGATATAAAAATATCGATATATCGTTGCCATCCCTAGGTATGAGAGTTCTTCCAATTGTTCTTCGGCTAGGCAGCGTATATCGGTAATCCAAAAGTCTTACTAACTTTTGAAAACCCCGATTCTCTACAATAGAAAATGGCTGCATATCTTCTGCAATCATTTCCACTATACCTCTATTAAACTGATCAACTCCTCTTTCGGTTGGAGCATTAAATCTATATATATACCGTAAACCGCGGTAACTTTGCGCCATTTTAACGCTTTTTTCAACTTAAGGCCAAAATTTAACTAGGGTTATGAGTAAAAAAATTAAAACCTAACAATTTTCACGTAAAGGTGTGGGTACAGACATCCCTTCTGCAAAATCAAATTTTTAATTTTTTAATTTTTTCACTATGAAAAATTTTTTTGAAAAAAATGGGCCAAAGTTACCTGGCAACAGGGTAACTACCCACCTCTAAAATCCCTATAGTTTTCACCTTATATCTGCATTGGGCCAAAGTTAGCCTATGCTAGATTAATTAGCTACTACCTGAGAATTAATTACGTGTATTTTGATGGTAAAACAATCTAAAATAACAAATAAAAACAACTTTTAGGAAAAAGAAACTGTTTATTTCATCAGAAATGTATACTTTAATTATTATAAAAAAAAATGTATTACATTATTAAATATTATATTTATATTATAAAAAAAAATCTGTAAAACAGTTATAAGAAATATAAATTTATGTTTTCAAACAAATTCGTCAAGATCTGGAACCAGGAAAAAATTACGTTTGCATAACTTAGGTGATTCGATTTTGCCGATTACGTCGCCCCACTCATATTCGATGCAATCTTTTTTTGTCGGCCATCGCCAGCTTTTTGACTTCTTTTCCATGCAGTCTACTTCTGCACCATTTTCCCTTATCGCAGTTATACGACCAGGAAACTTTTTGTTCTCAAACATTACTATAACAAAATCTCCAACGCTGTACGAAGCTTGATCGCTTTCAGGTTCACCGGCTTGAGGTTCATCGGCTTCAACTTCGTCTGCATGTAGGTTATCCACGTTTTCATCACTGTCCTCTTCACTGCCACTATCTGACTCATCGACAAAATCCATAATATCGGATTCATCGCTGGAGGAAGAAGACACAACTTTACGTTTTTTATTTTTTGCCAAAGGTCCGGTATCAACTCTTGCCTGTTGGAGGTCTTCATAAAAAATACTGTTTCCTGGTAAAACTTGCAGTTTTTTTTTCGTGGCTTGCCAGGTCCACCTATGAAATCTTTGCGTTCTTTTTGAAGACGATCTAAGAACGCCTGTCCGATCAAATCTTCGTCCAGTGTGCAATTTTTATTTTCTGCTAATCGATCGAGAAGCTTTTGCCTGTTAATAGGGTAGATACCAGCTTTTGCAAATCCCGATTGCAAGTTCTGTGTTTTTTTAAATTCCAGTTTGTCTATCAACTTGGCGAGAAGCCTTGGGAACACGTCTTTGGGTAATGTAGAGAAGCAAGAACCATGTTTGGTTTTTTTCCACTCTCTCAATAGTTCGCTCCAAGCTCCCTTCATTGGCCGGAAAAAAGCGATGTCCAATGGTTGGGAAATATGTGTAGTATTCGGAGGTAAACATATAAATTTAATATCGTGTTCATGACATAACCTTAACACACGTTCGTTGATGTGAGAGGCCAAATTGTCACCGTCCTATCAACGCTGAAGGTCCGCCACCTTCTACTTCTTTCAAGAAAACACTCTCGAACCAGTCTTCAAAGGTGACGGAGTCGAACCAACCACTTTTGGTTCTGTTGTACCGGGTACGAGGTGGACCACCTTCTGTCCACGTAGTCCACAACGATTCCGCTTTATAAACTACATAAGTTGGAATTACATGAACCTCCGCATTACCACAAAACATTAGGGAAATGGCGCTTTTGCTAGAATTGCAAATATTTTCAACATATTTTGCACCTCTCTTTGAAATAACTTTTTTATTTCCCGGGTCGTCGGTTAAGTTCGTCTCGTCGTAATTATATATCCTCGAAGGCGGAATATCACTCAACGTCCTTTCGAGGCGGTCCATATAATCGTTATTCAGTGGCGCCGAACTAAGAATTTTTTTGTGAAGCGAAATCTAGAATTTTTTATACACCCACCCACCCACAGACCCACCCACTTAAACTTTTCAGCCATCTAATATAATATGAAAATACTACACACAATTTCCTATGTTAAGATTATTTTATTTGAGTTTTTACATGATTACACATGGATTATAAAGTTATTATTATTATTATTTTTATAAAATATTATATAAAACTAATTACTAAGCATTTTCAAGATTACAATTAGTGCATTATGTAATATAATAATATAATACAATGTATTACTAATATAATATAAATAATTATACAATTAAGTAAGCAGCTTAGCAAGAACTGAACTATTGGAAGCAAAGTATTTGATCACACATTCTGTGTCAATTTGTATATCTAATTCACATGCCATTATCATAAGTGCTTCCAATCGATCTTCTGACATAGTGCTTCTTAAACGGTTTTTCACTAATTTTAATTTTGAAAACGCTCGTTCAGGTGAAGCACTAGATACTGGTAGGGTAACAGCAATACTCAGTGCTGTGTACATGGTTGGGAATATTTCTTTTAATCCTGATGAATGGACAACTTTAAAAATAGTATTGATAGTTCCACTATTTTTTTTACTATTTTGATCTATTTTATTATATTGAATATTATCACCATCATCATCATCATCATCGCCATCAGTATCAAATTGTATCCAAGAATCCTTGTTGGTGTCATCAAATTTTACTGGTAGATTCATTATTTTTTCAAAATCAAAGTATGATTTGGAGAACTGAATATATTCGTGTTTTAAAGATTCCTCATCAACAAATTTACCGTATACTTCCGAAAACCCTTTGAACGCATCTTTCGGTATAATATTGGTCTCAGCCACTTCTCTTAACCGTTTATGTGAAAATAGACTTAAGTCTTTAAAAAATGGCATTGTTTCTTCATTGAACCTTGTAGTTATTTGAGTAGTGGTAATATCGAGAATCGTATAGAAAGTATTGACTTTAAAATTTTCTATTTGGTCAATTATACGTTGATCGGAAGAGATTTCCCCAGGCATTTTTTTAGTACGACGAATTCTATTGACAGGCAATGGTGTAAAAGAAAATTCTTTATTTTTTGATTGTATGAAATTATCTTTTTCTTGTATAAGATTTTTAAATTCATTATCACTTCTGAATGTCTTGATAGTATTAAGAGTTTGTTGAACATGGCTAATAGCAGAACATAAATCAATATCAACACTTTGCAGACATTTACTAAGAGTACTGGTTTTATCAAATATTTTTTTGAAGATAAGTGCTGTTAATAAAAATCGTTCTTGCAATAAGTAATCAAGTAAGCTTCCAGCTTTAACACTTGAAACTCTATCTGTCATAGGGTCATCTTTAATATCAAACAATGTGTCAATAATAGCATCATAAGTATCAAGAACAGTTTGAAGAGAAGACGAATGAGATGACCATCGAGTGGTTTCAACTCGCTTGAGTCTTCGAAGTAGTTTATTTGGATACCTTGTTTTCTGATTAGTACTATAAACATGTACACGCTTCTTACTACTTCCTATAAAATCATATAAAGTTTCTAAATATCCAAATAAATCTCGAGCCTCTATGCAACAGCTTACAGCATCAACAACAACTAGATTAAACCGATGAGCCCAGCACCAAACGTACACTGCACACGGATTTTCTTTTTTAACAAGAGATTGAAGTCCATTATAGGAACCTTTCATGGACGCTGCACCATCATATGATTGACCAACAAGGTTTGTTCTCCAATCTAAACTCATTTCTAAACAAATTGTATCCAACATTGTTAATAAATGTTTTCCAGTAGTCAGGACAGTCTCACGTAGAGCAACAAGTCTTTCACAAACAGTGCCATTTTCTTTGTTGATATAGCGAATGACTAAAGATAGTTGTTCTTTTCGTGATACATCGAATGTCGTGTCTAATGAAATACTAAAAAATACAGCAGTTAAGATTTCTTTTTTAATTACATCATGTATATTTCTATAAATGGCTTCAATTAGTTGGTTCTGTCTCTGCCAAGATATAAAATTGTAAGTTTTTCTTCCTTTTAACTCAACACTTGTAACATAAGAAGATAGAACAGGCGAATATTTTGCAAGAAGTAAAACCAAATCTTTATAATTACCTCGAATATTTTCTTGCCATCCTTCTCTATGACCTCGAAAAGGTAAAGAGTGTCTGCCTAGATACATTGTTAAATCAATTAAGTGTTTAACAATTTCTTTATTAAAAGCAATATTAGCAATGGAGGATTCTTTCATAGAATGTATAAGAGGATATTCAACTTGCCTATATGCTGCTTTTATCGAAGCCATAATATGAGCTTCTGAAGTTTCATGCATTATTATACTAGTGGTACCTTTGTTCCAGTTAGAAAACCCATGTCTTGTCCAGTTTGGCTTATTATTACGGGCGAACAATGCACAGTACAAACAATATATTTTTTTATTTTTAATAGAGTAAGATAGCCATTTTCTTTGTAATACTTCACCAGTAGACCGTTTATTCCAGTACCAGGATTCATGAAAAGATCTGCCATTATGGTCCCTGGGAAATTGTTTGTCAGGCAATTCAGTAGGCAATGGTTGAGCAGCACCCATCTTCAAAAAATAGCTTATCAATCCTGGATCAATATTTTCAATTTGACTCAAAATAGCAGGATCGTTGCTAAGATCATTAAGTTCTTTATATGCTAAAAACAATTGTAAATTAACTTCTGTCTACTACTCATTTCATTATATTAATTTTACCTGATGGGACCAAAGTTACAACTTGACTGGATGATGCACCATCAATTTCAATTGCAGTAGAACTCTCAATATCCGGGTTCTTCGATTCTAGTTCTATTATATATAAAAAAAAAAAATGATCATTTAACTAATTACAAGAAAACTAATCGCTTAATGCTTATTACCTAAGTTAAAAATTTTAAATTACATACCATCATCATCATTTTGTTGTCCAATCAAACAATTATTTAATAACGCTGGAACGTTGTTTTGTGTTTCCTTTCTATTATTTGTTAAGGCAGGATAGTCTGTGTAAAATGTATTAAAATAAATTATTTATTTATTTAATCAATAATTTAAAAAGCATAACAAAACTACTTTAAAAAAAAAATATATATTTTTTAAATTATTGAATTGAATAACTACATTTAATATCATTATCTGTATAGGAAGGTATATCTAATGTAAAAAAATAATGATAATTAACAATAAAATTAATATTTGTACTTACAAAAATTATAATTTTTTAATTTTACCTGATGGGACCAAAGTAACAACTTGACTGGATGATGCACCATTAATTTCAATTGCAGTAGAACTCTCAATATCCGGGTTCTTCGATTCTAGTTCTATTATATATAAAAAAAAAAAATGATCATTTAACTAATTACAAGAAAACTAATCGCTTAATGCTTATTACCTAAGTTAAAAATTTTAAATTACATACCATCATCATCATTTTGTTGTCCAATCAAACAATTATTTAATAACGCTGGAACGTTGTTTTGTGTTTCCTTTCTATTATTTGTTAAGGCAGGATAGTCTGTGTAAAATGTATTAAAATAAATTATTTATTTATTTAATCAATAATTTAAAAAGCATAACAAAACTACTTTTAAAAAAAAAAAAAATATTATACTGAACAATATTATAAGTCATTAGTTTTACTAATTAGTAGGATTGAATAAATATGATTTCATAAATACCTGTATCAGAAGTTGGTCTTGATTTTTTAAAAAATGATGAAACACTTTGTGATGTAAGACTCAATTTAACTTTTTTACAAGACGCCAAGTGCCGCGACCAATTTGTGTTATTTAAATTAGCACGTCTTTTGCCACATATGCACTTACGATTTTCTATTTCCATTTTCGAAATCGAATTTTGTGTAACGACAAAACTGACAACGAAATACGAATGACGAATCACACCACAAAACACGATAAAAATAAAATAAATATGATAACCTCTGCTGGTAGAAGAAAAACATGGGATTACCACTGACAACTATTTATAGAATCTAGTGATAATTTACCAATTATACCCAATAAATATTATATGATACTATATGATAATAATGACACAGTAATATCACGATTAAAGATAGTACAATCGTGGGTAAATATATGATAAATATTATAATAAATAACGGAGCATGCGATATCGGGTGTGGACTGTGCGTGGACTTCTAATTTCTTTTTCATGCCATCAGGCATCAATTATGTTTAGAACACAGAACACCTGATGTAACTTTGTTTATCCACTAACCACTACTCCCCAGAACTTACCTATACCCACCTACCCACCCACCCATTAAGAAGTGAAGCGATCGCTTCACATGATATATGAGTTCGGCGCCACTGTATTCGTTAATGTCACTTGCTGTTATGTTGGCGCGAGTTTTTTTAATGTTTGCACTAAACTTAACCGACAATTCCGGATGTCTTTTTAGAAAACCGCTGACCCAATCATCTCCCGGTATATTGTCCTTAAATTGTGGTACTATAGTACCTTTGCTATTCAAATATCGACTTATGGTCATTTTTAGGTCATAAGGTATCAATGGAAATCCGTAATTAGCCAAAGTAACACAGTGCTGAGCAAAACTTAATTCTTGTTCATGGCTAAAGACTGTCGGACGGCCAACACTTTTGCCATGGTCATTTTTTAATTTATTTTTTATGGTCGATCTAGGAATCTTATAGTGTTTTGAAGCTGCACGTTGGCTCATTAATTTTAATCTTATTGACTTAAGGCACATTTGTAAAGTATTTTCACTATAATTTTGGTACGTCCTAGTACCGGGCTTACGTATTACTTTCCGCGGCATGTTGATCTATTAAACAAAAAAGAAGGGACAGATGAGATATTATACAAATTAAGTACCTAGAGAGACTATTTACAACACGGAAATAGTATTATAATGCCAAAAAAAGGAAAATAAACAAAATTGTTCGACTCAGATTGTAGCTATCGGGAAACATTGTCCCAGGGCCAAAGTTACCCCGACCTTAAAAACGTGTTTTAACCAGTGTTGTGCAAAGATAACTAAAAAATTATCTAGATAAGATAACAGATAATTCATTGAATATTTATCTAGATAAGATAATAGATAATACTTAAAATATTTATCTAGATAATAGATAAAAGATAACCACATTTATCTAGATAAAAAACAGATAATTGAAAAAAACTTACATAATTTAAAGCTTGCATTTGTAAAATGGCAATTTCGTTATAAATGAAATAATATAAAGTTTGTTCTCTTTTTTCTACTATTTGCACTTTTCTCTAATATTTTCTAAGTACATTTAGGATGCAAACTTAGGCTAATAATCACTGTAATCAAAGCCTTTGAATTAAAAAAATAATAATAATAAAGTATAAGATTATGATTTATTTTACTATTGGAGACACAAAATAAGTAAAATCTGCTTTTTTTTGTTTATTACTTAATACCTAACTATAATTTATAAAAACAAAACATAATCACTATATAGTAAAACTTTTTCTTTTTAAAAGTATTTTATTTATAATCATTAATCAGTTAATAATACCTTATATTAAAATTCAAAATGATAACTAAACAATAACTGAATAAAAATTATCATGTTAATAATTAACAAAATAGTCATTGTTTAGAAGATATATCTTTGGTCCCGGGTAGAAAGGGCATAAGTCAATTTGACCAACTTTTTGAGACAGCAGTAACAATGTTTGAAAATTCCTACGTGTAAGTTCATTATATCCTTAGATATTTAAGGTATTTTTATTTTGTATATATTACATTCCTAATACATGTAACCATTAACATTCTTGATACTAAGAATATTTAATGAGATAACTGTAGTTATGCCCCTTTGAGTTCACTTATTTTGACTTATGTCTTTTGTACATGACTTTTCAAATAAATAAATTATCAGATAAAAATATCACTGAACAGGTACATTAATGTCTAATACATAGAATATAGTAATAAACTAATAACCAATAATTATAGTATATTCATTTATTATTTTTATGAAAAAAAAAATGTATTACTTTTACAACTCTCAGATAGGTACTCACTCATAAAGTACCTACACTAATACAATATTGGCAGTTGGCACCTACAATATTATAGAAATACAATTAATACAAAACATTATAATTAAAAAAAAAAAATATTAAGAACTTTAACAAACTTCAAGTGACTCATCAAGTACACTAAACTAATTCAACATTTTAAAGAAATAAAAACAGTATAAAATAATATTATAATAATTGAAAAAAAATATTAAGAACTTTAACAAACCTCAAGTGACTCATCAAGTACACTAAACTAATACATTAAATAAAATTAAAACAGTATAAAATATAATAATTGAAAAAAAAAATGTTATATTTTTAAAATATTACAACATAATAAAATTAAAAATTGTTTAATGAATCACATTATTAATCACTTTCACTCAAGTCTGGGTCATATGAAGCATCTTCATTTTGATCGTCCTTTAAATTCTTATAAAATGCATGATAAATATTCGGTATTAATGGTAGTAAATCAATTAAATCTTTTTTTTTTCTTTTGAAATGGGTAATGGCCCATCATAAGCTGGATCTAATGATATAATATTTGCCATATTTTTTGAGCCTCTTCGAATCATATTTAAAGTTTTAAATTCCTCTTCTTCACTTAGACTGCTTTTTTACAATAGCTTACCCAACATTGATGCACAGTATCTGACCCATGAAACATCGTCCCAAATAAACTTATTGCCATCTTCATTAGTCTTTCTCATGACTAAAGGGCCTTTTACAATCTTACCAAAGTCATATATTTCACTTTGTTTCATTTCATCTACATGAAATGGTTTTTTTTTGTTAGTACAACTTATTAATGTAGCCCAATCCCTTGGATGAGCTACAATGGTTTCTGACTTTTTTTTTTGTTTTTCAATAAGTGAATGATCACAATCACACTCCATATGTGTATGTCCTGGCTCTAAAAATTTGTGATTGATTTCTTGTAACGTTTTCTTTTTTGATAATAGAGCAAAGAACATACTGACCATGTGGGAATTCTTGTTTTGTCCTGCACAAGAATCAGAATATAAAGTAACTGTTTTTATAGTATCTGGTAGTTTCATAAGGTCCTTGAAAACACATGATGCAATTTCATTGCCTCCCCTACGAGCAACTTCCTCATGCCACAAATAACAGGAAGCTTGTCCTGATGCGAGATTGTGTGTTGTTAAATTATATGTCCAGTACAAACGTTTATAGAATGCCACAGAGGTCTCCAAAAATGGTGTTGGCAAGCATTGTTGAAGATCAAAAGTAATGCAAATATTTGTTGAATCCAATTTTGATTTTTCTTTGTCCAGGCGTTTGAAACTGTAAGCGTCATCAGCATTTTTAATATGCTTATCACGCTCATTAATTAAATTTATTTTGATTTCAGCATTTTGTTCCATTTCAATTCTCATTTTAAACGAATCACATTTGTGACAGGTGTCGGCTTTTCTCACTTTAAAAGATAAATTGGTAGTTTTAAATAAAAGGTGATATAATCATGACTCTAAAAGATCTATTTGATAGATAAGATATTATTAATACCTATTTTACATACCATTTAGAGTTTTAAAATAAATATGTTCTTTTGTTAGAACGATTTTGTGGTACTCTTCAACATGTTTTCGTAGCAATGCATATCCGCTGAATAATTGTCCACATTTATTGTCTGGACATTTTATTGATTTTTTAATGATATTTTCTTCAACGATTCCACTGCCACACTTCTTTCTATGTGCTACTAAATTCCGTTGGTACCCAAAAAATTTTACATATTATATTGCACATAAGTGAAGATGAAGACGACATTATACTTACAACATTTATAAAATAAAAGGTAACGAATAAACACAATTAGGTATACGCGTCGTTGTATTATGATAATGCGCGGATAATGTATGTTTCTTAATAATTATATGATATTTATATTTATATTTAAACATGCGCGGGTAATATAATGTTTCTTAATAATTATATGATAATATGATAATAATCCTTACTTTCTGATTGGTCGCTGAATTTTGCTCTCGATCCTCTCGTCGTAATCACCACAATTTTTTCATTTTAGATATCACATATATTATCAGTTTTATGATTTTTCAAAGTTATCATATAGTTATCATATAGTTATCGGTCACCGTACAATCACTAGTCAGTTTCCATGTGTTATTACTTAATAAATAAACACGTTACAGTAAACAAATAAGATTACAAAATAATCAGAATTATTTAACGAATACGATGGTTTAATCACAAACTACCTACCAGTAGTTTTAAGGCCAGAATATATAAAATTCATCATGTTGCATAAATGCAACTATATGCATTTAAGGGTTAATATCTTAACAATTAAAAATCTCAATATTGAATTTAATAATGTTAAATTATGAAAATTGTATTACTTGTTATCAATAATTATTGTGATTGATTAATGATTATGCTAAAAGCTAAAACTCACAAAGGTAAGAAATTATTTAAACAAAAATACACAAATAAACTTATTTTATTCATAGTACCTACCTACTAACAATTTTTTTATATTATTTTATAGATTAAATCTATTTTTCTGTTTTTTGTTTTTGCAAATAAATCAATAACTTCATTTAAAATTAAAATAATATTTTTTAGAAAGAAATTATTTAAACAAAAATACACAAATAAACTTATTTTATTCATAGTACCTACTAACAATTTTTTAATATTATTTTATAGATTAAATCTATTTTTCTGTTTTTTGTTTTTGCAAATAAATCAATAACTTCATCAATAAATGTAGGATCTGTGGATAACTCGTTCAACATTTGTTTTTCAATGGTCAGTGATGACAAATTTGACAGTCGGCCATTGTTCATAGAATTTCTTAAAAACGTTTTAATACGTTTCAAAGCACTCATATTCCTCTCACTGGAAGAAGTTGTTACAGGGATGCATACTACTAATTGTAACAATTTTGAAAGTTCTTAATATACATCTAGTAAATTGTCTAAAATTAAATAAAAATAATTAATTATAAATATTTTAAATTAAAATGTACATTATAATTATTTATATTCTTACTTTTGTATAAATAGCAAAGTATCCCGCTCTTATGGTACTACATTCTGAAATAGACAGAACAGATACAACTTTTTGAACTTTTATATATAGTATCATTCTTAACCATGATTTACCGTGGTACATTCATTACAACCTTTGTTAATTTTTTAAGTTTTTTCAGAAGTATTTCTCCATTCTCTTCATCAATATTTATCATACAAGATACATATTATTAAAAGTATTGCTTTTTACGATGACTCCCAGCATCTTATAAAGTCAGCTATAAGACACCTGTAACTAATACTTGTAACTTCATTGTGAATAATAATAGATAAACTCCTTTATGCCAGTATCTAATAAAAATGGAAATGCACATACAAATCTGAGTTTTTTGAATTTTAACTTCACCATCTTGCCTTTTTTTTTAGCTTACTCAGTTTCCCTGGAAATGTTTTTCAATCGTAAAAAAAAGAACATCAGTAAAAAATTGAGAAAACAAATGCACCTAACCACACATTCCTCACATTTCAGGCACTTAAGATATCCTTCCTCTTCTAGGATGTACACAATTTACCTTCGCCCCACATTCATCTTCAATATTTTTATCGATGGTCAACCTAGCACCTTATCATATGTTTTATAAAATATTATTTTGGTGTTGAAATGTATTATAAAGTTTTACCTGTTATTGTAATGACTGGTCACCTTAGCACTTATAAAATTGATGTGGTATTTTATCCATTTTAATTTTGTGGAATTTCTTTATTACAAATTTGTATCTTTTAAGTCTTGATAATTTCCATTTTATTTAAGAATAGTTCCAATTATTATATCAAGTAAAAACATTTCTATGCTTCTAGATGATCATTAATTCATAATTACATTTACTATATAATAATAACATGTTTAGTTAATTGAAAACAATGAATGTTTGATAAAGTTTGGTTCAGAATTATGAATTAAAGTTTTTTATCTGGTTTTTTACATAAACTACAATTAAAATATTTTTGATTAAAACAAAATATTTGAACCTTTATTTTATTATTACATTATAACTTTATTATTAATTGTGTATACTTATATAATAGCTATTTGTTCTTATCTACCATATTTGCATTAACATTGTTATACATTTGTTTTAAATTAAAGCAAATAAAAAATAAAAATATGTTTTATACGTGTTGATATTATTGTGTATAATAATTGTAAGTTGAAAATTCAACTGATATATGGTCAAATTAGCTGTGAATTGATGTATTATTCAATAAATGCATATGTATGAGCCCCTGGCGTGGTGTCTTGCCATCCGCAAGCTCTTAGATGTATATTTGAATGAACAAATTACAACCCAAAATCACAAATATGAATGGTTGTTTGTACATGTTAGCTAATTAGCATATATGGTATGATATTTATATACAACAAGTATATTATATGTCTATACACAATGGTGTTAGGAAACATGGTATATTAACAGTGAACAAGTTTATAATGCAATGTGTAGTAAAGAATATTAAAAAATAGTTATTTTATAGTGTCTATAGTTAGTTTTATTTTTATTCTGTATATTAAAATAATTTACTGATCAAATAATTTTTATGTATGGTTAAGCAATTATTGTTATTAATTGGTGATGTAGTAAATATGTAAAAAAACCATCTATAAATATAAATTACACTACTAGAAAAATATTATATTAAAAAAATAAATAAATAGTTTTCTGTTACAATGTTAATATTATATATAGTGACCCATCATTAAAAAAAAAAATTTTGTTTTTCAAATATAGCATACCAGCTTTTAATGTTATATGAATAATGATCTTTTTGAAGAGTTTAAATTAAAGAGAAACAATTACCAAAATATCACAAGCGTAAAATTAAGTTTTTTTTTGATAATTTTTTTATAAAATAATTTGATTATTAGTTTGGTTTTATTTTCTTTACATGTTTTATTATCAACAAAAAATAATGAATTTCTACAACATATTTGTGCTAAGGTTGTACCATCTAAATAATAGATTGTATCGTGTTTAAATCCATTAAATGGCAGTTGGTAAAATATTGTCCAATATTAATGAATTTTTTTTTATTTCGGTTCTTAATCCAAATAATACATCAGATTATACATCATAAATATCAAATTCAAATAATTTAGAATTAAGTTATTCACAAGTAGCTCAATATTATATTATATTAGATATTATTATCACTATCAGATCTAATGATTCAGTATCTGGACTGTCGTGTAGGCTCATAGTGACTCTTTGGATTATTCATTACCAGAAACATCACTTCTGGAAGTTGGCCAAGAAGTAAGTATAGGACTGGTTTTCCTTTGACTGAGCTGGAGGTAGATTATTAATTGTTTGTAACTCAAGTACCGACCTTATTTTTAATTTTGGACAATACATCTGCATTAATTGTTAGGGTATGTTTATTTTCAATTCATTTGTTAATAGGATTTGGAATTTTTTTTTTTTTTAAATTTACAACATTGTTAGTGTAGATAAATAATATCATTTTATTCAAAAAACTTTCTTTATGAATATATATAGTAGGTACAATGGCAACCTAAATCATTTGCAGTGTCTTCCATCATTTGATTAGGTACCTACTTTTTTTTTTTTTTTAAAGTAAGATCGGTTTTTTATATACAAGCAATGTAAAAACATTTATTTATAGGAAGTCCTTTCCTATTACCTCTCACAGTTCCACAACCATAAACTTTATTTTCAAACAAATCTTCCATGAGGTTGTATACTCTATTCAGGCTAAGAGTGAAAAAAATCACCCAGGTAGGTGCGCTGTCATTAGCTACATCTTCATCACCCATCTAGGGATGGCAAAAATTTTCCAGACCTCGATTTATCGGTTATCTATGTATCGAAAATCGAAATATCGATACACCGATATATCGGATCAGAAAATATCGATATATCGCGGTTTTTGGATTTTGAATTTTGAGTTTTTAATTACTAGATGGCGTGTTTTGACCATAGACCTATTAACTATGGACGGCGCATTCCACCCCGCTCTGCCCACAATACTAGGTGATCCTATAACTGAGAGAGAAAGAACACAAAGTAGTGAATCATGGAGGAAATACTAAACTTTTTTATTTCCATTTCCTTTATCCATAGGTCTATGCCTTTATCATCTATAAGACTATAAACATACTATCTATAAAAGTATAATATAATATTTATAATTTTAATATAAATTATAAATTTATAAAATAAAAGATTAAACTTTGAGTTCTTTGTGGTCTCTACAAATTTTAATTAAATATTCAATCAATGCCATGTTTTAATCATTAAGACCTGAAACCTAATTAGTTGCATTTATACTTAACAGCCATTTCTGGTACATTTTTCTACTTTCTGTTATTGCAATTGAAAAAAAGTTTTTTCATTCTACAAAACACTTTTGCGTATAATCGCCCTTAATTTATGTTTGAAACTGATTGTGCATTGTAACAAATTTCACTAAAGAATAGCAGGTACTACCTTATTGTGTACAAATTTATATTATAAAAATAAATAATTAATTGGAGTTAGATATAGTTTAATTTAATTAATTTATGAGGTTTGTATGTATTATCACCCATTTTAATATTATATTGATTAAATATATAGTACAGACTATAGAGCCTCACAGAGTAATAATATATATATATGTTACAGCTAAAGTGTTGAATTCCGTTATTTTATGAAATAACTAGGTAGTTCATGAATTACCTACGAATATTAGTTAAAGTATGAAATAATACATGAAAATTGTACTTTAACTAGTTATTTCATAGAATATCTAGTTATTCTGTACAATTTCAGTTTGATATCCGTTAAAGTATAAAATACATTAAAATTTAAAATATATATTATAATATTTTATTTTACTGAATTATGAATTAATTATAGTTATATTATTTATTTATTTGTACATGTAAGGCTATTATGGCATTTAGAGTTGCACAACACCTCTTTTTTTCTACAAACACATCGCTTTGTGTCACATTTTTTGGTACAAGTGCATTTAAAAAAACCCTGACCAGTTCCCAGTGACTGCGCAGTTGCCGCAGATCTTAATGTAATACTTTCATTTGGAACAGCTTCTACAGCTAACAAATTTTCTGAACATACTGTGAACTGGGATCGAGAGTATAGTTGTTTTAACACTCCTGTAATTATATAATGTTTAAGGTAGGTAACAAATAAATAAAAAATTAAAATAAAAAATAAAAAATTACTTGTATTATTTAAATTTTTCTTACCATCATTGCATCCCAGTTGATAAAACCCATCGTCAGTTAATTTTAAAACAACTGCAATAATTGAACGAGGATCACCCTTTCCTCTATCAACATCGGGAATTTTGATACGCACTGTAGAACCAATATTAGCAACCGCAAATTTAGTATTTGATAAATCTTTCATTCTTTTTGCCTGTTTTTCCAAATTTTCTTTAGCTTTTTTCCTCTCCTTAAAACATTTAATTATTTTTGTAATTACAATATTAAAGCTAATTTAGCTATATAATAGCTATAATATAATATTGACCTACCGTAGCAATATTTAAATGAACTATATCTTTTTCTGTGCCAACTGTTGGTCGATCTACGTCAGTAACGTCATCCTATAAAATATAAATAAATAATTAATTTAAAAATAATAAAAATAATTAATGATTAATTTTTCCTCCTACCGTAGCAATATTTAAATGAACTATATCTTTTTCTGTGCCAACTGTTGGTCGATCTACGTCAGTAACGTCATCCTATAAATAAATACTTAATTAGTCAATTACATTAATACAACTTTAAAGACATGGATGACATATTTATCATAAACTATTGTAAATATATTATTTTTTTTTTTTTTTTTTTTATGACATACCATATTATCCAATCGGGTTTCTGTCTCTAGCCCTGAGTTAATAGTTTGTTGACTTACAGCTTCTTCTTCAGATTCCATTTTACGCAAGATAACTTTAGGTAGAAGACTTGAAGATAGTCCAGTTTTTGGTACACTACCAAACATTGCTTCGTATGGACTACGTTTAATTCCGGAATGTAAAGCTTTATTCTTCATAAATTGTACAAACCGAAGGCCTTCACTCCATTTGTTGGTATTATTGCTTTGCATCCACGTAGTCAGCATATTTTCAATATCCTGGTTTGCTCTCTCTACGCTGCCCTGAGATTGGCTATGTCGTGGTTTGCCATGGACAATAGTCAATTCGGGCCACATCTCTTTTAAAGAATTTACAATTTCATTACAAAATTCTCGGCCGTTATCCGATTGCAGTACTGAGGGAGCACCAAATAAACAAAAAATATCCAAAAGAACGTATGCAATCTGTTCAGCTCTTTTACATTTCAAAGGTCTTAAAATACAAAATTTGGTCAGATGGTCCTGATAAACCAAAACAAATTTATACCCTGCGTCAGACTGAGATTGAAAATCAATTAAATCAATTTGGCAACGGCTGTTAAAATCTTCAAACACCATTGGTTTTACAACAATACCTTTTTTTTGACTTTTTTTTTTTTGCTGGCAAGGTATACACAAATCTAAGTATTGCTTAACATCAGATTGAGTAATATTTTTATAACGTTTATTTATTTCATATAACATGCGATCTCTGCCCCCGTGTCCAATAGAAATATGAATTTCATGTAAATAATCAAATATTTCTTCAATCATAACATATAATTTAACATTTTCATTTTGATTACTTACGGGTAGTATTAATTTTTCAATGCCGTTTATTTTTACAATATCGTAATGTTTTTCTAACCAATAGTCACGAGAAGATTCCTTTTTTATTTTCATTTTTCTCACGTCTATCATCAAACTTGCATATTTTTCTTTTGTTAAAACTGCACTATTTGGTTTTAATAAACGATTTTTAACACTAATATAAAACTTTTCTTTCATTAAATCTAATTCATTCATTGTGAACAATATAGTTAATACTTAAAATAATAGTGTAGAGACAAACGAACTAACAGCGAACACGTGTGACTGTAAAACTATTACTAAACTTTAAACCTGTATAATACATGTACCAAATACCAACAACAAAAATCTTATAATAACACGATAAACGATTATCTTATAATAACACGATAAACGTACATTGCGGTCACCGATAATCTTATCTGATTTAATGTGTTATATTAAATTGTTGAAATGTAAAGGTGGGATCACACGGCGCGTTGCGCGTCGCGCGGCGTGTGGAGTGGTATAGCGCGGTACAGTTGACGCGCCGTCTGATTCGTGTTGCGCGGGGTGGCGTTATTTACAATTTGACACATTAACTAAGTGATGCCAGGGAATGCATAAAATAACTAGTTAAAGTATAAACTATATACATTACCTACAAGCTTTAGTTATTTTATAAATTACCTAGTTATTTCATAAACTAACTGATTCAACACTTTAACTGTAACATATATATATTATATTATATAGGTTCTCTAGTATAGACTGTAGAATGAATCACGGTTAGCATTATATATTATGGTAATATGGAATCTATAAAAAACAATAACAATATTTACAATATAAAATATTTATTAAGTATAGATTTTTGTAATAAAATAACAATATTAACATAATTGTTATTGATGTTGAAATGTAATTTGTTTGGTCAAGTGTGAACGTATTCTTGTTTTTGGTTGACTGCATTGTTCTTTATTATGATGATGCAACCGAATTACAATAAATTTTTTAATAATAAGTTTAATTATTTGTAAAAGGTGATTATTTATTGGTGATTGAGATGCTATATGTACATTTAATGAGATAAATAGATTATTTATATTTAATTTAGCCATGGTTTTTAATTGTTTAATAATTAATTGGATTTCCGGAATGTCTTGATAAATCTTGAATTCTTGATGTAAATACTTTTTCGGCAATTTTACATATATTTATTACATCAATTGATGGTTTTTTAAGTCCACCTCTATTTTTTATATCAATAAGTGTATGATGCATGTATCTATCTTCAAGAGCAGAACAGCAAACTGAACAATTAATAATTTTAATTAACTGTCTTACCACAAATCCAGCTATATGTTGTATAACATCTTTATAAATATTAAAATCTTCTGGTTCAATGATTTGTTCATCACTGTCATCTAAAAAGCTTTCTTCTTCCTCCACACAAAGTACATCCATAATATAACGATCGGCAACATTTTATTGTATCACAATTTTTTATTTGGCAGTAGGCACACTGCAAAACACTACTTTATATCTTTTCTCACTCGACTATATCGTATCCTGACTTCTCTCTCTAAGCGCTGTCCATAGTTAATAGGTCTATGGTTTTGACCTACTCTCGCTCTCACTTGTGTAAGCACGGTTCAAATGATAACTATATAAAGGCTTTCCATACCAATTACTATCAGTGCGTAGTATTCCCTGTCCCTCTTGATTTCGGGTCATGTTTATACACTGGATAGTGTTGTAGTCTGTGTCCTGTGAGGCTACATCAATCACAACGGAATTCATATCCACGTTCAATGAACAGAGAAGAAAGGATACGCCTTAATTTTTTTTTACTCAATTTTATTGAATAAATTACCAAATTTTAAATGTTTTTAATTAACATCTTAACATAGTATATGCCATAGTATAATATAATATAATGTAATATATAATATAATATAGTATAATGTCCACAAAAAACATCCATTTTGATAAATTGTTTTAGAAGATATGCAAATACTTTCCATATAATATATATAGTATATATATTATACTAATATACCTAATAATAATGTTGAAATACTTTATTATTTGGTAATTAGACAGTTAGTAAGTTGATGAGAATAAATATTTAAGTTAAGTTGATAAACAGTTAATAAATAATATATTCAATACTAAAATTGTAGTCATAAGAAAATGTTTTACTCAGTTAAAAAAGTTAATTAAATTATGTTTGAATACTACCTTGGTCAAACTAGATAGACAATAGGTTGTGCAACTTTGAATATTTTTTAAATGATTACCGTAGAATGGGGTATCATTGGCCCAGATTTCACTTTTTTTTTTATATATTTTGGTGAATATTGGTAACATTTTTGTAAAAGTTGGTTACCTTATATTTTTTTCTTTTAAAATATGAATCAACTAATTTATAATATAAGTCATTTTGAAATTTTCGACACTTGAATAACCTACAGTTTTTTTCAAAAATTTGGGCCAATGTTGCCTGCAATTGGGGTAACTATGTCCCACATCAGTAAACTCATTGTAAACAGTGTTATTTATGATTAGGGCCAATGTTATAGTAAACAAGTATAAAATAAATATTAAAGCAATCAAAATATCAACATTTATTTGCTTAAAAATAATAAAAAACCTTTTTTTTATAAAAAAAAATTAACAGTTTATATTTTAAACCTAATAAAAAAAATAAAAAAACAAACTTCAGTCTCAAAGTTATTAACACTCAAGAATATACATTATAAAATTATTTTGTGTTTAAGGAAACCTAAAGAAACAAATGAATTAAAAAAAACAATTTATAACAAATTAATAAAATAATAACAAAAAACCTCTTTAATTTAACTGTTTAAAGTTAAAAGCTAATACAATTAAATAATTAAAAAACAAACTTCAGTCTCTAAAGTTATTTATCACTCAAGAATTACAATATAAAATTATTTTGTGTTTAAGGAAACCTCCTAAAGAAATAAACGAATTAAAAATAAAACAGTAACTTTTAAAAAAACAATGTCAAACAGTTTAATAAAATTAATATAATTTCAAACAAAATCTTCAAGTTCGAAAACAGAAAATTGATTCCGTTTGGAAACAATCTTAGGAGGGTTGATTTTTCTTAAGACGTCTTTCCAATCATACACTACCTATAGCATCTTTTCTTTGTGGCCACCTCCAGAACTTAAGTCTTTTTTCCATACAGTCTACTACTGGGCCTTTTTTGGATATACTTACAATTCTTCCAGGATATTTCTCTCCATTTAATAACACTATGACAAAGTTATCAATCTCTAAATCGTTTTGGTTTAAGACGATGTCACACCAAAACCTGTACGCGTGCAACGCTCCAGAGATGGCGTTGTTCGCCATATCACCGCCGTCGCGGCAGGCCGTAACCACGCCCATTATCTCCGTGACGGGGTCCTTGCGTCGTATAGCCCAGTCAAATTAGATTTTCAGTTCGGAAAAAATCCCATCAAGCTGAAATTTGGCATACATCTTTATTACGTCGTCATAAACAATGTGTAAAAAGTCGACCACGAAATCACGTGCGCGTCAAAGGTTATTCGAGGTCAAAGGTCGTGAAAATAGCCTTTTTTTTAATATCTCGCTGGTTGTTGGTCGTACGATAAAATGTTTCATACAAAAGTTGTAGAGGAGGTAATTCTCTACAAAAAAGGAACTATGACATTTTCACGTAAGAGTTTTAGTCTTTGAGCTATAAAGCCTACAAAGTACATACTTTTAAAGAAATTTGTTTTTTTCACAAAAAACAAACAGCCTTTGCGTTATTATCTCGCTTTGAGCTTGTCGTACAAAAAAAAGTTTCAAATAAAAATTGCAGAGGAGAATATTGTCTACAAGATGTTTTTTTTAATATTTATAATATGTAATTTAACTTGCAGTATTCACCATTTAGAAAATTACGATTACGTAACGATAATAAAAATGCATTCGTTTCCACACCACCATTGAGGTAGAAGCTGGGCGCGTTTTTTTTACATGGTTTCCCCTATAGGCCTAGTCCATTTACATAAAACATCACTTAAAAAGTGATTAAATATAATATTTTAATTACTAACAAATAACTTAACTCTCGGTTTACTCATCATAATATGATGACATGTCTTGCATTAAAATGTCTTGTTCTTCGTTATTTTGGTGTTCGTCAGCGTCGTTTTCTTCAGCCAAACAGTCTAGTGGGTTTATGCCTTCATATTCATAAGGTTCGTCTATATCATTTTCATCCAAACCATTCAAAGAACTTGAATTCAAGCATGATTGACCACGGCAATGTCCACAAATAATTGAACAGCTAACTCCTATTTTTCTGCACCCACAGTTAGTACTACAGCCTTTTGTACAATTACAAAAAATCATATTCAACAATTCTTCAGGTGCGGGTGGTAATAATGTAGTTACAGGTTCCAAAATATTGTCATTCATAGCCCACCCCCACTGTTCAGGATTTAACGTGTTACCCAGCCACACTTGTATTTGATAATACACACGAAGTAGATGCTGTTGGGCGGCACTAGTTGTGGGTGGAAGTGATGATAATTTGACAGGTTTATTATTTCTGGTCAATTTGGCAAAAGTTAAAAATCTATAATTATCAATGGAGTCCTCGTGTTTTGGAGCACCATACATGGCTAAAATGAATTGCAATCCATGTTTTAAAATGTCTGCGATTGGACAGTTTTTTATTTTAAATATTTCTGCTATTTTGGTAAGATCTGGACGTTTTTCAAATAGTTTTAAAACATTTACTTTTCCTTTATTGAAAAATGAAGAAGTTGTATCACATCCAGTGATAGCGTGCAAAAATAAGATTATATCTCTACCATAATTGTAGTGGTCCATGCAATCAGGTGAATATATTTTTGTTTCAACTTTTCCTTTCCCAGGTTTTAAAAAATAAACTTTTTCGCGTGACGTAGTTCGTGAAATAAGAATAACTAGGAGATCCACGTCTTCTCCAACAATTATTGTATTTTTAGTTTGAGCCTCTTCAATTGCCGTTTCTATGATAAGTACGTCAGCATCATCCTTAGCTTGTCTTGACTTAATATTAACATTTTCTAATTTTTTCATTAGTGTACAAATTAATCTATTTTTATTGAATCGATTTGAAAGAAATGTTTCTTGGTTTGTAGGTACTGTCATAGTAGAATCATTAAAAACAACTTCCAAAGACCCAATAACTGACTCACATCGTCGACGCTGTTCCATTGCCTTTATGTTTTTACTATTATCTTCATATCCATCAAATACAACTACTATATTGGACCCAAAATGATTTTTCAAATATTGAATATATTTATTTAATATAGAATCATAAGTTTCACCCTGATGCCATACAACACGATGCAAAAGAAATCCACCGTCAATAATATAGGTTGAGTTAGAAGTATCCAATTCAACAACACTTGGTTTAAAACAGTTGAATAGTGCGGATTTATTAGTTTTCCGCATACCTATTTCATCAAATAGAGCTAAAGGGTATGGAGATAATTCAAATTGTAAATATTCATGTATATTTTCTTGAAACTTTTTATTTAAACTAATCCTTTGAAACAGTAGTAGAGGATCTATTGGAATTGAATAGTCATGAACTTTAATAGAGCTTTTAACACTTAAAAGCGGGAGAACTCTGTTCGCACGCTTGAATTTAAAGTTATCAAATGTTAATCCAACCATACTATTCATTGTGACTATACCAACGTTATTAGCATCATAACAGTTAATTTCATTATTACCGGTTATTCCATTCGCTAATGACATAATTTTATTCGTACATGGGAAAGGATTGTACATTGTTAGCCACTCAATGATTTTTTTTACGTCTTCATTATCTCTATTTATGCGCGAATCTCTTGTATCAACATGCTGATCAACGGTGTCTAATGAAATGTTACAAAACGTTTCTAATTCTTCACATATTGAGTTCAAAGAATACATGCCATAAATCCATTTACTCAAAACGCTCTCTTGAGTACTTCTTCCTCGTGAAACTCCTCCTTCAGTCTTCATTGATTTCATTAGTGATTGTTCGATCACCATATCACTCCAAGTTCCGCAATTAAATTTATTATTGCGTCTAATTGTAAAAAATCCATCAGTAAATTTTTTAAACGACTGTTGGTCCATATTGTTTTGTAGTTTAAGCATATCCTGCAAATATAAATGTGCTGATTTTGCATATAGATAGTGTCCAGATGCATGAAAAAAAGGGAGCATTTTTTTCACAGCATTTAAGTGTCCTTGCCAATTTCCTAACCTTTCAGATCTGATAAAGTCTTTGACTATAGATACCATTTGAAAATATTGAACCCATAATTTTGCTGTGGGTCCTCGACTTTGTATATTTTTTAAAGTAGCATTAAACTGTTCTATATATGGTTCTAGTATACTGCTAGAACCTTCTACATCTTCGTATGAACAATTTTGTTTAATTATTTGATTAATATAACCTCTTAAATATTCGTCAGTAGAGTCATCTATTTGTGTATATTCAGCAACAATGGTTGATAACGCTAAGTGAAGTAATATGTGACCTCTAACTGCTCTTGAATAAGCATGTCCATTTAATATTTTATCCACTGAATTTGGAGCATAAATTACACTAAGAGCTTCTTTAAGTCCACTGCCTGCCATTATATATCCAATAGATCCAAGAAAAGATATGAGTAAGTGACTACGTTTACATGATACGAGTTGAGCCGTTCTTAATTGAAACCGTTTTTATTATGAGTCGACCTAATATTCCTGACCTGTTTACATGTGGGTCTTCAATATTAAATCGGTATGTTATAAAATTCATTATTCCATGACATTAATATTTCTTTCCAGCTCCATTATCATATATCACATATCCATTATCACAATAATCAAATATTAAAATTTAAAATATTTAAATATTAAAAAATATGTAATTTGTTTCTTAAATTTTAATATTTTTTGTTTATTATTTAAACGCTGACTAAAATGAATTCTATACAAGCAATCGCTTGTTTAAATCTGTATAAACTTAAATGCGAGGCGCGTCGTAGTAAATATAAACTCTTATTACTACGCCATCGACGACAATTTCAAAAAAAAATGATGTACCTTCAAATGGCTATAGAAATAATTAATCAATTCATGTACAATATGATTACTTTTAATTTAAATCATATGAGCAGAAGGATGTGGATGAAGGTACTCAATATCAATACCTATTAATTTTTGTAATAATCAGTCACTGTTATAATTTGAATGTATGATATTTAGAACAGAAGCTCCGATTTTTGGGACAGAATAGTAAATAGCAACTTTGAAGAAGAAGATTGGCTCGAAAACTTCAGAATGAGTAAAGAAACATTCCAATTAATGTGTTTCAAGTTGAATGATTTTCTTAAACCATCTGAAAATGCTGTACGTCAACCATTGAGTGTAGAGAAAAAAGTAGCTATTGCTTTGTACAAATTGGCATCATGTGCAGAATATAGGGTGGTCGCAAGTTTATTTGGTGTTCATAAGAGTTCAGTGCATAATTGTGTATATGATGTTTGTATTGCTATTATTACGGTACTTGGTCCATCTTATTTAAAAATGCCTTCAGTGACAGAAGCAATAGCTTTGGCTGAATCAGTAGAAAAAGTAACTGGAATGGTACAAATTTTTGGAGCTATAGATGGAACACATATACCTATATTACCACCTACTAATGGATATCGTGATTTTGTCAATCGTAAAGGTTGGCCATCTATAGTTATGCAAGGTATTGTTGATTGTAATTATTTGTTCAGAGATATAACAGTAAAGCACCCAGGTTCTGTTCACGATGCTACTGTTTTAAAAGATTCCAATATATTTAAACAGTCTAAAGATAAATTACCAAATCATTGTCGCATTATATCTGATTGCTCTATTCAACTGATGTTGGCTGGAGACCCTGCTTATCCTCTATTTTCTTGGTTGCTAAAGGGTTACACAGGAGCTCTTACATCAGAAGAAGAGTCATTTAATACTTACCTATCATCTGTAAGAATTTGTGTTGAAAATGCTTTTGGCCGTTTGAAAGCTAGATGGAGAGTGTTATTGAAAAGAGCTGATATTAATTACAAATTCATGCCAAGTATAGTACATAGTTGTGTCATATTACACAATATAATTGAAAATTCAAAAGATAATTTCAATCCATGCTGGTTAAGATCTGTCAATGAAGTTAATATTGAAAGACCACAACCTCGACAAGTAACGGTTACTCGGGCTGAACCACAAGCAAAGGACATTCGTGAAGTCTTAAAAAACTATATGTATAATAACTATCCATTAAGACAATCATCAGTACAAAATTATGTAAGACATACAGTTTAAAACATCTTTATTAAACATTAAAAAACAAAATAAATTTTAAAACTTAATACTTTCTTATCTTATTGCATTATTCCCCAGTCTTTGGTTTACAATTTTTTTTGTTATTTTAAAAATATATACATAATGGTAATTAATTAATATTTAGTCTTTGGTAAATGTATAATAACAATCCATCAAAACTATCAACTGTACAACATTAAGTAAGACATACAATTTAAAAAATCTTAATTAAACATTTAAAAACAAAATAAATTTAAAACTTAATACTTTCATATCTTATTGTAATATTTTCCAGTCTTTGGTTTACAATTTTTTTTATTTTAAAAATATATACATAATAGTAATTAATTAATCTCTAGGCTTCAGTAAACTTGTCAGAAGGCTAGTAAATTCTGCTTTGTCTTTCTGTGCTTGTTCTTGTTCAGCTTTTAGTAGATCTTCCTCCCATTTTCTCTGTTTTTCATTCTCTTCTCTAATGAAATCTTTATGTCCTTCCATAGTCTTATGAAAAGAATCCATTATGTTCAATAAGTCGCCAGAATCTAAAATGTAGGCAAATGCATAAAAAAAGGTAATTTTGTATACAAAGAAGTTAATTTACTTCTAGTTTTACGTCGAAATTCTCTTTTTTGGGATAGAGTTTTTGTTTCATTTTTCTGTGTTGAACTTGAGTCTAACTGGTCCTCTTGCTGGTAAACTACTTCATAACTGACATCTTCATTTTCTTCGTTAACACTTGTTATATTTTCTTCAACTTCATCAATGAACTCCATATCTATATATTAATTAGTTAGGTAAGTTATTTTATGATTTTTAAGACAAAATTTAAATAAGTAGGAATTTACATGAATTAATTATATTCTCAAATATTTAGTTATAAAGTTACTTGTATAATACAAGCTACTTGGCTACAACAAGCTACTTGGGGCAGGTGTTTAGCTTAGGGCAAAAATATTATCTATATAACAATAATGTATATATTTTGCAATTATAGGTACACAATACACATAAAAAATACAGGACAGATAAATAATATGCAACACTCCCTATAAGCATAGCTTGTATTGGGAGAGTAGACTTTAGTTTATAAGTTAATTATGTCACAGCAAGTTAAAAAGAATATAACATTAGTAAACAAATTTAAAAATAAGGAATAATAATTTAAACAAAAATAAATATATGTTCAATGTTCAAATATCATCAAAGTTCAAACCTTAACTAAAAACAAAATGTTCTATTGAACATACACCTATATTGATTAATCTTAAGTTATTTACAATGTATTATATAACATCAAAACCGCCCTAAGTTGGTCGTTTCTTTAACACAAAAGCTAAACAAAGGTCCTTACCATTTTCTTTTGTCGAGTCTGTTCCAAAGTCCAGTGGTTTTATAGATGGACGAGTTCCAAGGACTTCATCTAAATCTTTTTCTGAATCACAAGACATCCGGTTGCTTCCACTTATCTTGTTGAAACGGTTCTTCTCAGAATAGCCACTTTTGAGCGCCTTCCACTTGGCTCGAACTTGAGCAACCGTTTTAGATGAACCAATTTTTTCTAAGTCCAGTCTTACAACTTCATAAATCTGCAAGTTGGGTAAATTAGTTTATACTACTATTTTATTTTAAATTGCATAAGAAAATCAGTTTTGTTACTTACATCTGCGTTTCTGTATCGTTTCCCATCAAGGAGTTTCATTATATTATTTTCTTTAACAGAATCAACCAATGTAGCAATTTCTGCAGCACTCCAACTGCATCTTTTGTTAGAGTTATTCATTTCTTATAATATACAACTAATGAAGTTAATAATTAAACTTATTAGAGTAGGTAATAATACGACTTAGTTCACTAAAAACTTGAAAACAATTAAAAAAAGTTTTACGTTAATATACGTAAAATAAAATCTGATATATATTTGGGTATTATCATGATATTATTTCATCACTTATCAAAATAAAAGTGATCGGTTTGTTTATCGAGTGTTTACATGACAAAAATACAGCCGACTTTATTTATTAAACCGATTTAATTTGGTTAAACCACATATTCGAGCGTCCTTAAAATAAAGACGGTTTATGTTATTAAGGTCGCTTTAAAGCGTTTACATGATGCATGATTAGACCGCTTTAGTTTTTAAACCGACCTTAGTTGTGCATGTAAACGTAGTGAGTGAAAACCTCCGAGTCGTATTATAACTTTTGATAGTTCCGAACCTGGTTTAGAGGCTGCAACTATTTCTCGAGCTTTTATAAACAATGGTTGATCAAAAGTCACGACGCATGTTTCATGGCCATATGACTTCATGTTATTGAGAACACAGTTTAAGGTTGTATAAATTGTATTTAAATTACTCGCTGGGTAATGAATAAACGGCAAAAATAGTATACGAGATGTTGAAAATGTATTATTTTTTTTTGTGAGATATTCTAGAAAACCGTTCCATCCTGGAACACCCGGGACATTCTTCCATTTCCCATACATCCACAAGTAATCAACGTTATTCAGGAAAGAATCTATTGTGATGTCGTCACACATAATATTTTCTACTACAATTTTGCTCATTCCTGAAACACCATAGTTGTCATATATTTGCAAAGGCACGTGCGCGATAGCAGCAATATCTTTTGCGGCTGGCAATTTTTTTAATTTTGGTATATGATCGTTAGATATAACTGCACTTTTTGGTGTTACAATTTGTATTACACCCATAATGTGCACTGTATTATGTCCATCAATCGTATACACATTGATATCTGCGTTGTCAGCAGAATATTGTATAAAAGCGCCTGTTTCAGGTAATAGAATATTCGGTTGAGGGTGTTTAACAATAGCAGCTTCATATAACATTGCTTCATGATATGTGTTTGAAAATCCTAAGGATGACAAAATATCTGATATACGCTTAGATCCAAATCTTCTATGAAAAAATACTGATAGACCAAGTAATAATCGGGACAAAAATGATCGTGGGCGAGTACACTTCATTATAGCATGACTTATTGCAGTACATTTAGTTTCCCATGAGTTGATATCGCTTTTTTTATTTTTTAGAATTATTTGTTTTAAAAAAAATAATAAGCTGTATGGTATATTTTCATTAATATTATCGAACATTTGATTAATTGGGGGATATGAATCATTCATAATTGGGACAGCACAAATATCCTCTCTAATAATTTGTGCTGCCGCTTCTACGATTCGTAAACGTTCTTCCGACGGATTCGATTTTTTCTTTTCGTACCATGATTTACTTAAATTATTGAATTGTGATTCAATGAAACAAATTATTGTTAAATGTCCCTGCTTTGGAGTTATTATAATTTTTTTCCCGTAATGCTCTATTAGTTTAGAAATTATTGTTTTGGAATCTGGAATAATATCAGTAGTTACTACTTCTTTTAACTCCGATAAAGTGAATTGACAATCTTCGTTATTTTCGATGTAGTAAAATATTTCATACATTGCTAGTTTAACGCTTTCATCCTGTGGACGACCTTTTTTTAAACTAGTAGGATTATATTTGTTAAATGATACAAAACACGATCTATGGTATCTAGCCTCGGCAGCTACTAAATCGTGTTCAAATCTAACTCTTTCCGTCACAATTTTACCAAGTTTGTCACATCGTAACTCAGCTGTTTTAATAACAGTCTCTTTAAAAGAAAGTGTACTAACCTGAGAAATTTTCAATCGATGTTCTTGGTGTTTTTTTATCTCTAATTCTTCGTCAGCTTTTTCACCGCAAAATAAGCATAGTGTCTTAAAATCAAACGCACTTGTCCGTTTTTTATGCGGTGAAGGGTTTGATGTGCCTGCGGCCTCTTCATCACGTTGTCTTTTGAATGCGGCAATGTTTTTCTTGTGTGTATACTCTTTACGACACTCTACATGAACCGTCACTGAATTAACACTGTTTAAAAATTCAATACACCCATCTTCCCTTTCATTACTAACGGTTTTTAACGTTTGTAATCCACGTTCAACATTAACTGTTTTACCGACCGACAGTAAGTCATTACAAATAAAACAACTACCCTCCATTTAGTAGGCAATGTAATATAATACGAACAGTACAAAATAAATGTGTGCAATACTCACAAAAATAACATAAAATTTCAATGTTTGTATACCACAAAACACGACTAATCACGCATACGGACCAAACACAACTAAAAAGGTGAAGGTCGTATGATGGCAGGGCGCCGGTGCGGCGCTGTGTTAGGAATTCGCAGCTGCCCGGGCAACGTGTATTGTTAAAAAATAAAAGGGAGTATCAACCTAACCTAACATTTTCATTGAAACATTATATAGTATATCATATTATATACCATATAATATATACTAACAACATGCTGTACCACAAACAATCAGCCACCCGTTATCCAGACATGAATAAACGAATGCATTTTTATTATCGTTACGTAATCGTAATTTTCTAAATGGTGAATACTGCAAGTTAAATTACATATTATAAATATTAAAAAAAACATCTTGTAGACAATATTCTCCTCTGCAATTTTTATTTGAAACTTTTTTTTGTACGACAAGCTCAAAGCGAGATAATAACGCAAAGGCTGTTTGTTTTTTGTGAAAAAAACAAATATCTTTAAAAGTATGTACTTTGTAGGCTTTATAGCTCAAAGACTAAAACTCTTACGTGAAAATGTCATAGTTCCTTTTTTGTAGAGAATTACCTCCTCTACAACTTTTGTATGAAACATTTTATCGTACGACCAACAACCAGCGAGATATTAAAAAAAAGGCTATTTTCACGACCTTTGACCTCGAATAACCTTTGACGCGCACGTGATTTCGTGGTCGACTTTTTACACATTGTTTATGACGACGTAATAAAGATGTATGCCAAATTTCAGCTTGATGGGATTTTTTCCGAACCGAAGCATTATTTTCGTCTAATTCGACTGGGCTAGTAGTCACTCGCGGGAGACGCACATTATTATTCTAAAGACCGTCGTGTTGAGCATAGGGATGGCAAAAATCGCAGCTGTCACGATGTATCGAATAATCGATGTTTTCATTACGTCTTATCGATGTCGATGTATCGAACCGATAAAACGACGATTAATCGATACATCGCTGAATAAACACGGATGTATCGAAAAAAAAAGGCAAATTTTGCACTCTAAAATGAAGGATACGGTTATACCATACACGATTCACATTTTATAAGGTAGTAATCATGGATTACACATTCACACTTGCAGGGTATTGATCAACTTTAATATTTATTAAGCATTTAGTAGATATTGAAATCTACAATAGCTTAATTTTTATTTCCCATTAGCAATTACACATTTGTGATTAAATCAAAAAATATTTATTTGTTTTTTATTTGTTTTTATTTAATATCATTGTGTACATCATGGTTAACAAAAATAAAAATAATTTATAAACTATAACATAATAATATTATGTTTACTTACTCAGTTAATTAAAAAATTAACTAACTGGTTAAGTTGAAAAATATTAATTTGCTAGGTAACTGTTTAACTTTTTTAAAATTATTTTATACTTAATGCCCATATTTAAAAATAATAGTACAATTATCAAATCTATAATGTTCGCGCATATGTTGTATTACTTGGCATTAATATTCATGACTCATGAGTCATGAGTTGTTACAATGTGGGCTTCTTATTCACAGTTATTGCTGTAACAAAATAGTAAAAAGTATAAGCATGGTCACTATGTAGCAAATATATCTCTTAGATAGTAGCCTAATTATAATTATAGTAAGGTCAGTAAACTTTCCTAAGTTCCATAAATTTTGTTTTAATTATCTTAAATTAACTTAACAATATTTAAACATAATAGAAATTCGCTTTATTCCAACATAATAAATGATTAACAGTTACATAATCTAAAAGTAACAAATTATAACATATTAATAAAAAAGTAACAAATAATAACATAATAAAAAAGTAAAACATAACATAATAAAACTGTACTTGTAAGTTGTAACTACGGTAGGTTACTAGGTAATAAAACATGCAATTAGTATAAATATTATGAAAACCAAATGTCTTCACTCAAGGAACTTAAAAATACTAATTTTGAAACATGTTTACCTGTGAGTTGGTTTCGTGATTTGCTAATCGTTGCTCCGGCTTTTGAAAATAGACGCTCAGAAGGAACGGAAGTTGCTATAATGGACAACTTTTCCTTAGCAATAGTGTATACATTAGGATGCATGGTCTTAAGAACTTCCCAAACTTCTATGGGTTTGAATTTACAGGAACAACTGGCTTTTGTAAATATTCATAAATCTAAAAATATAACAAATTGTAAGTCATGGTGCATTTAATCAACATCATCAAAATTTAAAAATATTAACCTCTTGACTTATGGGTTGCGCTCTCCTTTGAATTTGACTCGTTGCAATTGCAGAATGGTATGTTCATAAATAAAATTATCTTTTTTACCATTATTTGAATCTACTTGTTCAGCATGTGAAGTGGAGGCTTGATCCTCAAGGTTACTTGGCTGTGGTAACTGTAACCGTAGCATATTTTTAATACCGTCTATGGCAGCTTGGCAATTAACTGGATTCTTGAAATGCACGTTCTTGAATCTAATACAATAAAATTAGTTACCTTTAAGAATTAGGTTTATATACAAATAAGGTTGTTTAATAATGATGAATCTAAATTAACTAACCTGGGGTCCAGAAGTGTAGCCAGTGGAAAGTCATTGAACTTTTCTATGTCTTTGAACCGTCTATGTATCTCACTTAAAATATTTTTTTGTAAATCAATGCAAATATCTGATTCTGCAATAATACTTTCTGTAGCACTTTTTACACAATTCAATAATGGTATGACTGTGCTAATCACTGCATACTTTTCACCAGACATTTTTGTTGTTAAATTTTCTAGAGGATGTAAAAGAGCACAAATACCTTTCAAATCATTTAACTCACGACCGGTTAACAAGTCTGGGGCATTTGGCCTAGTTAGTAAAATTCCAGAAATCATGGATGAAAGTTTTAAAAATCTTTCAACCATGTAATAAACACTATTCCAGCGAGTTTTTACATCTAAAATAGTTTTTAGTAAGTGTCCTTCTGATTTTCCTATTAAAAAAAAAAGAAAGAATAAATTAATCAGGTAATTGTAAACAATTTGAAAATCTTTTTACCTTCATTAGTTTGACATTTCCTTAACTCATCACTGACAATAGTGCTATTTTTTATGAATTTTACAATACTCCGTACCTTTTGAAGTAAGTAACTCAAATTATTTGTGTCTGATATTGATTTTTCTGCAATTAAATTGATGGTGTGCGCAATACATGGTATATACTTTTCCACACTAAACGTAACTTGTGCTGCCTTTTTTATGTTTGACCCTTAAAAAAGAAATAATTACCTATATTAATAAATAATCAAAATAAAAAATAATACCTACATAAGCATAGTTTCCTATAAATAATAGTTTATAATTATTGCTTACCGTTATCTGTAACAACAGCAATAATTTGATTTTTTGAAATATTCCATTCTGACAGACAATTCTCAAACATACGACTTATATACGTATATGTATGTGATTCATTTAATTCATATACTCCCAATGTACCTAACAAAAAAATCAAAATATAACCAATACTTACTTAATATGCTGTACATTTACTTTTTATAGTGCTAAATATAAATGTAATAATATGTAGAAAATATAGTACCCGAAACAAATTGTATTCCCTCCAAGAAATGTATTGTAATTCCTAAATAGCTTTTCATAGATAAATCAGACCAAATATCAGTTGTTAAAGTAAAATTGTTCGTCTGATTTAGCTTTTCCTTAAACTTGTTTGCCAAATACTTATATTTTTCATCAATTTTGTTTTTTATAGTATTTCTTGACGGTACTTTATATAGAGGACAGATAACTTTCATGAAATGCTTAAACCCACAGTTTTCTACTGTTGAAAAGGGTTGGTTATCTTTTGTAATAAAATACACCAAAGCATTTGTAATCTCGCCAGACTTTGATCCACCTTTAAAAACAAAATTGTACAAATCAAAATAGGTACTACTGTCTATTATCTATGGTTAAATAATGCTTACTTGTCATAGATGTACAGAATGACAAACTATCTTTAATTGATGGCTGGATATTAACCCTTTTACGTTTTACACCAGGTGTATTTACTAACTGTAGGGAGACAGACGTGTTAATACAAAGTAATTTTTAATAAATATATCAATGGATATAATTCAATAATACATGAAATAGGTAACGTAAAATTTAAATAATCCACTTACATCAGTTACATCCTCTGAATCGTCAACTTTTTCTGGTTCTAAGATACTCTTAGATTTACCGTCCAGTGTTACATTGTGAACATTTACCAGGTGTTGACGCATGTTGGTGGTATTACCTGCAGTTTGTAAAGTTTCACCACATATTTTACAAGTGGCCAACGTTTTATTTACTTTATCAAAGTGTCGCCACACTGGGCTTATTCTAGGCATGTTAAAAGTTTAGTAAAATAATATAACACAAATATTCTTGTTGAGTACTTGAAATTTGAATGTCCGTTAGTCGTTACCGACACCGTAAGTCCGTAAATCGTAAATGTAAAGCATAATAAATTAATAAAATAATAACTAATAACTCGTGTCAATACTCAATGGCAGTCAGTGGCGGTTCTGGCATTAAAATTTTGAGGAGGCAACAATTTTGTTCCTACCCATCTGGACTTATTAAAGCGAATCGCACAGTCCTAAAAACTCATTTATTTTGTTTAAATACAATTTTTTTCTTTAAAAATCTGTCAGAGAACGGTTTCATTTTCACTATAACACATAATTAAATGCTAACTACTAAGTTACAATTTGGCATTACTGGTAGGTATATTGTATATTGTATATAATTATAATTTATAATTTTCGAATATACTATATAGGTACATCTATGATTTATACAAAACTGAGACACAAACCCTATAAAGTGTCTCTTTAGTTTTGAGTTACAAATAGTTGAATATTTACAAAATTGATGCAAAAGAAAAATTTCAAAAAAATGTATTGACCTAAATAATAAAAATTTTTAGTTTCTAAATTGACTAGTGTCTTCCCAGTAAAAATCACATACAAATTTAAGTAACTTAAATAAATGTATAGTCATAAAAACATATTTGAATAAATAATAAAAATGTTAACAGTTTTAAGTTTATGGATTGACTAGTGACTTTCTAGTAACAAAACAAAAATTATAGAACAAAATTAAACTGACAAAAATAATTAAGAATATAAAAAAGTATTATACTTTATATATTAAATCAATAGATCTATCTTTTTTACTGGCATATATATTAATAATTTCTTCATAAAATGGTTCATTTTCTTTAAGCTGTTGGATTAATAATTTTTCAATGGATATTTTAGACAAAGAACTTAAGCGCTGTTGAGAAGTACTGTTTCTTAAATAAGTCTTGATACGTTTCAGACAAGAAAAACTTCTTTCGACTGAAGCGCTAGTAGATGGAATGGTTAAAATTAATGAAAATAACTTGTATACTTCAGGCATAACTTCCTTTAACCCATCTTTTTCAAAAATCTTAATCATTTCATAAATGTGTGTTAAGTTATAATAATTGACATTATTATAAAACACTTCCAGTTCTACTTTTAATTTGTTCTCATTAGGAAAAATATTTGAGTAGGTTTTTATAAGATTATCTAAAGCAGACTTTGGGAATATACCACAATAATCTTTAAATTTTGTAACGTCAGCTAATTGTAAAAATAATAATTTATCTGCATCATTAAATCTAACACTTAACTGCATTAAAATATTGTCTATAATTTCAAAAAATAAAATTCTATAGTTAAATTCTGTATTGCCATTGTTTCTAGAAGGTTTGGGCAGTTTGGTTAAAGAAATTGCATTATTATATATTTTTAGGAATTCTGTTTCATTTCTTTTGTTTTTTATAAGATCACACACAATACTTATTTTCTTTACACAATATTCCATGTCAAATGATTTGTTTTGCAGTGTGTTAAACAAGTTATCTGTAATTAAAAATATATCACTAAAAATGAGTGCTAAAAATGCAAATTCAAAAGATTTGAGATTTTTTAAATGTCCAACTGATCCACAAATAGAATCAGCTGATGACTGAGGGTCATTTATTATAGCTTCAAAAACTGCTTTAAAGTTAATCCATTCTTTAACTAATAAATTTAGAATTTTTGATCTAGATGCCCACCTTGTCTGTACAAACTGGGGAATGCGTTTACCTACAATACTGTCAACTACATTAGTACGGGATGTTGAATTGTGAAAAAAAGCTGATATTCCTGTTAAAGTGGCAAAAAATATACGACATGGCTTATTACTATTACATCCATGTTGCAACACTAAATTTAATTTGTGTGCAAAACAATGAGTAAATAATGCATTGGGTGCAATTTCTTTTATTCTAGCTTGTAAACCATTCAAATGCCTTGCCATCACACTAGCTCCATCGTAGCACTGACCAACCAATTTTTCTTCAATATTAAACTCTATTAAAAGGGAAGTAATTAAATTAAATAATCCTTCGGCAGTATGGTCTTTGCTGACATCATAAAAACCAAAAAAACGTTCAACCAACTCAGACTTATTACTTATGTATCTTAAAATTACAGAACATTGTGTTTTCTGAGTTATGTCTGTAGTATCATCAATTTGTATAGAATAAAACATGCATTGTCTAACTTCATGTTTAATATGATTTTCTAAATATTCAGATATACATGAAATTATTTCATTTTGTATGATTTTTGATGTACCTGTAAATTTATTCTGCAGCGATTTGTAATGTGTTTGTACTTCTAATGAGCATCTACTAAAATGTAATTCAAGTAACTCTTTAAAATTGCCTTTATTAATAGAATTTGCACTTTCATCATGCCCACGAAATGCCAACTCTTGTTTAGACAAAAATAATACCAAATCGATGATGTGTTCCATGCATAACCTATTTAATCTTACATTTTCATTATAACGTAATTTAAATAATTGTCCATGTTCACTTATTATGTCCATAACACTAGTAGTATTTTTTTCTAAATTTTTTAGATTTAAAAAATTGTGAACATGGTCTTTGGAAACTTCGTGTCTCAGAATACTTCTGGAAAGATTTTTAAAATCAGCATAGCCTAATGTAATCCAAACAGAATTTGACTGACTCAATAAAATGCATGGCCAACAGAATAACCTCTGTAAATAAAAACTTCCACATACCCAAGGATGTTTAGTATAAACGTTGGAATTGAAAGACCTACAAAATACTTTTGAGCCATTTTTGTCTGCAGACAAATACGTCAGAGAAGGAGTTGATTTACCTTGCCTAATTCAGTAAAATATGAAAGTAATCTGTATCCTATAAATGATATACTATAGGTATTAGTTACAGCTATATCAAACTTAAAAATTATATTAAAAAAATTGTATTTAAAATACCATTTAAATACATCAGTCTTTAAATACTAGTATTCAAATACTTGTATTCGAATACTTTACAAGACTGTAAACAGTGGTAAAATAATCTGCAAAATATATCTAATTAATTAATTTTGTAAAAGAAAATTGGACTTAGTTACCTCAACAATGAAAAGTACCACAATTTTGGTTTGTATACAGTGTCAGCCGACGCACCAGACTTAATGGATTGTTTTATTTTTTTGTTCTCTTTTCTGTAAGCGCTTCTGAGGTTGTTAATTTTTTTTATTACACTGTCTTTTGTGGCGTTTGATTCGATTACTTGTTGTTTGTTTACCAGTTTCCCATATGCTGTATCTTTTTTATTCTTGTCATGGTATTCTTTTGACTTTACATTCCAAAGACAAGGCTCGCTTTCATATAACTTTATAAACTCTTCCGTGAATTCGCGGCTCATTTTCAAAGTTTGTTTAAAAGAAGTAAGTTTTTAAACAAAAGTACCTACTTTTGTAGGCTTGTATTAAAATAAAAAAAAAACAAACAAAATAATTACGTCAAATGATAAGTGATAACAATAATTAATAACAAAGTAATAATAATGATATCGCACTAATCCTCAAGGCAGACCGCAAGTGTGCCACCACACGAATAACTTTTAACTGTACAGTCCGGCCCGCGCAGTTTTTCCTTTTGAAATTTCGAAAAGGATTTTTGGACTGTGCGGGCTGACATGGGCCTCAAGGCTGACCCTCTACGTGTGTACCTACCTTTACACTCTATGTATATTTTTGAAAGACAACATACATTTTTTATTTCTTAAATAACTTTGGAATACGAAATTTATAAATACCTCTATCAGTTTTCATTAATTTATCAATAAACTGTTTTTTTTTTACATCAAGTTCTTCCGTAATTATATCATCTTGTAGCAAATCTGCTAATCCATAATGTTCATCTGGTCCAATAAATTTAGATTTTCTTTTTGATTTCCTTTGAAACAATTTGCGCCTTCTTTGATTATTTAATCGTACCCTATTGGCACTTTTCAAAAATGTTTTACCAAATTTTCCTAACATTACATTATTTAAATTAAAACGTTGAAAATTTAAATTAATATATTTTTTTGTATAATACCTGGACTTTTATTTATAACCTTTTTAGTTATAGCACGTAAATACTGGTTTGAGTTGTCGTGTATGCACTTTTCAGTGATACACCTCTACCGACACTTGAGTAACCAAAAGACCATAAATTAACCGGTTACAGTTTGGCTCTCTAGACGTCGATATAGCTACCTTACTGTTTGGCCTTTCAATCCTCAACGACCGGTTTCAGATCGGATTGAAAGGATACAATTAACGTAGGACTACCTTCACCGTTTGCACTTTAAATCGTCAACGACCATAAATTAACCGGTTTCAGATCAGATTTAAAGCGTACGTAGAATCGTGTGGCTACTCAAATAAAACATATAATTTTCGGGTCGGAAACACTTTTATTAAAATATAAAACAAACATAAATAATTCAATAATTATTTAAAATACTTAGTCTATACCACGACTGCCAAATTACTCGTACAATAGTAGTACCCACGTCCTCGCCGTAATACCAGCGACAACGGGACTCCCCGTGCCTTCGCGTACGGTGGTGTTATATAGTAATATAATTATTGCTGCCTCAGCACATCTTGCTTCATTGGCCTGACCTATGTCAACAATTTATAATAAAATGTTCCCACCTATGTTATGTGTGCATTATAGTGACGACTGTTTACAATATACGACAGAGTTAAAAGAAATTACTGCTGCTTCAACTCTAGTATTATAGGCGTTACGTTGAGATAAATTTATCCTTTTGCCACCGATGTATTTGTTTATCACACTGTTAAATTGTTCACAGATGTTGTTGTCAAGATCTATGATTAAGCTTTTAGAATTAAAAACTAATCGATTGGCTGCATTATTAATTTCCAATGCCACTTTCTATTGCTTGTGGAACCCAATTTTCTCCGCAATTTTTTTTTATCACAAAAATATTTATCACATTTGTAGTGTTGTCCAAGTACGTGAAATGGCCCATTTTGCAAATCTTTAGCTAAATCTAAAATATCATGGAATAATAGCGTTTATTAGGTACACACATTAAATAAATAATTTTATAATTTTATTAAACACATAACTTTTAAAATGCATAGGTAAGTACAACTACTTACCATCAATTTATTGTGTTGTAGATGTACATTCATTTTTACGGTGAGCTATAGCTCTAATGACTGCAGTTCTGTATTTTTGTTTTTTTAGATTTTATTGGCTTGGTTTTTATACGTTTTTGGTCTTCCACATTAGTGACATCATGAACTGTTATGCTTTTACCTGATGGTACCTGCAACTTTTTTCGTCTTTTTACGTTGCTTGTACCAAGATATTCAGTTCGTTTGGCTTCTAGCTGGTCAATAAATGCTTCGCTTATAATACTACTGTCATGTTCACTTAAATTGTTTGGAAGACAATCAAGTAAATATTATTTATTTATAGGGTAGATACCACATTTTTTAAACCCTGAAATTAAATTTTGAGTTATATTTTCTTCTAGTCTATTCATTAGTTCTTTTAAAAGTGTAGGAAATAAATCCTTAGGTATTGTTGGATACTTTGATCCTGATTCTGATTCTTTCCATGTTGTTAAGATACTTCTCCATATTTTTTTCATGGGACCGAAAAAGGAAACATCTAGTGGCTGGGTGATATGAGTGGTATTTGGGGGTAAACACATAAACTTAATATTATTTTGTTCACAGAGTTCAAGAACTCTAACATTTATATGTGAAGAATGATTATCGCCTATTAAAACATTGGTGCATTTTCATGTTTTACTTCTTTCAAGAAACTGAACTCAAACCAATCTTCGAAAGTCATTGAGTCAAACCAACCACTTTTAGTACGGTTATAGCGTGCATGTTCTGGCCCCCTTCTGTCCAAGTTGTCCAGATATTTTCAGCCTTATAAACCACATAAGGTGGAAGGCATTTACCTTCCGCATTGCCACAAAACATAACTGAAGTTGAACTTTTGCTATAATTACAAATTTTTTCAACATATTTCATTCCTCTTTTACATATTACTTTTTTATTTCCCGGATCATCGCTAAAATTAGTTTCATCGTAGTTCCAAATTCTAGATGGTGGTATATCTTTTAATACATCAATTAAATTGTCCATATATGAATTTATTTCATCGAAGCCAACTTGAGCTCTAACTCTTTTAATGTTTGAACTCATGCGCACAGAGAGATTATTATGCCGATTTAAAAATGATTTAACCCACTCATATCCCGGGAGATTATTTTTAAATATATTTATTTTGACACCTTTTTTATCGAGGTAATTTTTAACAGTTATTCGAAAGTCAGCTTCAACGACTGGAAAACCATAATCAGCTAATTTGATTAAATGTTGTTCGAAAGCTTTTTCTTCGGCTTCAGTAAATACACGAGAGCGACCAACAGGTTTCGAGTGATTTCCTTTTAATTTATTTTTAATTGTGGACCTAGGTATACCAAAATGTGCTGCAGCTTCCCGCTGAGTCATTTTACGCGAAATTACATTGTGTAAACACTCATTCAAGGTTATCTTAGAACAATTTGTGTACTGTCTTGATCCAAGACGTTTTTTATGAGTTCGCGGCATTTTTTAAAAATAATTCAAGTTTAAAGTATTGAAAAAAACAAAAAAAAACAAATAAAACGTTTATAAAATTAAAAGCCACAATAATCAAAGTTGACAGTCTTAACGTCGAAAAAATTTAAAGAATATTTGCGTTGGGTAACTTTGGCCCAACTTAGTTCTGGGCCAAAGTTACACAAAATAATGGGACAATGTTAGACCAAAATGATAATGAATGATTTTACAAAATGTTAATAAAGTAATTATATTCAAACCACCATATCTTATTTCTATACTAAATTTTGTACTTAACCTTTTCAATGCCCAGACACATTTTGCAATGGCACCTCCACAAGCCCATGTTTTTTTAAATTTTTTTTATGTTTACCTCATTTTATTTTTAAATACTTATAAATAAATAAATTCATAAAAAAAAAAAATTCATCAATTAATTACTAAGTAATTTTTTTTTTTTTTTTTATTAAATAAAACAAAAAACATTGTTATATCTACTACCTTTAAGCAGAGCTTGAGTTGGTAGTAGAGAGTTACATGTTACAACTTAGATTATATACATATATTAATTACTAATTACAACAGCAAATTGATTACATCGACATTCGACAATTAATTAAACATAAAAGAGGAAGTACAAAAAAGAATGAAATTAACAACATATTCTATACATACATAATATTTAGACATTTCTTAAAAGATAGAGATTATATTTCTTGTAGAAGCCAATTGTAGATTATTATTTTATGATTAGATTTGGGATTTGACCTTATAGTTTTCTTGATTGCGAAAGGCATTGCATTGAAGAAAGTTGGTCCTAAATAGTCCACGAATCTTTGTCCAATAGTTTTTTTAGTGTAATTATTTGAGATGTCATATGATCTATTACGTTTTGAATATACAATATCATTTATAGGAGTATTTTTACTAAGAAACATGATCGCGAATTTTTTGTAAAGTAAATTAATAGGTAGAACGCCCAAGCATTTATAATTTAATTTAGTTGATCCTTCTAACGTGTTTTTGTCAAGGCATTTACGAACTATTTTGTTTTGCTGTATAGTTAAAGGCTTAATAGCATTTTCATATGTACCACCCCAGGCAATTGAGGGGCGACAATGCAAAACGTACTATTTCCATTTTTTGTTTTTTCCAGAAACATTGATTTTCTATAGTAGCTTATTAAAAAATCATAGTAAAAACCTTAAGAGGACGCTACACAGGCAAACGAAACCGAGCAATGACCAAGAGAATGCGCTGTTAGGGCCGGGCCACACTATCCGTTTTCACCGGTCCGTTTGTCGCGTTGATCAACGGATGCATTTTTACCGGATTGTGGTTTGGCGGCCAGACCATCCGTTTTTGTAATCCGTTTTTATTGTCGTTAAGTTTTCCCGCCAAATTTCAAAACATTATTCCCATTTCCCACCAAAATTATGTTAGTGATAGCGTTGTACCACATATCACACAACATATTTTGCATGACAAATTTAATTTAATTTGTCATGATATTTTGTGCTATGCACTGTAGGTACTTCATCGTCTTTTTTTTTTATTATTAACGTACATATTGTTTCAAAAAACAAATTAAACCTAGTTTGAACATCTTTTAACATGAATAAACAAAATAAAATTAAAATCATTTGCTTATTGGAAGGACAAGGTTTTTTAAATGAAGATAAGTCTCCTATAAACAGACGACATTGGGTGCATCCATTAAATCTGCAACGTGAAACACAATTTCAATATTTTTATTCAAACATACGGCAATACCCTGAAAAGTTTTTCGAATATTTTCGTATAAGTATAAAAACTTTTGATGAATTATTGGGACGAATACGTGAAAGTATTACAAAGAAAATTACTGTACTCAGAATGCCTATCAGTGTAGAAGAAAGGTTATCAGTTACTTTGAGGTAAGTACCTTTTTTTTTTTTTTTTTTTTTTTTTTTTTTTTGTGTTGTATCACGGCGCTACAGGGGGGCACTTCGCCCGGATGGGTCGTCCTTCCCCCTGTATCCGTATCATTTATTGCAACAAATGAATTTACAAATAGTTCCTTAACTAAGGCCTTGGCCTTTACAAATTAATGGAGGGCTCTATCCCTCCAACGTTCGCCTTCGGCGTATAATGTATAAACACTTAACTAATTATTTAATTACGCTGTGCCGCTGCTCTCTGCACCGCTCTTTCCTCTTCTTCTTTCGTGGACAGCACTTTCTCCACGAACCTTTTAACCGCTTCCCATTTTTCTCGGGATTCCAGCATTTTCCCCACGATTGTATCTGGCACCATTTCTGTCTCCAGGATCACTTCTAATTCTCTCCTTGTTCGCCACCATCTGTCGCAGACGAATAATGTATGTTCCGCTGTGTCGTCCACTGCCCCGCAGTCGACGCATTCCGGGTTCTGCCTTTTCTTGTATTTTGTTAGGTATTGGCCAAAGCATCCGTGGCCGGTTAACATCTGTGTCAGATGGAAATCGCAGTTGCCAAATTTCCTCTGTAGCCAGTTTTTGATCTCCGGTATTAGTCTTCTGGTCCATTTTCCCTTGTCTGACTTCCTCCACTCTTCCTGCCATTTACAGATGGTAGCATTCCTCTCTTCCGATTCGTCGTAGACTATGCCTTCGCACCTGTGTCTGTAGCGTTTTTGTTGCTCCTCTGCCAGCAGGTGTGCTGGTATCAGCCCGCTGACGACCAGCGCCGCTGCAGTCGACACCGTACGATATGCCCTTACACATCTTAGAGCTACTTTCCTTTGAGGCCCTTCTAATGTTTCGACATTATTCTTGAAGACCAGTGCGCCTGCCCAGATTGGCGACGCGTACAGCAGCTGGTTCGTCACCACGGTTGCTAATAGTCTCCTCTTTCTCTGGCTGGCGCCACCGATGTTCGGCAAAATCCTTCCTAGCGCGGCTGCTGTTGATCCGGCTTTTGCTGCGGCTGTCTTAATGTGATGCCTGTATCCAAGCTTTTTGCACAATGTTAGACCTAGGTATTTCAAGCTTTCGGAGGGGTGAATCGAGACACCCTCCAATGTAAATGTCGGTGCTTCGTACCCTCTCTTTGTAGTTAGCATAACTGCTTCGGTTTTTTGTGCCGCCAACGTCAGTCCATTTGCCTTCATCCATTCCGATACTGCGGACAATGCTCCGTCTGCCGCCTCCTCCAGTAGTTCTCTGGTGTGGCCCGTCGCGATGGTTGCGACGTCGTCTGCGAAAGCGACCAGCGAGGATGAGCTATATCCAGGCTTGTTCACTCTCAAGTCGATGTCCAGGAGATCGTCGTACATGACATTCCATAGAGTAGGCCCAATTACCGACCCTTGCGGAACTCCGCAGGTCACCGCTTTGTTCTTCGTTTCACCATAAACCAACGTCCTGTCGCTCATGTAGCTGCGTATTATCTGTTGTAGATAGCTTGGGAAGTGTTTTTTAATTAGCGCGACGTTTATCCTGTCCCATCTTGCAGTATTGAATGCATTTGCCACGTCAAGTGCAATCAAGACACACAACTCTCTGCGATGCAAAGGACCCGTGGATTTAGAGTCTACAACGTCAATGCATCTCTTGATCGCGTCGATGGTCGATCTTCCCTTTCGGAACCCGTACTGTCGATCACTCAGACCTCCTTGTTCCTCCAAATGCGTTTCTATTCTTCCCTTGATTACCCGCTCGAAAAATTTTCCCGTTGTGTTGAGTAGACATATTGGTCTGTAGGAAGAGGGTTGATCCAGTGGCCTATTGCCTTTTTGCAACAAGACTAGCGCTGCCTCCTTCCATACCGCCGGGAATAGACCAGCGCCCAAGCACAAATCGAACGTCCTGCAGAAAATGTCCGGTCGGATTTCGGCAATCTTCTTGATGACCAGATCAGGTACCCCATCCGGACCTGGGGCCTTGCCTATCGGGACTTTCTTGGCCTGTTGTAAGATCTCCGCCTCAGTTACCTCTGGGAATGCATATTTGTCCGCCGCAGCTGGCCACTCAACAGCAGCGATGTTCGGGAACAGCGTGTCTACTATGCTCTCTAGCCGGCCCGGTATGTTTATCCCTGGAATGGGTTTCCTGCCTATCAGTTTTTTAGTTACCAGTTTGTACGGTAGTCCCCATGGGTCCGTGTCTACTTGTTTGCATAGATTGTTCCAGCAGTTTTTCTTGCTCTTGTTAATCGCGCGTTTCAGCTCCCTCCTTGTCTCCCTGTATTCAGTGTTTTCCGCTTCGTTCCTATACGGCTCTCCTTTGAGTCTGCCTCTTTTTATATGCCTGCGGGTTGAGTGGCATTTCTTCCGCAGCTCGTCTATTTCCGCCGTCCACCAATAGACCGGCTTTTTCCCGCCTCTGTAGCTTCCCTTGGGCATGCTCTTATCACAAGTTTCCTCAACAATGGACTTCAATCTGTCTGTTGCGGCTGCGGCGTCGGCAGGGTCCTTGAACTCAACCTTGGATACAAACGTCTGTAATTTGGACAGATCAAACCTCCTCCAGCTCCACCTTTTGTCTGTTTGTTGACTGCCCTGGTTTCGTGTTTCCTGACTGATGCTAAACGTAATATACCTGTGAAGGCTCAGGGATTCCTCTTCATCGACTGTCCAGTCACGCACCTTGTGTAGCAGTGCTGAGGCCGCAAAGGTTACGTCGATGTGTGTGCCAGAGTTTCCTCTCACGAATGTCGGCGATCCTCCCTGGTTGCAGGCTATCAGATCTAGTGATTCCATGAGGTCTGCCAATCGATGCCCTCTTGCGTCCTCGATGGGGCTGCCCCAGGTTCCAGACTTGGAGTTGAAATCGCCCGCTACTACAGCTGGTAGATCAGATTCCCTAATGCTTGTCTCGAGTCTCTCTAGGAAGTCATCGAACTCTGTAAGGGCTATGTTAGGGGAGCAATAGCAACTGTAGAATCTAATTTGGTTTGCCTCGATCCATCTGAATCCTTGCAGACGAGGTCCTATCTTGTCTACTTGGAGATTTCCCATAGCTACTATTGCTGCCCGTCCGCTCGCATCACCGTACCATCCATCCTTCTCGTCCTTGTTCCGGTATTGTTCACTTATTGCGATGATGTCAATGCCTCTATTATTCGCCGTTGCCATTGCCAAATCTTGCGCCAGCCTGCCTACGCCTACATTGATCTGTAGGACACTGATCATTGCGTTGCGTCCACGGTATCCCCCAGGTCAGTTTTTTGGCTTAGTTGAACCCTAAAACTGGCTTTGTCCTTTTCATTTGCCCCACAGTTGGCCTCAAAGTGGCCTGTTTCACCGCACGCCCGACAGCAATCTCGTCTATCTGGCCCTTTGCAGTCCGCATGCGCATGACCGACGACCAAGCACCTTGGGCACCTGCCGCGTCCACGTTCTTCCCACTGTCGCACCCTGCAGTTCACGTATCCTACTCGCAGTTTCCCGATCGCTTGTGCCATGCTAGCTGCTTTGGTAGGTAGTGAGACCACCATCCACTTCTGTCCCCTGCTTGCTGTTATCGTAGTGACCACTCTTGCCTCTCCTGCATTGCCTTCCGTTGCGGTTATGATTGCTTCTAGCACTTCAGCCTCGCTTGCTAGTTCATCTAGGTCTTGTACCACCACCTTTTGGTACTGTATCAGCTCTTTAACCAACTCGTTTCCACCCACAGCCGCCCCCAGAGCTTCGGCTAAGGGTGCCATTCCTTCTTGGCCCGGGTTAACACGCACCAAGAGGTCGCCGCTTTTGGTTTTCGTGAGCGCCGTTATTTTGTCCGCGACTACCTTCATCTCCTCGCTGTTTCTTACTTTTGTGAGTGTGCCCGTGTAGTCTCCGTCCTTTACCCGCACCAATATTGCCGCAGGGCGCGCCCTAGCTCTTTGCTGCACGGTTTTTGGTTTCACAGGTTCATATGTCGTTGTCTCTGCCGGGGGAGGTTTCTGTTTCCTCCCCTTCTTCACCACCTCAGTCCAAGAGTGTGGTGCGGCTTTATTCGGACCAGCATCCCCACTGGTTGTTTGCGGAGCTGGCGCACCACCAATGTCCCACCAGCAAGGAGACTGGGTCTCAGCGTCTGCGGAAGAGACCTTTGGTGAAGTATTATCGTGTCCGGCTTTCTCCGCCACAACCGAATCCCAGGCCTGGTTAAAAGCTCTGTTCACTTTATCGCGGCTCTCTTTGAGTCCCGCTATGACTTCCAGGAGCTCGACAACCGCCTCCTTGCCGGTCGCACTGCGGAGCTTTTTAATCTCCGGAGCTAGAGCGTCCGCTTTCTGCCACATCATCTTACACCCGCCATCATGGGTGTATAACACAGAACGGAGTACCTTCATCGCCGTGTATGAGTCGACCCCGTGATTCAATTGACTCCCGGAAGCCGCCACGGCGGCCGCTCCGTCGGGATTGCTCATGGCAAGGGGGAGGTCCTGCGACCCTTGCCCCCTTTGTTGCTACCACTTCTCCTCTCGGCAACGGGCGGTGAAGCAGTGCAGGAACCAAATCCGAAGGTATCGGTGCCTGCACTAGCTACGGGTGCCTATGGACTCACTGTCCCTATCCGATTTATGGACTCACTGTCCCTATCCTATTTATGGACTCGCTGTCCCTATCCTATTTAAGTACCTAACCTAACCTAACCTAACCTAACCTTTGAGGTAACTACCTATTTATAAGTGCATTCAATTTATATAAGTATTTATAGTATACACTAATGTATTATAACCAGTGACTATTTTTTTGTGCACTACAACACACTTTGCAAATTAAGATTTTTTAAGGCATGGTTCCATGTTCAACCGTACTGCGGATGTAAGAAGATATTGTTATTTTTCAAATTGAGTTTTTGAAAACAAAGAATGTTTAAATTGTATTCATTATTGGGTCTAATGTATAATTAATTAAAAAAATATGCATTTTTGTATGCATTTTCAATATTCATATAAAATACTAAAAAGAATAATAATGTAGTAAGCAGGGGTGGACTGAGGCCCTGAAGGCTCAGGTGGGTATAAGTTTTAAAACTACCAAACAAGAGACTCCATGTTACAATGTTTGTTTTAAATAAAATAACTTTTTAAGGAACTTATAACAAAATGAAAAAAATTCTGTAGGTTTATACTTAACTAAATTTAACATAATAAAATAAAACAAATTACTTCAATATTAAAATTTTTAAACATTATTATACAAATAAAATTAATTAAAAATTTTTTTTATGTAACCAAGTTCCACATAATAAAAAAACAAGTTACTTCAATATTTAAATCTTAAATCTTTTTCAATACAAATAAAATAAAAAAATTCAAAAATAAATATTGTATTGTTTTTAATTTAAATACTATTTTTAATACTTATTACTATTATTGTTTTAAAAAATTAATAAATTACACATATTCGTTACACAATAAATTCCAAAAATGAATCTAAAATAACTTTCATAGCCTTCGCAATTGCAGTCTGACTATTCCAGTTCTTTAACTTTTGTAAATAGTACCTATTGTAATATTGTATTTTTCGTTTTCGAGGTAATGATTACGGTGTGGAATTGAAAAATTATTAAAAATAACAATTATAGCTCGAGGCCCAAACATAAAATTTCTAGAGGGCCTGGGTGGGTATGGCCACTTACCCGCCCTGCCAGTCCGCCCCTGGTAGTAAGGTACCAAGGAAAATATTACAAATGTTTTAATTGATGGTGTAGGTATTAAAGCACTATAGTGTTTGTGAGTGCTGATTTAATGTTTATTAAATTAATTAACTACTTATTATTATAATTATAATTAAGTAAAGTACCTATCATGGATAGACGGATAGTACTAAAAAGTCAAAAGAAAAATAAACTATAATAATATTACTATACCTAATAGATTTATTATACATTTATACACGCAGTCAAAAATATGTTTTTTAATCATTAAGTCTATAACCGAAGCAATTGATTTTTTGATATTTTACTATGGTGTGAGGGTAGTAACCTTTAAAATTACAATTCTAAAGTGTAATACATGTAATAAACAAAATATAACCTGTAAGAATATATAATATATAGTATAATAAAATACATTTTGCGTTAAAACCCTATTACTACAGTCATTAGTTATCAAATTCAAATACTAGTGTTCATTCCGGAAAATCTGAAAAACCACTGTTATTTTTCATTTTAAAACACAAACAATGTTTACATAATATATCTCAGCATATTCATGTTTCAAATTTATTGAATTTGTTTCTTTTTACATATTTTGTGTCCTTTATATTATATGAAAACAATTATTACCTATAATAATTCCATTGGTTGTTCTTCAAAATTCTGCTTGTATAGTTTTATTAAGTATTTAAAAACAAAAAAAAAATAACTAGTTTATTAGGTATACTTTATTTAAACATAATATTTAAGTATTATTTGTAAATTGTCCTTTTTCGTTCCAATCAGGGTACATTATACAACCTACTTCGGCCCAACTTTTTTTTTTTATATTTGTGTTCATATATTTGCTGGAACCAATTTCCCACAAAGCACTTTGACCATGTACTGCTTGAATTAATTTATCAGAATCCATCATTAATTAATAACTTAAAAAACAATAAAAAAAAATATATATGTGGCCTGGCGCCTAGGAACTTTTCGCGCGGGATGCGTTAAAAACGGATAATGTGTCCACTATCATCAAAAACAACGTGTTTCAATAAATAAAACGTTATCCGGTATCCGTTTTCAACGCAGCATGTTGCGTTGCGATCCGGCTGACGGACGACGGAACGTTGCGCACCGGACAGTGTGGCCAATTATATTCATATCAATGTGTTTCGTTTTTATCAGCTAACGTATCCGTTTTCACCGGTTACCAACGGACCGGTGAAAACGGATAGTGTGGCCCGACCCTACAATATAAAATTATTTTGTGTTTAAGGAAACCTCCTAAAGAAATAAACGAATTAAAAATAAAACAGTAACTTTTAAAAAAACAATGTCAAACAGTTTAATAAAATTAATATAATTTCAAACAAAATCTTCAAGTTCGAAAACAGAAAATTGATTCCGTTTGGAAACAATCTTAGGAGGGTTGATTTTTCTTAAGACGTCTTTCCAATCATACACTACCTATAGCATCTTTTCTTTGTGGCCACCTCCAGAACTTAAGTCTTTTTTCCATACAGTCTACTACTGGGCCTTTTTTGGATATACTTACAATTCTTCCAGGATATTTCTCTCCATTTAATAACACTATGACAAAGTTATCAATCTCTAAATCGTTTTGGTTTAAGACGATGTCACACCAAAACCTGTACGCGTGCAACGCTCCAGAGATGGCGTTGTTCGCCATATCACCGCCGTCGCGGCAGGCCGTAACCACGCCCATTATCTCCGTGACGGGGTCCTTGCGTCGTAGTCGGCACTAGTCGCGGGAGACGCACATTATTATTCTAAAGACCGCCGTGTTGAGCATTACGCGTCAAATGTAGTTGACGACAGTAGCATATGCGTATTTAGGCCGACGACCTATATATTTCTAATGTACTAACACGCTATACTTGGCATTTTAAATACCCTCGAGTAACCATGAATTAACGATTATATTTTATAATGTAATTCACTCCTTTAATATATGTAGCAATATAAATAACGTAGAATCTGTATTAAAACATAGCTTGTTTTGTATTTATTGAAATATTACTCATTTAAATATCATCTAGGTATAATACCTATAATAAAATTAAATAAAAAAACTGTATTATAAACCTTTTATGGTAATAATTTGACATTTTTTTTGGAATAGAAACAGATAACTTATTATTTAAAAAAAATAATAAAATAAAGGTAGGTATACCTAATAAACCTATAATTAATTAAAACCAATTTCTTTTGATTGTCGATTTAACTACTATATGTCTATATTGATGATTGATGGATAATTGATGTATACTATATATAAAACCACTTATAAAAGGTTTATTTATTAATATTTCTGTATAAATGGTACATTATTTTATTAACACGATTGTTTGGTTGGAGCTGTTTTTTTTTTAAAAATAATTTGTTGTCTTTCCTTTATATGTTTTGGCTCAGCAATATCACTTATTATAAATCTTTTACCGAATTTGGGGTTCACTATTTCAGGTAGCAAACACTTGGTATAAAATCTGAATCAAATTTAAATGTTACCTACAGATTTAATAATTATTGAAAAATTATTTTTAATACGTACGTGCATAAATGGTCTACCATATTGTCCCAAAATTGATTTTCATATGGAATTTCAACCATATAATTCCAGTTTTCAGTGTACATAAAAAAATAACACGTTGATCTTTTTGTGATGTGCAACTGTCCCTGGATTTGATAAAAGTAATCACTATTTTTTTTTAGTTTTACTTTATTATTTTTGTCAACTGTACAATAAGTAATCTACAACAATATTTAAATGTGTTGAAAACGAAATTAAATATTTAAGACATAGGTACATTGATTATTACTTTTCCTTCTCGGATTGCTTCAAATATATCATAATATTCACGAGCGAAAAAAGGACATTTTATTTCAATAATATAATTTTTTCCTAAAAGTCCATCTAAAAACAAGATATTTGTACAAGTATAACTTATTTATTATTATAAATATATACATATATTAATTAATATACTGTAATATTATAATTACTGTAATGTAACATGCATTCTAAAAAATATTTATAAAATTATAATTCTTACCTGGACTTGCAGCCAAATAAGGTATTTTATCATCTACAAACAGACCAGCTGGGTCGATATTAAATCCAAATTTTTTTTCAAATTGTAATTTCGCGAATGGCTCCATAACTCTTCCATATTCAATTGCCTTTATTTTATGGTTCATGTTTCCGTATAATAATTCATGCACTGCATTCTTACACGAAGTATTAGGCCTCATCTTACATGTTTTCCCAAACTTTGAGGCTGTTAGACGATGTTTTCTTTCAGTATTGTAGTGATCCCTCACTAACGCTTATATTTTTGAGTTGTGACGACGTTGCTGTATGTGGTAGGATTTGTATTGACAGAGGTTCAAGTCACAGGTTTCAACAATTAGTTATAATAGTTTATTTAATAAGATAAAGTAATTTGTTACAATAAATGTTATAAAAATTTGTGGACAGCACGTTAAGTTACTGCCCGAGAACTAGTTAAATCTACGTAAGATTACTGGGAATGTACTTAGTCTGGCGGCGATGTAGAGTGCGCGGACTCTACGACCAGGTAAGTACTACATGTAGGTCTATGGGACTAATTCTAATTCTGCTATGGATGGAGACTCGTATATATACCAAGTCTCCCTTAACGATTAGGTACACGGTATCGACTTAGGAGGTGGATCGGAAGGGCACCGGCGAAGGAGTAACGAGTACCGGCGCAGGTGTGAATGTTGTTGCCAAATCCTTGAGTTGTATAGGTACCGGATTATTTGTGATTCTCAGAATCTGGAGACTTGCAACAACAATCAGGCGTGGTACGAGGTTTAATTTATAGTGAAGTGACAAATAGTTGAATAATAAAAATAATAGTAAACTGTCGTCGGTTTACTACACTCCTCCCCTCGAAAATGGAAGTCCCTGGCTTCCCAAAAAAAAACTTAAGCAAAGTTAAAATTTCTTGTAATTGGATAGCTTATTGTGCTATTCCTAGGCGTCAGAGGATATTCGATTATGTCGATTGCTCTAGGTGCGGTGGCTAAGCTTTGGTTTTCTTCATTTTGGTCGATGTCGTCCGTGTTCGTTTTTTTGTAGAATTGTAATTTTTACATTTTGATAAGTATATCATTACAATTGCCATAAAAATAATACTCGTAATTACGTAAAGTACGTAATCATTTAGTTGTTGTGTATTTTTTAGTTCGTCGATCTTGTAGTCGACCTTGCGTTGTTTTTCAAGTTGTTTCTTTGAACCTGACACTGTATTGTAGGTCGTCCATGTTGTTTGTTTTAATATGGTAATCTTCCATTAAGTTGTTATTGTCGGTGTACGGCATATCCATGACTCGTTCTATGGTTGACTTTGGGTTGAAATCCATGTAGTCGGATTTGTAGTCAACTTTCCCAGGTATGAGTACGTCTCTGCTGGCGTATCCTTTGCAAGTTTCGTTGAGGCGTAAAATGCCTACTCCCTTTAGTGTGTGTTTGGTTGATTCTTTGTCTTCGTCACATGTAATAAATACTACTTCGTAGTTAGTAACGTATATCCATTCGTTCTTGAATCGTTTTTTATGGAAGATGGAGGTTCCGATTTGAACGTGCATGATCTCGCAGCTTGTTGGAACTTTCATTGGTTCTTGTAGAAGTTATACTTCACATATTGGGGTCTACTCGTACGTGGATGTAAAGGATTACCTTCAGGACATAAAAGGAAGTCTCTAGCGTGCTTACAATGGGTATAGTAAAATTCATCATACATGGCGTAGTGCTCGTTATTTTTACTTATAGCTAAATACTTATTACTAGGTTTTGTATAAACACAATCGTTTTCGGTGCACACTGGCACAGGTATTAAATTATATAAGATAAAATTATTTTGATAAATTAACGGTAAAGAAATTATAAACACTAAGTTGTCATTTGCATAAAATATAGTAAGGTCTGAGAGCTTTACTAATTCATAAATGTTTTGTATGTCTAAGTCCGTGGGTAAATCAGTGCCCCTAGGTAATGATACTTTAATGTCTTTGATGTATTTTGGAGTTATTAGACTTAGGTGTATAACTCCCATTTTAGCTTGTTGTATTATTTCTAATATTGTGTTCGTTTCTGTTTTTTCACCAACGAGAATTTCTGTTTTTAGAATTTCACAATTTTAATTTTAATTGCGCTATGCAATCTCGAAATATTAAGATCTGGGCTGAGAAATTCTTTACTATTTTTATTACGACTATAATGTGATTCTTCTCTTTGGAATTGCATCACGTGTAATATAATAGAGTTTCGCGTTTCTTCTTGGTACTTTATTTTATGTAAATGCGAATTTGGATTTTTTCCGATGTTACTTATAAAAGATATCTCACCCTTTTTTGCGTGCACAATTAAATTCTGTAACCGACTATTCGATAATGAAAATAAACGCATAAATGACTGTTTACAAACCTGTAGCAAATTCTCTTCACCCGGCACTGTATATTTGATTGAACATTGTCTACGACTGCTATCAGGAATTTCTTTTTTTTCCTTACTACGCCGCTGAATACTGTTCAAGGAAATTCTGCTCAACAAATAATCCCCTTGTTGTTTATAACGCAAAGACGCAAACTGTTTACGAGTCATAACGATACGATTCACAGTCAATTTTTTACATTCATACGAGCATTTACAAACAACTAGTGACTCAGGTGTGCATTGTGTTACCGTTTTTGCTTTCTTCATATTTGAATAATTTATTATTGAAAATTTGTAACAAAAAACGAAAAACGAACAACGAAAAACATGTACATGTGAGTTGTAATATTCAAGTTTGAACGTATTGACTAATATATACTGATTATGTTATCAGATGTAACATACACCGATTTCAACAAACGTCCACAACTTCAGATACATAAAATCTTTCTTGAAATCGATTTTTTGAATTCTTAACGTACATAGGTTCTTATTCATACATTATGTACTACAATCTGTTGGCAACACTGAGTTTTATCAATTAATGTAATAAAACGGTTTTTGAAAAATTGTAACATACACCGATCTCCACGGTAGGCCTTCAATTATTAATCTTGTTAATTTAGACGAAGCAGATAATTAAAGTCGAAAATTAAAAATCACTAAAATACATCGTCCGATATTTCCAAGATCGTACGTAGGTACGTAAATGTCATTTAGATAACGTATAATATTTGGTCGTCGGAAGGAAAAAATCAAAAATTACTAAAATATGTACAAAATATGTATTTATTTACCAAATATGTAAAAATATGTATTTATACCTAAATATGTAAAAATATGTAAAATATATTTGGGTTTATTTTAATTAGAATGATCTAAATCGTACACATTTTTTATCAGATTAAAAATATCTCATTTCAATAAAAATATGTATTTAATATAAATTCGTTCCCTACTAATAAATAAAAAAACTTGTTTTAAGTATCACTCTTGTTTTTATTTTCACATAAATTTAGTACAAATATTAAAATAGTTTGCGTTTTACGCTCCGCATAGATGGTTTTTTTTTTGCCAACTTTTGACCCGTGAATCCTAGAAGAGCTGGAGAGGATGATGGTGAGAGATTGAAAGACGTTGGACCGTCATTCTCATCAACTGCAGGACGTGGTGGTGAAGATTCAATATATTGAGGCGCTGTATACCACGGAGGGGGCTGTGCAAAATTGTCTCAATCAAACGATGCGGGAAGAGTGTCTATGATCGTCGTCGGTAGACTGCCAGGATCATCAATAGGCTAAACAAATAACTATTTGTTAATATATATTCATCATAAAAATTAAATGTGAAATTTACCAATGGTTTTGTTTTCCGAGCTGGTGCCCATGTCGCCTGTGTTAAAAATTCATCGATACCACGTTCCTCGTCAGCTACCTAAATAATTATTATAATTATTAATTGTATCATTTTTTTAATTTATAAATTATAAATTACCCTTGCTTGTGAAAGGTCTTCGTGCATTGGAGACATACTCGAATATCTCGGGGGTGAAATGAGCCTCATTTCAGATTCGGTGAATAACTATAAAATAATAAATATACATTAAATATTTTTAAAAGTGATATAATTTATAGATTTACCTCTGGTGACATTTCTCCATTCCATCGTTGCGCCCATTGTTCAGCTAATTGAGACGATGCATACATTTTCAGTTGACTGATGAAATTCATGTCTTCTTTAGGAGTTGATCCAATAATTTTATCATCACTTAAATTGTTGATAAAAACGATCATTTCTTCGGGTGTCTTTGGTGGTGAATCAACTTTGGTAAATTCCTGGTCCAAATAATTACCCATAGTCTCTGTGGGTAATACTCTAACTGTTTTAAGACAAGTGGTCGTATAATGGTTGATTTTCGAACGACTGTTTCGTTAATCGACCATTCTAAATATTGTAATTTCATTAAATCTGTGCGACTTAGCAATACTCGACATCCGGCTTGTGTTTTTGATTCGATGACAAGCATATTTTCCCCTTGATACGCCATACTAGACATCGAAATAATTTCTGTTTCCAGAAATAAATTCCGCTTGTATTTTTGCGGTTGATCCAAAATAAACGACAATATATTCCCCATCAGGGAAAAAATACGTCTTAAGAGGTTCACAGATATTTTAACGAAACGCGAAGGTGTAATTATTAGTATGAACACATCGAATTTCTCTGTAGGATTCAGACCGACATGTAAAAACTTACGTTCAGTAAAATTGATCTTGAAATTTGTAGATTCAATGAGTTCGGACGGTGGCGTAGGCGGAACGTATATAAATTTTTTCTTGCATAATGCAGCCATGTTTCCAATTGAACCAGCCATGGTTAAAAGCAAATAATTTTCAAAGAAAATAAATACTTAAAAAAAAAATTTTAAAGTCGGAGCGTATTCGTGTACACCGGTTTAACGTAGTAGACGGACTAAAAGACTACCGGTTCTTTCAGTCAATAATCACTGCAATCACTGCAAAATTGATATTTAATTGTATACGTCCGGCAGAAGGTACTAATATCGGTTTTAATGTGATTTTTCACTAATACCTACTTAATGTCTCTTCTTGTCAATCAATATAAATGGTTTTGCAGTATATTTAAATATATAAGTATATAAGTATATCCGAACAGTCCCACAACTATTTGTTTTAATCTTATGTAGATATGTGGAAAGCAATGGTGAAGTATACCAATTATCCGTGAATAATGTACGACCTTTTTTTCAAATATCCACGCAACAATGTACAAACTACAGCTCCAGATTGTCCAAGATTTACATCACAGGCTTTTAACTCAGTAGTTTTACCAGTATATATAACAAAATCTAATATAAAGTCTGTTTCTACATCACATAATATAAAGAACTTGATACCAAAACGATGTCTTTTAGTTCGAGTAAATTGCTTGAAAGAGAGTCGACCTTTCCACAAAAGTAGACTTTCGTGAATTACAAGGCTTTGAAATGGAACCATAGCATCTCTGAAATTTTTTTTAACTTCAATATAAAATACATATAATTGGCATGTCGAACACATATCGAATGTTGTTCTTGTTTATGAGATCTATAAAAAAATATTCTTATATTAAACAAAAACCTTTTTTTTATTTAATTATATAATATACCCTACCTTGCTTCATCCACCATTATTGCAAAAAATCCAGTACTTATTATTTTTCTAATGATAGCCAATCTTATATTATCTGCACTTATTTGCAATATACTTTCTTGTATTTTCCAACTAGTGAAGTTGATTTTCTTTTCATGATACTCTTTGAAGTCCACTACACATTTAGAGAACACATTGCAAAGTTCCAAAAAATTACCTTATGAATATTGAAATTATGTTTTATTAGTTATATTATTTATTGTTAATAATTTATATATTATAGTATAAATTTAGTACCTTGGTTGCATGAATCAGAATCTTCACGGTGCCCCCTAAACGAAACACCTTGTTTTGCAAGATACAAAACTATTTCGATCAAATTTAAAATATACTTGCGATTTTTAATAACTATTTCACTTTGAGCACTTAAGATTTGAGATTTAACACTACCCGTTTTTTTACTTGATTTATAAGCTTCCATTTTTGATACATTTGTTAAATGATTTTGGGACGTTTTGTGCTTATTTAATTTATCAACAAACTAGATTATATGGAAAAAGTATAAATATAATGATTAGTTTAAATAATAAAAACTTCCTTTTGCCAATTACTAAGTCCAGTCTTTGTCCATGCTGGTTCAACATCACCCGTACCAAATATGCGACAGACATAACAAAAAGCAGCATCTAATTTAGTGCTATACTCTAGCCATGCACATTCAATAAACCATTGTTTATTAAATGATCTATATTGCTTCCCAAACTTTGTTTTTGGATAAGCCTAAAATCATTTAAGCATATGCAAAGCAGTAAGCACTAAGCCTATACTTACCTATACTAATGTAAAATAAAACTAAGACATTAGGTACTTACTGCCAATATAGGGCGGTATGGTCCATTTTCTATATCTCCTAATCCTAAATTCAAAATTTGAGAGCTACATACATTTTCATTGTCAATGTTAACGTAGGTAACATTTTGATCTTGTTCACACAAACTACGTGACGTGCTTGGACCAGGATCATCAACGGTTTCACTGTCTGAATGGTCTGACTTACTTTGAATACTTTTTTTTTTGAAAATGCTGAACATTATGAATATCGAATAACAAATTTAATAACTGCACTAAATGAAATAACGAACACTTTCAAGCGCTCGAGACCAGTCCTGTATGGCTGTATATACGTCCGTGCTCTCGACCGTCTAATGCAAGGTTTATAGATAATATTATCTATGAACCATGCGCCTAAATGTAGTAATGTCTATGATTAAAGATTACAATTTATTTATAATATTATCTTTCAGTAATCTCAACATGACGATATTATGTTACTTATTCTCTATTATCATAGACCCATTATCATGTCTATGACTATAATAGTAATAATAATATATTGAAATATAAGAAAAAAATTACATAATGATATCTTAAAAAATAAAATTACATTGTTAAAACTTAAAACTATAGATATTTTAAATTATAAAGACATTAGTCTTGGGGGTGCTTAAAATAGAGTTGGGGGTGCTTAAGCACCCCCTAGCACCCCCGTAGTTGCGCCACTGATATCGAGTGTGATTGTAGTGAGCAGCAGTTATACAGTGATAACGTTAACACAATCATAACAAGAGGACCATGTGCGAATTAACAGTGTTCCCAATGCAACAACAAGATATCTCCCACTATTTATTTTAGTGCAACAACAAGATATCTCCAGAGATGTCTTGTTGTTGCACTAAAATAAAAACCAGACATGTCCATTTATATGATATCTTTGTATTTAACAGTCGGATTTGTCTGGTTGTTGCACTAAACGACGCAGTTTTTTTCTTGATAATGTACAATCAAAAACTTATTTTGGCCAAAATATGTAGATGTCTTGTTGTTGCCCTCAGGTCTTCAATTAAACGCTTGCCCTTGCCACTTGGGTTGGTAGCACCGACTGTTAGACCCTTCAGGAATGCGTCTCTGCCAGACTCGATGGTTTTGTCTACCCATATTTTGTTTGAAACGTCACCTGCGTTTACCCACGTTTCATCCAGGTAGTAAATGGTCCTTCCTTCCTCTCGATATTTTCGCATGTTTTCTAAATATTTATTTCTCCAAATGACGATTTCTTCTTTTTCAATCATAGCACTGTTACGACCTCTCTTAGTAAACGTACAATTTAACTTTTTCAATAAACGGTACAATGTTGTATGAGAAAAATTTGGAAGGTCAGGGTCTTCGTTAATTGAAGTCAGTATTTTTTCAATAGTCGGTAATTGACGTCTAAACCAAAAGTCATGAACTTTTCGCCACACAGCATTCTTTTCGAAATCGTCAGTTTTTTCGATTACTGAAGCCCTGATTTTGGTTTTATTCGGAGACTTTAATACGCCTTAATTTTTATAATCCGAAATGGTTTTACTAACTGTATTCCTACCGATACCAGTTGTTTTGCAAACGCTTAGAACCAAGTCCATATATTTAATTTTTGGTTGTTGTAACAGTATTGATTTGTATACATTAATTATTGTTTCCTTTTGACGAGAGCAAACGAACTAAAAAAAAAAAAAATTGAAATATAATTCGTGTCGTAATTTATTATGTTTACATTTTTATTTGAGATATTTATTTTATTGTACAATTTCTTTTTTTATTATGTTTAATATTATTATTTTACGTAATTTATAAGGCTTTTTAAGGTGAATTTTGGTAAGATATAGTCCACGAAAAGAAAAATTAATTTTATAAGTGGGCCATTTAATGATTTATAAATACTGTCAACTATCAAAAGTCTTTCACTTAAAATTCTATCCTTAAAATACAAATTTAAAGCATCCCATTGTTCCAACAATCTAGATACAACGGCCTGTAAGGATAACCATCTCGTTTGAAATGGATGCAATATTTTATGGGTGGGTGTTGAGCAAAATTCTTGGAATTGAACAAATTGATCATTTCTTTTTGAGCTCATTGAGAAGAAAGAGTAAATGCTACGAGCTAGTTCTTCACAGCGTTGATGAAGACTTTTACACGCTTCACTAGCACATAAATGTAGAGAATGACAAATGCATGTCCAAATTGTTATGCCCGGGAATTTTCGTATCATGCGACTGGCAACCGAATTATGAGCACCCATCATTACATTGCATCCGTCTGACCCAAAACCAATTAAGTTATTAAGAGGAATATCATAATCATTAAATGCTTTTAATATACTATTAAATAAATTCTTGCCTGTGGCATCTTCAAATGTCTTGTTATGATCATTTGGTCCAAATACACAAGATAGTTCAAAAAAATGACTGATAATTTTACCTACATCTTTGTTAAAATACCTAACCACTACACATGATTGTTTTGTACATCGGTAAGAACGCTAAACTTAACTTCTCTGAGGCATTGTGTCAAATATTCCTTATGGCATTTTCCAATTACATTTTTCATAATGGCAGTAGTCTTAGTTCGTTTAAGATGGATGTTTTTTGCTATCTCAGAATCTGGGAAACAAGTTTTAATTAAGTCGGAAAAATGGTCCATAGTATTAAAGGAAATATTATGTTCGGCCAGAAAAGCTGTTATTTTAATTTCAGCATTTTTTACTTTTTCGGATAATGGGGTAATTTTGGGTTTTAGAGCTTATACAATAGATGATGAATTTGATACACTCAAAGAATTAGTTTTATGTTTTTTACTGTTTACATGGCGGTTTAATGACGAAATTTCAGTAGCTAATGTGACGTTACAAATAATTTATGAATTCAAGTGGTTATACCCGTTGGTTGTGATATCAAATCCCTCTCATTAATATTTTATATTAAAGCTAGCTAAATTACCTTCTTACTCATCATTACTGAGTTACATTTTTATTATTTTCCTATTTAACACAAATTCTTGAAGATTTCAAAATTCAGACTTTTTTCATTTCAATTACCATACTTACTTGATTTTTAATCAAGTAAGTAAAAATAGTATTATATACGCACATTATTTTAATATTTAAAAATAATCTAATTACTAACATCAATTGATGCCATTCAATTGTAAAATCTATTGTATAGTATATTATAAATTATGATGTAATTATATGTACACAATATGACACATGTTCATTGGCCACATATCATATAAAATAATTACCATCGTGTTCATCCTCACAACCAGATGTTTCCCCATAAAACAACTGTTGAAGATAAGTCTGGCAAGTCTGGGTTTCTTGGAGTTCAGAAGTATTTGTTTTTTTGGATATATCTTTTTGTAAAGTATCCAACAGATATTTATTTAACTGTTCTTTATCTAATATAGAAAAATAACAATTTGTATACATTTGTGTGGTAGATCTTGGTTGAATACTTAAATATTAAATTATTAAGATATATATTTTACTATTATTCCCAATATTACACAAATAAACATCATTTTCAAAACGGACAACAATTATTTTGGTTTAATGCATGGCAAATTGATATACCTAATACATACAGAAGTTGGGTAACTATTTTTTTATAGAGTTAACTAGAGTTGAGTTTTCGAACGCACCCCTGGTTGTTCCCCGTCGCCTTATCACGCGGGGGCAGTTCTTCCCTACGTGGAAACAGCTGTTAATCAGCTGTTTCTTGGTTAAACCGTTTTCGCGCAGGTGGTTTTGGGTGGCTGTGTATTACTATCGGGATGAGGTAAAACAGACGATTACTCACCTGATACTTGTCGGACCTTGTCGGACCTTGTCGGACAAGGTGTCCCCGAATTGGTCTCCTCTAGATGCGTCTTTTTGGCCACTGCGCGCGAACGTGCCACAGGTATTACAGCCGCAAAGGTCACGGCGGCGTTGAATCGCCATTTTGTAAAAGATCCTAAACGTCTCTTCAGCTTCGTTGAGAGCGATCGCCTTTTTCTGAGGGTCCGCTGGGAGTTCTTCAGAGACGGTGCCGCATAAGATGTCCTTGACGTCATCTGCTGAGGTAGGGTGCCCCAGCCGTTCGCGGAGATAGCTGTTGAGCTGACCAATTCCCGTTGAGGTTTACATGGATGAAGCTAATCATATTGGCGGTTGCCGGAGCGCCAGGATCCAGCAGTACACCTAGCTCCGCAGGCGGCCGAACCAGGTCTGTGGGGGCCCGAATTCAGGCCAGCGCGGTCACAGGCTACGCATTTGGAGTCGCGAGTGCAGTCCTTTTCGTTGTGAGACTTCTCCCCACATTTGCGACAGGAGTCCCTAAGGTCGGGACCCGTGCAGGTGCTTTGGGAATGGCCGAAACCGTGACATTTATAGCACCTGGTGGCGTCAGGACGGCGTAGTCTGAATCGGCAGCTGGTCCAGCCGACCCTGACGCGAGTGACCTCTGTAGGTTTAGCAACTCTGGGTTCGCTGACCGTAGCTACCTGTTGCCCGTTCTTCAGCCTCCAAATGGAGGTAACAGATATCTGGCTGGTGGCAGTCTCAATCGCGGTGTCTACCTTGCTGGCGGCCAATATGGCGCTTTTGACAGCCTCAAGAACTGCTTCAGCAGTGGAGGTAGATTCTACGTCGATTACCTCCATGTCAACGCACGTGCCAGCCTTGGCTAAGGAGGCCTGCAGCCCAATTAGCTTTTCGGAGAGGGCCCTTTGTCAGGCGAGGCCGCTTCCCTAGACTTGAGGCTCCTCCCCAGGTCCAGGACAACGTCGCCCCCTCTTGTCTTTCGAATTCCGTTTACAGTGGCCCCAAAGTCGTCGGGGTTGACGCCTGACCCTTGGATGGCCTTGACTGTGTGTTCGTAAGTAGAGCCAGACGGGACTTTGACTATGATGGCGGCGTTCCGGTGTGGAGGCAGTCTCCTGGGCGCCGGCGTGGTCGGAGGGAGGGCTGGGAAATTGGCTTCCCCGTCGGCGGGCGGAGCAGCAGCCTTGGCCGACTTCTGGGTTTTTCTTCCTACCACTTCCTACCATGGTGCCTCTGCGTTGGGGGTAGAAGCTGCGGTCTTGGAGAGCTTGTTGGGCTCTGATCCAGTGTGACCTGACTTCGCTGCCCGTGGTGCCTTTTGACGTTGCTTCTTCTTCATAGAGGTGCTCTGAGGGTCTACCTCCATGGATGAATTTACCTCGGTGTGGTTGCACTTGGGGCACGGGACTCTGGTCAGCCGTCATGGTGATCGGGATGCTGGTGACGGGGGTGATTGCTAATGGCTCGGTGGTGGAGGTAGTCCCGCCTAGGGTTGGGCGAGAGGTCCTGCTGGTTTGGGTCCCGGTTTTAACGCCTCCGTAGGTGACCGGGAGGCCAACCGTCGATTCGTTTGGACCAGAGTTGAAGATGCGTTGGTTGATTGCGGAAAGAATGCCATGCAGCTGGTTCACTCCTTCACCTAGGGGACTGCCAGCCAGAGCTTTGGCCATCTCGCCGAGCCTGTGGACGATGGCGTGATGTACATCCCTGGTGAGTGGCGTCTTCGGAGTGGTGTCAGGTGCGGTATCCGGAGTTTCGGGCTCCGTGTAGGCGTTGGTCCTCTTCCTGGACCCCTCTTTTGTGAAAGGTTCGGTTGGAGGTGCTACCCTGTGTATGGCCCCTTGCCTATCAACGATGAAGTTGACGCCCTCGGCGGTGGTGTACACCTGTCCCAGTATGTACTCCTGATCACCGAATGCCGATTTGATGTAAATCTTGGGGGGTTCACCAGGGAGCGTGTTTTCGGGCATGTTGTCCGATGCCGCTGGGTGGCGTGCTCCTGCGTGGGTTGAGCGCAGCCGGGTGCGCGGGCTGCTGGGATCCGCGTCGGGGGAGGAGGGGAGGGATGGCGTTGCCGCCGCCTTGTTTCGCACGGTGCCTACGCGGCTAGCGTGCTGACCGACGCTCGGCTTAGTATTATTAATACATTTAATAATTACTCACCCGTTGTTTGGCTCACGGCGGCGGGTGTTGAGTCCTGGCGTCCTGTGAGCTGAGCTGGTTGTGCCTTGTGGGCCACTTGGTGAGTCGCGGAGAATAATTCACATGAAAGAATAAAATTTCGCAATTTTCATAGCACACAGTGGGGACCGGTACCAATCGATTTGTCTGAACAACACAATTTTAGAAAGCCTTAGACCTAAGTCGTAAGGTCAACCAAAGTCGAGTAATCTCAAAACAAAGAATTCGCGTTATGGCGTGTATTTACGCGGACTGATATTATTTTACGCGGACTGAATTATTTTACGTGGACTGAATTATTTTACATGGACTCTATTATTTTACGCGGACTGATTATTTTATGTGGACTGAATTATTTTACGCGGACTGAATTATTTTACGTGGACTGAATTATTTTACATGGACTCTATTATTTTACGCGGACTGATTATTTTACGCGGACTGACTCCTACTAACCTAACCTAACCTAACCTTTTTTTTTTTTTTTCAGTTTATAACCGACGACGCCGCGGGAACTGCTCTTGCATTGCTGCCGCGACGCCGCCATCGTTTATTGAAGCAATTAACAATATTAACATACATACGGGAGGGGTAGACAGGACAACTCCCCGACTTACCCCCCCTTTTACATGACATTTTATTTTTAAACATAGCCTGTGTGTTGACCTAGCTCGTCTTCTCAGGCCGACCGGAGTCCGGCGCCCTGGATGACTCGTTCGTCCTCCCCGGTGTACTGCGATGCCGTGATCGCCTTCCCTCCCGTGGTGTCACAGGTGAGGGGATGGAGAACGGTGGTCGGTGACACCTCCGACGTGTCGCTGTTGCGACTTTGAAGATTGTCGGCCGTCCGTTCTCCATCGTCCGCTGCCTTCAGTGGAGCAGCTGCTCCTCGCGTTCGTCCGCTTCTTTGGTGTTCAAAATTGTTTCCCATATCACCACGAACTCCATCCTGTTGGTCTTGGCTTATTCCAGGATCCTACGCCGGTGTGTCGGTTCGTCGGGTAGGTCGTCGGGCCGTGGGCCGCACAAGAGTTCCTGCACGTCCCCCGGCTCTGGTGGGCGCCGAAGAATCCTGGACAGGACTGCACGTTCGTCTTCCCACCTGGGGCAAGCGAAGAGCGTGTGCTCTGCCGTGTCCTCAGGGTTCATGCAGTATGTGCAGTAACTGTCGTCGGCACGGTTGAACCTCAGCAGATAGCTCCGGAAACAGCCGTGCGCTGACAGTGCCTGGGTCAGCCGGTATGTGAGGTTCATCGTGGGCTTAGTCACTCAGCGTGCGATGTCGGGCAGCAGCCGGTGAGTCCATCGGCGTCCGACGGCGTCCGGGCCGGCTGCTGACCGGTCCCATCTGGATAGCCACGATGATGTGGTGATCGCTCTTTCCTCCTTCTTAATTGCGGTGGTCGTTAGTTGTTCTCCCTCTTCTTCTAGCCGGGTCTTGACTCTTGCCCGTTCGTGGGCGAGGAGGTCGGCGGGCAACATGCACGACAGAACGGAGGATGCGTCAGCGGACACGGTTCTGTAGGCCCTGATGGTGCGGAGTGCCGTGATCCTCTGCGCCCTGGCCATCTCGTTCCGGTTTTTGGCTGTCTTGATGCCGACTGATGCCCAGGTAGGGGACGCGTAGAGCAGCTTGCTGTTGGTGACTGACCCCAGCAGAGCTCGTTTTGCCTGGGCCGGGCCGCCTACGTTGGGCATCAGTCGTTCGATGGCTTTAGCCGACTCGGTGGCCTTTCTCGACGCGGTGGCTATGTGCGTCGTGAATGACAGGTGGGTGTCCAGCTCCACGCCCAGATACCTGATAGCCGGCTTGACGGGAATGGCGTGGCCCTCCACGCGCAGTTGTGGATCCTCAAATTTGTGTTTCCTGATCAGGACGACGGCCTCAGATTTCTGGGGAGCTATCGAGAGCCCGTTGTCGCGCATCCAATCCGAGACCGTGTCTAGTGCTGGGTTAAGTAGTTCAGATGCGGATGCTCCGGTCCGAGAGGTTCCGATTACGGCCACATCGTCGGTGAAAGCTACAAGTTGGACTCTAGGTTGCATGTCCGTGTCCAGGAGCTCCTCGTAGAAAATGTTCCATAGCGCATGGCCTAGGACGGAGCCCTGTGGAACGCCACATGTTACTCTCCTCGGTGTTTGAGCCTCTCCGACGAGGAGGGTCCTGTCCTCCAGATAGGATCGTAGCATGCGGTTCACGTGTGGGGGGACCAGCCTTTCGCGGAGAGCAGCGTCGATCCGCGGCCACAGGGCGGAGTTGAAGGCGTTGCGCACGTCCAGAGACACGACTACGCAAAGATCGCGGTGCTGGACTGCGCCGGATGCGGCTCCCCGGGCTGCGCGGATTACACGATCGATTGCGTCGTCGGTGGATCGCCCGTGTCGGAACCCGTACTGGTTTTCCGACCTTTGTCCGGTCAGGTCGAGGTGCTGGTTGAGCCTGATCAGCAGCAGTTACTCCAGGAGCTTGGCCGTGGAGTTCAGCATGCACAGGGGTCTGTAGCTTGAAGGGTCTTCTATCTGCTTGCCCGGGCCCTTGTGAAGTAATACGAGCCTCGAGGTTTTCCATAGTGCTGGAAACTCGTTCCTCCGGAGGCCGCAGTTGAAGGTATTAAGCAGCGCCTGCGGTGCGATTTTGGAAACTCGGAGAAGGACTTCATTTGGAATCCCGTCTGGTCCGGTAGCTTTCCCAGGGGGAAGCCTAAGGCACGCTTCCCGTAGCTCTTCCGGAGTGAACTGGTCGGCTTGAGGTTGGGCGTGTGCTTCCGTGAGTCGGGGTTCCAGTGACCAGTCGGTTGCCGGAGGTTCGGGAACAGGTGGTCGGCTATGGAGTCCTCCCTTCCGCGAGCTTCGACACCTGGCCGCTGAAGGCCGATCCTCTTGGTCACGACCCTGTACGGTAGACCCCATGGGTCGTTGTCGACGGCCTTGCATAGCTCAGACCAGCTCTTTGCCTGAGCTTCACGAACGGCGTTGCGTAGGTCTTTACGTATACCCTTGTGTGCCTCGCGATGGGCGTCCGTGACGTCACAAGGATCGTGCCTCCGAGCAGACCGTTGAAGAGCCCTGCGTAGCCTGGTGGTTGATTAACGGAGTGCGGAGAGGTCCTTTGACCACCAGTGTACTTGCTTCCTTCCTGGTCTCCGCGAAGCCCTTGGAGGCATACAGGAGTCGCAGGCTGCCTCCAGATAGGCGGTGAGTTGCTCAGCTGCCTGTGACGCCGTGGTGTCTTCGTCGACGTAGGGTTCAGCCTAACCGTATTGCTGAGGTGTGCGGCCAGTGCTTGGGCGTCCAGCTGATGGAATGACCAGCCTCTTGCGTGATTGCCACCAGTGTCATCCACGTCAGGTGTAGGATCGTGAGTAAATTCGATGTAGCGGTGGTCGCTGGCTGACTCAACTTCTTCCAGGACTCTCCATCCGCGTATGGTGGCTGGTGCGACGAGGAGTGAGAATGTCACGTCGATTACAGACTCGGCGTTGATCCTCCGGTATGTTGATTTGGAGCCGATGTTTTCAGTATGGAGGTTCAGACCGGCCGCGAGGTCTGAGAGACGTTCTCCTCGCTGGTCGTTGCGTGCGGATCCCCACTCCTGGGACCAGGCATTAAAATCGCCGCCAATCAACACGTGAGTTCGGGCATCACATTCGAGCACAGACTGATGCATGTCGTCAAGAAAAGTTTCAAACTGTTCATCAGTGGCGTTGCGGGAGGTGTAGCAGCTGTAAATCCTTAGCCCGCGGCCTTGAATCCAGGCGAAGCCGAAGCCGGACCCTTTCGCCTCGGGTACGAAGTCCGCTGAAGCCGTGAGGACCACTGCGCAAGAGAGATCATTGCTCACTGTCCATCTCGCTCACTCCTTTCAACAACGTCATATCTCAAAAAGTTCAATTTTTAAGGAGAGCGATTTTAAACTTAGAAAGTAGAATAAAATCGCCTAAAATAAATACTAATGTACCGATTGAAATTTTAAATATGTGAGCCATACATTAGAGATAATACCTGCTTTTGTTTCTTGATTTAAAGAAGAATAACACATAAAAACTTTAAGTTTAAAAAGTTCCTCTTGATTTATTTATGACATTCTTGTTCAAAATGTCATTGATGGTGTTTGAAGTATTTCAAAATGTGTCATTATAGTCACTAAAATAATACGTGTTTCGTGAACGACAGCTGCGTGTCGAGCTCCACGCCGAGGTACCGCATGGAAGGTTTGATTGGGATCGTGTGACCTTTTACGAACAGCTCCGGGTCGATGTAAATGTTCTTCCTCGTTAGGACGACGGCCTCGGTTTTTGCAGGGGCTAGCTTCAGTCCGTTGTTCGTCATCCAGTCTGAAACCTTTTCCAGCACTGGATTGAGTAATGTCGCTGCTGCCTCTCCGTTGCGGGCGATGCCTACGACGCACACGTCGTCGGCGAAGGCCACTAGTTGGACGCCCGACGGCATATCCAGATCCAGCAGTTTGTCGTAGAAGACGTTCCACAGGGCTGGTCCGAGAACCGAGCCTGGGGGACGCCACACGTGACGTTTCTGCTGAGCAGCGACTGGCCGACCTGGAGTTTTCTGCCGTCGAAGTACGATCGAATGGTGTTGTTCAGGTATGGGGGGATCTGACTTGCTCGTAACGCGGCATCGATTTTCCTCCATGGCGCGGTGTTAAAAGCGTTTTTAACGTCTAGCGAGACGGCCACGCATATGTCCCGGTGCTGAACGGCGCCCGTGGCCGCCCTGTGAGCGGCTTGGAGCACTCGCTCGATTGCTTCGACGGTCGACCTGCCATTGCGGAAGCCGTACTGGTTTTCTGACCGCTGACCAGTGTCGTCGAGATGTTGGTTGAGTCTGTCGAGCAGAAGGCGCTCCAACAGCTTGCTGGCAGAGTCCAGCATGCACAGTGGTCTGAAACTCGATGGTTCGTCTATCGGCTTCCCGGGTCCTTTGTGGAGGAGCACCAGTCTGGCCGTCTTCCAACGTGCTGGAAACTCTCTGCGGACCAGGCATGCGTTGAAAATTTTTAATAAGACCTGAGGACGGAGTCGCGATACGTGGAGTAGGACCTCGTTTGGTATGCTGTCGGGCCCCGTAGCCTTACCCGCAGGTAATCTTTTGCAGGTTGTGAGGATTTTGACCATGGTAAACTCATGGCCTTGTCGTTCGTCGTCGGCCAATGGAGGCTCGTGGACCCAGACTGTTGGCGGTGGATCCGGGAACAGGTGATTGGCTATGGCCGCTTCTCTGCCGCGTGCTTCGATCCCTGGACGACTTCGGCCTATCTTCTTGGTGACCACCTTGTAGGGAAGTCCCCAAGGATCGTCGTCGACGGCTTTACAAAGCCGTGCCCAGCTTTTGGACTGCGCGTCGCAGATGGCGTTGTGGAGCTCCTTCCGTTTTGACTTGTAAGCCTCGCGGTGATCGTCTACGGTACCTTGAGGGTCGTGCCTGCGCGAGGACCGTTGGTGAGCTCTGCGCAGCTTGATGGTCGAGCTGCGGAGGGAGGTCAAGCCGTTCGACCACCAGTGAACTTCTCTTCGGCCCGGTCTATGAGGTGTTCTTGGGGGCATGCAGGAATCGCAAGCGCCCTCGAGGTATTCGATTAGTGAGTCGACCGCCTCTGATGCGGTGGTTTCATCGCGTACGACGGGTTCAGCGGAAGTGGCGAGGTATGCAGCCAAAGCGCCGGGGTTTAGTTGACGGTAGGACCAGCCTCTGGGGACGGGGCCACCGATGTCTTCCGCTTCATATGCCCTGTCTAGGGTGAACGCGACGTAGCGATGGTCGCTGGCGGAATACACATCGTCGAGCACCCTCCAGTCGCGAATAGTACCCGGCGCGATGAGGCGGGAGAATGTAACGTCGATTACTGATTCGGCGTTGACTCTGCAGTAGGTGGGAGTGGTGCCTACGTTAGCGACGAGGAGATCCAAGCTGGCTGCAAGGTCTGCCAGTTAGTCGCCTCTTCCGTCGTTCCGAGCTGACCCCCACTCTCGATACCAGGCGTTAAAGTCGCCTCCTACCACTATTGCAAGCTGCGGGTCGGCTTAGCGGACGTATCTTGTATATCCATGAGGAAGGATTCGAAGTTAGCTTCGGAATCGTTCTGCGAGGTGTAGCAGCCATAAATCCTGAGGCCTTGAGTCTGGATCCATGCGTAACCTCGATCGGACCCCGTAGACCCGGGGGTGAAGTCAGCTGACGCCGTGAGAGCGACCGCGCAAGAAAGGTCATCGCTGACTACCCAACTGACGCCGTGCGCAGGGCTCCAGTTGTATTCCGATACGAGAAGTACTTGAGCGTCGGTAGCAGCGGCGGTCTGCTGGAGCAGACTCTGCGCTGTGGGGCTCCGGTGGAGGTTAATCTGTAGGAAATTAATCATACTCGGTTGTTGGAGGAGTGTAGCTCATTGATGGCTTTTCTACGGGCGGCGCAGGACGCGTGCTGCGTTGATGCGGTCACACGCCACGCAGTGTTCGGCACTCTCAGTGCAGATGGCCTGCTTGTGCCCTGTGAGCCCACATCTCCTGCAGGCGGTAGCGAGATCGGGACCGGTGCACTGTCGCGTGGAGTGGCCAAAGCCGTGGCACCTGTAGCACCTAGCTGGTTCAGGCCTGCGCGGCCGCACCCGGCACTGTGTCCAGCCAACGCGTATCGAGGTGAGACTTCGGCTGATGGCTATGGGAACGGTGGCGGTGGCCATTTGGCGGCTGTCACGAGTTGCCTATATGCCTGTTATCTTTATTTCCTCTGCGGAGGGGAGGTCTTCTTCGCGTAAGGCCTTGAGGATCGCGGCTAAAACTTCGTCCTTCGTAGTCACTTCGTCTAAGTCTGTTATTTCTACTTCGGCGGTGTGCCGGAGCCTGGTGATTACAGATCCAACCATATTTTCGGCCAGCTTGTCCCGGATGACGGAGGTGGCTGCTGTGGCCTTAGCACCTTTGGTGAGCTCCACCAGGAGGTCACCGTTTCGCGTCTTCCTCATTGAGGTCACGTGTGTACCCATGGCCTCGAAGTCGATTTCGGTTGCTCTTACAGCGCGCAGGGTGTCGGCGTATGTCCGGCCCTCGAGGACCTTGACCAGGACGGCCGCAGATCTCTGCACCGTTTTCCTGGCCGTTTGGGTCCTGGGGGGGGGGTTGATTTTTCTGGCGGGCCTCTCCACTAGGGTGAACTCTTCTGATGGTTTATGGCCACCGTTTCGGGCTGCTTTTCTGGCGCGACCATCTCGATCAGCGTGCCTGAGGCAGGAGTGATGTTGGTCGGGGTCTTTGAGTCATTTTTGCGGGATTTATTGTTGTTGCTGTTTCTTCGGCGTTTGTTTCCCTTGGGTTTGTGCGAAGCGGGTGGTGGTTGAGTCGATGGCGCAGGCTGGGCGTTGGTGGCAGCGTCTTCTTTCCGTTGGTTGTCGGCGACGGTTAGAGCTTGTCACTCTCTGGAGAGTTGGGACAGGGCCTGGCAAACCAGTTCGAGAGCCTTGGCGATTTTGGTCATGCACGCCCCGATCTGGTCATCGTGGTAAAATTCGTCGGCGAGGCCTTCTGCGAGGTCGCAGGCGTACTTGGTAGCCTTGGCCGCGGCACCAAGTAGGCTGTCATTGTCGATGTTGGTCGGCACTTTGGTTTTGATGGCAGGCTTATTTCCGATTGTCTTGGTAAGCTTCTTTTTTGAGTTCGGTTCTTCGGTTGATGAGCTGGAGCCCTTTCTCTTGTGTTTCGGGTTGACTTCTTCCGTGTCCATGTCCCATGTGTCGGGGACTGAGGACGGCATGGCTAGCTAACCTGAAAAAACGGTGTCGTGATGTACAGGGGAAAAAAAAAAGGGGGGGGATTTTTCGGATTTTTCTGTTGGGGGGACCTCGTCTGGGAGTTTCCTCGGGGCCTTGTGCCCGAGTCCTGGGGTCGTAAGACCTTCGGAGCCGGAGTTACGGGTGTTTTTTTAAAACGGGGTGAGGGGAAAACTTTTGCGTGGGGTTGGGGGCCGATGCCCCGGCCTCGTAGCTGTTTTCCGCAGCGCTTTCCGAGCGCTGGTTCTCGCTCACCGGCGTTTTCAAGTTTTCCGGATTCTAACGGGCTGACGCGATCGCGGTGGCGAAATCCGAATTTCGACCGACCCGATGGCAGTGTCAAAATCCGTTATCACGGCTTTCGGGGCTGCGCGATAGTACGGGCGGCCGTGTTAACCTTATGGGCTGAACTAATAGTGCACTCACCTGAGCCCTTTTGGCCGGATTTGCCCCCTGGAGGTCTTATTAATTCGGGCTCGACTGGGTGCGTCGAATCAGCTGATGTACCTCAGCGTGGGACCTTTGGTAGTCGCTTAGTGAACGCTTTTCTGGGCGGTTTAATGAGGTGGCTCAACTTGACCTGGTGCACTGAGATCGGCACCAAAACGAGCGAACGAGCTGAAAAAACTTCCGTACGGACACTGAGCACACTTTGCGCGGTCGGAATTTTTGATTCGAAGTCGCGGTTGGCTAGATTACGTGAACTTTTGACGCTTGCGTAATTCGGTAGCACTGAACTCGGAACCGTCGTTAATCGGTGTCGGATTTGATCGGACGGGGGGCTACAGATCCGCTGAGTACATCAAAAGATGCGCACGACTGGTGTATCGAACGGGTGTGTGCGGTAGTCGGTTCGCCAGTGTCAGCGAAGTGGCGAGTGACCGTGCGATCGGCGGCCAGCCGCGGTGGGCTTAAGTCGCCGTGATGCACTAGGTTTTGAACTCACGGTCGCGCGCGATGTCTTATTCTCTTAGTTGGTGCGAGACGAAGATTATGAGACCTCGAACGCGTGGATCGGACGATATTTTCAGACGAAATATTTTCCAGCGGCGGGCGGCGGATCTCGGCGCACTGTTTTTGCGATTTCTCGGTCGCACTTTGACGGAATTTGACGCGCGATGTCTTTGCGTGACGGCGGAGACAAGACGCAGCGATGGGTACCGGATTCGATCGGATCGGTTCGATGTTTTTCGAGAAAACAAAAAACACGATGGGAGCGGTACGGAGGTCCGTGTTGTCGGTTTTGTGGTCGGAGCCAGACTTTTTTTTTTCTGTTTGAACCGACGGCGTCGCGGGGACAGCTTTCGCATTACTTCCGCGACGCCGCCATCGTTTATTGATAATCAACATTTTATACATACATGAGGGAGGTAGATGGGACAATACCCCGACTTACCCCCCTCTTTATACATGACAACAAATTTATGTTTACAATTACAGGTTGTGTGTGGGTGTCTGATGTTTTCCTGAGCCGACCCGAGTCCGCCGCCCTTGCAGTCTCGTTCTCCAGTTGTCCAGCGATGCCGTGATAGCCGTCCCGCCCGTGGTGTCACAGGTGGGGGGATGAACAACGTGGTTGGTGACACCTCCGACGACTCGCGGTAGCGAATAGTGTGAGGGTCTGTCCAGTTGTTTATCGTGAGTCCCCGGTGTGAGTCAGCCGTTTCGCTGATCTTCTCGTTCGTCTTCTTCTTTGGTCCCCAGGATTGACTCGATCATGGCGATGAGCTCGAGCCGATTGATGTGTGCCTGCGCGTGTAGCCTGGACCTGGCTGATGCGTCGTCTGGTAATGCGTCGGGTCGGGGGCCGAACAGAATTTCCTCGACGTCTTCGGGCGCCGGTGATCTTCGCAGGATTTCTACCATGCGCGAGCGGTCGTCCTCCCATCTCGGACAAGCGAACAGCGTATGCTCGGCTGTGTCGTCGGGATTCACGCAGTAGACGCAGTAGCTGTCCTCCACCCGGTCCCTCTTTTGGAGGTAGCTTTTGAAGCAACCGTGACCGGTTAGCGCCTGGGAAAGATGATACGTCAGGTTTAGTGGTGGTTTGTTCAACCAGCGCATCACATCCGGGAGCAGGCGGTGTGTCCATCGTCCGCTGGTAGTAGCGCGATCCCATCGCGATTGCCACGCACGTGAGGAGATTTCCCTCTCCTGTTTCCTAATCGTAGGAGTGGCGGTGGCGTCATCTTGGTCGTTGAGCTGAAGACGAATTCTTCCCCTCTCATTTGCCAGCAGGTCGGCTGAGATCATCGACGACAGCAGCGAGGAGGCGTCCGCAGAGACGGTTGTGGTAGCATCTTGTGATCCGAAGAACTATTTTTCTTTGGGCCCTCGCCATTTCGGCCCGGTTTTTCGCCGTCTTGGTGCCCCGTGAGGCCCACGTCGGGGACGCATACAGCATCTTGCTGTTAACAACGGTGGCGATCAGTGACCTTTTGCTCTGTGAAGGTCCGCCCAGGTTTGGCATCAGCCTGCCTATTGTCAGTGGCTCTCTGGGAAGCTTGCTGAATGTGTTCCGTGAACGATAGCCGCGAATCCAGTTGCACGCCGAGGTAGCGCATGGACTGCTTCACAGGTATCGCGTGTCCGTTGACGAACAGTTCTGGATCTGTGTATTTGCGCTTCTGGGTTAGAACCACTGCTTCGGATTTTTGAGGAGCGAGTGTTAGCCCGTTTTGCCTCATCCAGATTGACACCGTTTCTAGGACTGGGTTCATCAGGGTTGTTGCTGCCTGGCCGGTCCTCATGATCCCCAGGACACAGACGTCGTCTGCGAAGGCAACGAGTTGAACGCCTTGGGGCATTTCCAGGTCTAGAAGTGAATCGTAGAACACATTCCAGAGAGCCGGCCCTAAGACTGAGCCCTTGGGAACGCCACACGTCATGTCTCTCCGGAGCAGAAGTTCACCGACGAGGATGGAGCGATCCTTGAGGTATGATCTGATCATCGAGATTAGTCGAGGGGGAACCAGTTTGCCCCGGTGCGCGGCGTCAATCATAGGCCACGGGGCCGAGTTGAAGGCGTTCCTTACATCCAGCGAGACGGCAACGCAAATATCCCGGTGCTGGACGGCGCCCAAGGCTGCACCGTGGGCCGTCTCGAGTAGGCGCTCTATAGCGTCTTCCGTTGACCTGCCAGACCGAAAGCCGTACTGATTTGGGGATCGGCGGCCCGTGCGGTTGAGGTGCTGGTCGAGCCTTGACAGCAGCAGCCTCTCCAGCAGCTTGCCAGCCGAGTCTAACATATAGAGTGGCCTATAGCTGGTTGGTTCTGCCATTGGTTTTCAAGGTCCTTTGTGCAGGAGTACTAACCTTGCCTGCTTCCATTTGGTAGGAAAGGTGGTTTTCTCCAGGCAGGTGTTGAAGGCCTCGAGAAGAACGCGAGGCTTGAGAGCTGCTATTTTGGCGAGGACTTCGTTTGGGACGCCGTCTGGTCCGGTTGCCTTGCCGGGAGGAAGTCTCTTACAGGATAGTTGCAGTTCAGGCATGGTGAACGGCCCAGTAACTTGATCGTCGTACTCGGGATCCTCCGGAGGGAGCGGGGTGTGATGCCAGTCAGTGAGTGGGTGATTTGGGAAGAGGTGATCGGCTATTGTCGATTCTCTACCTCGCGATTCGATTCCCGGTCGATTGCGGCCTATCCGTTTTGAAACGACTCTGTAAGGAAGTCCCCAAGGGTCGGAGTCAACGGCGGCGCAGAGATCGGACCAACTCTTGGCCTGAGCGGTTCTGATTGATGTTCGGAGCTACTTCCTCTTGGTTTTGTATGCTTCGCGGAGAAGTTGCAGCTGTTCAGTGGGCTCGCGTCTTCGGGCTGCCCTGTGGTAGCATCTGCGTGACCTACTGTGCTCGACGCGTAACGCTGCTATGGTTTCGTTCCACCAGTGCACCTGCTTCCTGCCTGCGGGAGGATGAGCTCTGGGCTGCCGTGTCAAGGCGTCTGTAGGACCACCCTCTGAGTCGTTCGGGAGGATCGTGCCGTTTCTGAGCCCTTTGTAACCGGAATTTTATGTATCTATGGTCACTCGCCGATTCAACCTCGTCCAAGACCCTCCAGTCTGCGATGGAGAGGGAAGATCGAGGGCGGAGAAATGTGCCATCTATGATGGACTCCGCGTTCGACCTAACGTACGTGGGGACATAGCCATTGTTACCAACGAGGATGTCGAGACTAGCAGCAAGATCTGATAGTAGATCGCCTCTCTGGTCGTTCCGTGTTGACCTCCAACTGTGGGACCAGGCGTTAAAGTCGCCTCCAATGACGAGAGTGCAGTTGGGGTCTGCGGACCGAACTGACTGCTCGAGGTCACCGAGGAAGGCCATGTAATTTTCGCTGGAGTCGTTTCTGGAGGAATAGCAGCTATAAGTTCTGACGTTGCGCGTCTGGATCCAGGCAAATCCGCGGCCCAAACCTGAGGTGTCTGCAACAAATTCGGCGGTAGGCGTTAAGACGACTGTGCAAGTTCCGTCGGTGCTGACTGTCCATCGGTCGTCCCGAGCTGGACTCCAGTTGTTCTGCTCCGATAGGAGTAGGACCTGAGCGCTGATGGAGGCGGAGGTCTGTTGAGCCAGGCTCTGGGCAGTGGCGCTCCGGTGGAGATTTATCTGTAGAAACGTGATCATGTTCGGTTAGTGGCATTCATCTCAGAGATGGCTTTGCGATGGGCGGCGCAAGCCCCGGAGCCAGGCTTGTGAGGTACGCGTGGAGCTTTCATGCGGTCGCACGCCACGCATTGTTCTTCTCCCTCAGTGCAGATGGCCTGCGTGTTACCTTTTTGGCCGCATCGTCTACAGGCGTGCGAGAGGTCGGATCCTTTGCATTGCCGTGTGGAGTGGCCGAAGCCGTGACATTGATAGCACCGTGCTGGTTCGGGTCTACGCGGGCGGACGCGACACTGGGTCCATCCGACGCGGATGGATGTCAGACGTCGTCTGTTGGCGACGGGAACGGTGGCGGTGGCCATTTGGCGGCTGTCTCAGGTGGCCCATAGGCTGGTGATTTTGATGTCGTCTGCGGATGGGAGGTCTTCTTCACGTAAGACCTTGAGGATCGCAGCCAGGACTTCTGCCTTTGTGGTGACCTCGTGTAGGTCAGTGATCTCCACTTCGGCGGTGTGCCGAAGCCTGGTGACTACTGATCCGACCAAGTTCAGTGCCAGTAGGTCGCGGATGATGGAGGTGGCCGCTGTGGCTTTAGCACCTTTTGTCAGTTGGACGAGGAGGTCGCCTTTTAACGTTTTCCTCGTGGACGTCACATGTGTTCCCATGCCGTCAAAGTCGATCTCAGTGCCCCTGACTTCGCGCAGTGTTTCGGCGTAGGTCCGGCCTGCGGGGACCTTGAAGAGCACGGCAGCTGGTCGTTGGTGGGTTTTCCTGACGGGCTGTGTTCTGGGGGCGTTTGGTTTCCTGGCGGGTCTCGCAACGAGCGTGTAGGGCTCGTCTTTGTCTTCTTCGCGTTCGGCTGAGGTCGGCGCGGTCGGTTCGACGGTCGGGATGGGCGTTTTCTGTGGTGCAGCGTTGCGCGCGGGGGTCCTGGCGTCGAGCTTCGATTTGGTGTGCTTTTTGTTCTGTTGTTGTCTGTTGCCATTGTTAGGCCGATCGCCGCCGGTGTGGTGTGGAGTTGGGGGTGGCAGCGGAGTTGGTGGTGCGCTTTCGGTGTTTGTCTCTGCGTCCACTTTTTTTGGATTGCGGTTGGGTGTTGCACCGTGCCGTTCCATAGCCAGGTGGAACAGTGCCTTGCAAACCTGGTCGAGGGCTTTGGCCACTTTGCTGAGGCATGGCCCAATCTGGTCTTTGTGTTGGTATTCATCGGCGAGGCCTTCGACCAGTTCGCACGCGTACTTGGTTGCGTCGGTGGCAGCTCCGAGAAGACTGCCTGGGTCGCTGTTGGTCGGAGCGTTGGAGGTTTTGGCCAGCTTCTTCTTGGCTTTGCTCTCTTGCGTTGGTGCGCTTGACCCCTTCCTTTTGTGCGGGTTGTCAGTCGGGTCTTGGTCCATGTCCCAGCAGTCTGGGATGCTGTTGACCATGGCTAATTAACCTAAACCGGGGTCGCGAAGGCCTGGGAAAAAAAAAAAAAAAATTTTGGGGGGGGGGATTTTTGGATTTTTTTCTGTTGGAGGGACCTCGTCCGGGAGGTGCCTCTGGGCCGTGTGCCCGAGTCCTGGGGTCGGGGGACCTTTGTGGGCTGAGTTACGGGCGTTCTAAGAAAACGGGGTGAGGGGAAAACTTTCGCGTTGGGGTGGGGCTGCTGCCCCAGCCACGTGGCTGTTTTCCGAAGCGCTCTCTGAGCGCGGGTTCTCGCACACCGGCGTTTTCAAATTTTCCGATTTTTTGACCGAATGACGTTCGTGTCGTGTGTCGTTCGCGTCGCGTTGATGTTGGTGCGAACGTCACGGATTTTCGACCGGCCCGATGGCGGTGGCAAAATCCGTTATCACGGGGAGCGGGGCCGCGTGATAGTACGGGCGGCCGTGTTATTCTTATGGGGGTGTATGTATAGTGTACTCACCTAGGCCCTTGAGGTCGGATTTGCCCGCTCGGAGTCTTATTAATTCGGGCTCGACGAGGCGGACCGGATCAGCTGATGGACCAGGACGTGCGACGTCTGGTCGTCGCTGGGTGGTCGCTTTTGTCAGCCGATATTATACTTAACAACTGTAGTTCTGGTGAGCTGGTTTTTGCAGCAAAACTGAACTTAGAACTCGCGTTGTGACCGGACTGTCACCGTACATTTAACGCGCGATCCGGTTTTTGCGTTTGAGTTCGCGGGCGTCGCACGGGCGGTGCGGATTTTTTGGTGTATCGAACGGGTGCGTGCGGTGTTTGGGTGGTGAGCACCAGTGGATCTGGTGTGGCCGTGAGGTCGGGCGGCCAAGCGCGGTGCGCTTAAATCGCCGTTTCTCGATGAGTTTTAGCCCTACGATCGCGCGCGATGGCTTTTTCGCTTAGTGGCTGGCAGCTGAAGCGATGGAGACCTGAATCGGGTGGATCGGCGAACTTTTTTGTCGAACTTTTTTCGTCGGTGGCGGACGGCGGAATTCGGACACTGAAATCACGATTTCTCGGGCGCGGCTAAACCGATTTACGCGCGCGATGTCTTTGCGTAACGGCGGAGTCGATATGAAGTGATCGGCACTAGTTTCACAAAGATTGGCGCGGGTATTCGGTCGTACGCAAAAAACTTCGGGGGAGTGGTACACGGGTGCGTGCCTTTCCGTTGACAGTCAGCCTCCTTTTTGTTTTCTCTTCACGACCCGGTGTCCTGGACCAGTCGGTCTGGATTCCCGTACGCGTTTCATGCACCAGCTCTCTGTTGGGTTCTCCTCTCCTCTTCTTCTCTGTGCATCATGATTCTGGTGAAGAGCTGGCTTACTCTCTCCCAGGATGCCCTGGACTCAAGCATGACTCCAATCACGTTTTCCGCCGTGAGTTCCGTCACCTCTAAGTAAACACACGCTTCGCGTCTCCAGCGGTACCAAGCGTCGCACTTGAAGACCGCGTGTTCTGGGCTGTCGTGGGCTTCTCCACATAGCGCGCACGCGTCCGACTCCAGGTTGCAGTACTTGTTTAGGTAATTTCCAAAACACCCATGGCCCGTCAGTATCTAGCTAAGGTGGTAGGAAACCTCTCCGTGTTTTCTCCGGTACCAGGCAGAGTTGTTTTGTTTAAAACATTTTGTTTTAAACACATGTTTTAAACATGTTTAAAACAACTAAATAAAACAATCTTCAATTTGTTTTAATCATTTAAAACAGTTGAATAAAACAACATAAAAAAAACAAGTGTTTTAAACATAAAAAATAGCTGAATTTTAATTTTCTTAAAAATGTATATGTTATTCGGACCACAGATTATATTCATGTTTCAAATTAATTTATATTTTATAATTTTACGCAATCAGTGAATAAACCTGGTGCTTATATTTCCAAGAAATTTCTGGCAGAAATGAGTAAGGGAAAAAGTTTAAACTGATTAAACAGTTTAAAATAATGTCCAAAAAAAAAAAAATAAATAAAAATTCATAATAACCATTTTACAGAATATATTTTTATAAACTTTATTATAATATTAACATTTAAAAATAAATAATAAAGGTAACATATTTTGTGTTTTCTTTTCAGTCTTTGAAAATTATATGAAAAACTTATTACTAAAATAATTAACAAAATAAAAATTGTAATTAACTTTAACATATATAAATAACATAGTTTACTTATTTAACATATTAATAAATATTATTTAATCATACGTGAAATCTTTGTTCAGTGATTTAAAAATAGAAACCAATTTTGACGATTTTGCAATTCCAAGCCTGTTTCTTAGTTTTGAATGAACAAGACCATACGAAGAAAATATGCGTTCAACTCCAGCTGAAGAAGCACTAGCAGTCAATAACTTTGAAACTAGTGATAGCATTTCTGAAGAAATATTTTTTTTTAATGATAACCACCAAGTTAAAGGTGTAACTTTACTGACTGTTTGTTCTTTAAAAAGATAGTCTTTAAAAGGATATGCTTCAGCTTGATATGTTATTATTTCTGGCATAATTTCTTGGTGGTATAAATTTATAAAATCTAGAGTGGAATCCATTTGATCATTATTAATGTTTATTCCTCTATATTTAGGGTCCAAAATATAAGCTAATAAATGGTATTCTGTCACTGCCATATCAAATCTCATATTAACTTTTTCAATCATTGAATCATTGCAAACCTCAAGTTCAAAAAACTGTTTTAATTCTAACCATAAATGAGTTGCTTCACTTAAAGTACATCCATCTGCCTGAACTTTGTCTAATGTTATACTTATTTTTTTTAATTTCACAAGATATTCTTTAGCAGTTGTTTTCATTTCTGTATCTTTAACTTTAGAAAATATTGTAGGATTACACGCAGTTCGATTCTCATCACACACTTTATAAATTATGTGCCAGTTGTCCAAATAACACTGAATTGTGTCTGAAAGTGTATTCCACCTAACATCTTGAGGAAGAATTAGATACTTCCCTCCTTCAAGTTTGTATTTGGCAGCAAAGAAATGTGTGTTTCTAAAATATTTAAAGATTGATTTTATATGACTCTTTACACCTACAGCTTCTATGTCATGTGCGAATAAATTTAATAAATGAGCTGAGCAGCCGTAAGTTATAATATGTTTATTATTAAGTCCTTCACTCATAGCTAAGTTCATTCTCATTTTACTCATATTACTAGCATTGTCGGTGACAACGCTTCCAACAGTGCAACCAAAACTTTCACATAATTTAATAGTGTTTTCTGCCAATTGAACAAGATAATCCCATGTATGGCTATTGTCTTTGGTGTCGATAGTATCTAATAAGTATACAGCATTTTTAACGTCGCTCATATCAGTAACACAAACACAAATTATAGACTCATTGTGAATATTTGACCAACCGTCTAAAGCCATGCAAACAGTTTTTCCACGCAACTCTAGTTTGATTAATTTAGAAAGAGAATCATATACATCATTTAATAATTCATTGGCAATTTTATGTCTGTTTGGTGGATCATACCCAGGACGTAGCATACTTATCATTTTTAAAAACTGAGGATGTTCGACTGTTCTGAACGGTGAATTTGATGCAAATATGAATCGTGCTACTTGGTTATCAAGTTTTTCTTTTTCATACTGTGTTGTTCGAATGACAAATGTATTCATTAGTGGATTGTTTGTTTTTTGTCTCTTTGGTTGATCTATTTCACTAATGTTCTTTTCATAAGGATTTGACATATTTGCTTTACCACTATTAACTTCTACTAGTTCTATTCCAGCTTCTTTTGCGGATTGATCATTAAGTTGACCTAATTCAAAATAAAATTTTTTATAGTATGCTTTTTTTAAAATATGTAATTAATTTTTAATTTATAGCAAATTTTTTTAAATATAAATAGCCAAATAGGTATTTTTATTATTAAATAAATAATATAAAATGTTTTATATTATTAAAAAACTATGCAGAATATTTAAAGTGTTATAATTTTATAAAGGTAACAACTAGTTTCAACTTTAAACTATTATAACATATTAATCAGGTTACTTACAAATATTATATAAAATATAATAACTAATAAGATAGGGTACAAATCATTAAACTATGACTGAATGACAAAGATATGTAAAAGTGTAGGTTAGTAAATTATATAGGTAAATTATTTTTTGTTGTCAAGAACATATTTGTAAATATTATTTTTAAACTCTGTTTATACCTATATTTAATAAATTATTATAATTATCTAGATATTTAACTTCATTATAAATAAGTAATTCTTCTAAAATTCTAATACTGAGTTAACATTTAAAATAAATACATAGTGATTAGTGATAATTATACAAAGAACAAAACAGACTTAACAAAATTAGTTTACTATGTATTGGTTTTCTGAGAGGTTTCCCGACTTCACGAGGTGCTCCCGTAGCCTGAGAGTTATCAGCTTCTCGAACAGCTTGCTGACTGTGTCCAACATGCACAACGGCTGGTACGCTGACGGGCTATCGAGTGGTCTGCCCGATTTGTGTAGCAGCACTAGCCGCGCTAATTTCCAATCCGCCGGGAAGCAGGCTTGCTCGATGCAGCTGCTGAAAATTGTTGCAAAGAACCCCGGATGCGTCTTGACTGCCATCTTCAGTACCTCGTTGGGTATACCGTCCGGCCCCGGAGTCTTGCCGTTTGGTAATCCGCGGGCTGCTGCTAGCAGTTCGTTTACCGTGAACTTTGTTCTTTCCAACTCATCAGCACCAATCGTGCTTGTTGTTCTCTCGGTAATCGGTCTGCGCGGGAAGAGGGTGCCTACGATAGCGTCTAATCGGCCAGGAATTTCCATTCCGGGAATGGGCTTCCTGCGCACTAACTTCTTCATTACGACTTTGTATGGCTTCCCCCACGGATCCCCGTCTACTTGAGCGCACAGATCGCTCCAGTGTTTGTCTTTCGACTCTGCGATTTTGGTGGCCAGGATCTTCCTCTGCTGCTTAAAATGGTCTCTTTCTGTAGCACTGCCTGCCTCATCTGCCCTTTTCCTCTTCCTAGTGTATGCCCGTCTCGCCTTGAGACATGACCTCCGTTGCTCGGCTATCTCAGCGCTCCACCAAAAAACTGGTCGTCTCTTAGTGCCACCGCCGGCGCGGGGCATGCATACGTCGCATGCTTCCGTGAGCCAGGATATCACTTGGTTGCATTCACTTTCAGCGTCATCCGAAATCAGTGGTGTTCCTAGTCGGAGCTTCTCGTCAAGCTTAACGTAGTCCAACTTCCTGTAAGCCCAGTCTTTTTGGATCTTCGGTTTCTGTTGGCTTCGGAGAACGTTGATGTTGAAAAATAAATATTTGTGGAGACTGAGGGCTTCTTCATCAAGAATCGTCCAGCCAGTTACATTTCTCACTGACGCTTGGCTGACAAGGGTGAGATCAAGATGTGACTCTGAAGCGCCCCTGACAAAAGTCGGCTTGTTTCCCTCGTTGCGGACGGCCAGCCCCAGAGCTGCCAGTAGGTCGGCCAAGGCCCGTCCTCTCCGGTCTTCGATTGGACTGCCCCATTCTGGGGACTTGGAATTGATATCGCCGGCAATGACTATGGGTCCTGTGGCTCCCCTGACGCTCACTTCCAAACTGGATAGGAAGGCTTCGAATTCAGGGAATCGCACGTTCGGGGAGATGTAGCAGCTGTACAGTCTGTACCCTTTGATTTCCAGCCATCTGAAACCCGGCGATGGCTGGCCGATGGTATCGACCGAGATACTGCTCATAACGGCGATGGCTGCTCCACGTCTAAGGCTACCACCACACACAGCTTCCTCTTGTATAGTGGTCCCGATCCGGCTTTCTCGACCGTTTCCATCACTTTCTGTATGGCGTCAACCGTGGAACGCCCCTTCCTGAAACCAAACTGTCTGTCGTTGAGGTCTCCGCTCTCGATCAAGTGCTTTTCTAAGCGCCCCTTTCCCAATCTCTCAAACAGCTTTCCAATGGTGTTCAGCAGACAGATTGGTCTGTATGAAGACGGGTTTTCTAACGGTTTGTCTCCTTTCCGCAGGAGCACCAGCTTGGCCGCCTTCCACGGGGTAGGGAAGAGGCCGTTCCTGAGTAGGCAGTTAAAAGTATTCCGCATGATCTCCAGTCTCCTGTAGGTGACTTCTCGTACTATTGCATCAGGCACCCCGTCCGGTCCTGGTGCCTTCCCCATCGGAATCTTCTTACTTAGATCCCGGATCTCCTCGCACGAGACGTCCGCGAATGGGTTATAACCGTTTACTGTTGACCAAACGATTTTGGGATCCTTGGGGAATAATCCCTCTACAATTGCGTTTAACCTTCCGGGTATGGAGAGTTCAGGAATCGGTCTTTTGCCCATTATTTTCTTGGTAACCAATTTATAGGGTAGACCCCATGGGTTTTTCTCTACTTGCTCGCATAGGTTCCTCCAGCAGGCTTCTTTGTTGCTTCTGATAGCCTTTCTAAGTGTATTCCTCGCGGTCTTGAAGTCCTGCCGACATTGTTCCTGCACCTCCACCGATTTGTGACGCACTCTCTTACTTCTACGCCTCGCCTTCTTGCAGTCGTTCCTCAGATCCGCTATTTCACTGCTCCACCAGTATACTGGTTTCTTTCCCCTCCTGTACTGACCTTTGGGCATGCAACTGTCACATGCCCCCACAAGGTGCCTGTCCAGCGCAGTGTATGCAGCTACAGGTTCTACTTCTTCTTCACTGACGTTGCTTGAATTTATGTATTGTACCAGTTTTCCCTTGTCAAGCTTTCTCCATGCCCACTTTGTTCCAGGCTGATGTATTTCTACCTGTTTTCCGCTTGAGAACTTATATACAAGGTATTTATGCAGGGACTCAGTATAGTCTTCCAGGACCTCCCAATCTCGGACCATGTGGTACCCGCTTCCTGTGACGAAGGTTATGTCAATGTGGGACCTTGGTTATCCTCCATTATACATTCTACAGAATGTTGGTCTGTCTCCCTGGTTGCATGCCACCATGTCCATGCTGGCCATCATGTCCGCTAATGCTCGTCCTTTGGGATCTTCTCTATGATCTCCCCAGACTGGGGATTTGGCGTTAAAATCTCCTGCGACAATAACGACTCCTTTGGCGTTCCTAACACTGCCCTCCAGCATGTTCAAAAAGTCAACAAATAAGGTATAATATTCAGTGTTAGGTGACCAGTAGCATGAATATATTGTGACTTCTTCCAAGGTAACCCATCGGAAGCCTGCGTTGTTCCTAGGACCGACCTCTCGCACCCGGGTCATGGGGTTGGCTATAACCACAGCCGCTTTGTTTGTGCTGTCTGGAAACCATCCTTCCTCTTCTGATCTACTGCGATAGGGTTCGCTGACAATTATGACATCAGCACCACGATCGTTCGCTGTAGCCATTAAGAGATCCTGAGCGTTTCTCCCACCGTCAACGTTGATCTGTATGATATTTAACATACTGACCGTGTTTCTGATTCTTGAGATGTGGTCTCCTTCCCTTTGCTGCAGATGGCAGTGATCACCTCTTGGTATCCTAGTGTCTCTTTTTTCAAGGCCTCCGTGAACGCTGCTGCGTCCGCTCTTTCCGCTGTACAGTCGACAACGTAATAGCCGTCCTGGCCGCACCTTCTGCAGCATTTGCTTCGGTCAGGCCCCTTGCAACTCTTTGACTCGTGGTCAAATGCCAGACACTTAAAGCACCTCCCGTTTCTCTTCTCCACCTCTCTGACCCTGCAGTTAACCACGCTGATCTTCATCCGTCCTTTCTTCACTACCTCGTGCAACTGACTGGCCGGAAGGAGGACTAAAGCTGTCTGAGAGCCACCGTACGACGCCCTGAGGCTAATAACCTTGACGTTTTCTTTAGAAATTGCGGCTTCCTTCTCGAAGGAATCCATTATGTCTTCCTTATTTGACCAATCATCAATGTCACGAATCTCAAGAAGCGTTCTCTGTTGCAGCAATCTGACGTTGATCTCCTGTCCGGCGGATTTGGCAACTTTCTCTCTAATAGATTCCAGCACCGTGTCATCGCCTCTCACCTCTAGGAGCAGTCCGCCATTCGTTCATTCTCGTTATGGCATCACACTGGTCGTCCATGCCACTCTTGATTCGCCTTGCGAGCGCCGGGAAGTCATCATCACTGGTCGCGTCTACTATGATAGCCGGGGGTCGCCTCCTGATGCGCTTGGGCTTGTCCACCTTGTTGGCCTGCTCGACTCCACTCCCCTTTGTAGAATCCGCGGACTGCTGGCCTGCCGGGGGAGGTTTCTGTTTCCTCCCCTTCTTCACCACCTCGGTCCATGAGTGTGGTGCGGCTGTCGATGAGCTGGCATCCCCTCGGGTATCTTGCTGGGCTGGCGCGCCAACGATGTCCCACCAACACGGGGACTGGGTCTCCATGTCCTTAGTGTTCGTCGCACCCGACCTCCTCTGCTCCTCTTCCTTCTTCATCAGTCTCTTAGTGTCATTGTATGCAAAAATTACCTTTTTGTTGCAGTCCTCGATGGCGGACATTACTTCGAGGAGCTCGTCGAGCGCGGTTTTCACCGTCTCTGATTGCAGCTTGTCCCTTGTCGCCCCGAGCGCCGCGGCCTTGGTAAACAATAGTTTCAGGCCCCCGTCCTGGGTTGACAGAGATTGGCCTAGCTGACCTAGAGCCATGTAGGATGCACCGGGGGAGTCCATGGCAAGGGGGAGGTCCGGTGACCCTTGCCCCATTTGCTGCTACCACTTATCCACCCAGCAGCGAGAAGTGAAGTGGTGCAGGGACCAAATCCGTGTCGTCTATTTAGGAACAGTCACCGGGGCACCCAATCCGAAGGTATCGGCGCCCTGGTCTGTTTGTGGAGCGCTGCTGGCTGGCCCCTGAGCGCCCCGGCCGCTCCAAAACTTCGGGGATATGCTTCGAAACTCCAATTTAGCAGTATCCCTGAATTTGACGCCAGCTTCCCCAGAGGGGGGAAAATCCCTTTTTCCGGACCCTTCGGATCGGCTCCAAATTGAGCAGGGCCCTTTGGCTTGGCCTCTGGATACCGTGTGCCAAATTTGGTTAGGATCCCTTCGTGGGAAGTCCCGATTCCTTGGAAGGGATTTTAGACCCACCGACTATGGAGGGGACTTGTAGCGGACAGTTATCCAAACCCAAAGGCGCAAGAACGGGTCCTCTAGGATGATTCCTGGCCGAGATATACTTAATTGAAAAAAAACTCAAATAACGGGGGGGGGAGGGTCACTTTTAATATGTAGTGCGCCAGAGTGCACTAGTGTATATAGTGTTGACCCCAGCTCTCTCCGACCCTTCGTTGTTGCGTAATACCCCTAAACGATAATCTTCGCACGCGCATGCACGCGGCGTAAAATTTGAATTCCCGCCGATACGTTGGGGAACAAGAGACACCGCAATTATTTCCCCGTCGTCTGTTCACGTGGCGATAGTTGGTCCACAACGCTATCCCAGCTGTTTTGCTCGGAAACAGCTGTTTAAACGGAATTACCGTTTTCACCCGGCGGCTTTGGGCGGCTGTGTATTAGCATAGAGGAATACTTAAATGCAAGATAACTCACCCGTTCTTTGTCGGACCTCGACGGTGAAAGTGTCCTTGGCTTCGTCTTCGCCAGACGCGTCTTTTGAGCCGCCGCGCGCGAGCGTGGCACTTGTATTTCGGCCGCTAACTTCTCGGCGGCGCAGGGACTTAGCCTGCTGGTTTTCTCGGCACCTGGGGGTCCGAGGGAGGCGCGCGATGCACCGAACCCTTCGGGAGGGTGCGGTGGGTTTTAATCAAGCTGACTCAACACCGACACCGGCCCGAACGCGCACTTTTTACGAAAAAAAAGAAAAAATTGATTACTTACGTAACACAATAGCCAAAACAATGTCTATACCGAAAAATTGAGTTTTCTCAGCGAGAAATGTGCCGATTTGTCCGCTGTTTGCACCAGTCGATTCAACATTTAATGATGCGTCAATCGGTGCATAAAACGTAAAAAACTGTTCACTATTTCCACGGAAAAAACACGTTTTCGCAGGAGCGACGCGAAGGCACGTCCTTTCGCCACGACAGCCACCGCTGAACTACTGTTGAACTTACCTAACCTAACTTTTTTTTTTTTTTTTTTTATCACTGATCGACAGGGGCGAACTGTTTGCTTGCGTGACACACTACTTACCCCTGCCGACCATCGTTTATTAGACATAAAAACGACAACTTATATGAGAAGTGGAGGGCCAATCTCCCTCACACTAACTCTTACATAACAACCTAATGAACATATTACTGTGGGGCTCTATCCCCACAACTTTGCTCTTCGAGCCACATTTTATTTGACTTAATTAGTAGAGCTAATTTGCTTGAGCCGCTTGCAACTCACGTTCGTCCGCTTCCTTCTTCGTCAGTACCGCATTTGCAAAATTGACCACCGCATCCCACTTCGACTTGGAAGCAACCATGGCCGCTCCTATCTTCCCCGGCGTAATTTCACAGCCTAGAGCGACTTCAACTTCCCTTCTCAGTCTCCACCACCGGTCACATTTGAAAAATGTATGCTCCACATCGTCATAAGCATGGTCACAGTACATGCATACTGCGTCATTCCGCTTCTTGAATCGGAAAAGATATGCGTTGAAGCACCCATGTCCAGTTAGAAACTGGGTAATGTGGTACCCTATTTGCCTTTGCTGGTTTTTCATCCATTCTTGAACGTTCGGGATCAGTTTGTGGGTCCACCGGCCGTTGGTTGACTCGTCCCACTCGCGTTGCCAATTGACCATTGTCCTTTTTCTCGCCTCCCATTTGGCGACGTCCGTCGCGATGCCAGTCTTTCGGTCCCTCTCGACTGCTGCCCTTTCCTCAGCCAGAAAATGGATAGGCACGATGCCCGCAACCACCATTATCGCTACATTAGACACCGTACAATAAGCGCTTGAAACTCTGAGCGCCAGCTTCCTTTGTGGAGAAGACATTTTATTCTTGTTGCACCCGTGACCAAGTGCTCCATACCAAATTGGGGCAGCGTACAGAAGTTGCGCATGCACCACGGTGGCTAACAGTTTTCTCTTCACCGCTGATGGTCCTCCTACGTTCGGCATTAGCCTCGATAGTGCCGACGCTGTTTTCGACGCTTTTTCACTAACCACCTCTATATGTTTCCTAAACCCTAGGACAGAGCTAAGTTGGACCCCTAGATACCTGACACTATCACTGAGTTCGATAACCGTGCCGTTGATTTGGAAGACCGGCTTTGCGTATCCCCGCTTGGTGGTGAGCATAACCGCCGTTGATTTGGTACTGGATAATGTCAAGCCTTGTCCAGCCATCCATGCCGCCACCATCTGCAATGCGTTATTCATATTTCTTTCCAGGAGCCATGTGTTGTGTCCGGTTGCCACTATAGCCGCATCATCAGCGAAGCACACAATGTGAATGCCATCCGGATACTCCAACTGCATTAGCCCATCGTAGAAAATGTTCCACAATATGGGTCCGCTGACGGAACCCTGCGGAACACCAGTACTGACCGAGTATCGTCCTTCGTCCGTGATAATGCAACGATTATCAAAATATGACCTTATCATGTTGATGAGGTATGGAGGAAAACTCTTGTCAATGAGTGCCGCATCTATCTTTACCCAAGGGGCGGAATTGAAAGCATTCGCCACGTCTAGTGATGCCAGCGCACATAACTTTCGATTATATAGTTGGCCACTGCCTACACGGTTTACGATGGACATCACTTGTTCGATCGCCTGTGTAGTTGACCTCCCCTTCATGAAGCCATATTGGTGTTCAGAGATGCCATTCGGCTGCAGCTCTAGATGCGTGATAATCCTCACTTTGAGCAGCCTCTCGAACAGCTTGCCTATTGAGTTGATCAGGCACAGTGGCCTGTAGGAAGACGGTTGATCTAGCGGTTTAGTCTCTTTGCGTAGTAACACCAGGCGAGCCGTTTTCCAACTGTCAAAGAACCTGCCAGTCTTCAGGCACTCGTTGAACGTTGGGAGAAGGAGATCTGGTCGAATCTTGATAATTGTGCGCAGGATTTCATCTGGAACGCCATCTGGAGCGGGCGCTTTCCCCTTCGGCAAGCTGCGTCCTGCCTCCCTCAGTAGTATATATTTGTATGTTCACAGCCAGCTTTTCCACGGTAAAAATTTTTTTTCAAGGGGGAATGTCCCCCTTGGAGCACTCAGATTTACCGTGTAACACATTTCACACTGATTGTTAGTAAATTTTACCTCGAAAAAATGTGCTGTATTTCATTTTTACTCATGTTGGTTACACTGATTTTTTTAATAATGATAAAAACATTATTTATTATTTACAATAATTTTAAGCTGATTGCTGATTATTTTTTTCATATTCAGTTACTAATGATCCATCGTTCACTCAAGTCGTGTCTCATTTTTCTTTATTTTCTCAAAGTTTTATTAAATTGTATAAGTTATTTAATTTCTTCAAAAATGAATTTTCAAAAATGCGCAAACGATGTCCAGTCATTGGTCGATCAAATACGATTCAATTCAACGCCAGCGTATCCAGAATTCTCTGCATTTGTATCTAGGTTACGATCTTTTAAAAGTTTTCCTCCAAATACCGGTCAGAATAAGTACAAGCTCTCGGAATGCGGATTTTACTATATCAATCTCGATGACGCAGTTCAATGTCATTGGTGTGGAGTAATTCTACATAGTTTTGAAATCGATGATAATTGTTTTATAGAACATACCCGATTCTCACCAAAATGTTTATATGTATTATTAATGAAAGGTAATCAGTTTGTTCAAAAAGTCTTAAGTAAATATTGTAAAACCGAAGTTATTTGTAATTGTGAAACCGGTTCGTACGACACCATTTGTTAAATCATGTTTTTTTTATATAATATACTGTTTATAATATTTGCTCTATTGAATAAAAAAAAAAAATAAAAAAAAAATTGAATGTTTTATCTTAAATGTTTTATTATTCGATTTAATATCTTGTGGACGTATAGCCTAGCGGGTTAGTGCGTATATAATAATTTAAAATGTTTTTCAGGTATCAGGTTAGTAAGTATATGTAAATTCCCTCTCTAGTATGCACTAATTCGCTAACTGTACGTTCACATTTTTTGCATTTTTTTTTTATCTGAGTTTTTAGTATATAATATGACTGCAAAGGAAAAAACTAACAGTCCAATGTATAACTCCTAACAGTTATATCCTACTTTTTATTGTGTACTTTTTTAGCAAAAAAAAACTTCATTATGAGTCCACCAATAATTGTCTGTAAGTCTACATTCGACATCCGAGCTTTTAACAAGAAAAGTATTACAGTTGGATTACTAATTAATAAGCAGATTTCAATTATTTTATTATTAGAATGTAAACTTTCAAAGAAAATTATTACATTAAGTTTAGAAGAATGGTTCACACTGATGTCTGAATCTAATTACAATTCAATTATTAATAACCTAAATACCAGGGTGAGGCGTGTAAAGATTACCGATTCCTTTTCATATTCAATTAATGTTAAACAGAGTTCAATTACCCTACATCTAAACGAGGAATATATTACCTTGACACACGTAGATTTGTACGGGCTTCGTCAATTACAGAATTTGATTGATTTGTATGTGGTAGACAAGCAAAAACGTTTAGCAAATTATCAAATTACTTTCAACACTGCATATGACCTAATTAAAAATGATGTCCGTGGTCTGCCATCCACTTGCCAAAGGAACGAATTTACCAACCAATATATTCAAAACTATGATTTTAATTATTATAATCATTTACAGAACGATGACACATCATTTTTATATGAAATATTACAATTTCATTTTAACACATTGTCCGATATGATTTTACAAGATCTAATAATATAAAATATATAAATATGTTTAATAATTATTTATTTAAAAAATAAAAACTTTTTTATTCAATAATAAACTTGCTTTTTTTTCTTAAATTATATGTCACCTTTAATCATAAAGAATAGTTTTAATGCGTTTTAGTTTCAAATTTTATGTTTTCAGTAAATAAGTAGATTAAATTTTGATAGTACAGAATTGATAGCAATGTTTCAATTAGAAATTTTTTTCTCAGACATACTATATAGTTTATAGGTTTATGTTTTCCAAGACCTTTGAGTATTGAACAAATAAAAACATACATGTATAATAATATTTTGTTTTATTAAATGAAACTCATTTTTCCGTATAATAATCAAACAACCGTCTTGCTTTTAATAGTTTGACGCTTTGGATCGGTTAGTAATTTATCAAATATAATTTGCATTGTCTCATTAAGACCAGTATGAAGTGTTTGATCTTTTGATTCGTCGGTCGTGTACAATCTAACAGTAGCTTCACTGAACTTCCATCTATTACAACAAATTATTTTATTTAAAAACAAAAGAAGTAAATAAAATCAGTAAAAAGAAAAAACAGATTCAGCAATAGTTATTAAATTTAAACCAATGTATTTACCTGTCCTTTACTGGTACATTCTCGATGTTAGTAACCTTATAATGACTTAGCACCCAAAGATCCTTTCCTTTTTCTTCAAAAGGCGTCTTTATTGTCACAACGCCATCTCCTTGTCTGAATGTTAGCGAATTAAATACTTCAACATCAAAATCTTCTGATCTCAAGCGTTCGCTGATATTATCTCTGTATGATGCATTCTATAAAAAAAATAAATTATTTATGCTATCATTAGGAAAAAATATTATTTTTATTACCATTTTATTCTGCTTCTTTTTCATAGGTTTTTTAACACTTGTTTTTTCTGCAGAACGTTTTAATCCAGGTTTTGTTTTTGAAAAAGACGGTCTTATATCAATTGATTCGCTAAAATGTTCATTCTGTGAAACATAAAACATAGTATATTATTTTTTACTGTTTTTTTTCCATTATATATTTTTTCTATGTCCCAAGAATTATACCCAAAGCGTTGAGTAATGTTACGACGCACTTCCAATATACTATGTTATAATCAGTCATTTAATATTATTTTAAGAATTATAACCATAGCGTTGAGTGGTGTTACGACCGGCCTCCAATTTTCTATGGTTATAAGATATTTACTAAGTAGTTACTAACCTCTGAATCAGTTGAAGCAATTGTACGGTACGACATTTTATTTTGGTAGTATTTCTGTTGAACTGAGCTTCTTGTCCTGGGATGAAATCTTGAAGACTGGTGAATATTAGAGAATTCCCTCTGTCTTTTATACACAGATTTTTACCACTACTTCAATAATTAAGTATACAAATGGTCATAGCCTTACATTATAGAAACCTGCTAAAACATGAACATACAGGTACAACAGCAAAATCACATTACATGACTTTAAATTGACGCTAACATAACCTATCCCAGCCAAATGTTTATGACATTCACCTTTTACCATGGTCAATACCCTCCTTGAATAAATTTCTACAATAACCTTACCTTAGATGGGTGCTGAAACATGTTCATATACAACAGCAAATTACATTACATGAATTTAAATTATTACAAACAGGATTTAAAATAAATTAGAATGTATACATTCATTCTCAAAAACCAATTACATTATATGAATTTTAATTGTTGCTAACATAACCTGTCCAGCCAAATGTTTTCACATTTACTAAATGTCAATGCTTAGAATGTATACATTCATTCTCAAAAACCAATTATATTATATGAATCTAAATTGCTGCTAATATAACCTGCTCAGTCAAATGTTTTCACATTTACTTAATGTCAATGCCATTATAATATTAAAACAGGATGTAAAATAAGTTGAAATGTTTAAATCCATCACAAAAAATTCTAATGAGAGAAGAGAGGGTTATTTTCGGGTATAAAACCCAGAATTTCTTAGCTTATCGTCATCAGTTCAAGCAACAGCAGTTCCAAGAGCAGCCAGCAGCAGAACAGTCTTCTTCGCCAAAACAACAGCCAGCCAGCAGTTTACCAAACATCTTCAACGGGCAGTCAAAAGATTGTCAAAACAACTCTAACAAATAGACCAGCCATCATACTTAGAAAAAGTACCTCAAACTCTACAAGCTATGTAAGTACTATTTTTTTTTTTATTGTTATTATTTAATTTAACATCATACTTCTTTTTTTTTAAAAAATAAAATAGAATAATAACAATTTATTGTTGTAATGATAATACAGTTTTATAATATTACTATGGGTATTGAGTGTTTAGACTTAAAGATTTTTTTTCATAGATTATTTAAAATAAAAACATTAAAATAGAAGTAGTTGAAAGACGGTTTCTCAACTCTCACTTTTAGTCACTACTATAATATAAGCTGTTTTCTTTTTTTTTTGTTAAGTTATGATCAAGTAACAATAATACGTTATAATTACACCATAGAGTAATAATACTAAAATGAATTACACCACGTACACAGTATAGAAGATGACTGATGTACCATACTATCATAGATTTACATAGATAAGATAGAACATCGGGCTTATCATTCATCAATAATATTGATAATTATTACCTAACCTCAAAAATCTTTAATAGTCAATCTCTTTCATGATAATAACTATAGATACCGTTATCTAGTAGTTGTTGCACGATACCTTGTTTTTATCAATGTTTAAATACTATAGCTGATTATAAATATTTTTTATAGATAACGTGATTGTTGTATTACACGTGTAATATTATCTTACGTAAAATGTTTTAATATAAAAAATTTTTTTTATTATATTAAAATATTCAATAATGTTTAATGACTGTATAAAATATATCCTAAAACGTATATTATACACATATATAAATTTAAATTATTTTTTCTATAATGTTTTTTTTATTGCTTTTACGTTAAGATTATTCGAAAGCTGCTGTCGCACGTTGATAGTAAACACGTAGTTGCTTTCGTGACAACGTAATGTTACCGTACGAACTCTACGATAGTTACAATCGCCCTATCTACTATTAACTAACATATAAACTATCACGTTTTTTTCTATTATCGTATGACGTAGCTTCACTAGCAACTAAAATTTTATTTTTTATGATATAAATGCTATATTGTCTAATTTTTAAAGGTTTTTTATTTAGCTTTGAATAATATAATTAGTTATTATTATATATACGTATATACGTACATTCGTTGTTTTATAAATAATCGCTTTAAATAATTAGATTTATATAATATTTTATATTTTATACTAATGTATTTAGTCAAAAATTACAGATAATGAATTTTTGGTATTCATATGATTTTTGTAATGAACAAATTCAATATTATGGACAACAAATTGTAACCTTAACGAAGATGATTGATGAAAATAAGATTAAAGAAAGATATGAATATAAAGATCTCAAAAAAAAAATTAAAAACCTGAAATTCATTATTTATTTAAGTAGAACAAACTCTAACCCAAATTTTTCTTATATAAAAGATTTAAACGCAAAATTAGTTTTATTAAGAGAAGAAAAAATGGATATATGTAAAAAATATAGTGATTTATATGTTACAAATTTTCGTAAGCGAGAACACTGTTTCGGTAAAAGGTTAGATTTTATTACAACAGCAGAATCTAAGCGCGAAAGATTTAGATCAGGTTAAAATTTTTTTTTTTAAATTTGTTATGAATAATTAGTAATAATATTATAAGTTTATATTTATGTATATAGGTATTCAATGTAATTTTCTTTTTTATAGTTTATAATATAGTATTGTTTTTTTCATTTACGTTATTATTAAATTATTCGTTAGTTTCTGCAAACTAAATATAATCATTGAAAACTATAATTTATACACGATCTACCATCATAGTTAATTTTTATTTTGATATAAATGCTTATATTATACTTGGTTTCATAAAATAATATAAGCATTTATATGTGAACTAACCTAATAAAGAAACATTTATATAAATATATATATATATATATATAGGTCAGTCAGAGTGATTAATCATTACGCCAGAAAAATCGTAAGAGCTGATGAGGCCTGTGACAACGAACAAATATATGAATGTGTATACAAACTTTCGAAACTACCGATGACTATAGAACTTTTAGAAGCCACTGGAATTGGTCTAGTGGTCAACAAATTAAGAAGTAGAGGCGGAGTCGTAGGGAAATTAGCAGAAAGAGTAGTCCTTACTTGGAAATATGTTGTAAAAACAGAAATATTATTATTTTCCCAAGGAGAACCATAGCTTTTAAGTGTTAAACATGTTAGTAAATTATGATTAACACAATTTTTTCTTATATAAAAGAGTTAAATATAAAATAAAATAATAAATTATTATTATTATTGTACATTATTTTATTTCTATTCAATTTTTCTAGAATAAAAAAAAACAAAAAAACAAAAAAAAAAAATGGAGTCGTCACTTATCTTAGAAAAAATCAACTCCATATTACAACAACGTGACGAAAACAACCTCGGCATGGATGAAATTAAAGTCACTTTCAGAAAAAACTTGAGAGAAATAAATATAAAGATTCTGAAAGCGAGATTGAAAACGACACGAGCAATATTAGAAGAAGAAAAACAAACGATGATAAATAATTATAAAAATTCAAATTATATAGCGTTTCTTTGTGAAAAAAATATACAGAAAGGTCTTAGTGAGTTGTATGAACAATTAGACAAATATTGATAATATTCAGTTTTTCCAAAAAATAAAATTTGTTTTTACAAATAAATTATTTTGTTATTATTTATTATTTTATATTATAAAAATATATCGAATGATATTGTCATAAATTATAAAATATATCATCCCTGTGTATATAATATCTGTTGAAGAATAATAAATGTTTTATATCATCAATTCTGGATAAGTTTGATAATCGTTCAAATAAAACTAATGCAATAAAAATGTTAGGAAAAGTGGTTTAGATTTAAAAAAAACGTATCAATTAACAGTTAGTTTTGAAATTCTATGTAATTTTCAGAATCATGAACTCAGAAATAAACGTAGTTAAAAGCAGAATTCTAGAAGTAGAACAGCAGGTGCGTGACAATAAACGCTATTGTATCGAGAAACGGAAAGCATTTCAAAAAGTATTTACAAAAATTAATGATTGTATTAAGAAAAAAACAGTTTTTAAAAATAAATTGATAAATGAACATAATAGTTTCGAAAAATATTCAAGTGAATGTAAAGCAGATCTTCAGTGCCGGTTAACAGAACTAAACAATCGGTTAAGAGAATTAGAATCTGAGTAATTTCTTATTATATTAACCAATTCTTTTTTTCTTTGTAATAATTTAGAATTAATACTTTTATTATATTTTGAAAACAATATTCTGAATTGCTTGCATAAGAATTAAAAAAAAAGAAGTTGATGTTATAATAAATTTACAATATTATGATTGCTTTCACCTATGTTTTTTTTTATTTAATCTATTTTTTCAGTTTCATAATGAAAAGAAAAACGGTTACAAAACACGAGCGGATGTCATCTTCTGACGAAGGTTTATTTGAAATCGAGAGATTTAAGAAATGTTCAAAAACATTTTTGATTAAGAATACTTTAAATTTTATAGATTACACGCTTTTTTTTAACTATGTTAGAGATAAATTAATTTTAAAGTTAAAAGAATCATGTTTACAATCATCTATAAAATTTAATTTACATGTGGATAGCGTATACGAAAGAATACTCACTCAAGAAGTTCGGGACATAGCTTTCAAAACTTCTAATACACTTGCATGTAATTCATCCAATTTCAATAAATTACTAAATGGAATGTTCAATAAATTATTATCTGAACAAGACCAGTTTTTAGCGAAAGGATCTGGGTGGTCCCTTAAAACTATAGATGTATTACAATTGAGAATTAATACAGTGAATCCTCTCAGAGGAGGAACGTATCTAGATCTACCTGAATATATAAAAGATAAAAGAGCAATTATAAATGTAAAAAATAACGATGCTAAATGTTTTAAATATTCAATACTATCTAAGTTTGATAATCGATCGAATAAAACTTATTTGAATAAGAAATATTTTAAAATGTTAGAAACAAAAAGTGGTTTAGATTTTAAATGTATTGATTTTCCAACACCAATCAGTCAGATGAAAAAATTTGAACGTACAAACGATGTATCAATTAATATTTATAGTTTAAATGATAAAAAACATATTTTTCCTTTGTATATTTGTAATACTGAAAGAAAAAAACATTTCGATCTTTTTCTGTTCAATAATGATGAAACATCACATTACTGTTATATAAAAAATTTTTCAAGATTCGTTAGAAGTCAGAAAACTAAAAATTGTACTAAGCTAATTATATGTAAAAGATGTTTTACTACTTTTGGGAACAAACCGTGTAAAAGCAAACTTTGGGGTATGAAAGGATTGATTGAACATCAACATAATTGTAGAAAGAACCAATTAGGGAAACCTATAATGTTTGAAGAGGGAGATGATGATTTTATTTATTTTAAAAGTTATAAAAAAACTCAAAGGATACCAATTGTTATTTATGCAGACTTCGAATGTATTTTAACTCCTAAAAAACCTGATGAATTCATTCAGAGTTGTAAAAAAAAAAAAACATATATTACACATTTACATGAAATTATGAGTTATGGGTTTTATGTAAAAGTCGACTATGATATTATACCAAAAGAGTTAGTAAAACAGTTGAAGATTCCTAGAAAGGTGGTTATTTATAGAGGTGAAAATGCAGCAAAAAAATTTATGGAAAATATGATTGATATCGGAAATAATATCAAAACAATTTACGAAACTGCTACACCAATGGGTAAATTAACTGAAAAAGAAGAAAAACGTTTTCAAAGAATTAAAAGATGTGAAAAATGTTCAAAACATTTTAAAAAAAATAATTTAATTAAAGTTCGAGATCACTGTCATTTTACTGGTAAATATAGACAATGTCTTTGTCTCGAATGTAATTTTCAAATAACTAATCCATCATTCATTCCAATTTTCTTTCATAATTTATCGTACGATAGCCATTTCATAATTCGAGAGCTCGGTTGCGATGATCAAAATATTCACGTTATTCCTAATTCATCAGAAAAATATATATCCTTCAGCAAGGAAATCGCACCTAAATTTAGTATAAAATTTGTTGATACATTCCGTTTTATGAGCGAGTCATTAAGTAAACTTGCGGAAAATTTATCTGAAGATAAGTCGAGATTTAGAGAAACTCTTAAAATATTTTCTGCGGAAGCACTAGATTTAGTTACACGAAAAGGAGTCTTCCCTTATGAATATGTCGATAATTGGAGTAAATTAGATGATACTTTTCTACCATCAAAGCTAGAATTTTATAACTCTTTAACAGACGAGAAAATTAGTGATGAAGATTATATACATGCTAAAAATGTATGGCATACATTTGATATAAAGACTTTAGGTGAATATAGCGATCTTTATTTAAAAACTGATGTTAGCATACTAGCCGATGTGTTCGAAAATTTTAGAGACTTATGTTTATCTACGCTCGAACTAGATCCTGCTCATTATATGACTGCTCCCGGGTTTGCTTTTGACTGTATGCTGAAGTATACCAAGGTCAAATTATCAAGGTTAAAGGAGTATAACATGTTGCTTTTCTTCGAAAAATCGATTAGAGGCGGGATATGCCAATCAACCAAAAGATATGTTAAGGCAAACATACCAAATATCGAAGGATTGGACTATAATGCAAATGAACCGATCACATGGATTACATATCTCGATTGTGTGAATTTGTATGGGAAGTCTATGTTAACAGAATTACCTTTTAAAGATTTTGAATGGGTTGACGATCTCAACATAGATGTAACTAAAATCGCTGATGATTCAGAAGTCGGATATATATTAGAAGTTGATATTGAGTATCCTAAACATCTACATAAATATCATAATGATTTCCCATTTTTACCGTTTAACGAATGTCCACCAAATTCGAAAGTTGAGAAATTGTTAACTACTTTATCACCGAAAAAAAACTATATTGTACATTACAAAAATTTAAAACAAGCAATTTCTCACGGTCTTAAAGTAGTAAAAATTCATCGAGCTATCCGTTTTTCCCAAAGTAAATGGATGGCATCATACATAAAATTATGTACATCTATGAGAGTACAAGCTAAAAACGAGTTTGAGAAGGATTTCTGGAAGTTGCTAATTAATAGCGTTTTTGGTAAATGTATGGAGAATGTTCGAGCAAGAACTTCTATAAAACTGGTTTCTTCAGAACAAAAAGCAAGGAAATTAATGGCGAAAACTAGTTTTAAAGACAGAACTATATATTCTAAGAATCTCATGGCCATTCATCAGCATAAGGAAACAATTAAATTCGACAAGGCAATTTATGTAGGATTTGCAATTTTAGACGTTTCGAAAACATTTATGTATGACTTCCATTATAATGTAATGAAGAAAAGGTATGGTACTAAAATTAGTTCTTTATATTCGGATACTGATTCCCTGATATATGCTATCCAAACAACAAATTTTTTTGACGATTTAAAAAATAGTTTATTACCATATTTTGACACATCTAATTATCCTAAAGACCATTGTTGTTTTAGTGAAATTCATAAAAATCAACCAGGGTTCTTTAAAGATGAAATGAAAGGAATTATAATTAAAGAATTCGTTTCATTAAGACCGAAATTATATGCTTATAAAACTATAGATGGTGCTGAGAAAAAAAAAGCAAAAGGCGTAAAGAAATATATAATTAAAAATCACATGCAATTTAACAATTATATGAATATACTAAACGCTTTTATAAACCATAAAACTCTCAAGGATGAACAAACTCATAGAAAAATGAATTTTATCCAATCAAATAAACATGTTGTTCATTCGAAAACAATGAACAAACTCGTTCTAAGTGCAAACGATGATAAACGTTATATAATGGATGACGGGATAAATACTTTAGCTTATGGTCACTATAAACTTAATGACTCAGTTTAAAAGCGTTATCTAGCGGAACAAAATACAGCAATATTATTATTTTCATTGATTTATTTACCACTAGATGACGCTTTTTGTTTTTATCGATTGTATATATTTATATATAGTTTTCAAAACAGACTAATGAGGATCAGGAGATCATGTGAAATAATTAATTCGACTTAATAAAAAAAACTGATATTTTATTTTATTAAAAAAAATAAATAAATAAATAAATAAATAAATATAATACATAAAAAAACATTATTTTAAAATATCTGATGATGTTATCCATGAATTTTGACTTGAATCAAAACCTAACCATTTAACAAACATTTTATTCCCAACTTTTTTTACAATACGTTCAATGAGAAAGGTGTTTGGAAAATCAGTTAATTTAATTTCCTGTTCATAAAAACCACCTAAAATTATACTGCCTGATTCATCCTTTAGTTGATAAGTTACTGGATTTGTCTGTAAAACTTTTGAAACTGTAAATATTTCCGTTGTCCAATTTGGTGTATATCCTTTAGTAAATATATGTTTATACTTAGATATTCGTACTTTATCGTTAACTTTAAATTTTGGTTTATACAATGTTTCAGAATTTATATATGTGTTAAATTTAATTCTGTTTGTACCCATTCGAGCTTCACTAGGTGTACATTTGATTGTTCTGTGTTTTGTGTTATTATAGTTATGTATAATTTTTGATATTGTATTGTGCCAATTCCATGTGCCTGTTGCAGTAAAATGTCTATATATATTATTTTTAAGAGTTCGAATCACACGTTCCGCGATTGAACATTTGATAACACTGTATGAACTGTAATGCTTAATTTTATATTTTTTCATTAAATCTTGGAATTGGACATTGTAAAATTCTGTACCATTATCTGTCTGTAAAAATTTTGGTTTAGCTTTTTTCAATATATTAAACATTCCTTTTGTACATTCTTTACCTGATTTATTTTTCAGCGGTTCCACAAATACATATTTGCTATATGTGTCTATAACAATTAATATGAATTTAAAACCATAATTTTTTTTAGAATGAGATTGCATATCCATTAAATCAGCTTGCCAGAGGTCGTCAATAAACCGTGTTACCACACTACGTCTAGGAAATATTTTTCTCGCTGGTCGATGTAGCTCATTAGCTATACTCTCTAAGGTTGACATTATACTATAATATTTCTCTCACGCAGTTCTTCTAAAATAGATATAATTTCATTATTGACACCAGTATTACCAACACTTTGTGATGATGTCAGAAGATTTAATCTAGTTACTAGCTCATTCGGATCGTCATAATAAACTAATTGTGTTTGAGGTAATACATCTTTATATAAACCTCTGCCTGTCTTAGGATCAGGTGATGAAGTAAAATTAATCATATCTGTAGACATGTGATCTGCAGGTGAAAAACTGCTTGCTGATTGATTAAAATCAAATGGTTCAATTTCTTGTGTTATTTTTCTACGTTTAGCGTTAAATAACCCAAAAGGAGTAGAAGGTAAAGTATTGTTAAATGATTTTAAGCTAATTCGAGGAGTTGTATTCTCATTAATTTTAGCTATCTCTTCGTTAAACTGTTTTTCCTCCATTTTCATTCGATCATACAACGGTTTTACAACAGTCATCCATTTATGGTACCTCGAGGTTCTAGGTTTTCCATCTGCTTTTAAATGGACTCCAGAAGTTTTCAAAATATTGTAATAAGATTCTATATCTTCTATAGTTGTTTTTTTTGGTTCCTTCTCACATAATAAAGACCATAGTCCTGGTGTAAATTTATAATATTTATTAAGCAGCAATAATTTACCGTGACTAAAAGTTGCAGAGTGTTTTCCTATTTTATACGAATCACTATCTTTATCATAATGCAAACCATAGGATTTATCATAACGTGTTGATTTAGGACGGTTATTTAAAAAATTTTCAAATGGTGAATTTAATTCGTTATCATCATCATCTTCACTAGTACATGAGGTTTCTGATTTATTTTCTAGCTCAGTTGACTGTGTGTTCCATATTTCATTTTGTTTTGTATGTGTACTCAATGGTTCAATTATTGGCTTAAATGCTTCACGGAAATAGTTTTCAGAATCTATAACACCGCGTTTCATTTCCATTATTTTTCGTTTAATATTTTTTTTTGATGTTATTAAATTTTCCAACAAGACTTTTTCTTTGTTCATTGTAAATAATAAATGTAATATACCTGTATCGTGTGACTACCGATAACACTATGCAGATAATTACTTTGTGACGGTATATTTATATATGAGTATAAGCATATAAAATTATCTTATTTTAATGAACGTATGAAAACCACATCTATACCTTCCTTCATTCATTTCCCGAGTTTTATCGATGACCATAAACCCATAATCACTATGATTCCAACATAAATGAGAAATTTTGCGAAATTCTGAGAAATCCATATCTGCAGATGAATGATCGTTGAATATATGTCGTAAATTTGTATCATCTTGTTTCAGTATTATTAAGAAGTTTGCGTTATCTCTTACTAGCTGTTTGGTTATTTTAGAATATGTCTGTGCTAAATAAAATACAGAGCTAGCACCCGAATGTCTACCCATACTAAAGTATTCTCTAATTACGGACTGTGGACCACATATCACATCGTCAAAAATGATGATGGAATTTTTTTTGGTTAAGTTTGGTTTTATAACCTTATCAGCGCTTGTAAATATGAAAAAATTAGCACCCTTTATATCATCTATTATTTTTTTCAATAAAACATATTTTTCCTGATTAGAGGTTTTTGAGTATAAATAAATATTTTCAAATCTTAACCCGTTTGCATGTGTGATCAGATTATACATTATATTTGTTTTTCCTGAACCACTGGGGCCAACTAGTATAGCACGTATAGTATCGGGTAATAACGAACCATGTCTTGATGGTTTTTTTTATTACCTGAACATCTACATTTATAACATCTAATTTATCTTTCTGCTCAATCAAATTCATATTATTTTCATATAAATACTCTAGATTTTTTAAATTTATAGCCAGTTATAGATGGCGTGTTCAACTCGCAAGTATAAGTCAGACAAGACTGGAAAAGGATTAGTAAACTCTCTTATAAATAGTCTCCCGTTCGAAGCCCATGTTTCAGGCTATCAGTATTGCGGCCCTGGTACAAAATTAAAAAAGAGACTAGATCGTGGTGATAAAGGAATAAACCCATTGGATGCTGCTTGTCGTGATCACGATATTGTGTATGCAACGAGTAAAAATTTAGACGATAGACATAAAGCTGATAAAGTGCTAGAAAATCGTGCTTGGGAGAGATTTAAAGCAAAAGATACACCTAGAAAAGAGAAATTAGTTGCGTACGCAGTAACAAACGCAATGAAAGCTAAAAGAAAAATAGGTATGGGTTGCAAACGGAAACGTGCTATAAAAACAAATTGTATACTAGCAGCGAAAAAAAAAAGAATCTCAAAAAAAAAGAATGGTGGTAAAAGGTTGATTTTAGTACCGAGACAATCAGGAGGTGCAATTCCCTTAATACCTATATTTGCAGGATTGTCAGCACTTGGTAGTTTGATGTCTGGAGGTGCTAGTGTGTATAATGCGGTTCAAAATTCAAAAAGAAAAAAAGGCAGTGGTTTGAAATCAAACAAGAATAGGTTAAGGAAAAAAAACTGATGATCACGCTACCTGATAGACCGCTTTCGTCTCAAGATATTATAAAATACATCGGAAAGTTGAAAATCAATCATTTCCGTGGTGTCTTTTCACGTGATAACTTACCTAAAAAACCACATACGATTGAATGTGGTATATTAAACTTGGATACATCTTCAGGCGACGGAAGCTATTGGGTAGCGTTTTATAAAAATAAGGACAAAGTTGTATATTTTGATAGCTTTGGTGATTTACCACCACCAATTGAATTACAACATTATTTCAGACAGTTCAAAATAGTATACAACTATTCCAACTATCAAGACTTCAATACATTTAACTGTGGTCATTTATGTCTTGAATTCTTGCAATGCATGAATCTATTACATTAAATCTAACTGGAAATTCAACTGTATTGTCGGTAAATTATTTTCCATCTCTAAACGTTTACGAGGATTCAGAAATAGCTTTGTTATCTTTGCAAACGTGCAATTCATTTCCAAATATTATAAATCCAACTAATAACCGGCTGAGAATAAAATCAATTCCTCCAGATAGAATAGCAAAAATTCAATTTTTTGTACCAGTCGAATGCCGTGACATAGAAGATATTAACAAATATATGGTAGAAGAGTTATCTCAAGTTAATAAAGTCTACGGAACAAAGCTGACATTCAGTGTACGTATTGATCCTGTCGATTTTAGAACGTATATAAAATGTAATGGAATACTAAACTTTGAGCATCCGTATAGTATAGCATCTGTTTTTGGGTATAGAAAGAAAGTTTGTGGACCGTTTCATGAAGAACATCGATCGGATAAAGCTGCAAATTTAAACACAATTAATTCTATAAAAGTAATGTGTAATATAGCACATGGGTCATTCAACAACCAACTTCAAAGCCATTCGATATATGAGTTTTTCCCAAGTGGGAGAAGAGGAACAAAGGTTGTTCAATCTCCGGTAAACCTTATATATTACAGATTAAACAAAACAGATATTAATTCAATTACTGTTCAGTTAGTTGACCAAAACAATAATCCAATTGACAATTTTAACGAAACGTTAACAGTTGTTCTGCATATTAAACGTCACGGATCTCATCATTAAATTTATATCTTAGATTTTGTAATGTATGAGTCAGTTACTTTAAGTTTAACTGGGAATGCTACCATATTATCTGTAAATTATTTTCCGTCTATAAACCTTTACGAGGACTCAGAAATAGCTTTGTTATGTTTACAGTCATTTAATTCGTTTCCAAATATTAATGATAATAATAATAAATTTTCTATACAAGTAGCTGAGAATGAAAACAATAATGATCCTATGATATGTTTTATTACATTGGAAGAGGGTTGTTATGAAATTGAAGATATTAAGCAACGAGTTAAGAAGCAAATAGATGACTATAATAGTAAAAACTTAACCAATTTAACATTCGACATTACAGTTGATCCTAACGATTTCAGATCGTATATAAAATGTAATGGGATACTACACTTTGAGCATCCGTATAGTATAGCACCTGTATTCGGTTTTGAAAAACGAGTATATAAGCCACACAATGAAATTCTTCGATCGGAAAAAGCTGTAAATTTAAACACAATTAATTCTATAAAAGTAATGTGTAATATAGCTCAAGGATCATTCAACAACCATCTTCAGAGTCATTCGATTTATGAGTTTTTCCCAAGTGAAAGGACAGGGTTGAAAGTAATTCAGTCACCACCAAATTTAATATATTACAAATTGAATAAAACAAATATTGATTCGATAACCGTTCAGTTAGTTGATCAAGATCATAATCCGATTGATAATTTTGGTGAGGCATTGACAATTGTGTTACATATTAAACGTTACGGATCTTGAGATGGGTTTAAAATTCAATATAAACCCACTACTTCGGATCAGTACAACTAGTCATAAGACTAAAGTGCTACCAGCAACATCAAATCAAATAAAAAAATTGACGGTGAAGAATAAAAAAATTTTACAAGCTTTGGGTTATCAATTAAAGCAGAATGCCTGAAAGTGATATTTTGGATATAACTTCACAGTACGAAACGGATTCTAAAATTACAAAAATTGAATATCATTCATACGCACCGTATACAACATCATTTAATAATAATGATGAAATACGTATATCGATCCAGCAAACGGATGTCTATCCATATCTACACGAAAGCTTTATTTTTTTGGAAGGAATAATTACTGATGCTACCAAAGTGAAACTAACTAATAACGGTTACTCTTACCTTTTTGAGCAAATACGGTTGGAAATCAATGGGATAGAAGTAGATAGCACGCGTGTTCTTGGAATCACTAGCTCGTTGAAAGGTTACTTATCCGGTACGCCAGACAACTACAATTGCTATGAAAATGCTGGCTGGAATTTTAAAAACGCAACGCAATCAGAAAATGATAAAGGCGAATTTAGTGCTTGCATTCCATTGAAATATTGGTTAGGTTTGTTTGAAGATTATAAAAGAATATTAGTGAATTCTAGATTGGAATTAATATTAACTCGAAGTCATAGCGATTTAAATGCTTTAAGTTTAAAAACTGGTGTAACTGCTTCTGAAGGTAAAGTCGTTTTAAATAAAATAGCCTGGATGGTTCCACATATAACTGTTGACGATGAAGAAAGGTTAAAATTATTGAAACTTATAGAAAAAGAAAAAAGTTTGTTTATTCCTTTTAGATCTTTTGAGACTTTTGAATATCCTGAACTCGGAACCGCTAAAAAAGTTGTATGGAATTTGAAAACTGCTTCAAAATTAGAAAAACCACGATTTATCATAATTGGATTGCAAAAAGGACGCAAAAATATGTTATCGAAAGATTGTAGTATATTTGACCATTGTAATTTAACAAACGTTAAAGTATTTCTGAACTCGATAGCTTATCCATACAATAATTTGAATTTAGATTTTACTAAAAATAATTTCACTTTATTATATAATATGTATACATCGTTTCAAGAATCGTACTATGAAAAAAGTATTCGTAACCCGATATTGAGTCCTTCTACTTTTCTGACAAACGCTCCAATTATAGTCATCGATACTTCGAAACAGAACGATTCAGCTACTGCCTCGGCAGTGGATGTTCAATTGGAAATTGAAGCTTCAGAATCGCTTGCAGGTGTAACTGCATACTGTTTATTAATTCATGATCGTATTGTAGAATATGTACCTTTTACTAGAGAAGTAAGGAAACTTGTGTAAATATAATTAAGAATTAATTTTTAACAATAAAAACTATTATTTAATAATTTGTGTTCTTTACTTGAAATAATTATTTTAGTTTTAAGATTTGCTAAAAAATTTGCTACACGAAGACAAAATTTGGTAGAAAATCTCTGTTTTGTGTTACACGGTAAATCTGAGTGCTCCAAGGGAGACATTCCCCCTTGAAAAAAAATTTTTACCGTGGAAAAGCTGGCTGTGAACATACAAATATATACTACTTCCCTCAATTCATCCAGCGTGAAAAGACATGCAGTTTCAGACTGTGAGTCGATCAAAGGGTAAACCGGCGTTGGCGAATTCGGAAACAGGTGTTTGGCGATCGCATCCAGACGACCCGGAATCTTCATGCCCGGTATTTGTCGCCTACCTATTAACTTTTTAGCCACTATTTTATATGGCAGGCCCCATGGGTCAGAGTCCACCTGCTTGCATAGATCGCCCCAGCATTTCTCCTGACTGCGCCTGATTTCTAGTCTGAGAGCCTTAGAGGTCTCCCTGGCTAAACGCTGCTCCTCGTGAGATTCGTCGGGGCCTCTTCGTTTAAGAGCCTTTTGGTATCTTCTTCTGGCTTGGAAGTTGGCCTTACGGAGAGCGGCGATTTCATGCGTCCACCAGTATACCGGTTTACCATGACCACGAAAGGTCCTCCGCGGCATGCAGCTGTCGAAGACACTTGCCATGAAATCTGTAAGTTCAGCTTCACCGAAACACTTCTGTCCGTCCGGTAGGGAGAACGCCTGTAAGTAGGCAGATAATTTATGTGCATCTAGGCGTCTCCAAGACCAGCCCGAAACGCTCGGGCGCATAACTAGGGATTCACCCCGTAGCCTAAATAATATTGGGTTGTGATCGCTAGCGACATCATCGTCAAGCACCCTCCACTCATCCAATAACCGGTATACGCTCGGAGATACAAGAGTTACGTCGATGTGGGATGACCGACCGTCCCGCTCGAAGGTAGGAGCACCTCCTTGGTTCCCCACAATCAGGCCGAGAGTGCTATAAAAGTCCGTCAGAGCGACGCCTTTTGGGCACGTCGAAGGGGATCCCCAGCACGGCGAATGCGCGTTAAAATCTCCTGCTACTACCACTTCGCTAGGACCCTGACGAATGCTGTCTTCCAGGTAGCTGAGGTATGCTCTGTAGTCCCCTATGGTATGCCTCTTGCTCGGTGAGAAGTAGCAGCTATATACTCTCAGTTCAGGAAGGTCCACCCACACGTAGCCTGCACCTTGCCCGCTATTCATCACGTTAACATTTTTTGATAGGTAGATACAGCAAGAGACGTCCGTACTACCATACCAACTGTCATTTGCTGGTATCTTGTTTGGCTCACTAATGATGGCTACATCAGCCTTAGTTTCAAACAGCAATTGCATTATTAGGTCCTGCGCCGCTCTCGCTCTGTTTAAATTGGCCTGTAGAAAACCAATCATTGCGGAGACGAATGTAGGTCTTGAGACTCCTTCTCAAGGACGCTCCTAAAGGCCGCCACTTCCATCACGTTAGCTGCACAATCTTTAGCCATATGTTCTGTTTTTCCACACCGTCTGCAATTAGAGCGATGGCCAGTCCCGTGGCACACCTTGAACTCGTGCCCAAAGGCTAAGCACTTGAAGCATCTAGTGTTTCTTTTTTGCGGCCTCCCTGACCCTGCAACTTACAACACTGATCCTCAGCCGCCCTTTCTTGATGACGTCTCGCGCCTGACCGAACGGAAGAAGGACTAGAGCTGTCTGTGAGCCACCAAAGGATGTTCTTAGGTTAACAATTTTAACATTGTCTTTAGGGACATCCGCCTCACTCGCGATAGAGGCCACTATGTCCTCCCTGTTCGACCATGCGTCAATGTCGCGGATTTCTAAAAGCGTCTTCTGCTGGAGAAGTCTGACGTTGACATCCTGTCCGACGGTTATTGCTACTTTTGCCCTTATAGATTCCACAACAGAGTCATCGCCTCGCACCTCTAAAAGCATTCCTCCATTTCTCGTCTTCTTCATACCCGATATCGCATTGCCTTGATCCTCAATGCCTCTCTTTATTCTCTTTGCAAGAGCTGGGAAGTCTTCATGACTGTCCACGTCAATCATGATAGCAGGCGGGCGCCTCCTTGTGCGCATGCGCTTGTCTACGATCTTGGCGTGCTTCATTTTGGCTGCTTCCTCCGTTGTTGCCGCTGGCAGGGGGGTCTGTCCTTTCGACCTCCCCTTCCTTACCACCTCGGTCCATGAGTGTGGCTCCTCCGAGTCATCCACTGGCGATGACTGATTCTGGGTCCGTTTCTGGCTCCTGCCGCCGTCATAGAGGTTGTGTTGATGGTGCTGTTGAACCTGTTGAGTCAGCAAGAACAATGCCTCGCTCTGTCTTTCCATCATAACTCGAAGTTCGTTGGTTGCATAACGTGTCTCCGCCAACGCCTGCACGGTCACATCTGTTGAAGCAGTGGCTTTTGGCACTTCTTCGTTAGCGGCATGGGAATCGACTTGTACCGATTTCTCGCGGGTCGCTGTCCGTTCGGTTTGGATACCTCTGGAGTTAATGACTGGCTTTACTCTTCCAGTGTACCTTCCCCATGTGATGAGCCCTTTTACACCATGTGCCAGTTCTGCTATCATCTTCTTAATTTCTTTCTTGGTGTTGGGAGTGGAGACCACTTCTGCTTCCAGTTATTTTGACGTCGAATATATCTGTTGTAGATACTTCTGGAATTGGGCATTTGCCTCGTCCGTCGTTGGTTCATTTCTACTGGACGTCTGGCCAGACTCTGAGGAGGCTTGAGGAGGCTTGAATTTCTCCTGCAGAGTCGCTGGTCCCTGTGATGTTTTGTCAGTCATCTCTGGGGTGTTCACCCTTTGGTCGGTAAGTGGTCCGGTGTTTTGCACCAATAGGCCAGCTGGTGCATCTGGGATCTGTTTGTTGATATCCATATTTGTTCCCACGCAAACACAGGAAAGGGTCGTCCACCACTGCAGAGTCCGGTGCAGTGGTAAGCCTATATACTGTTGGGTGCGGCAGAGCCCAACAGGTTCCATGGCGACACAACTACCTCTGTTCCAAGTGACACCCCCATCACGGTTTGGGGGTTGAGGGGTTTTTTATCATGGTATTCCTTCCATTAGGGCATTAGCTAAGTGCTAGCAGGCTTTCTCCAGCCTTGCCATTCCCAACCAATCAAGGTCAGGGATGGCTCAGTGTGCTCCGACTCCAACCAATTAAGGTCAGAGCCGGGTATGGGATCACTTAGTGAGACCTAAATAAAGGCTCGCAAGCTCCCCCACCACGTCAAGGTGGGTCCCGTCGGGGGAGTACCTAACCTTTTTTTTTTTTTTTTTTTTTTTTCCAGTTTATAACCGACGACGCCGCGGGAACTGCTTTCGCATTACTTCCGCGGCGCCGCCATCGTTTATTGAATTAGATAAATGTAACATTTTATAATTTAATATTCACACCTTTGAATTTGTCCCTTAATGGGCGCACATTGAAGTTAATTTTTACATTTTAATGAAATAACGTTGTTGGCTTAAGGCCCGCTGGTTGCATTTGTTGACTTCTCGACCCGGCTTTGCTGCCCGCCAGTCTCGAAGTCACGTTCGTGGTCTTCCCGGCCCGGCTTGTTAGCCAGTCGGCCTCGAGTCTCGTGCCTCGCGGTTCTCCTTCCTTTGTTTTGGAGTTCGCGTCTCACCGGTGATGGTTTGGTCAGTTTTCCTTCTGTTTCCTCCGTTCGTAGATCTTTCGTGCTGCTCGGTGCGTAGACTGACCGGTCGGCGGTTTCTTGAGGCGTTCTGACTAGCGCCCTTTCTCATCAATCGCGATCGCCCGGACGGTGACGAATCGTGCTGCGGGCGTCCTACTAATGCCCCGGCGCACGCCTCCGCTGGTTAGGTCAGGGCAGTTTCGGATGATGATACTGGGGCGCTGAGTTTACTAACCCCTGGGTCCCCGTCTAACCTTCCCGGTCGTCTGTGCTTCGAGCCTTCGGCCTGTGTTGTTGTCGGTGGTTGGAGGGCGATGTTGGCCCTCTCTGGTCGCTGGTGTTGACCCGCCGGTGTTCGGTTTTATACAGTTTTCCTTCTGTTTCCTCCGTGTCTGGTATTGCTGCGTGCTGCTCGGTGCGTCGACTGACCGGTCGGCGGTTTCTTGAGGCGTTCTGACTAGCACCCTTCCACATCATTCGAGATCACCCGGACGGTGACCAAGCCGTGCCGTGGGTGTCCTACTAATGCCCCGGGGCGCACCTGCCGCTGTGGGGCAGTTTCGGATGATGGTACTGAGGCGCTGAGTTTACTAACCCCTGGGTCCCCGTCTAACCTTCCCGGTTGTCTTCGCATCGAGCCTTCGGTCTGTTGTCGGTGGTTGGAGGGCGATGTTGGCCCTCTCTGGTCGCTGGTGTTGACCCGCCGGTGTTCGGTTTTATACAGTTTGCCTTCTGTGCCTCCCCCGTTGGCCGGAACCGGAATTCCGTTTCCAGTCGGCACCACGTGGAGGTGGGGGTAGGACTCTGCCGACCAACCTAACCTAACCTAACCTAACCTTTTTTTTTTTTTTACTCTTTGAATCGAGGACCTGAGGAGGAACCACGTTAGCATTACTTCTCCTCCGGCCCCCATCGTTTATTGCACATAATAAATAAAGATAAATTTAAATACACAATAACTGCGTCCTTGGGCACACCCACACCACAACCTAGCAGCCCTTCCTCAGCTAATGCTAGTATAATATGTGACTGCCAGGAGGTGATGCTTTTGAGCTTGCAATCAAAAAATATAACGTGCTTAGGGCGTAGTCTTGAGACGGTAGACAACTACGCCCCCATCAGTCTTCACGACCCGGCCGGAGCCAGCCGGTCTCGAGTCACGTACCTGTCGACGCCTGGCGTAGTCTTGAGACGGTGGACACCTACGCTCCCATCAGTCTTCACGACCCGGCCAGAGCCAGCCGGTCTCGAGTCACGTACCTGTCGACGCCTGGCGTAGTCTTGAGACGGTGGACACCTACGCTCCCATCAGTCTTCACGACCCGGCCAGAGCCAGCCGGTCTCGAGTCACGTACCTGTCGACGCCTCTGTCACGCACGATCGGGCGCCTGCCTAGCGCGCTCCTCCTCCTCTTTGAGACTCATGATGGCCTCTACCATCTTGTAGAAAAGACGGAGCCTCTCTTCAGCCTCAGCTAGGAGGGCCCCTCTCTCCTCGGGGTCTGTGGGGAGGGTGTCGAATTCCAGCCCACACAGAATGTCGGGAAGGTTGACGGTTGTCGGCTGATGGGCGAGTCGAGATCCCAGCTCGGCGCGGTGCCCGGTCCAGTATTTGCATGTCAGTAGCGTATGTTCCGCCGTGTCAGAGTCTGCTGGGCAGTGGTTGCACGCAGCGCTGGGGGCCCTGTCTCTCTTCGCCAGGTACTGCTGGAAGCACCCGTTGTTGGTCAGTACCTGGGTCATGTGGTCGAGGGCACCCCCACAACGGTCCTCTCCATCCACCTTGACACGCTGGGAATTACGCGGTGGGTCCATCTCCCTTTCTTGCTGGCATCCCACCTCGTCTGCCAGAGCATGAGTGTCGCCCGTCTCTCCTCCCGCTTGATGGATAGCCGTGCTCTGATCCTGACCCTTTCTAGGGCCACTAGATCCACCGGAGGCATTCGCGCCAACAGCAGAGATGCCTCGTCGGAGACGGTGCGGTAAGCCCTAATGACTCTCAGGGCGGCTGCCCTCTGGGGTCGTATCAGGGTCGTGGTCGTCCTCGCGATCTTGGACACCTGGGGGCCTAACCTAACCTAACCGGAGCCGCGTATAGCAGGTGGCTCTCGACCACTGAAGAGAGGAGTCTCCGCTTCCACTGGCAGGGCCCTTTAATATTCGGCATAATCCTGGCCAAGGATACGGCCGAGCGGGAGGCCTTCTCGGCAACGGTCGCGATGTGTTGGGCGAATATCAACTGTTGGTCCAGTATCACGCCTAGATACCTCAGTTTTTTTAGCAGTTCGATGTGGTGCCCGCCGACAACGAGGTGAGAAGGGACGAACGCTAGCCTTTTGGTCAGGAGCACCGCCTCACTCTTATGATGAGCGAGTTCCAGACCCCTGCTGGACATCCACCTGTCTATCGCCTCCAGGGTGGGGTTGACGAGATCTTCAAGAAGCTGGCCAGTTCTGGCCACCCCAACTACGACCAGGTCATCTGCAAATCCAATCAGGTGGATGCCACTGGGAACTTCCAGCTCAAGGAGGGAGTCGTACGCGACGTTCCACAGGGTGGGACCCTGGACGGATCCCTGGGGGACGCCGCACGTGACGCGCCTTGGGGTCGATTCGTCGCCTGTTAGGAGCTCCCTGTCGGAACGCCATGAGAATTTCGACCAGGTACTCGGGGGTGTTCTTCCTACGGAGCGCATCGTCGATCACTGGCCACTGTAGGGAGTTAAATGCATTCCTCACATCGAGTGTTACCAGTACGCAGAGGTCCCTTGTACCCCTCCCCGCGGCAGCGCTCGCGGCGATGTTGAGGACCTTCATGATAGTGGTCTCGGTGGAGACCCCCTTGCGGAAGCCAAACTGGTTAGGGGCTCTCCGACCCCCCAGGTCGGCGTCAAGATGTGATTCTAGCCTCTGGAGCAGCAGTCTCTCCAGGAGTTTTCCCGGCGTATCCAGAATACAATTCGGGCCTTTACGAATTAGGACAAATTCCCTGCCAGGATGATCTTCCCGTTGCCTCTGGCTCGGATGGCGGCCTCAAGGTGCCCGAGGAAGAGTTCGAATTCCGGGAGGGTGGTTCCGGGTCTCCAGTAACAACTGAATGCCATGAAGTCCCCGAACGACATCCACGCGAAACCGTCGCCCACGCCCTGACCATCGTGGGAGAGTTGGGTGCGTTGGGTGGTAGCAATGGCTGCCAGCCCATCGATACTTAGGCACCACGTACTCTCCCGTCCGTATTTGTAGTGTGGCTCGCTGACCAGGAGGATATCCGTCTTCACGTCTACCGCGGACTGGAACATGAGCTGCTCTGCAGCCCAGTTCCTGTTCAGGTTAACTTGGAGGAAGTTAACCGTCATCTTACTGAGTTGTGGGGGCCTTGGGGCCGGCAGCCTGCCTTCGCGCGGCGCAGGCACCAGAGCCCAGTTTGTGGGCCGTCTTGTGAGGCCGGCCATATCGCACGCGAGACATTGGTCCTCCCTGGCTGTGCAGTCCCTCATGGAGTGGCCTACCTCCCCACACCTCCAACAGGCGCCCGTCCTATCCTGAGACGATCAGCTTCTGGCGTTGTGCCCGAAGGCCTGGCACCGGAAGCATCTCTCTGGGGGGAGGGTCCTGCTGCGGACTCTACACATCGTCCAACCTACCGGAATCCTAGTAATCTTTGACGCTGCATAGCGGCTCATCTTAGCGGTTGCAATCTGTTGGCCCGCCCGGACCGGCCATATGCGAACGTCGCAGATAGCCTCGCGGTCGGCTGCAACCGCAGGATCGTTGTCACCGGGTAGTGCGGCGCGCAGGGCTACCAAAACCTCTGCTGCGGTGGACACAGCGTCCAGGTCAAGGACCTCCACCTCTACCTGGACGCCAAGTTGGGACACTGTCCCAACAGAGTCCCCGAGCTTGTTGCCAAGGGCCTTGGCTATCGACTTGGCCGCCACTGCGGATTTCGCCCCCTCGGGAAGCTCCAGCAGCAAGGAGCCGTCGCGGGTTTCACGCATGGAGACGCTCGTGCCTAGTTCCTGTGCAGTGAGCCCGCACCCACACAACATACATATATTTATTTTGTGTACAATAAATATTTGATAAAAAATCTTGATGAATAATAAATATTTAATTTTTATTGATTAAAAATTTTTAAATATCTTATCAATATTTAATAAACTACGTTTGAACCATTTGGAGTTTTGCGATAAATATTTCTAAACAAATATTTAATTGTTATTATCGACTAATGTTCATTAAAAATTAAAAATTAAACAATTAATAGAGATTTATTTATAATCAACAATAACTATATTATTCCAAATTAATAAAAATAAAAAAATAATTTTCTTGAAGCTACTATACTTTTATTATTAAAATCTAAAATTTTAACTATATCATATAAATTATCTACATGGTCAAATATATAATAGGCAAAATATTAGGTAAAATAAAATGAAGTCACTTAACACATTTTATGTATGTGAAACTATTTATTTTCATACAAATATTAGTATAACTAGGTATATTGTTATTATGTATAGTACATAATAATATAAATAGGTATTATGATATAAATAAACATAATATATTATAATATATCATTTACCTTTTTTTAAGTCATATGAATCATTATAAATAATATATATATTAATTTGAATTATATAAAACAAAATATTATTAACTTTAATCATAGCAAGCTTGTGCGAATTTGATTACATAATACATTACATATCAAAACAAAAAAAAATTTCAACTATTAAAAAAGCAAATTTAAAATATTTTTAAATTTATCACAGCTTGTGAGAATGTGTAATACTACATAAATAATATATATATACTTGTATATTAATTTAAATTATACAAACAAAATAGTTTTAAATTTAATCATAGCTTATGAGAATCTTATTACATAAATAACACATACATATTGTATATAATATATATTACTATATATTATTTATAATATTATAGGTATAAAACAAAATATTTTTAAATTTAATCACATCTTGTGAGAATATGTTACTACCTAAATAATATATATGTTATATTAATTTAAATTATATAAAATAAAATATTTTTAAATTTTATCACAGCTTGTGAGAATTTTATTAAATAATATATTTAGTAGATATATATCAAAACAAAAAAAAAAAAAATTAAATTCTTCAACTATTAAAAAAAGCAATTTAAGAAGAGAAATTATTCTTATCAGAAATTCTTTTTAAATTAAACGGGGCTTGAGCGAGAACATATTTGATGATATCCTCCATTTCATTTTGAGATGAATGTTTAAATTTATTTTGCTTCTTAACAGCATCTAAAAAATATTTAAAATGAATAATTATGGGTACCAAATATATTTAGGATGTTTGGGTATTTTAGCTCTATAAAGCTGCAAAATCTCATTATTTCTGATTATAATAATATTAATAACTATATTATATAATAGTAATACAATTATATCATACCGAAAATCACAGAAGTACAACCCAGACTGCAAAATTTTTTTTTGCCTTTTTTACCGGTGTATGAGAAATCTTTTAATAATTCGTCTTTAAATAATTTTCCCATCACCCGTTTGACCATTGCCTTGACATGTTTACCGCCGATGTATGAAAGTTCATTTACCTAAAAAATTAGTATACATACAAATAAAAGGAACATTTTCTTTATACATAGTACATTAGTACTAAATACATTAAAATACCGGTTACCCAACAGCATATTATATAATTTCTTACCAACTGAGTACGGAATTCCTTACTGCCAGAAATTTTTTCTTCAAAGATTTCAAGATCAATTATATTGTCAAGAGGTATATTGAAATCTTTATCAATTAAAGAAGATGATTCATTGTTGTTAATATTGGAAATGTCATATGATGGAATATTTTCAAGTCTAGTTTCTATTATCTCCAGTCTTTGGGCCATATCTCTTTGGTTATTTACTGCTCGCTTTAATTCAAATTTTAAAAATGAAAGCCTATGAAGCACTTCTTTTTCAAATTCTGTAGTTTCTGATCAAAATAAAAAAAATATCGATTTACATATTTTTAATATTTTTAATATATTGTTAGGTATTATTTTGCATATACAAATATATTTATTATTAGTGATAAAAAATGAATTAATATTGAAAAATACTAAAATGTAGCAGGTGTATATTATATAGCAGGTTATATATATAATTATATATTTGTTATAGTATCCCATAAATATTAATTAATTTAATAATTATAATTAACATATTGCATAAAATATATAAGATTACCATAACTTTAATTGTGCACAATAATTATATTAATAATATAAATAATTTAATATATTAAATACAATAAAATAAAAATCCAGTTTAAAATGCTTATTTTAGTATAGTTTTGTAAATTGTTGTACAGAACCCTATAGATATTCAAAATGTAGAGTAATAATAAATGTAAGTTTTAATTTACTTTAACCAAATTTATATGGTATATATTATATAATTATATATTATCATAATTCATAGCAAAAATCAAGTAATGGGAGCTTTGGTGATTGTATAAGAAATAAAACTATAGTTACCTATATGAAAGTTTCATTTCAATATAACTATATCCTATATTTGACACAATAATATGCATTAACTAAAATAAATGGTCAACTATTATATATTATTATGTGCAGTTAAAGTATTAAGTAATAATGAAATGGATGTTTTACAATTAATATTATTTTATTTATTACACTAACCCTTTGAAACTGATACAGAATTAGAAATTTCTGGAGTTCTGGTTGATTGTAATTGATTGCTGGCATATTGAGGTGTCTCGGCTAGGTGTCTCTGCATAACTTCTGAGCTTCCATTATCAGCTATTATATCGTATTAGAAATATTAACTTTTTTCATTGTTTATATATATAGGTAGTTAAAATAAAATTGCATGAAGAAATTACCAATTTCAAGATCAGTTGATTTTATCTCATTATTGATAGTTTCAATACCTTTATTATTTAAGTTTTTATCAAGATAATCATGTTCAAGATTTGTCTGATCAACTATATAAAAAATAAATATATAAAATGATATATTTTTGCTATAACTACATGCTAAAATTCTTACCATAGAAAAATTATAGAAGCTACAACCACTTAATGTAAAAAAAAAACAATGACAACAATATATATATTATCAATAGATAAAACAATACAGTACTCCCTCGTTAACACGAACACGACGGGACCACAAAATAACCTGTTCGTGTTAAAAAAATTTGTGTAAACCGATAGGTTTAACACGAATTTGTTCGTGTTATCAGAGAAGGTTAAATCTAATACGTTATTTTACACTCAAATACATTTTTTTTATTAAGTAATCTTCAAAATAAAAATTTACATTTCTTTGGTACATACTACATATAAACAAATATTTGAAATATTTTTAATTAATTAATTACTACGCTACATTACATATATAAAGAAATATTTTTAATACATTTTTTCAAAAAAAAATTAATTTAAAACTCACGTCGGTTTAAAAAAGTCAGTGATAGGTTTCTGGGTGAATGTAACTTCATAGTTTTCTAAGCACTGTTTTCTGATGCTGTTCAACTGGTCATCAAATTTGCAATCTAACTCTGCACTGGTTTGGGAAAATTTTACGAGGGTATCAAAGGCTGCCAACACATCAGCCCGAGAGGGTTTATCTACTGGAGGTTCAGTAGGTTCAATTTCTTGATCTGAGATTTCGGGGTTTTCATCTTCTCCATCTTCTCCAGCATTTTCATCGCAGATATCGAGATCATTATCCATTTGTATAAAACTTGAAAAAGTTTGAGCATTTTCATCAGAAGTTACAGCTAACAATTTATTCCAATCGTCCTTAATTACATCCTCAATGTGTATTTCGGGGGTTAAGTTGGCGTCGTTTTCAATGTTCCAGGCTTTCTTAAAACAATTAGATACATATGTACAGATTGACATTTTTCTGTTCGTGTTAATCAACAAAACGACAATATGGTACCTAAAATTTGTTCGAGTTTCGTGTTAACCGAAATAATTCGTATAAACCGAGGAAATAAAAAAACCCCTATCTTATAGTATAGAACATTTCTCTGGACTGAAAAACCGGTTCGCGTTATACAATAATTTGTGTTAACCGAGTTCGTGTTAACGAGGGAGTACTGTATTTGATTTGCCTGCCCATCATACTACTATACAAATTATATATGAAATTATTTTAAAACATTTACCCATATAATTTTTGTTCTTGGAGGTATCATGAATAGATGTATTATTATCAGTAAAAGATAATTGTTTCACAATTGATGACTTTGAAGCATAACGACCATCTGCAGATTTTGTAAGAGTACTATTAGCTTGTAGATTTTTCAGCACTTCATAAATTAAATATAAATAAACCATATTTAAGTAATTAAACATATTAACAATGAAAGTTATTAGATATAATTTTACTGGCTAATAAAAATATGATATATATATACATATATTATATAACATACATTTCACTTTTTTTGGAGATGGTGACCATCCGTTTAGTAATGTTCTTATTGTACCTATTTTGCCATCTTTGATGTTCTCATCACTACAGTTACCATCATCAGACTCTAAGTTAAAAAATAATAGTCTAAGTATATAGATTTGATCATATAACATATGTTTATATTTTTATGATATATATAGGTACCTGAAAATATAGGACACAAGGTTGAAACATTTGATACTGCCGTTTTATCAGTTCTTCGTTTGGATTTCAATAAAACATCATCATCAGTAGATGAAATGTACATGTTAGTTAATCCTTTTTTTACCATTTTCCGAGCTTTATATAATGAATCTGAAATATTATGATATATGTTAACATGTAATAATGCATAATATAGTCAATAGTGTATATACTAACAATAATCAGCTACAATATATATATAACTTAAAAAGGACTTATATTATAATATGATACAGCACAACACAATGTAGCATACATAAATGTATATTAACTAAATTATATGTTACACAAATAACCTATTTTACCAGATATTTTCAAAACTTTGGCCAAATGATAACTGTATTCAACATCATTAGGAATGCTTTTTAGTTCAACACATTTTTTTAATGCATTGGCATTTTTGGTATTAGGCCATGCGCACGTGCCTTCTTTTTTTTTAAACCAGTTAGCTGGAACAGCTTCTATTGAATTGTCTTCATAAAATTCAACAACCAAATATTGAGTCATCTTTATTTTACACTATACCAAAACATACACACTATTAAATACAATTACAATAAATGACTAACATAAATTAATATAATAATAAAACATATAAACAATAAAAAATAAATATTAAATAATAAACAGGTACAAAAAAATGTATTAACATATATATCAATAAACTGTCAGTAATTCAAACATTAAATGAATGTAAAATAGGGTATGTAACATTTACATTACTATTACTAGTCAATATCATATATTTTACGAATTCAGTATTCTCAATGTCTATGGTGGAATAAAATTCTGATAAATTGTTCACCACAGCAATACCTAATTTAAGACTACTGATGGGTTTATCAAAAAAAATGCCAATAGTTTCAAAATGCTTAACTACAAAAACATTTTTTTCTGTCATAGAATCACGACATATATTAAAAACCTTAAAAATTTTAAGACCTGTTTCATCTGTGAACCCAATATAGCTGTCAGATGAAGACTTAATATTTATTTTAATATTATTTTTAAAAACTATCTGGAAATGTGGAACGGTTAAGTGCTCAAATACTGAAGGTCCATAACTGTAAGGTTTTTTATAAATTATTTTTTTTTGAGAATTCAAAACAATTGGTTGGTTAAAGAATAAAGATTCATGGTAACGTTTAATAACTTGTTCAAGTGGTTTTTCATGCTTTCGGACCATTTTTTTTAAAACTTTCATGTAATTCTCAAAAGGAAAACATGAACACTCTTCAAGCGACTTAAATTTTTTATAATCGTCAACAATGTGCAATAATCCATGCACATTATGAGAAATAAACTGAGGACCATATATTTTACTAAAATTTTCAACAAAGTATTTAATAAGTTTTTCACTGAAATTCACTAACTTGTCAGAACTACCAGGACATAAGAGAACCCTAAAACTAATGTGCAAACACAAAAAATGAAAATAACATTCATTATTTAAAATATCTTTTAAGACCACAGGTCCTGTATATAATAAAAATAATCTAAACTCAGTTGCTTTAAACCGGCAAATTTCATTTAACCCTCTACATTTTCTTGAAAAATCACTCGGTACTAAGGTATTCAATAACAATAAATGCTTTGAAATATTGTTAACACTTCGACTTGGAATACGGACATTGACAGGAGCATTTTTTGATACACCTAACCAGAGTAATAGCATCTTTTTCATAACCCCCAAACATACCAAATGCATATAGTCAAGACTGAAATCTTCAACTATATTTATACCTGGTATTTCAGTAAGTATAGAAACAGTAGAAGTGATATGGTGATCATCATCCACACGATTTAAGAAATCCGAATGAGTTCTTTTAGAAAAGTTGGTTTCCAAAAAACATGTTGTATTGTTTATACGTTCTCCTTCTATTCTACATCTTATACAGGATGAATAACCAGCGTGTCCTTTTACAGATAAAATGAAACTCTTAGCGGGGCAGTCACAACAAAAAGTATCAACTATCACAATTTTTTTACCAAACTTTGTTTGCATGCCATTTGTATACAAATCTTTAAGTTCAGACACCAAATATTTTAAATAATCATTACAAGATTGAGGTTTTTCTTTTCCCCAGTACAACCCTATAATAAATATATTATGTTGACTATAAGGATTAATAGCTGGGTATCGAGCATATCCTAAAATTGGCCAAAATGTACTTGAGGAACTTTTTGTGAGGGGTAATCCGTCAATTCCTATTACAATTTTAATTACATCATCAAAATGCACCAGCATATCACCAAGAGAATTTAAGCCATTAGAAACCCCAAAATGGTAATATAAACCAGGTGACACAATTTGAATATCATTACATTGATTAGGTTTATCTGTTTTTAATACAGTTCTAGCATCAACTGGGATATCTTTAAAACATTTATGACATTTTAATACTTTCAGTAATGAAGACAAAGAATTGAGAGTGATGTTATGAGCTACTGCCCATTTTACTAATGATTTTAAAATACAATCTTCGTCCTCATACATATCAAACGAATAACTAATTTTAAGTTGATCATTGGTATCAAAATCCTCGTCAAAATCAGAATCTGAATAAAATAAATCATTTTCAAATTCATTATCTGCTTCATTTAAAGAATTAATTGAAAACCCATCACATGAGATTGGACTACCTGGTAATTTAATGTCGGTAAATAGTTTATTGGCATTTGATACGGATAAATTAGTATTTTCATTGGCTAAATTATAATCTACTTCATATGATGTACTTGGTTGTAGTTCACATTCTACATTTTTATCATTGTCATACAGATAATCTACCATTTCCAGATCCTCCAAAAATCGTCTACGTTTAGTAGACCTACTAATATTTTTATTGTTTGACACACTTAGATTAATGACAGTATAGTGACAAAGATAAGAAGTTAATAATACGTACAGTCGACAGTCGTAACAGCTAGTATATCAACAGTGAAATTGGCAATAACACGGAAGCTTAATTACAAAAAAAAACAGAAGATTCATAAAATGGTTTAGTGTTAGTGCCTATCGGTACCACTATATTCATATATAATAATATTATGTATAATTTATATTATGTCACTTACCAAATCTGAAGCGTAACAACGGCGTAAACGGTTTTCGTCGTATTAATACAATAATCCGTACCAGACGACAGTTGTAGACAAATTAGTTGAAAATAGTGCAAGACATGGAATAATAAATAATAACTAAAAAGAAAATACGCAACTACGCGATATGGTGTGCAACGCGTACCCCGCACTTCACTCTTTATCAACAATTTCCATGTCTAAACATATAGAATAATATTGGTTTTACACACAGATAACGGTTATAAAAATATTCATTTTATCGGCGATTTTACTCGGTAACAATAATAATATAATACGCACTGGGTATGTAGCTATTATCATATTAATAGCTGGTATTAACTGATGACAGTTTTAATTGTTTACGATTTTCAATCCTTTTAGGTCGTAGCAATTTTGTAAATTATTGTACTATTGTAGTGACAGACTATAGACCACGTTCTTGAGCCATATTAAGGATATTTTTCGACATAATAATTATTAGTACTATTGAGTCGTATCAGCAGATTACCTATACAATATATACTGTCAGTGCATCATAGACCTGTAAGCTAACGTCCTGCCATGGTTAATCCAAACAACATAACATATGAGCATTGAACATATAAGAGAGAAAAAGCATGTTTTGGGTTATATAAATAATGTTTTGGCACACAGTAACGGCCAAAACCTCTATGCGATGTCCATTAGTTTATTATAGGTCTATCGTCTATGCAGTGCATTATGTCTTATTGAATAAGTTAATTAAAATAACGTCTTATTAGGCACTATTAGTTCTAAGTGCATTATATTAATAGTGATTGATGAATAATTCTATATTCGCTATACATATCCGCTACGTCTGCACATTCTATGAGTTTCGCATTCTATTTGTTAATATATAATATACATATATTGTCGGTGGGTGTGTAAAAGGGTATAAGTCGATTATAAGTACCTATTAATTATAACGCGTGTATATTTAAGTTCAAAATATATATCCACCAAACTATTACAGCAACTATATATGCTTTTTAATTGCAATTAGGTACCTAATATTATATTATACCATAGAATATTATATGCATTATTGAGCATTCACATACATGTCAATATAAAATTATTATATACACAAAATTACAAATATCATAAAATATCATGTTCGCTCGGTTCTATATAATGTATAGTTGTAATCGCTATTATATATTATTATTTATTATTATTACTAGCCGACCCGTCACAGCTTCGCCCGTGATTGGTTGTTTATTTTGCCTTCGGACCATGATATGTAGAATTTTTTATTCAAATATTATTGTTTAATGTGATCGGCAAGTAAATATAAAAAACGGTTAATGAAAACGGATTGAAATTTTTCTAGCGCTATAAATGATAAAAATAAATACAGATAAAAAAGAAATAATTTATGGTTGATAAAGAATTTGATTGAAGTTGATGAAGAAAAAAAAACAATTAAAATAAGAATTTTATAAGACTTCTGAGTATATGATGTTTTTTGTTATAATTCCCGTTGAAATTAAAATCATAAGATGATTCGGGTCTCCAGTTCGAGAAAATGCCACGTATAATTGCCCATGTGAAAAGCACTCTGTACGAAGATCTACGCCAACGTACTTGAATGTTTGACCTTGTGCTTTGTTTATGGTAATCGCAAAAGCAACTTTAACCGGGAATTGAAGCCGTTTGAAAGAAAACGGCAAGTCAGAGGGAATCATGGGAATTCTTGGAATAAATGCAATTTCTCCTTTCGCTGGCCCTGTAAGAATTACGGCTTCTAGAATATTATTTCGCAACGATTTTATTTGTAATCTTGTACCGTTACATAAGTTTGGTGGTTGAAGATTACGTAATAATGTAATTGGAGCACCAATTTTTAATTTTAGTTTATGAGGAGGAAATCCCGAAGGAGAAAGAGAATTGAGAAATTCTTGTGGATAATGAATAGCATCATCTGTTGATGTAACTGTATCAATAGATAGATATTCACGTGAGTGTCCATCGAGTTTTAGAAGAATGATATCATTAATTTCTTCTGCTGTTACATTTCTTGGAGAGATAATAGCTCTTTCACATAACCACTGATAAGATTTATTGGACAGATTAAAAATGTCAGGATAAACTGTAGAAATCAAGTCTTCCACGTTATTGACCACCCGTTCAATCGTGTGATTGACAGAAATGTAACCATATTCATTTTCTAAAGTTCCATTTCCAATTTTCAACAACTGTGCTGGAAAAATATCGTCCCCTCCGCATAAATAAACTCTCATGTTTGTTCGCAAATAAAGTTTTTCAACATAGTTCCATATAGGGGAAGATCTTAAGCAAGCATTAACGACATCAGCTCGAGTACCTTTAGGGATTACTGGTAAGGTTTGACGGAAATCACCAGCGAAAACAAATGTTATGCCACCCATAAACTTATTATTACACCTAAGATCTTTTAATGTTCGATAAATTGCTTCGATATGTGATCTGTGACTCATTGTACACTCATCGACACACAACGAATGAGGTTTCTTGAAGAATTTTTCCAAGAGGGCCATTTTTACAAATCGGACAAACGTATTCTGTATCAAATAATACATTTAACGGTAACTTGAAAGTCGAGTGAGCAGTTCTGCCGCCACTAAGGAGAGTTGCTGCTATACCAGATGAAGCTACTGCTAATGCAACTTTACCTGAGGATCTAATTTGAGCCAACAACAAATTAATTAGGAATGTTTTTCCTGTACCACCCGGAGCATCTAAAAAAAAAACTCTTCCTTGATGATTCATTACGCTTTCTGTAATAACATTAAAAGCATATTTTTGATCATTTACTAATTTTGGTAAATTGATTTCTACAAATTCTTGTAATCGGTTATTATCGTAAGAACGCAAAATTGAGAATTCAAAAGGATCAGATGCATTTTCATTTCGAACAGGTGAGTTCATTCCAAATTCAGTTAAATATTTTTCAGAAAGACAAACAACTTTATCTTCTATTTCAATCAAACCTCTATTAAATATTTCATCAGAAAAAGTAAATTGCAAGTCATTTAATCGAGTGCGCTCTGTATGAAGAATATCTTCACAAAAATCATTTCTGAACTGTTCCCACAAAGATTGAGGTTCAGACGGTTGGCAGAAAACTATGATTATTGCGAATAATTCTCTTAATTTTGAAGGACTTTCTGAAAGAGTTGCCTCCGCTAGAGTATTTTTCCATTGCTCGTCATTTTCTAAAAGCTCAAGAGCAAAACAGGTAGCTTTAAAAGTCGCGTGAATGACTCCATCAAAGGCCTTCAAGCTTTCAAATGAAGTAGCACCTTGTACATAATTTAGTAACAATCTTAAATGGTAGCACTCACTTTGATTTGGGTGAATCGTATAAATTCTACCAATGGCAGTGTCCATTTTTATTCCTGGCCAACCTGGAACATCTTTTCCCCGTCTTCTCTTTAACCAGCCTCTGCTATTATCCCAGGTGTAATAAGAAGGAACTTCATGATAGAACAGTGTTTTCGCAAAATCATCATGTGAACACAGTTCAAAAAATGCAGTTAGTGTCGTTTTTCTTGGATTTCCAATAACTTGATGAAGATTATTAGCATTAAAGAAAACACGCTGTCCATTTTCTAGATGAACATCCAAGTGCTGAACTGTTGGATCTCTATCATGGATATCAAAATTGAAAATTATCCAAAACGCTTCAGAAGTACATATGTATCGACCATTCAAATAATTTGTAATCTCATCGTTTTCACGATTAACAGAAAAAGTAGCTCTATCTGATCCCTTATTAATATGTTTACATATGTATTTTATCGCTTTAACCGAATGACAGTATTCTACGTTAATATGCGCATTAAAGCACCTAGATAGCACTGGACAATACGGTACAACCCAACGGTTGTCAACCACGATTTCTGTTTGACCACGAACTTTTAATATTGCAGTATAACCTCCATCATCTGGTGATCTCCGTCGGTAAGTCGGATAACCATCATCTCCAGTTTGAGTATCCCTGACCAATTTGTGAGGGTATTTCTTACTACATTTTCCATTATTCATACATGGCAATCTAATATTTAACTCGCCGCATGGGCCATGAATCATATTCTTGCATACTATTTCATAAAGTATAGGATCTCTGTCTTTGTTTGGTATCTCGGCAGAAATAATTTTATCAATTTCATCTGGCTGAATTTTCGTTTGTAACCACAAAAGAATGTGGCAGTGTGGCAAACCTCGTTTTTGCCATTCAACACTGTAAACATAACAATTTACATCTCCGAAAATATATTTATTTTTTAATACATGCATAAACTTTTTTAGTTTGAGATGAAAAACTCTAGAGATTATATCGTGTCTATCAAACGACTTTTGGTCTTGAAATAATTCATTTTTTATTTCCAGCCATTCCGGGTTGCATGTAAAAGTAATAAATAAATCTGGACGGCCAAATTTACGAACATAAGTCATGGCATCCTGATTTTTTCCATGCATGTAACGTGGGGAGCCAGTAAAAGAGGAGGGAAGAATTACTTGTTGCCCTACGTTATTAGCATTAATATTTGCATCATTGTTAACAGCATCTCGGAGGTGAACATAATCATCCGCACGTAGTTGTTTTTGATGGTTACGAATAAAGTGTAGTCTTTCAGAAATCATTTTTGCCATCATATCTACGGCGAATTGGCTGAATAATGTTTTGTAATAATGTAGATGATTTAGACTTGTTTCTCTAACCATAAACCTATAAGAATAACATTGCATGCAGGATACAGTTTTGGTTCGATTTTGGTTATTTTCCTGTAATATATTAATGTGATAACCGTCTTCGCCTCTAGTATACATCAATGGATATTGCAGTGCATCATAAGATCTATTCAATTCGGAAACTCGACTCAAGTGTCCACTCCGACCATGCAGAACTATATCTCTGGGACCTTTATCTTCATTAACTAATAATACAGCTACTTCATCGATGGTAGGTGCATTATATTGACCTCTGTGTTCATCTTGAGGAACTCTGTCAGCATGAATAATTAACTTAAAGTTTTGCAACTCATCAAACGACCTCGACTCCAGATTAGATCTAAAGCTCTGTATGAGGTGATTATTTTCACGCAAAACTGTTTGCAATGATTCAATGAGACCTCTTTTTAAATTTGGAATCATATTTGTTCGAATATATATTTGATCCGACTCTGACATAAAATATATTTGTAAAAATTTAGCATTATTTCCAATTTTGGGTAATAAACTACCTATTAAATGATGCACTTGACCCTGAATTTTAAAAGAGGGCATGAAGTTCCCTTCACTTATTTCGTTTGCTCCAAACGATGTCATTTGAAACATAGTGTTATACCGTCTAGAATTATTAAAGAAATGTTTTGATAGAGGGTGAGAATTATCAATTAAACTTTTAATTAGGTCTGGAAGATCCTCAAATTGGTGTAAAACAACTTTACCGTCAGCGCAGCAAAGTCCATGGGTTTCATCTTTCCATTTTTTTGCATGGCACTTAGGACATAATATAGTCATTCGTCCAATTTGAAGCGCTTTAATATTTAAATAATCAATCTCGGATTGATAATTAAACGCTGATTTCATACTCAAAGCGTTACGTTGCTCTTGAGCACGTGTTTGAGAACGTTCTGGTGTGTTATTTTGTTGCCTTCTGTTATACATTCGAGTTGCATTGGCAGTTCTTCTGCTAATGCGTGCTCTTTGCGCTCTCGGCATGATAATGAGGTTGATACCGAGTTGCGGTCGAGATTATAACAGGTAAAAAAAAAAAATCCGAGTTGCGGTCGGGATCAAAACAGGTTAAATATCAAAATATGTAAAAATTTTAGTTGCGGTAAAAAAATAATTATTATGTTTTAAATATTGTCATAGTTACATATTATTATGCTAAATACTAAAATAAAACGGTCAAAATACGTCCCGCACAATATAGGTACAATTGTTTTTAATTTTTTATGAACTTTTATGCACTTTTTTATTGACAAAAGTGGTACTATAACCTTCAGCAGAGTGTCGGGTTTCAGCCAAAAAAAATTTCAGCCAAATCGGTCCAGTAGTTTTCTCGGTTAGCGCGGTCGAAGAAAAACCCTTACAATTTTATATATAGTATAGATAATGAAGATAAAAATAAAATTATAATATACTTTTTAAAGATTATAAATACATATTTTTTTAGGAAATGTATTTCATGTTACATTTTAAGTTGCATTCAATTTGCGATTTGCATTGAAAATAATATATATTTTATTCGATGAATAAAAAATAAAAATAGAATAATAATTATAAATATTGAATAAATTATGAGTATTAACAAAAAATAAATATTAATATAGTTAAGTTATTTAATGTTACATTATAAGATACATTTAATTTCCAATTACTATTGGAAATAAAATATATTTTATTCAATGAATAGAAAATATAGATAGAATATTAATAATAAAGATTGAATAAATTATGAGTTTTAAGAGGCCGTCCTGGTAGCAAAATTCGGCCGTAAAAACATGCTTTCGTACTTCAAGTTTTCCTCAGCTCTCATTAGTCGTAGAAACATAATTTTTGCACCAAAATAAACGTGAGAAGTTCTTCTAGATTTTGTCGTTCCAGATTTTCGAATTTTTAATTTAAACCGATTATATTTGCATTTGAAATTTAACAAAATTTTTAAATTTTTAAAAAATCTTTTAAAATTCACAAAAAAAGATATCAAAAATCTGGAACGACAAAATCTATAAGAACTTCTCACGTTTATATTGGTGCAAAAATTATGTTTCTACGACTACCCAAAGCTGAGAAAAACTTGAAGTACGAAAGCATGTTTTCGGCGGAAAAATTATAAATTTACGGCCGGCATGTGGTGCGCTCTGCTGACTATAGCGGCAGCGTTCAGGAATAGTGTTTATACCACCGCCCCCGAGCGGCTGTATCCATACCGCACCATAGGTCAACTAGTTTTCATATCGCGACCGACTCGTCGTTTATAAATAGTCGGTTCGAACACAATAATGTTGATTACAGAATTTTTGTTTTATTATTTTCATTATACCCATATCGAAGTTTATATTTCGTATAATAGTATTCTGCTCACCGTATTTTACACTAATTAAAAATCTTTCGTCATAAAATTGTTATAAATCGTTTAAAAAAATTACGATTTAAATAATTATTTTTTTCATTTTGTAGACAATTTGAAGATAAACTTATTTTTTTTAACGTTGACCAAACAAATATGAAATTTAAATCTGTATAACAAAAAAACCTTACATACATGCAATTAAATAAAAAGCTGTTGAATAAAATTACCAGAGTAATTAATAATGTACGACGTAATTCGATAACTTATATAAATTATAGCAATTCGTCATTTTAATCCCTAGACCCTAATCATATGAATTATTTTTATAAAGCAGTCAAATACTGTAATTATTTATAATTAGTAAACAGTACATATAATATAACAGATGATTATATTTTATTTATTTATTTATTGATAGTAAATTAATATATAAACGGATTGAACGTAATTCAAAATATGATAAAACAAATTACATTATCACATAATTACAGTTATTAGAGTAGTTTTTCAGACTATTATCATAATTTGATAGTCGGAATTTGTCACAATTACATATTATATAAAGTATGATGGTATATCATTGTATACTAATTATTGTAGTCGACATTCAGAAAAAGTTTCAATTTTTTTTTTCATTGATGTAATTTTGCTTATGCTGTTTTTGCTGTTTTGCTTTTATATTTTCCAAAATATGCTGAGGATCTAAAATGTCGTCTATCAACAGCCTCTTTCCGTACTGGGGATTGACTATTTCTGGAAGTAAGCATTCTGTATAAAATCTGAAAATATAATTGCATATGATTATATAATTACATAAAATTAAATTACTATAATTTAAAAATTAAAGTTCAATTACATTTTTAACTTTTCAATCATTTTGTCTTGCCAGAAAGCATCATCGAAAGTAATTATTTGTATTTCTATCCAACTTGCCGAATAAACGACGAAATAACAAAAATTTCGTTTTGAAATTCGCATTTGTCCCTGAACTTGATAATAGTAACTATGATCCACTTTTAATTCCATTTTACCGTTTTCACTGAGACGACAGAATGATAACTGAAATTAAATATTATAATTAGAACATTTGGAGCGATAAATGTATTGATTTATAACGAAGTGTGTTTTTTTTAATTTATTGTGTCTATCCACATAATAAATAATCGTAATAATGCTTTGATTTTCAAATACGAAAATTCTTGATAGTTTTCAAAAGTTTCGTGAAAAACAGAAAAAAATTTAATAAAAATTGGACTTTTTACACCATGGTAAATCCATGGTATATTTATTAATCTATTAGCATTTTCTATACACTATGACATTTTCATATTATCTTGACACTTTTGAAGCTACTCATAGGTATAAGAAAATTTAATTCGTATTATTTTGTTTTTAAATTATTGGAGATGTTAATTAAAAAAAAAAGTTGAGCGTAAATTCTTAAAAATATTTTATGAGTTTCTGGAGTTCAAATTTTGACAAATTAATTTCCTATATTAAACTTATAAAATACTCAATTAGCTATAAGAAATGAAAATTTAAAACAAGGTTTCTCATAATTAGTTTATATTGTTAGTCTGTAAGAAATAAGTTTAAAAATTACATACAGTAGATATATATATTTTTTTTTAATAATTATTTTAAACGAAATTACTAATTATATATTATAACGGAGAATAACGGTTTTCTTAAATTCATTTACATGGAAATCTGAAACTTTTAAGTATAATATCAAGTTAAATGTTATCAGAGAATCATTTTTTGTTCACATAATACACTTACTACACATAATACACTTACTTTTTTACTGTCTATAGCTTCTAAAAATGTTTTAGTGTCTTTTACTCCAAATGGACATTTAATTTCAACTATAAAATCATCATTGACAAGACCGTCTATAAAATATAAAAAAATAAATTAGTAATATTTATTGAATTAGTGATATAGGTAATATAGTTTACCAGGAGAAGCTGCTAAATAAGGAAAATCTTCATCAATAATAAGTCCACATTGATTCACTTTACAATTTAATTTTTTTTCCAAAGCGACGATAGCTTGTTGTTCGGTGGCTTTACCATAATCTGTTGCTTTCGAAGAAAATGTTCTATATATTATACTATAAACAGTATTTTTGCATGACGTAGTTGGCCGAAGTTTACAAACGCAGCCAAAATTTGACGCCGTGACCCGATTTCTGCGTTCAATGTGCCAAATTTGAGAGTTTGCTTGTTCCCTTGTTTGTTCTTCAATGGCTAACCGTTCACGTCTGTCCAACTTCAATGCATTTATAAAATTTTCTTTTGTTTTTTCTAATACTTCCTTTGAAATATTATCGTCCGGTAATGGTTCAGCTAAACCATAATGTTGATCCGGGCCTTTATTACACCTTTTTTCTAGATTTCCGGAGAAAAGAAGTTTTTTAGATTTTGGTTGGCATCTTTTCTTTTCACTAGTTTTAAGGAATTTTTTTCCTATTTCTCCTATAGAAAAAATATGCATTTTGTGTAAATATTTCGTATAAATAACATTATAACAATATAACAATATCTTATACCTACCTAATACGTATAATAAATGTAATTAATAATACCATTATTATTATGTTAGGTAGATACAACAAATTGTTTAAAATAATAATAAATGTTGTATAGTATTCACCTGGACTTATTTCATTGATTATATTTTTATGCATTAACCGAAGAAATTGTCCACCTGAGTTACAGGATATAACCGCAGCTTCTACTCGAGCATTATATGAATTTCTTTGTGAATAATTTATTCTTTTACCAGCTAAATATTTATTAATTACACTATTGAATTGTTCACACACGTTATTGTCAACATTCATCAGTAAACTATCGATGTTTGCTACTAAGCGAGATATTATTTGGGATATATCGCTCACAAGCCCTGATTGCTCTGCGTCTTCGATCATATTTTTTTCATTTGGTTGCGGACCCTTACAAAAGTAAGACTCACATCGATCATGGGCACCCAAAATGTGTCGAAAACTGTTATTTATATCTTGCCGTAGTCCTTAAATAATATATGAATATATAATATTATAATACAATAGTTGTGTTAATATATAATGTTAGAAAAAAAAATAATATATCTGAATAATCAACTTGCCTACTGATTTTTGGTAATCTGTTTGATCTAGTAAACTATTGTGATATTCAATTGCCTTAGTTATTGAAAATCTAAAGCGTAATATATTTGATTTTATATGATTTCTTAACGAAATCGGGTACTTAGTATTTAACGTCATAGCTCTTAATTTTGTTCCATAGTTTCGCAATAAATGGTTGCGACATTCTATTTTTATTACTTGTAGTCTAGGGCCATAAGGCATTATGTCAGCTAATCTTTTTGTAACAAAAATTAAAAAAAAATTAAGGAAAAACGGGAATTTTTACGCAAAATCAATTTTTTAAAAATCGATTTTAGATATTGTAACTCTAAAACAAATTATCGTAAAAATATGAAATTTTCACAAAATGTTTATAGTAGCATCTTTTATAAATGATACAATTTTCAAAACTTTTAAAGTTATTTATAGACATTTAAAATTTTCAATCTTTTTAGTTTTTTTTTCTATAAATGACAATACATTTTTATTCGTTGGTAAAAAAGCATCAACATTTAATACATGGCTTCTAATATATTGTCACAACAGTAGTTAAAAAATATTAAAAATACATAGTCACAATTTTTTTTTTAATAAGCATTGAAAGTTCGAATTTTGACAAAATACGTAAAAATCACGTAAATTTGCAATTTATTTTGAGTTAAAAATTCATGAAATATTTTCTTTTTAAATCTAAGGTTTGAAAATTCTAAACAAGATTCTTCATGAGTTTGTCTTTGTACTTTTATCAAATAAAAAATGTTAGATATTCACTCAATTTCTGTTGTACCGATATTCTTATTTTTATGTTATAACAGGCATGTTTTTTTTTATAACCATTTAAAGTTCAAATTTTGACAAAATTTATTTAATTGAAAATTTACAAATTCTTTAGTTGTTAAAAATTTATGAAGTATTTAACTTTTATAGCTAAGCGTTGAAAATTTGAAACAAGGTTCCACGTAACATAATAATTATGATTAATTATTAATCTAATTTGATTAATTTGGAATTTATTTTATAGGTACCTATTTTTTTTAAAAATAATAACAATAAAATTAATATTGTATAAAATATCCTAGACTGTCAACTTGTCTCCGATCAGAATCGTTTTTGGTATACAATGATATTATATTATTGAATTCAAATTTAATACCATCCATTACAGTAACCCATTTGTAACATACTGTACAGCAGAGCGACATCCACTTACTTACCCGCTTTTTTTTAATTAGAATTTGTAATTCCCCTTCAAATAACAAAAAACACATTACAATTTTCATAACTCGAAATTTGTAGTAAGTCAAATTATTTTTTTTTCCCGTGAGCTCTAAGTTACCGAGAGTACATTGTAATAGCATTTTCTATACATGATAAAATTTTCAAAATATTTTTATTTGTTTTAACTCGATTATTCTCGATAATATATAATAATTATAATTTTTATCAAAATTCTAACTTCAGACGCTCGTGAAGCTCATTCTGAATTTTATGAAATTTGAAATTAATATTTGTTATGTTTTTCAATAAAATAAATTCACAGCCCTGGTTATAACCTTTTTTTATACTTTGAATATTTATTACTTAAAATTGTGTATAATAATCATATTCTGTTATTATTATTTAGGTAATCAGTCAATATGTATTTTAACCAAGTACTATTTGTAGTCATTGCAAACATCATAAATTTCACTCTCGGATTTATTGCGTACGATTGTGGAGGGTCGAATCTAAATATCACTTCATTTGACAGCCTGGAAGTAGAAAAATGTGATATTCCAATACCAACAGAAACGCAACAGATATAACGAATACAATTATTACAAAAAATTGAAACATATCCAGTTATTTTTAAATCGTGTTTAATATCTGTGGATTATTTTATAACGAGATGCTCGGCGTTTGAAGATGCGCAAGTGGTGGAGGGCGGATACTTTTCTGACATTATCGAACTAGGAAGTGCTCGATGTTCAGAGGTTCATCAGAAACAATCCTATACTTTTCCACTAAGAAGTGTAGTTACAGACTTAAAAATCAACGAAACAACATATGTTTCAAATACAATGGTAGGGTCACTAGATAAGTATGGCAATTGTAAAGGCGAAAATTTTAAATCAAATAAAGGGGAATGGGAAAACGTCGTTGTCCAAGCAAAATTTAAAATATTGTTATCTGAAGGTATGGCAACAGCGAACACCAAAGATAACATTCTTATACTTCCAACAGGTACAAAACTTAAATTATCAGATAATTACGGCATTGATGCTTTTAAAGGTGAAACCATCTGGTCAAACAATAACATGAACTGCGAAGAACACGATTTCAGTGTCCTATATGATGGACCAGCGTCATTAGTTACGTCAAATACTATTGATGAAATTTCAAAGACATACACTTATATCGTGGAGACTGACAAAATAGTCTTTGCTTTAAAAAAAGTCAAAAAAACGTTTGCCTGCACAGGAATTCCAGTTATTCAGACTGAACATATGCAGTTATTAATTTTAACAGAACCTACATTTTTAAATTATTTTACACGAACAACTATAACTACTCAAAACACTGATTTGTTAGCCTACATAAATACAAAATTTGTTTATGTCGAAAATTTCTTTAAATCAACAATTACATCGTTGTATAACGATATAATACTAAAACAATGTGAGCTAGAAAGAAAATTACTAGAGCAACGACTCACATTAGCGTCTTCTAGTCTTTCGGAGTTTGCGTATTTAATGGGCGGTGGACCAGGGTTTACGGCAATAAAAGTCAGTGAAATTATTTACTTGATAAAATGCAAAAAAGTTAACGTAGAAATATCACAAAAAAATAATTGTTTTAATGAACTGCCGGTGTTATACAATAACAAAACATTATTTATGGCTCCCAAAACACATATTTTACAACAATTTGGAACACAGGTAGACTGCAATGTACTTCTACCACCTGCATTCGAATTGGGCGGTGATTGGTTTGCCATTCTACCAAATATACAGGAAATTAAGAAACCACAAAAGCTTAATCCAGCTACGTCCTGGACATGGTCGTACAAAAATCCGGATTTCCTAATGAATGCCGGTATATATACACAGGACACAATGAAAGCTTTTCAACAGCATATATTGTTCCCGCAAGAAGTGAAAGCTGCTACGAATAATATAATCAGACAATCTATGGGATATGATACGACTAACCAAGGTCTGCAATTCAAATATTTGATAGACGAAAACACGATCGGGAAAATGGTAGAAGATAAGTTATTTAAATTGTGGGGTTGGTTTACGACAGTTGGAACTTTTGTGTCTGGGCTAATGGGAATATTCTTTGTTGTAAAATTAATATTAACAATTGTTGACACAGGTATTAATATTACTTTTTTATATCAAACCTTTGGGTGGAGTACAAAACTTCTGGCAGGATTATTTTCTAGCATTACCCATAATTTAATACTCCGGTCTCATAAGCATAACTTCATGAAAAACCAAGAGTTTGATGAAGACTCTTTGGAAAGAAAAAATGTTCAGCGTTATACTAATAAAACCAATATTTACCCAAATATTCCGTTTGAAATGGTTTAAAACCACTAAAATTAAAAAATTAAAAAATATTTGTACCCATTTTTATTTAAAAAATAAGTTATGAAAATATTTGTATCATATGTATTTAATAATATATTAAATTATTTATTTTGTATACAAATTAATTTTTATGAGTGTAAATATTGTTACGGATGATTTTTTTTATTACAACGTAAAATAAATACGTAAAATGTTAATTGCATAATTTGTATTATGCAATTTTGTATTATATTTTATTTTATTATTATATATATATATATAACTATGCCCTTTTTACATAGATAATATCATGTAAATATTATGACATTTCATAAAATAAAAGCATAGGCGAATTATAATATTATAGTATTATAATATTATAATATTATAGTTTGTCAGTTATCCATTATCTATGAACACTAGCATTAATTTAAGTGGTCAATTATAATAAATTGTCATTAATCCAAATGTTGTGTTTCAATTATTTGTTATATATCAGTACATGTGTTCTGTACATTTGAAGATACATACATAATTTAATTTTAATTTATATACATTATATGAACAATGAACATGTTTAGTTTATACAGATTATTTTTTTACATATGTACTGCAAATTGCAATAATATAAATAATTATAGTTATAATTAAAGGTATTTATTTACTAAATATTATGTGCAACAATCAACTTTATATTTTATGTAGGTATTATGTTTAAAATTAAAATAAGTAAATAACATCAATATTTACTAATCAAAACTATTTAAAATGTTGCTAAATGCTAATATTTATTTAGGAGATTAAATTATCGTACAAAAATTGCTTCATGTCACTTATAAGTTACAACGTAAAATACGCAACACTTTTACTAAAAAATCTATTTAATCGTAATGACAAATTAATATTTTACATGTATTTTAAAAAAGTAATTGGGTTAGAAATATAAATCGAGTTATGGTGTATAATAATTTGTATGCTTAATTTATTGGTTAAAATTTCTAAGTAAACAGGAGCTTTAATTAATAAATAGGGCGCGGCTCGTGATTTAGCAGCCACGTTTCACGCGCCAGTATACATATAAGAAATGCACGGGTGACAATTTATGCTACGACTCCAAACAACCTGAACGACGGTCTGTGTAATAATAATGTACCTCTCCCGCGTCACTACGCGCGGACCGCGTCGCGTAGACTATGGGCGTGGTTACAGACTGCCGCGACGGCGGCGATACGGCGCACAACGCCATCTCTTGAGCGTTGTATGTTTTTCACTTTTACCAGGACGGCCTCTTAAGATTTATTCAATTTTTAATCATCATTAAAAATTAAATATTGTTGAGCCAATATTTATTCATAACTATACAATGTTTTGGTTACAGCGTAAAAAATAAAATATTTTATCAATAATTAATTAACTTTTAAATTTAAATATCTTAAATCCAATTCAAATTAAATATTTATACAATTGTTTTGATTGACAAATGCTGTGTGGGCAGGAGCGGACTAAGCGGACGGTGTCGGCGAAGGTCTTTCCTTTTCAGAGGGCTTAATCAGGATCGCTGGCGGCTTCTTCGCGAGGCTGGTGTGACCGGCGGGGGCCCTGGGAGGTGGTAGACGAGGTTCGGGTGCCGCGGTTTCCCTAGCTCTTCTCCGTCTTTTCGTGACGTTGGCCCAGGTGGCCGGGGCGTCCGTGTCCATGTTAGTTTCGTCCTCGGTTTCCGTGGGGGCTTGGCGCTGGGCGGGACCGATGAGATTCCGGGCGGGTCTGTGCCTGGGGGCTGCCTTTGCCGCGATAGATTGGTCACTTTCCCACCACCTAGGTGTTAGGTCTGTGTCGGTGGATGCGTCGACCATGGGTGGTCTGACTGTCTGGCTGGTCAGTTCGACCCTGGGTTGCTTGGATACTGGCGATGAGGGGGAGGGGACCAGCTGGCCGTTCTTGGTCAGCACCCTGCCTAAGCAGCCCAGGCTCGATCAGGTCCATCATCCTACTGGTGTTGATCCCTTTGGTGGGGTCGGACCTGGCGTCCTTCACGCTCTTCGGGGCCGAGTGGAGGTTGGACCTCACGAGTAGGAGCGCTGCTTCCAGCTCCCTGGGGCCTGGGTCTCCTGATCTATCGTTCTTCCTTTTTTGCTGCTGACCGGCAGCATCCTGCTGGGCCAGCTGCTGAGCTGCCCGCAAGCCCTGGGTCATTATTTCGAGGACAGTGCGCTGGGACCCCGCATCTTGAATGCTTTGGTGGTCCATTCTCGTCATCCTGAGAGGAGCTGGATTCTGACATGATTCCGGGCCGTTGCCCCGAAGGGGGGGGGGGGGTGATGCCCCTATTCGTGGACCCTCCTGAATCACTCAAGATTTGGCAGGCGGGGTACTGGGGGGGGTCCCTGGCGGGTTCCCGAAGTTTCAGCCAAGTTGGGTAGCCGGGGCCTGGGATCCCTGCAAGTCCCTTGGTAGGGTCTTCCGACGCGGGCGGTGGAGGGGGACTTATAGGGGACGTAAATCGAAAATCTTTCGTGAAGGAACTAGGTCTCTAGCACGAAAACTCGCGGAGTTATACTTAACCCAAAAAAAAAGAAGCGGGGGTTAACTTTCAGTATGTAGTGTAGGGAGGTCCCCACTACAATTCCGTGTCGTCCGCGCTTCTTTCTGATGAGTCCTCGTGGAGATATGGGCACTCAAGCAAATGCCCGCACGCGCAGGAGCGCGTCGCAATCGCGGCCGCTGTTGGCCGGGCGGCGCGTGGTGCGGGAAAGCGTTGTCGTGCGGAAAGCACGTTTACGGAGTATTAGGTTAAGTACTCACCACAATCCGGCGGCCAGCAAAACCTAATGGCGAAACTATGCCGGGAGACCCACGGGGGTTATGTTTATCAGGCCGACTCGAAATCGACACCGACCTGTAACGTGAACTTGTTAGATAGTTTAATCGAACGAAACACAACTTAACTAGTTTAATCAGGCCTTAGCCGAAGAAATTGTTTAAATTAAACAATAAAAGTAAATAGAAATAATAATATAGTACATAATAGTAAATAGAACATTAATACAACTTAATATTAACAACTAAGTAATATAACAAAATAATTATAAAACAAAACATGACAATAGTTAATTATCATAACCATATCTTTTTGTAACCTTCCTATCTCTCTCCGAACGACGCACAACTACACTCTCTTTACTTTTTGTTTTACTATGTAACGCATTACTGTTTGGTAATGTGTAATAACCCTGATCTTTATCGATACTTCTAGGATACCTCAACTGATTCTTATGAACTATCCTAGTATTATTATTTAAGTCAATTACAAATAAATATTTGGTATACTGTTTAACTACTTTAGCTGGTAACCATTTACAATAATCTTTAAAATGATTCCTATATAATACTTTTTCATTTTTTTTAAAATAAATTTCACTGTTCTCATTCTCATAATACTTATTATTTTTAAGATTAAAACTTAATTTCTTTTTTTCTTTTACTGTAACTTTACTTTTTGGATTTATTGATGACATAATAGACCTTAACTTATACGAAAACATACGATCAGCTGGAGACTGTGCTGTAACTGTTGAAGGCGTAGTGTTATATACTGTAATGAACCTTACTACTTTTTCTTTAACAGTCAATTTACTTAATTCTCTATCTAAGATATACTTTTTAAAATACTTTTTAACAGTTTGAACCGCTCTTTCAGCCAAGCCGTTGGACTGACTATGAAATGGAGGTGTTTTTGTTATTTTAATATTACTTTGATTACCATAGCTGTTAAATAACCATGAACCAAAAGGAGGACCATTGTCTGATACTATCTCTTCAGGTAACCCAAAAAATGCAAACACTTCCTGCAACTCCCTAATTAACGATTCACAATTTGTTTTTCTTAACAGTTTCACTACTATATATTTGCTATATGCATCAATCACAACCAAAAACGTATTGCCTTCCAAATGAAAGAAATCTACATGCACTCTTTGCCATGGCTTAACTACCATAGGCCATTTTGATATAACTTTTTCTTTACTTACATTAGAAGTCTGATCACATATTTCACATCCTTTACTAAATTCTTCTATATCTGTATTCATATTTTTCCACCATAATACACTTCTTGCTGCCATTTTCATTCTTACTATACCTTCATGATCTTTATGTAGTATCTTTAAAATGTTCTTTTTTAATACCTCTGGCACTACAATCCTGTCACCAAAAAATAAGCAATCATCCTGTGTACTTAAACTATCTTTTAACTTTAAATAATACTTAATCTCACTTTCTACTTTTCTAGGCCATCCTTGTAATACATAGTTATAAACTTTGAATAATATTTTATCTTTTTTTAACGCTTCTACTACATCTGCAGTACTTAAACTAAATTAATTTGTTATACATAATCTACTAATAACATCATCTTCTATATCAGTACCTGTACTTAATGGTAATCTACTTAACGCATCGACATGGACCATTTGTTTACTTGATCTATACTGAAATTCATACTCATACATAGATAACAATACTGCCCGTCTCTGTAATCTTGATGCTGCAACCACTGCTGTACCTTTCTGTGGACTAAATATTTCTCTTAACGCTTGAGCATCTGAACATAATGTGAATTTGTTACCATATATATATTTATGAAATTTTTTCAATGCAAACACTATTGCCAACGCTTCTCTGTGTAACTGAGAATATTTTTGTTCTGCAGGAGATAATGAACTTGATGCAAATAACACTGGTTTTTCTACCCCATCAACTACTTGAGACAAAATTGCCCCAACACCATATGGTGAACCATCTGCACATACTACGATAGGCTTTTTTTGGTCATAAATTTCTAATACTTGATTTTGTAACAACAATGTTTTACTTTTTTCAAAAACTTCTTGACACTTATCGCTCCACACAAATTTAACATCTTTCCTTAGTAATTTATATAAGTCATGTAATTCACTACTCAGATTAGGAATAAATTTTCCATAATAATTTAATAATCCTAAATAAGCTTGCAATTCAGTCACATTATTAGGTGCCCTAGCCTCTTTAATAGCTTCTAATTTCTTTATTTGTGGACGAATACCTTTATTCGACAACGTATGTCCTAAATAATCAACTTCCTTTTCAAAAAATTTACATTTATCCACATTAATAGAAACATTAAATTTATTTAATCTATCTAAAACCAAATCTAACTTTTGTTTACATTTCTCAACAGTGTTTTCACCTATTAATATATCATCTAAATAACAAAACACATTTTCCAACCCTAACAATATCTGATCCATGGTAGACTGAAAAATAGCTGGTGCACTAGCTACACCGAATGTTAATCTTGTAAATCTAAATAAACCTTTTAAAGTATTTATTGTCAAATATTCTTTAGAACTTGATGATAACTCTAATTGTTGATAAGCTCCAGACAAATCTAACACACAAAAAACTGTACAACTCGCCATACTTGCAAACAAATCCTCAATATTAGGTAAGGGGTAATGCTGTGTTTGTATAAATTTATTAATCGTCACCTTACAATCCACACATATTCTTATACTTCCATTCTTTTTAGGTACGATTACTATAGGACTAGCCCATTCACTGAATTTAACTGGTTCTAAAATACCTTCATTCACTAATCTATCAATTTCTATGTTTACCTTTTCTCTCAATTTAAATGGTACTGTATAAGCTTTATGAAAAATTGGTTTAACATTATCCTTTAACACTATTTCAGCTTTATAATTTTTTATTACCTGATTTGACGACTTAGGAATGATATTTGGGTATTTAACAGCTAATGTATCCAAATTACTACTACTTTTTGAAACTTGATTGAACTGAAGAACATTTCTCCAACTTGGATATAGTCTATCCAACCAAGCTCGACCCAAGAGTGGTACACACGGTTTTTTACTTTTTATGACAAATAATTCTAAACAAACAGTTTTGCTTTCAATGTCACCGCGCAGCCTCACGTTAACCAACAGTTTTCCCAATAACTTAACATTTTCTCCTGTAACTGATACAAATTTAACTACAACATCAATTAATGGTACAAAAGAAAACATTTTTAAATACATATCTTCACTTAGTAATGATGCACATGCGCCTGAGTCGACTTCCATTTCTACTTCATTATCCTGGACTATCACCGTGACTAGCAATGGACTGCCTGACTTCTGCACTGAATTTATTCTGTCTTCCACGCGTGGGTTCGAATCCCATCCTCGTCGCCAATGTTATGTATTAAACATGTGTACGCAACCGTTACATAGTGTGGAATGACTTTATTACAATTTTAGGTTAGACTATAATCATAACATAATAATAATAATAATATGATAACATCATAACATAATAATAATAATAATAATAATATGATAACATCATAACATATATAATGGCACATGGCAATTACAATAAGTATAAGAATTTTTAGCACATTTTGGTCCAGCCCACTGGAGGCGGCACACTATATTATTCATGGTGTGTCCTCACGGGGTTACCGGGAAAATGTGTGTGTGGAGGCTCATTACAGCCGGGATGTTTCATACTAAGGAGAAAGGGGATAAAAAAAAAGTACCCGCGTCTTGCGACGCCTCTAAATCATGCTTTGAAAGGGGGGACCAAGGGGAAAAAAAATTACGATACATGGACGTGACTGCTGCTGACTATATTGACGTGGGTGACAGATACTTCGCCCGAACATCGGGCCTGTAGTCGTGTAGGTCTCTGTAAATCTATGTCGTACCTAACTAAACTATCACTTACGACGGAAGTACAATCAGCCAACTAAGTCACGTTAACCGGCGCTAGAGGTGCTACATTATAAAAATAACAATTCTGGCCAGCAGGCCTAAGTTCTGGCGCACATCCCCTCGAACTTCCAGGAGTAATCCCCCGTTCTTGGCTTGCCTCATACCTGTAATATTGTTTCCAACGATGTTGCCATCCATACCATCTTTAAAACGTTTCACCAGCGCAGGATAATCATTGCTGTTTGCAGCATCTACCATTATTTCGGGTGGACGCGTTCTTACTTGTTGCTGCCTAGCAGCCGGTGGCGGGCCCGTAGCCGGCCCTGATGCTGATATCACGTCGGTGACATTCTTGTTTATAGCTTTCGTCGTAGGTGGTTTTCTCCTGACTACTTCAGTCCAGGTTCCACCGTCCTCCATACTGTTACTCAGTTAGTATTAACTTGAGCATCCCTTATTTCCTTGACTTCTTTCCTCAGTTCGTTTAGCCCTTGGACGATGCCCATAAGCGTAGAGTTGGTGCTGCTACTGTTTTCAGTTGCGGCTTCTTGGACCTGCAAAGTTGAAGTCCATGGTGGGTTTGGCTTGCGCCGCTCCTCATGAATCTTGGCCAACCAAATAATCCTTGCCTCCTGCTGTTCTACACGTGCCACTTTGGCATGCTTATAGGCATCGATAGTTTCTGTCAGTGCCAGCTGCACAGGCTTGGCAACGTTTTTTGCCAATTTAACCGCGTCTAGCATGGTTAGTAGTCTCCTACCCACTCGGTTGAAGTAGCTGCTCTCAGTTTTTTCTAGGTTCTCCATATTATTGAGTTATTCGGCCGTATTTGCCGATGAGTCCGCGGTGCCTTTTATGGGGTGCTTCTGGCTGGCCACTAGTTTTTCCACCAGTGTTGTCTTCTGTCGGTAGTCCGGAGATATCTCAATCTGCTCCTCTTTCGTGGCCTGGTCCACGTCAATTGGCCTTTCTGGTGAGGTTGTCTAACCGGGGCCCGTCGTGGTACCCGGTGGGGAGTCGCCCAATAACACATGAGATTGTCCTCTCTCAAAACATTCCTTTTTGATTAGTCCAATTTATTAGATACACGCTGAACTATACTTTGTGTCTGTCTTCTATAAATGTAATATAATCATAGTAGGCATGTATTTACTTATCAATGTATCCATTGGTTTAGCTATATAATTTATTTTTTATCTTAAATCAATGACATTTTTTATTTGCTATGACGTGGTGGTATTGGTTAGTTAGATTTACACTTTTCAGTGCGGCAATCAATTATGACTTTTTGCCGATAAATCTAAAAAATAAAATCACCGGAAAATTTTTTAATAAAATACTATTGCTAGTGAACGATTTGCCAAAAAAAAAAAATTTCTGATGTCGAGTCCTTGTATGTACATGAGTTTAATTCAATCAACATAATGTTTTGGCATGACGTTATAATGGTAATCATACATTAAGGTTTTAGAAAAATCAACTGTATATAATCATCTGCCAAGTTTTTTACTTCTGGCAAGAAGCATCTGGAGTTTCAAAAATTCCGTCTTCATTTTCAATTGTTTTCAATTTACTTCCAATATTTTCATTTTTATATCGTGTTCTTCCCTTGCATTTATACTTGGTGTATAAAGTGATACAATAGTGTATTCTAGTAGCGTCTGTGAAGCCTACTTCGTCACAGCTCGCTGTGGTCTATGATCCCTGATGGAGTATTCTCTGCTACACCACCTCGGTTAGTGTATATGATGGTGGCATACAAAATGGCCAAGAAGGACATTTTCCTTGCATTTATTGGATTTTTATGTTGTGCTTCACCACACATTTCACAAATCAGTCAAGCACTATTTTATGCTATATTTTTACAATAACACATGAGATTATCCTCTCTCAAAACATTCCTTTTTGATAAGTCTTATTTATTAGATACACGCTGAACTATACTTTGTATCTGTCTTCTATAAATGTAATATAATCATAGTAAGCATGTATTTACTTATCAATGTATCCATTGGTTCAGCTATATAATTTATTTTTTATCTTAAATCAATGACATTATGTAATTGCTATGACGTGGTGGTACTGGTTAGTTAGATTTACACTTTTCAGTGCGGCAATCAATTTTGACTTTTTGCCGATAAATCTAAAAAATAAAATCAATAAAATCACCGGAAATTTTTTTAATTAAATACTATTGCTAGTGAACGATTTGCCCAAAAAAAAATTTCTGATGTCGAGTCCTTGTATGTACATAAGTACTTACATTGCAATTCTTTAATCATCCAAGTACGTCCACCGTGACCAGTTTGAATGTGTGTTTGTTGAATAATGTCAAATAATTCTTCATTTTTAACATAATATTTTATATTTGTTTCTCCTGGTTTTAAAGGAACTATAAGTTTATTACTTCCGAGTATATTCAAAACATCATACCGCTTTAATCGTCAATAGTCATTACGTTGTTTATTAGCTTTATCTTTTGAAATGTTCACTTCACTAATTAAAAATTTATATTTTTCAACTGATAGAAAAAAAGAATTATCATTTCTTTTTTTAGATATTAAATCAATAAATTTATTATAAAATAATTCGCGCATGTTTTCCATTTAAAAAAAAAAATCGTAAATAAAAATAAAAATATATAACTAGGTACGTTGAATGACAATACCACACTAAATTATAGCAAGACAGGATAGCATGGAGGTTATCTAGATATAATAAAAGTAGTTGGGTAAGGCAATAAAACACTTTATCGAAATTATCGACTTGTACAATACTTTATGCTGCATAGGTACTAGATAGTATGTAACAAAACATTTTATCAAAATTATCAATTTGTATAATACCTGTTTTATAATTGCGATTAAATAATATCGGCATTACCAACATTCACCAATATCGTTGTATAAATGTCGACATTCACTAGTGTATGTTTACTAAGGTCACAAATTTAATCAATAAGTCGACATTCACCAATGAATTTAATGTATGTTGGCATTAACCGGTGACTGTCAGCATTCACCGATTGCGGTCTTTCACAGTAACACATATATACAATACGCATACTATATTATTGTGATCGTTTCGCCTTAGGATATATTAGGCAACATAAAGATTAGTACATAGTAATTCGACTAAATAAATCAAAGTCATAAATCCTATTAGAATACCTGTGGGAATATAACGAGAGGGCAATGCGATCTTGAACCCGCATTTTAATAGATCCTACAACCTCGCCTGAATCATTGTTCCGATTGTCTAACTACTGTTTTAATGACTCCTGTATGTGATTTTAATATATTTAACGCTCTTTTTTCGGATTTTTGTAATTGCAATACATTATTCGTATTTGTTTCTACGCAATTATCATCGCAAATTCCAAATAAAATATTTGCTTAATTACCCACACCGTCTGTGCACGCGCTTTTGCCTCTGCATAAGTCACTGAAGGAGGAGGAGTGACCATTTTAACAGCAAATTACGGAGTTTGTAATTAGAATAGATCATCACAGTATTTTCCTCGTACGAATTTAGGTTGAAAGCAACTTCAACATTACATACAAGTATTGACAACCTTTTTCTGTCACCGTTGACAAATGACAAATTCAAGCAGCACGTAAGACCCACACTAATGCCGCGGTTTGTTAGTCTAATCCGGCCCGAAGGACCAACAACATGTGCACGCCAAGAGAGCTGACGAGCACAGCGCTGAAGGACCACTCGATAATATTAATCGAGACGAAAAGTGAGACTATGATTGTCTCAGACCTGCACACTTTCCAACAAATTTCATGTCACCTTGTAATACGTTGGGTAGGCAACCTAATGTACACGACGGCAACGAATAGGAGAGGGAGGTGAGGTGTTGATGGGAAGCAGGATGATAGAGTTTAGTTAGGGGGGGGGGGGTCTCTGTGGTCGATTCGGTGTGGTGCAATAACCACAGAGCTCACATGAGTTGGCTAACCCTTAATATTAACTTAAAAAACTACTGAAGGGCTGCATACGGCGATCCGGACAGCCAGCCCAAAGGAGAGACATCCGTTGGAATTGGATCCTGAAGACCTGGGCGGCCTCCCACACACTACGGCGAGTGATGGTAGACTTATGCGGGAGTGGGTGGCAATTGATAAGTGGAGGTGCACAGTGGACGTACACGCCGCCGGATCAGATCACCCACAGATGACAACAGTATAATAAAATTATATAAGAACTCACGGTGTAAATTATGGTACGTGGACGTTTATTTTTAATAATAATGGTTCTGCCGTTGCACTAACGGCGTCCGGGCTCGTCGCAAGTATCGCAGTAATAATGTGTTTTTTGGTCACAGTGACCACACAGTACGATTGTACAAATTTATCACAAATAAAATAAGAATAATAATAATTATTGGTGTGTACCAAAAGAGTACTAACACCCGACAATAATAATGTAAAGAACAAAAAACACGCTACAATAGCGGAACAAAAAAATATAATAAAAACATTTTCGAACGACGAAACCGAGAGAATATAAAAGTTATGAGAACAAGGGCATTGGCCGCAACAGTTGATAATAAGAAAAAAACACAAGAAATATTTAGATAATATACATAACAAAGACAATAAATATGATTCTAATAATCAATAATAATAATACACAAAGAATAATAAGATAGGAGGAAGAGATGAGTGGAAGGTGGGACTGACCGATAAGAACTGCAGTCGTGCCGTCGTGCTCATTACCATATCTGACCACTGCTGATAATTTTCAGCGCCACCATCGTCAATTACTCCTCTCCTTCAGGACCGGACTGGGAGGGTATCGGCCTACTATTCTAGGTAAGCAGGCGGCCCACAATGTATTATTTCAGGAATTTTTAAATGTGTTTGTCTCACTAAATTGATATTTGGTAGGATTTAAAGAGGTTAGAGGGGGGCACTATCTTATAACCTTTATATTCAACAATCATGATTAGTTATGTGATATTATCCAATATCCATAATCCATGTCCCATGATATGATATAAAATAAATTTACTTTAAACTTTGTACTTTAAGGTATACACTTTAAAATAATACACAAAAAATTAGTGGAGTTTATTAAAAATGCAAAACTATTTTTTATGAATTTATTTATTTTATTTAGAATTATTAACTAAAAATATCTTTTTTAAAGGTTTATAACAAATATTAAACGTACCTACATGAAATATTAAAAACATCATTTAAATATTTAAAACATAATTATAAATAATACTAATTATAACACAAAATTGAAAATATACTAACTATTTATTGTATTTAGTTAAGTGATAATAAAAAAGAGACAATAATAATTTTAAGTATACTTAAGATAATAATTTAGACATAAGTGATGATGAAGATTTTAAATACTCTATAATATCTTCCAATGATATTTGATCCAATATTTCTTTTTCAACCGACATAAGAATGAAAGCCTCTAAATGATCATTCGATATTGATGCTCTAAGACGATTTTTTATTATTTTTAACTTACTGAAAACTCGTTCGCAATTCACTTGGCTAATGGATAAAGTTAGAACATATTCGATAGTAGCACATAAATTAGAATATGTTGGCAAATGCATATTAAGCGAATGAAGCAGTTTATATACACAAAGCAAGCAATTATCACGATTATGTACAATATTTGTGTTTCGTTCAAATTCTAAAAAAAAGATATTTATAAATTATAATCAACCATCACTTACCAACCATTTTTATATAAATAAAATAGTATACATACTTGTCTTGGATATTTCACAATCCCATTCGAGGTTAAGGTCTTCATAATCAATATAATTTTGTATAAAATCATGGTCTTCATTAGAAGTGTTGTACATATGACTGGTTTTTTTGCACAAGGGTTCCACTAACTGACTATATATTGTAGCAAAATGTTCCAATTCATCAATTAATTTTGATCGATTAACTGATGACAGTATTGAAAGTTGATTTAATGCTGACTCAGGAATTAGTTTGTTTTTTACATCATTATAATATTTTGGTAACAGATATTGCATATCAGCAATAATACATTTATTATTGGAAAATCTGTCATTCAAACTAGTTTGCAATTGGTCAAGAATGCTTTGAAATACCTCAATTTTGAATTTAAGTTTTGGGTCAGTTGGTGCTTCATCATTACACATTTCATCAAACATACGTTTCTTACGTCTGATCCTCGTCTCAGGGAAGTCATCTTCAACAGTTATTTCTTCAGATATTTTAGTTTTGATAAAGCTACCATTCATTTTTAAAGCAAAACCTTTAGATGCCTTAAAAATATCTTCAAAATTTAATCTACTTATTTCTACAATGCACTTTTCCACCATTAGAAAAGCACTTAAGATATCTAAGTTTTTTGTTTGTAAGTATGTGGAGGTAGGGCCAACACTTTTAAAAATTGGAAGGAAAATGTAAGCTGTTATTATAATATTAAATTCACACAATTTATCTTTTAATGAAATTGCTTCAGAAGTTGTTTTTGGGTCGAAAGTTTTAGATGTTGCAACAAAATGTAATGCATTTATTATTAATGGAAATAAACAATCATCGCCTTCGAATACCCATTTTAAAGCTTTTTCACGGGACCACCAACGTGTTGCACCAATTTTCTGGAGCCTTCGCATTTTTTTTTGACCAGTTCCAAGATTTTCTTGTATTTCCTTCCAGACATTCATTCTTTTATAAGAATCCGAAAAAAAGGTGGCTAGTCTGTTCAACAATCCAAATAAACTTAAAGCTGCCACATTCCCACAAATATCACAAACACATAAATTTAAAATATGCGCATAGCACCAAATGTACACACTATTTTTATTTTCAGTCTTGATGTGGGAACGTAATCCATTGTATTGTCCCTGCATATTAGCTGCACCGTCAAAAGAAGATCCAATAATATTTTTGAAAAGAATTGTTTAGAAAAGACTTTGGCGATGAGCTCATACATTCCCTTGCCTGAAGAGTCTGTTACCTCTACCACACTAAACAGGCGTTCTTTGACTTTTGAGTTGATAACATAACGCAAACAAATAGCAGCTTGATCATTAGCTCCTATATCTTGAGTGCTGTCAACCTATAATTTAACTTAAATAATTATACATTGTTTGTTTCAGATATTGTTAAACATACCTGAATACTAAATTGCCGATCCCCTAATTCATTTTTTATTATTTTCCGCATAGTTACTAATATAGCTTCTATTACTTTATTCACTGTAGTCTTTGATAATAAAGTTATTAAAGAGCCTCTTCCTTTAGAATTAGATTCAACATTTTCTCTACGTTTTTTGCTACATTGAATTGCTTCAGTTAAATATTTTTTTAAAACAGCATCACGTTCTGCAGTAAATTTTAAAAGCTCCAAAAAGTTCCCATGATTAATATTTAGGTCTTCAAGATCGTATAAGCCTTCATTAGTACCTCGATAAGATAAATTTTGTTTTCCAATAAATTTAATTATTTCAAACACTTGTTTAATAACATGGATTCTTTCCATAACTTGCTTTTTTCTGAAGTTCATAATATCCCTACTTACAACAAATTCTATGTTCTTTTGGTTTATTGCTAATAAATATGCTTCTACAGCTAATGAGTGACCTTTACTATTTTCATGAGATTGAATAGCAGAATATATATTTTTGAAATTAGTGCAACCACTGTTAAAATTACTAAGTACAGAGGATGTATTAAATATGCATATAGTACAATATACAGCCTTAACCACATTTTCATTTATACACTCAACTGTAATCCATTTACGGGGCACATTTTTCCCATTAGAATCAACTCTGTTATAAATTCTCTGCAAATCCCAAGATACATTTTTTAACAGTAATGGTTGGTTAGGATGATTTTTTTCAATGAACTGGATTTTTTGAAAAACATTACTATTATTCTGTAAATCCAAATCAATACTTGCTACACTATCATCATCAACTGAGTGTGAATTATTTGTAGGTAATACATTTTCTTGTGCATTAATGACGTATGCAAAATGTTTAAAATATAAAACTAACAAGGAAATCTAGGGCATCTGACACTCCTCAACAATATCAGAATCTAGACAGCTACCAAATCCTCATCAATTCAGAAATCTCTATTACAGAATTTGAAATTGCGCTTTCCAAATGCAACAGTAAAAGTCCAGGACCGGATGGTATACCCTTCTCCTTTCTACACAATTTACCTAAGATCGGAAAAACATATTTACTACAAATTTTCAATTTAATATGGAACTCTGGTAACATACCTCTCAGCTGGAAACACAGTTGTATTATTCCCATTCCCAAAGAAGGAAAAAACAAGTTCAACACATCTGGATATCGCCCTATATCCTTACTAAACACAATGTGTAAGCTTTTGGAAAAAGTTATCAACCTAAGATTTATGTGGTTCACAGAACGAATTAACTATCTAAGCCCAGATCAAAACGGGTTCAGATACCAGCGCGGAACTAACTGTTCATTAATAAAAATCCAATCTGAAATCGAAAACGCAACGAAAAATAAACAATCCCTCGGAATGGTGAGTCTTGACATAGAAAAAGCTTACGATACTGCCTGGAGACCTCATATCATATCAAAACTCCAAAAAATTCTTTGCCAAGGTAACATGCTTAAGTTTATCACAAACTTCCTTTCCAACAGAACCTTTCAAGTCAAAGTTAACAATGTGCTGTCTGAGACGTTTGATCAACAAAACGGTGTCCCACAGGGGTCAACTTTGTCGGTTACGCTTTTTCTCATCTCTATTAACGACATTACGAAATCAATAACCAATCCCGTCAAGTGTACACTGTATGCTGACGACTTTAATATTTTTTGTCGTAGTAATGAACTTTTTACCGTGCAATCACTATTGCAAAAATCATTAAATGACCTTCACAAATGGTCTCAAAAATCTGGTTTCAAATTTTCTGCAGGCAAGTCCCAATGCATAACATTTACACGAAAAAAAAAAGAAAAGAAATTAATTCTCACCATGAACAGTAATCAAATTCCTAACCATAACACTGCTAAAGTCCTTGGAATAATTTTTGACTCAAAAAACTCATGGATCCCACACATTAAAAATATTAAAAAAAATTGCGCATCTAGTATTAACATAATGAAAATGCTAGCTCATACCAGTTGGGGGGCCTCCTTTTCCACGTTAACAACTATACACAAATCACTAATTTTATCTAAACTTGAATACAATTCGTTCCTGTTTATAAACGGCAACAAAAATGCGTTAAAAATATTAGACACAATCCATAACGCAGCAGCAAGACTGGCAACTGGAGCTTTTCGGTCCAGTCCCATTACAAGCCTACTTAATATATCCAATGTGATGCCCCTGCATATTAAACGCCAGGAAAACGTCATGATGCTGGCCATACAACTTGCAAGAAACAATATGGTATCATCTGTACAATCATGCCCGTCCATACAAGCAATTGTATACGAAAATAATCTGAACCTCAAAGACATTATTATCTCCCAAACGCCCTTCTTTCCTCCATGGACCTCGATCTCTAATATGATAGACACAAGTCTTACCAGTCTGCCCAAAAACACAACCAGCTCACAAATGTATGTTCAAGAATTCAAAAACATTTTAGATCAGTACTCCAATTTTATAAAAATTTACACCGACGCATCCAAAACTGAAAGCAACGTGGGAATCGCTATCATATACAATGACGTAGAAGAAATAACATACAAACTTTCAGTAGAATTCTCCATATACACCGCTGAAGCAATTGCTATTCTTAAAGCCCTTGAATATTCACTAGAAAAACAAAATAATAACTTTGTCATCCTAAGCGACTCCCTAAGCTCTATAATAAGTATTGCCAACACTCACAAACCTAATGATATATCAAAGAAGATTCAGCTTGCTATCTCTGCCCACCACGTCAAAGGAAATGTAGTAAAATTAATGTGGGTTCCAGGACACTCATCAATAAAAGGCAACGAAAAAGCTGACATGCTCGCTAAAAAATTAGCATTAACAACCCCCAACGGCATTATCACAAACATCTCTGCTCACGATGCTAAACGCACAATAAAACTCATATCAGCAAAATCCTGGCAAAACCTATGGTCCACACAGAGAACTAAACTTAATGAGATAAAGCAATCAACCCTACATTGGCCAAACAACCACCCAAATCGGAAAATAGAATCCAGCATCAATAGACTCCGAATAGGCCACACCAAACTCACTCATGGTTACCTAATGTCTCCTGAGGAACCCCCTATATGCTCATCCTGTGGCGTCAAGTTAACGATCAAACACATCATGACCGAGTGTAACACATGTGAGATTGAATGGTTGTTCAAAATCAGGGTATTGTAGGAGAGGTTCTTTGGTGAGAATAGCTTTTAATTTGTCAAACGATTCTTGGCAAAGATCCGACCAATAAAATGGAACATCCTTCTTTAATAACGACGTGAGCGGTTTTGCAATTTGTCCATAATTCGGAACGAAACGTCGGTAATAGCCTGACAGACCCAAGAATGATTTGATTTCCTTAGCACTTGTTGGCGTTGGAAATTTTACTACGCAATCAATCTTTTGTGGGTTAGGCCTTACTCCTTTGTCGGTTATAATATGTCCTAAATAGTTCACTTCTTTTCGCATGAATGAAAATTTTGACGGTTGGAGTTTGAGGTTTGCTTCTCGTAATCTGGCGAATACTTCTTTTAATTTCCTTGAATGATCTTCAAGGTCTAGGGCATAAATAATGATGTCGTCCAAATACACAAATGCTTTGATCCCATTCAATCCCGTTAATACGGAATTCATTAGACGTTGGAAAGTGGCTGGAGCTCCCTTCAACCCGTATGGAACTCTTAAAAATTCGAAATGACCTTTGTCCGTAGAAAAGGCGGTTTTATTGCAATGATCTGGGTGCATTTTGACTTGATGGTACCCTTGGGCCAAATCCAACGTAGTGTAGTACTTGGATTTTCCCAATTGGTCCAGAATTTCTGTAATGTTCGGTAGAGGATACGCGTCTCCTGTTGATATCTGGTTTAACTTTCTGAAGTCCACGCACACGCGATACTTCACGACTCCGTTTTCATCAGGCTTCTTGGGAACTACGAGTAATGGCGCATTCCAAGGGCTTTTGCTCGGGGCGATAATGTTGTCCTCCTCAAGTTTCTGAATTTGTCTGTCAATTTCTTGTCTATGCTTAAAAGGCAACCGATATGGACGTACATTAATCGGTTGTGCAGCCTCACTTGTTTTGATCTCATGATAAATCTGGTCAGTGCAAGATAGTTTATCTCCGTCTAGATGGAAGATATTTGAGTATTCCTCACATTTTGGCATAAGAGATTCTCTTTCTTCTTGGTTTAGATGATCCAAATTTAATTTTTCCCTTAGGGTTCCTAAACGGCCTTGTCCGCTGATCTTTTCTGGTATGTTCTGAGTTGCATAAACATTAACTTCATCAAACTTATAGATAGTAATTGATTTCGTTTGTGCTTGGGTAAGTTCCACTGAAGATTCCGTGGGATTAATCACCGCTATGAGTATCTGATTCTGGTGCACTTGGTTAATCGTATTACTACATAGGATATTCTCTGAAACCTTTTGAGCTGGGATTAAAAGTGTTTCACCCTCTTGATATTCTGTGATAGGTATTGCGATTAAAGTTTCTGTTCGAGCTTGGATTTTCATGTTATCGGTATCTGGTACTATTAATTCGTTAGTTTGATAATTAATTATCGTATGGTTCCCTATTATAAAGGGTTTTCCTAAAATTCCATCTTGTGTAATGGGAAAGTTGGAATGTACTAATTGAAATTCTACTTGCATCATACGCTCGCCAATTTGAATACTTATAGTTGTCCGTCCTAATGTTGGGACTAACTGTTCGTTGATGCCCTTTAAATAGTAAATGGTATCTTCGTATACCATTACCTGATCCAAAAGTGAACAAATTTTAATTAGATTGAGATCACTTCCTGAATCCAGTAAAAATTTAGCATTGGGGTTAATTGTCTGAGAGGTTCTGCATGTAAAAGTATTATCTGTTAAATTTGACTTCAATGTGAAGATTCTGGAAATGATATGGCGGCGCTTTTTATGCTCCCTACCGGACGTCCGCCGGAAGCGCCCGGTTGATTTTGGTTTTCCGAAGCCTCTGCTTGAGCTGCTTCATTCCTTTTCCCGGTAACATATTTTAATTTCCGGCATACATCTTTTGTGTGCCCCGGTTTTTTGCAGTACTGGCACGTGATAGTGTTCACTGTAGCTTTGGAGGTTCCGTGTGGCGTGCTGGAATTTTTTGATTGATTTGTGTTGTTACCTCGGTTGGATCTACAATCGCGGGCCCAATGTCCTGGTTTATTGCAAATGTTGCAAGAACCATTTGGCTTTTTCGTTGCCACCGAGTTTCCTTTGTGCAGTTTCTTGGATTCTTCGGATGACATCCTAATCCGTTCTTCCTCTCGGGCGGCTTGTATTGCCTTATCTAAAGTAAGCGGGTTTCTCGCCTTAATGTAGTCCTTTAGGTTCCCCAAGCCTTCCATAAAGACTTGAATTACCTGTCTCTTAATAGAAATTTCCATCGCTTGAGCAATTTCTGGTGAAAAGTCTGCAGTTTCCTGTTCAATGATAAGATTTTGTAAAGCTTCTACTCTCATGGAGTAGGTCAGAATATATTCACCATTTTTTTGTTTGATGGCGTACAATTCTAAAAATAGATGTTGTGTGGTTCGCTGGGGTTCTAGACTTGTTTTAAGTGTTTCTCGTAATTCTTCCCATGTGTCGAATGTTTTAAACTTTGTTACCTGCCTCGCTTTCCCGGTTAACCTGGTTTGGATTGCCTGAAGCAGTCGTGGAATTGCCGGTTCCACTACACATGACACAACAAATTCGCATTTTTCAAGGAAAATCTCTAAATTTTCGGTGTCTTTTCCATCAAATGACTTTGGTAGTAGCCTAATCGCATCTTGAAGTCCTATTTGATTATTTGATATCGATTCTCCATGTCTCGAACTGGTGCTATCTCTTGTCTTCATGATTTCCTGAATCTTTAGATCAATTAATTGGCTTAAATCTGGATTATTTGAAATGTCTGTGTTCAACTGTGGTCCTAGTGCACCACTCTCTGTTGGTTGATCTTTATCTCCCATTATTTCCAATGGTTTTTGATTTACAAAAAGCTTAATTCCTTGGTTTGTCGATTCAACTGTGTCGCTTGAAGACCAGTCTAATAGTTTTTCTTGATTGGTCTGTAGAATTTTTGTGTTTTGGGAATTTTCTGAATTTTCTGTTGAAGTGGTTTCGAAGGCAACGTGAATTAAACTTTTGTCTATTTTTCTAAGTTCTTCGTTAACTTCGGTTAAAAGACTATTTGTTGCTACAGACAAATCCGCCTCCTTAATAAGTAAATGGTTGACGGAAAGTTCGTGTATTTGACGCTCGGAATTTGGATTGTCGGGATTGGAGCACCTTACTGGTAAACTTACTCTTGGTGTAGGGGTAGGGGTATCAATAACGGACGTGTTAGCCCCCTTGGTGGTTGAATCCTCCCCCGAATTTGCGCTCATTAAAGTTTGCCTAAGAGTTTCCTAAAATGTTTATTCTCTAATCGTAAAGAGATATATAAAAAAAAAAGAATTCGGAATAAGAAACACTGAGAACATGTGTTTACAAAGAAATACCTTTTTTCTACCATAGGTTTATGTTAATATACGATGTATAATAATTTATTATCCTATGTTTGTAAAAAAAATTATTTAACTATAAACAGAGCTGAAAACTTAATGCTAAATACTCACGACCACCACAATTGTTCGACTATAATGGATTGAAATGTTCAGTGTTCGTCTGCGTCTGGTCGTTGTGATTGATGCTGAATGCTCTGGTATATGACGTCGAATTGATCTCGGAACAATAACACGTCGAATATCCTCTTCGACACCTTAACCACTTCGGAACGATGTTCTACGCCCCGAAACTGCTGGCGCGGGGACCAATAATTAAATATTGGGTTTCGCTTTGATGATTAAATAACGTAAATATATCGTTATATTTTGATATAAATTCGTTACGGCGGCGCTATCGTGTTTATAAACAACGAGGGCGGCGCGCGGCGGCTCTGATATCGTATTATCGTAACAGCTGTGTTGTCGTCGGTTTTCAAACGTCGGCGGCGGCGACACGGATGTCGTCACAACCACGACGGCGGCGGCAACACGTACGCCAGGCCCACACACACACGGCGGCTGCCTGTCGTCAATTCTTTTTTTTTTTCTCGACGGCGTATGTATGTGTTACACCACGCCGGGAATTTGCTGATCGCGCGTTTATAGAGACTCGTTCACACGCAACCGTTTGCATGTATATATACACACCATATAGATGTATATAAAATATATAAAATATTATAAAATAATAATATCTTATACTATTAGTGTTACCTTACGCCACTTGTGTACAATATTCTGTTTCGGATGGATACGCTTTTGTTCGTTTCCTTTTCTTCTAATATATTGTTGAAAGTCTAGTTCGGCTATTGCTCGTGGTAACGGGATACTGATATTTGTCGTGATCCCACCGCTGCCACCAAAAATGTTACGGATCTCCCTGGAGGTCCGTGCACAAATAAAAACAACGAACACTTTCGAACTAATTACTACTCTCTATATTTAACTTGAAAAGAAAAACTTACAATGCACTTAATGAATTATTTAATGTTTTATAAAAAATGGTCTGACAAATATAATGTTCTGGTGCGAATCACAATGTTCCGTCTACTGCTCTGAAATGCCACTGGCACGGCTTGCTATACGAGCCGTGCCTGTAGCCAGCGCTTGCCTGGAATTGCTGTCGCAGCAATTCCAGACAGTCGCCGTCGTACAATATTATATTATACACTATTATATATATATACTAACTAATATAGCCAGGGGTTCTTAACAGGGCAATGGGAGGAAAATGATGAAGTGTGGCAGCAACACGCCATGCACAACTCCAAATGTGTATTCGTATTATTATATAAAGGCATGGAATTTATTGAAAATGTAAAAAATGAACTTAATAACAAGCGTAGTAATAATGACGGCCTTCGAGACTGTAGATGTAAATCAGAACCGTATGATGTTGGTAATAATCGTGATAATAGTAATAGTCGAGCCCATTTATGTGAATCTGAATCGTACGATCTTGTCGGGTGATCTTTAGCACCACCCATGTTCATTATAACACAATAACCTATTTTATATATGTATATAATATGATATTTGTATTGAATAAACAACAAATTATATTAAACAATTAAATCGTGTTAATATTTGACTTGGTATCCTGCTTGTATGTATGTACGTATGTATATATGATAAAATTCGAAAAACCGCGTCCATCCGATTATCGGATAGATGACGCCACCGTCGGTGATATACGGGTCGAGTGGACGTCGGCCGATGAGTCCGTCCGCGTGACGGACAGAGCGCGCCACGGACGGGGCGGCCGCCGCGCGGTGAGCGTCTGATGGGCGGGTGGTGTGGTGATGTGTCAGGGTGAGGCGGGGGGGGGGGGGGGTTATCCACCGCGATCAACGTTACCGACGTATTGGCGGGGTGGGGTGGTGGTGACGTATGTATTGGTAGGAGGTGAGGCGGAGGGCTATTCACCGTAATCAACGTTACCGAGGTACGACAAGGTGGGTCGTGACGTATGCACAATAGTGGTGGGTCGGGGTGTGTTGGTATAGGCGGGGGGTGGGTGAAGTGATGACGTATGTATCGGTGGGTGGTGAGGCGGAGGGCTATTCACCGCGATCAACGTTATCGAGATATGGGCGGGGTGGGGTGGTGATGACGTATGTAATGGTAGGAGGTGAGGCGGGGGGGGGGGGGGTTATCCACCGTGATCAACGTTACCGAGGTACGGGCGGGGTGGGTCGTGACGTATGCACAATAGTGGTGGGTCTGGGTGGGTCGGTATAGGCGGGGGGGTGAAGCGGGGGGTCACAGGAATCGGCCATTTTACCCTACTTATCATGTTGATTCAAAATATTTTAATTACCACATATTAAGCTTTATATTGTCGGTCATTGGTTAATAATAATAAATAGTGACAACCCGACCGCGACGGCTGACGAAGTCAATAGTTAGTTGTAAACGGTCTACTTAAATAAAGAGATTTTCCTGTGATCCATAAGTCTATAACCCATTGATATATATTGCATTCGATATTTAATAGGGCTGTACTACAAAGTATGATTATTGCATGTTTAGAAAAAAAACCAGCTGGCTACCTATATAAAACCATAATTTAAATGTTTTTATTATTTTCAATATACATTATGTATTATCAATGTATTATAAATACTAGTATTTATAAACAATGGTATTATACTATTATGTATTAGGTATACATAATATTATAATTAAAATATCTATACTCTACTACTCTAGGGCCTAGACGCCCTAGACAATCAAAAGCATCCAATTTACTATTCAATATTTTATTTTATTTAATCTCTGCTAGTTATTAAGGTACTAGGTACTTACCAGTTATCGCATGTCTTGATTTTAGTTAATAATCCATAAAAGTTCTTATTATTGCCACGCAGACACGGCCTACGGTCGTCAGTCGTCACAATGCAAGGCCAATGTCGAATAACTATCAATTAATATTATTGACAATACCGTGAACCGTCGTCGGTCGCGCGTCGCAGTCGTCTCGTGAATCGTTAACGGTTGCTATTTTTACACATTTTGGAATTTTATGCTTATTGTTATAAATATTATTATAATTTATTTGATCATATTCTAAAATAATAAATGCATTTTGTATTTAATATCGATAATATTATATTATTATGACCATTGAGCATTAACCATTGTTATATGTACCTACCTACAAAATGTATTGTTATCATTAAGTATTAACTAATTATTTTTTTTTTACATAGAATAAAAATTCTTCTTTAATAAATTATGTGTCAACCAGTCTTTAAAAATACAGTCAACTAGGAGACAAAATATCTTCACTGGGCGATATTTGTGTCGCCCAGTTTACTAGCTTAAAAAATGCACTGTCATGACGTATAGAAATAGTGAACATAACAGAAAAAAAAAACTTTATAAATATTAACAAAATTTACATAATCTTATTTTACCTTAAGGGGCCGCTACACCAAAACCAGAACATGTGCAACGCTCAAGAGATAGCGTTGTGCGCCGTACTGCCGCCGTTGTGGCAGGTCGTAACCACGCACATTATCGCCGTGCCTGGGCCCACGCGCTGTAGTTTCGGGAGAGGCGCATTATTATTCCACCGACGTTCAAGTTGAAAGATTCGCGTCGTTGCGTATATTTTGTGGAGCTGTTTCCTAAGCGCAAGGCACGCTAGCTCCTTGCTTTGCGCTCAAAATCTACCATTTGATTAATGCGCCTCTTTAATTTAATACGTATGGTACCAATACAAACGGCACAACCTATTTCACATAACATGACACGATTTATATTACTTATCTATTAGTAATTTAAAAGTATTTATATTAGTAATATACTAAATAATAATGTACGAAACGGTGAAAAGTTATACAAGTACTATTTTTAATTCATTTTGAATTACAAACAATAAATCATTAATTTTACCTGCAATCAACTATCAACGCGTAATTAAATCGAATGTTTATTGGAATTTATATACAACTCAACATAAAAATATTTGACGCCCTCACGATGCCCTATCACAGCACCAATATAATATATAAAAAAAAAGAAAATATAATATATATATGTATATATATATATATATACTAGCTGATCCCGCTGGCACTTCGTTGCCCGTTAAATGTACCAATTCTATAAGACTCAAACTTTGTTCAATTCGTTATTTAATATTCGGTGTATGGTGTTCACAATTTATCCTAGCTTTTCTGTTTCCCGGAATAAAAATTCTGATTCGCAGCAGCATTTTATCAGGTAGGCAATCTACCTGCGGTAGATCGCGGACCCCGTGCTGTTTGTACGTAAGTGTATGATTTAACTCTAAAGTATACAAATTGTACCAAGTTTGTCATTTTTACTTAATTCCACCCACGGAGGATTAATATAATCAATTAATACAAATGCCTAATGCAACCGAACTAAAATCCGATCAATATAAAAAAAAACAAATCTAACACTTTTTAAATTAGTCTATGTTCTTCCCAGAGGTCTAATCTACACACAACCATTCATTATTATCTATACCAACAACTCTCAGCATGCCTACCCCCCCCCCCTCTACTACTCCTGCTGGAAAAGCCTGTGTGCATCGTCGATTATGGCAAGCGTTATAAATTATAATAGAATCATAAATGATACATGCCACCGTGTTATTTTAAAATCGAAATTAATAATATGTGTTATCGATAGTGTTGAGTATCCGAGACATATCTATATATCTGCTCGTCGTTCGGTTTATTTTCGGTTCGGTATTAAGCAGGTCGGTGGCGCGGCGGTGACACGGAAGGGGAAATTTGGGCGGCCACGTCTAGCCACCGCGAACCTCAACCACCGTTAAATTAACTATTTTATGCTCTTTTTACCCTTTAAAATGCGAATTTGCCCGTTAAATGTACCAACTCTATATGACTCAAACTTTGTTCAATTCGTTATTTAATATTCGGTGTATGGTGTTCGAAATGTATCTTAACTTTTCTGTTTCCTGGAATAAAAATTCTGATTCGCAGCAGTATAGGCAATAGGGTAAGCAATATCAGGTAGGCAATTTATCTGTGGTAGGTCGCGGACCCAGTGCTGTTTGTACGTAAGTGTAGGATTTAACTCTAAATTATCGAAGTTATACCAAGTTAATTTTGATATTATAATATAATTCGAATTGATGCCAGCTATTGTACCTGATCCGCCCGAATAACCAATGGCAACCAATAATAAATAATTACTAATTTCTACTGTAGAGTGTAACCAATGGCAACTATTAATAAATAAAAATAAAATTTCCAATTTCCATCTTGAACCTCAATGTCCCTGTTTGAGCAGCTATTTAAAATGCGAATTTCGAAAAATCCTTTCTTAGTGCGCCTATACATAGTAATAAATACATTTACTGAAAATTTCATATCCATAGCTTCAGCAGTTCCGGCTAGGCGATGATGAATCACCCAGGACAAGTCTTTTTATATATATAGATACACAACACCTACCTGTATAATTAATTTTATTATTCTACTCTATTTGCACCATTATTTTTATCAATGTAAATCCTTGTAATTTGCTGTAATTGTTTGTAAATAATTTTATGCGTTAACAATTGTAAAAATGTCAAAACTGTTATTATATTCTCAATGAGTTTGATGACCATGTATGTCAGGAACACTTTGTAATAAAAAAAAAAAACATAAAATATCACATAACATTATTTATTAAACAATTTAAGTTTTTTTTTTCTATCAACTCTTTTTGTGCTTCAATTATATAATCAGGATTTCTAATCAGCATATTTCTAGGATATCTTGGATTAATGAGCTCTGGCAGTAAACGATTATAATAAAACTGACTTAATTTTGGTAACATTTTTTCGTCCAAAATATTTCATCTTTGAAAATTTTTTCTGTCTTCAATCCTTTTTTTGTCCAGAATGTAATAATACAATATTCTCATTGGGTTATATATAATTGACCTTGTACTTGTGCATAATATTTGTGGATTTTATTTATTTCTGTAGCCACGCCTTCTTTATCTTTTTACCAAAATGTAATTTTACCATTTTTAATGCCTTCATCTGGTGTCATATTTTCTAAAGATGATGGGCATTTGATTTCCAAAATTCCATCATTTCCAATCAAACCATCTGGCGTTGCACCTAAATAAAAATATTCTGGATGAATAAATAAGCCACATTCTGTAATTTTAATTTTTAATTCTTTTTCAACTTGACATTTGGCGATTGACTCATGTTGTCGGCCATATTCCATTGCTGGAGTGTTAGTATTTGAATATATGAGAGATTTTATAGTGTTTCCACAACCTGTATGAGGACGAAGTCCAATTATTTGTCCAAAGTTCGAAGCTGTTATTAATTTTTGTCGAGTTTCTATCCAAAGGTTTGAATTGAATTGATTTCGTGTCTCTTTTTCAATGTACTCACGCTTTTCTGCTAATTCTTTTAATAATTTTAAAAATTGTTTCTTTTCTTCAGAATATTCATTTTCATCCATATCTGGTTTTTCGGCACCCTCACCATATGAAGAGTTTATTTTTTGATCATCAAATAATTTTTTTTTAAACCGTTTGTTTTGTCGACGGTGCTCATTCTGACGTTCTTGTTTTTGTAATTTACGTTGTTCATATAATATTGAATGCATTTTTGGGTTTGGACTTATTTTATTAATTACTTTGTACATTGAATATATCGGCCTTCTAGAATTTTTCGCAACGGTTGCTGCATAACATCTGCCAACATACGACCTTTTCAATGCATAATTTACACGTTTACCTCCAATGACTTTGGCAATAATCGAATTATACGATTCAACAATATTACTATGTACATCTTGCATTAAGCTTTTACTATGTCTACCTAACTGCCGTATAATACTATTCATATTTACATAAAAGTCGTTGTCAGTATGCTGTATTTTTTCTAATAAATTTATATCTTCTTTTGGTTTGTCACAAAAATACGAAGCACAGTTTGAATGATTACCAAAAACATGATTTATTGAATTATAAATATCGTTTCGTAAATCATTTATGGAATGGCAATTCGATTTACGATATTGGATGGCTTTTATGATTCCTTTTCGTATTCTTAAAATTCGCGAACTTAATAGTTTTCTATGTGTACTAATTGTCCTGATTGTTTTTTAGTGGTTAGCTCTCTTAGTTTGTTACATACATTTCGAAGGAGGTGATTACGACATTCTACCTTTTCGACAGTTATATTTTTGTACGGTCTTGCATCCAGTATTTTTTTGTACACACTACTGTCGCCGTCTGCTATAAGTTTATGGTATCTCAATCCATACATTTCTTCACTTTTTCGAAATCCTTCCACTACTATTGAAGTTTCCATACCCGCTGCACTGTCATTCATACTCCAATTTTTCCAACATTCGTGTTTTTTCGGTTCATTTTTATTTATAGCGCACATGCAGCAAAACTTATTCCGAATCCCCAAAAAAATTACTTTTTTGGTGCGATAACCAATTATAGCTGCCTAAAAAACGAACAAAATGTTTAGTCTAACTGAAAACTTACCGAATCTAAAAGAAAAACTTACCATTCCAGACAACGAATTGTACATCGTTCTATAGGATCTCTTACACCAACTACCATCGGCCACCACAGCTATAAGAGGTACACCATCTATGTCAACATCACCCGCCTCAATAGCTAAACGTGCTTCTTCTTTAGCTGCAGTGTACATAGTTTGTGTTGCAGCTTCTTCGAACTTTTCACATACAATATCATGTTCTTTATTATATGTATTATTATTCATTGTGGGAATCTCTAATGTTGTCATAATTTCTTTTATTTGTCCATATCCACCACCAGTGTTAACATATCCAATTACAGCTGCTGTATTGATTTTAATCATATTTGATTTTTCATCTTCGGTTTCAATAACACATTTTTGATTACACATTTGACATTTGAAGTTAAATGATGACATAAATCCATGTCTACGCTCACTTTCAAGTAGCATATCTTTGAAGGAACACGAGAACGGTGTATGATCAATTTCTTGGATTTGTTTTATAAAATGCAGTAAGTTAATTATTCGTCTACCAGTTATTTCAGATGAATGAGATGGTGTTGGTTTTATAGGTGACTCGCTTGTGATTAAAAAGGTATTTTCAAAAATACCACTGTCATCAGGCATTTCAGATGAGTTATAAACACTATTTTGATCATTATAAGGTTCTTCGGAAAATGCTAATATGTCATTGTTCTCGGAAATAATTGCTGTTTGTTCATTATCAATAATATTTGTTTGCGGTTCAAATGAAGTTTCTTCCGGTACTAAACGTCTTGTATCTTTCCCACTAAACAATATTATTTTAATAAAAATAAAAATTGTATAAGTAGTATTTAATATTAATTATATACGAATAGGTACCTATATCTGTTTTTCCAACGCATTTCAAGATTCGTTGACGATTTTTGTGGTTTAATACGTTTTTTAGACATAAAGCCTCTTGTCTTTTTGCAATGCTTATTATTAACCATATCCTAATAATAAATAAATAATCATAGAGAAATCATAAAAAAAGGAATTCATTTTTACAGTACTTTATAGTTTTAAAATAATAAAGTGTTAGAGTCGTAGAAACTTGAAACATTTACCAGTTGTTAAGATTGGCATTTCCTTTATATGATATTAATTTCAAAACATTTCACTAATTTTTAATCTATTTATAGACATTTGAAATATTTGATTTTTTAAATGTTGATAAAAAAAATTTACTGAGATAAAATACTTGTAAATTGGATACGGTTGGTCTTACTGTAATTTAAAACTTATTAAATAACGTAGGCATAATTTTTTTTTATACACATTTGAAGTTCAAATATTGTTAAAATTCGTCAAATTTATGAATATTTGGTAACTATAAAAATTTATAAAAATGTAATTATCAAAAGCTAAGAATTGAAAATGTAATAATAAAAAATTTTGAGGGTTACTCAATTAAAACAATTTTAAGAGTGTTTAAAGTTTTAATTTTCATGAAATCAAAATATTCAAGGGTAAAAAAATGATTTTTTATCAAAGGAATTTGAATTTTTGTTATAATTCAAAAAGTACCTAACCATGCAGTATGCAACCACCAACCCGTTCTTATTATAAATTAAATACTTGTAATAAAATAAAATATAAAACAATATTTAAATATAATATATATTATCCTAGACTGATAGGTATCATTGTATAAAGATTGTATAAAGAAAAACATATGGATAACCTTCTGTTAAATTTTTGAACCTTAGGTATAAAAAGTGGGAAAGTGGATGTCGCTCTGCTGTACATTAGGGCGCCGGGGTGGAACTCGGACTAGAGTAATTTAAATTTGAATGCAATGATGGGTATCATTGTATACGAAAAACGATTCTGAACGAAGATGATTTGTCAGTCTAGGATATATTATTTTTAAATATTGTAATATATTCTATTTTGAAACAAGTATTTTATTTTTCAATTAGGACGCATTTGCATACGGTATGGTTAATCAATATTTCCAAAATCATTGCATGCATGTAGTTATCATAATACCTTATATTATTATAGATATACCTACCTGGTATACCACAGCTTGATTGCAGATATCTGATACATATTATTTACAATCGTGGTACAAAATATCTACAAATATCTACAAATTCGTGACAATTTAAACACTCGTAAAATTTTTTTAATTGAATAATCATCAATTTTTTTTATAATTATTCTAAGCTCAACTTATGGACAACCTAGTATTAAATTTTCAATTCTTAACTTTTAATAAAAAATTGTTTATACATTTTTAACTATAGAATAATTAGCAAATATTCATAATTTTGACGATTTTCGTCAATATTAGCACTTATAAACGCTTATAAAATAAAATTGTGCCTATGTATTTTTATAATTTTTGAATGGGAGTTAGAACAACTTATGTGGACCCTTCTATTAAATTTTCAAGTATTTTGTCCCACCTAAATTATTTTTACCAACATTTATACAAAAAAAAAATCAAAAAAAATCGATTATTTCAAATGCCTATAAATAGATTAAAAATTAGTGAAATATTTTGAAAATAAAACTATATAAAGAAAATGTCAATTTAAGCAACTGGTAAAATTTTCAAGTTTCTACGACTTATACTTTTTGAATAATAACAAATATCAAAAATCGTTTGAGGCTAAACTGTTATTTAAGGCGATTTTGTAAAAATTTAAATTTCACACTTCTAAAAATTTTTTGTCTTTGTCCGGTAGAGTTTTTTTTACAGATATTTAAAGAAAAACTTATGGAGAACCTTTTACCAAATTTTAAAAACTTAGTTATAAAAGAAAAAAATTTTACGATTTTTCAACCACAAAATAACTTGCAAATTTTCTTAATTTTGACACATTTCGTATAAATTTGAACTTTAAGCACGTATAAAAAAAAATTGTGACTAACGATTTTGGATTTTCTATTATCACTATGAGAACAACTTATAAGAAATCTTGTATTAAATTTTCAAAATTATCTAGCCAACCAACATTTTTTTATCGTTATTTAAAAAAAAAATACTTAGAAAAATTTAAAATTTCAATTGTCTATATATAGCTCAAAAAAAGTCAAAACCCTTTGAAAATTTAACCCTGTATAGACAACGCTAATATAAACATTTGTTGAAAATTTTAAGTACTTACAGTAATTATTTTTTGAGTTACAGTAAAATTAAATTTTAGTTTTTGTCAAAAATTGGTTTTGCGTAAAAATTACAGTTTTTCCGTTATTTTTTTAGCGTTTTTCTTGACACTTTTGGTAACTATTGGAAATTTTTTATTTTAGACCTGTATAATGCACCAAGGATATCCAATTTTCTACCAGAAACCATGCCTGCCTTAAAAAATCCAATCATTATTTCGAGTACTTTCTGTACGCAGGCCACAGACACAAAAAAAAACACACATTGTAAAATCAATACATTCATAATTTCGTTCAAAATCTAATATAAGGAAAAACGCGAATTTTTATGCAACACCAGTTTTCTAAGCTATCGATTTACTTTTTTTGGTCTAACTAAAAAAAAATACCACACGTAAACACCATACAATTTTTATAAGATCAAATATTTGAAATTTGAAATTAAAACGACTGTAAAAATAATTATTGTTCTTATATATTTTAGAGATTTTTCGATTAGGTACAGTATAAACTTTTTATGAGAATCCTTGATTTAAATTCTCAATTCTCGTAAATTAACTATATTTCTCATCGGATGATTTTTTTATTATTCGAATAAAAATATGAAATAGTTGTAGTTATACATTTTTCCCGTAGCACATGGTATATTCAAAAATCAAATACAAAGAGTGGTCGACCGGGAATTATCCTGATTTCTAGGGCCACTTGTATGTCTGTATACAATTTAAATTTAACATTTAATTTTAAGAATATATAATTATATAATACTATAATGGTATACTTACTTTTTCTAGTAGGTAACTTACAAATTATTTTTGTAAATACAAATAACTCAAGTACCTACTTAGAGTACAGTAGTTCAAAAAAATAACACGGAACACTAGTTATTCGTAGGCATACAGTACGACATAAAAGTAGATAGTAGGTACTTCTAAATAACTGTGCAATGTTTCAAATACGTTGACTAGTTTGATATTATTTTTTTCGTAGTATTGCAATAATTGCATGTATCATTAAAATATAATAATAAACCAAATTATGTTTATATTAGATTTTAAAAATAACCGAGTACGATAGACCAACACAGATAAGGATATTCTACTAATTCTACACGCGTGACGCGGGTATAATATTAGTTTGGCTCTCGGTGTGTAGAGTGGGGGATTCGAGTAATCGAGTTCAATCACTGTCGGAATTGACACTCAACTTCATAAGTAGGCAGCAGCACTTGTCAGAGGAATATTTTTCAATTTAGTGTAAAAAGATATTATTGTATTTCCATAATTACGCTACTTAGAGACATTTTATGCTTAAAATATATCTGAACAAAATTAAAGATTAGAAGTTAAACTGTGATTTGGCCGGATGATTTTTTAAAAGAACAATTCCACTTCATTTCTCAGCAGAGTGAAATAAATAAAATAATAAAACTTAATTAATATGTAATTAATTAAGATTTTAATATTTTAGAAAATCATCCGGTAGAAGCATAATAGACTCATCAAGAATTCCATATCTTTTTTCAAAATTAGAATCGGACTTCGTTAACACCTTTAAAACAAGGAAATGCAAAGCACCTATAACGGCTATAACGCATATAAAAATAATAGTGTTGCGGCCCCTTAACTTACCGATAAAATGATACAATAGTATTACCCTCGTTTCTAAATTTCGATGAAATATAATATGATATAATATATCAATATTTCGATTGTTTACTGACTTCGGATATGCTTTGATAACACAATGAGGTGAAAGTTCAAAAGAAGTTCCAAAAGTATTCTTCGTTCAATACGGTAAATGCATTATTATATTGTTATCTGGTATGTATTCTGTTCGGGGACCTACAACATTTCTAAACGATTTGCAATTAAATCTGTAATACTGTAATGCATCGGTTAGACTACATACTAAAATTATGACTTTTAACGACTGTAGGTAGGTACAATAGGTACATGGTAGCAATACTCGAATGCCGTTTTAAAGTTTTGACATAATAATTTATACAATGCGGGAAATCGACAGCTGATGTATATAATATAATATGTATAGATACCAGAATAATTTATAAAACCATTTCGGTCGTTTAGTACATAACATTATATTATAGGTACATTTATTGAAAATGTTTCATGGCGTTTGACCTCGGCCGTGTTGAAATAATTGTGGACCTCATTAAAAGCCCCATCTGCAGCGGACATAGGTTTAACTTACCGTTGTATACATATATATATATTATATATAAAGCGTACAAACTCACACACACACACAGACAATACATATCATAACTAGCGCAGTACAAAATATGAACAATGTCGAAACGTGTTATCTGTTGGGTGGGGTAACGCGATCCCCAATGATCTCTGATTGTCGCAGCACACTAGGTGTGATGTCGACGAAAACAGTGGTCGATTATTATAGCAATAAATTATCAGCGATTTAAATTTTTTTTTTATTTGTTTCCACGAGTAATCAGCGAGACTGCAGATAACGTAGAACTCATCACCGAAGGACTGCGATAATAATCGAAACTACCGCCACCACCACTCAATAATATTAAAGCATAAATACGTTAATATGTTCATTAGTAGACTAACAGCTCGCACGCCGGTCATCTGCATTCCGTCGCTGTTGACAGCACTAAGGAAACGTTTAGAATTCTTCGAAGGTATGAGCCACTTGTCGCACGTGTCCACGGATTTGGCGGGCCCATCGGTCGGGATCTACAGGTGATTAAATTGATTGTATAATAATTCATATTATGACGTATGTATTCATTATTTCATATACATATACACTATATTATATTATTATATCATGATTTTCGATGCGTGTTATACGTATTGCATAACGAGTTGTATACCTACTAATTGATAGTAAAATCCCAGACGCACGGTGCATAGTTTCTTTCGAATAATTGCTTATGACGGTCAACGTTTTCAACTTCCCCCACTCGGAGTGAAGTCTGGCCGTTTATATTTAGTACGTGTCATTTTCACAGTGACATATTTTATCAAGTGGTTAAATTGTACGTCAACTTCGGGAAACGAAGCCACCCGCAATAAATACCGTTGTCGTGTAGCTTGTGTTTGTGATGCACTTGTGGCTCATATATATACTCGTTCCTACATAGTGTACGGAAAGAGACGTCAAGTTGGATATTATATTATTGTAAAGTTCGTTTTATGAAATGTATTTTCCCGATAGGCCATGGACTACAAGTCTCGTTATACGTTGTCGGTTCAATTTGTTTGATCCTCACATAATTCTCGGGACACGTTACTCTAAGTTATTCTACTTGTAACGGTCACTGAAAGTTATTGCTGTGGTTTTGTCAGTTTGGAATAGAAATTCCAAACCAAACAACCTCGAATATAAAAAAAATAAATTCTGTTTGAAGTTAAATGTAATTCTGATTTCGAATCCATAAAAAAATGTATTTTATATGTGAGTGAAAATATTTCTTTGATAATATAATATTATATTATATTATAATAATTGTATGGGTTCACATAAATAACATTTCTGCGTGGTGTATAAATCAACAAATTTACTTTCAATTATTTTTTACTAAATACAGTTAACGTTTTTTAATTGTAATTTTAAAATGAATTTTCTAATATTGTCTATAGCAACTATAATTAGAGATCTTAATATATATAATACATTAAATATATACCAGCAAAATATTAATTAAAAATCAATAACAACATGAAATAATATCGTTTCATATTTTTACAGACATTTCAAAACACTTACTTCTATAATAAATCATGGTTATCAGATGATACAAATTTAATTATTTAATTATAACTTGGTAACAAATATCGTTAAAATAAAAACGTACTATGTTTTTGAAATAATTTTGGCATATTTTTATCTTCCCGAGAAACATTTTAGTCGTCTATATTCTATACGAAACACTTATTTGTGATTTAAAAATGTCTTGTCTTGGACAAACCGTTATAATATTAATAACAACACAAACAATTGGTTTAATACTTTAATCTTTTAATCAATATAAAAATAATACATTTCAAATGCGTGTATACACTTTTTATTTTTATAGTATACTTAAAAATAAGAATTTCTGTAGTGATTTTGTATCAATTGCAGTTGGTTATTATAATATTCATTCTTGCATTAAACAGATTTAATTATGCTTATTTTAATGAAAATCTGAGTGAAAATAAATAATAATTTTTGTGAATTTACATTGAATTCAAGTATTTATGAAAACCGTTCAGTTTTTTTTTATGTAGGTAGGTACCTACTTATTTACTTTGATTAAGTATGATGTAATTAAAATAAAACTCAAAATCCTCGAAAAAAATAAATCGAAATTAAAATTGATTGAAGTACCTACAAATCTTAAAGGATAATATACCGAGATGGTCTTAGTTTTTTAATTTTTTTATTCTAGTATTAAAATATGTTACAGATCGGTAACGTTTAAAACGTTACTCATTATTAAAATTAAAACGCTATTTGTTCGCCGACCTCCCAATTATATTTTATCATAAATGATATTCTAAATAAATTAGGTATGGAAATTATTTGTATTTACGAATTAACATTTTTTTATCAATGAATAATTATTTTTAACTTTAGGTCAAACTGTCAACTCTATATTATGTTTCTTGTACCTACTTATCAGTCGAACAATGTCGAATAGTTAATTAAATATTTAAGTAAGAAGATTAATACGAGGTAAAACTAAAAAAAAATTGTTTATAATGAAACCTTAATATGTATTTCATATATTATTACGGACCTACCATATTATGGAACATAGAATTATGCTTTAAATAAAAAAAAATGCATTTATATTAATTATTTTATTTTAATACGATATCAATCAGAAAACAATAAAATACATGTATTTATCTAAATAGTATGTTATTAAATGAATACAATTTTAAAAATTAACGTAAAATAAAACATAAAAAGAGTTTGAAAATTTACGACTATGTTGATGAAATATAGTATGGTACCTAATAGAATTTTTTTTACGAATAAAAATATTATATTTTAACTATAGATTTTGAAAATGTTTGTATTTGATCGATTCACTTCGAAAAGTTCAATTTTTACTTAGCTAGGCAACACTCGTGTTTTATTCACGAATTGTTACGGATGTTTCATGAATGTTATATGTAGATTTGAGACACATGAGTTTTTTAACGGAGGTAATTACAATTTTTTTTTTACGAATAATTATTAAAAATTATTTTTAACTCATTTTAAATTGTTTGTTTTTTACAATATAATTGTGGAATAAGCAGAACGTTCTTAAATATATATTTTATTATCTTTATTAAATACGTAACTTTTCCCTAATCTTATTGGTTTAATTAGTTTCGGTTAATGTAATTATTTTTAATGATCAAGTGTAAAAACATGAGAAATTAATGTTATAAATTAGATTGGGCCGTATCAAATTTTAATTTTTGAGCATTAACTACAACGTAATTAGCTTAAATTTAATTAATTTATGCGTTTCGAATTTTTTTTACAAGATATTACTTTATAAATATACTTCTATAACAGTTTTGTTCAATACCCGTAACCAGAACAAATTATAATTAGCAAAATAAATAAATACATTTCTTTAAAATCTCAGAGAATGCGCTTAACCCTCTACCCTCCCTTAATGAATAACTTTCAAATACCTATGTAGCTGTAGTAGTTGTACCTAAGTCAATTGAGCTATTTATTTTGAAAGAGTTAAAAGTAATACTGGGGGTAAATTGGTTATATTTTTCCAGATTTTAGAACAACAAGACGAGCATAAACTTTTTTCAAATATAAATATTTTTTTATTAGAATAAATTTATGGAACTTTGAAAATGACGAACTCTTTATTTTATATTTGAAAGTATCTAAATACCGGATTACAACACTTATCTTTTATACAGCATTACAGCTGACCTTTTAACATAAATAGTTATAATATGGTCATATTATTATATGAAACTATAATCTCTGTATTATAAGTATACCATAGAATGTAAACTTCTATGTTATCAGCATATACAGGATAATACTGTTCGACTTCAGTTAAAAACGATTTTAATTTTGTTCGTAGCCAAGCAGTTAAGTACGGTGATACAGTTTACTTGTCAGGCACCTTAGGCTTGGACCCTTGTACTGGTAAGCTGGTTGAAGGCGGTGCTGCACCTGAAATAAAAAAAGCATTGGAAAATATTAAGCATGTCCTGGAAGCATCTCAATCGTCTTTCAGTTCAAGTAAGTATATAAAAAAATTATACAACTATTTTATCGAAACTTAACGAATTAAAAAAAATAACTTTATATTTCAACAGTTTGATCGGATAGTAATTAAGTTTTAAACGCTGTCATTCAACGACAATTGTATATTACAGACCACACAAGATGTATTGGTTTTTATTTATATTTTAATCTAAGTAAATATAAAGGCGCGATGCGAGTATAGTCTATATAAATGCTTCTATTCATAAAGCCTTACATTAGTCTTTAGTGTTTTTAAATGTGTACACGATTGAAACAAATTAGTAGACATATACAATTTTTTCAATCTACAACAAGACTTTAATATGGCACCATAGCAGATCTGAAATTGTTCAGTTTATTTTATTTTTATTCCTTGTAATAATAAAGTTTATCGTCATATTTTAATATAGGATTTTTTCAAATTTATAATTTATCATACCTAGTTGATTTTTTGTAACTCAGTATATTTTCTCTCAAATTTCAGCGATTGTCGTAGTATTTTATGTACTTAATTAAAAGTCTAGTAGCATTTTTATAATACCTTTAGTGTACCTATATAGTTACATGGTATTCTTTTTTTAAATATTTAAATTTAATCATGATTTATATTTAATACCTATACCTATAGGTATTAGTTATGCGGTATCTGCGTCGGATATCATGTTTAATACTTAAATCAGTGAATTTGTTGATATTAATTAAACAAAATATTAAATATATTTACCTCTCTTATACCCTTGAATTCCTTAATAATGTAAAAATAACGGCTGTTACCACAATATATTTTATTGTATATAATTTATAAAAGTGACATCACATAACTCTGAATGAATATAATGACTTGAGTAAAAATGTTAATAGTTCCTAATCTATTTCCGAATCCTTCACGCAAAAGTTATCTGTGCCTTTTGAACGGTTGTATAATATTGTATAACCACGAATTTGTTCATAGTTCGGTATGCAGCAATATACCTTAATAAAGATTCGGTGAAAACGATATGGTATATTAAAATGGTCAAACTATGCATAGACAATTTTGACTACATACAATGTACGTTTGATGTGTCATATTTTATATTATGCATTCTGGTTAAAGGACTCCTAATGAAATATTTGATGAAAGTTTACTACATTGTTTGTTAACTTGGAACTACGTGAATTTCCATAGAGGAAATGTTTGAACAACCTAAACATCGAAGTGGGACATGAGATTCAGTCAAACGTTACGGATTTGAAAAACAAAATGGAGAAAATTCAGCACCTAGCCAAAATCATATTATACAATATTTTAATATCTCTACTTTTTACATACTATATTCATTTCTGTTGCAATATTCTTTGATATTTGATCCGTTAAGCGAATCAGGTACATATGACTACAACACTGTCTAGAAGTTATTACTTTACACGTAAGACACGGTATAGGTACCTATATATTATGACATTGTAACGTCTTAGGTTCTGTATTTTACACTCTGTCATGATTGAATGGTATAATACTTTTTCGATTGCTATCATTATAATACACGTTAATCGTTTTTCCTTTTATTTAATATTTATAATATCTGGTGGTGAACAAGTGTTTTAGTGCTGTAATAAAGTTACATCAGCTATGCGTCGGAGCTACAAAGTATAGGTATATATGTGTCGTTGGCATGTAGTCAAACCAGGTTATTAATAAAATATGAATTATAATAATCAAGGATTTACCGTAATGTTGATTAAGCTGTTTAAACTTGTAACAATTAATAAATATTAATTATTCTACATTTCATTCCCCAATATTATTGTCTTTTTAAATTCCGAACAAACTGTGATTATATTTTTTATTATAATAGATATAATTGAATATTAACCATTTGAATACTTCAATGTAATCATATTATATTATAATCGTAAAATTATTCATTCATGTATGTTTTTTCATTATTTGACCAATAAAATTGTATTCAAAATAAAACATCAATCTTGGATAAAATGCCTCACTTGAATATACCTACACATTATATATATATATTACACAGTCCTTGTGACATATTTTATTATGTAAGTATATGTGTTACTGGCTTTTGGCAAATTTCCACAAATGTTATGGTATTTTTGACTAGCTACATACTTGGACAATTATGATTATTCATTAGGAAGTAATTATCAGATGATATCTTCATTCACAGTAAAAATTTGAAAAGTTTATAAATACATTTAGATATTTTATTTTTGTTTATACCTACTAGTTTTTTGAACGAATTATTATTTTTTCGTTGTATGTCTGCAGTGCAAACCATATTATACAATATAATAATACCTATGTAGAATAACCAAATTATATTATACATGCATAGTATATATGTGATGGATATTCAAAAGACAAAAGAGTATAAAAATATTAATAATGAACGCCATACTTCATTTCATAATTTATACGTGTATACTTAAAAAAAAAAAAACAGTCAAATAATTTTTTTTTATTTATAAATTACTCAATACACTTAGGTATACAATAACACAAAAATAATAATAATAAGTTACATTTAAAAAAAAAAAAAAAAATAATTTGTTTAAATATTATAAAGGGTGAATATTTTATTTATCTCGGATACAGTCATCCTTGTGATTACGTAATAAAACGAAAAGAGACCCCTTTATTTCGGCGGTAACATGTTTGGATAATTCTTATAAGTGTATATATTTTTATTATTTTCAGTCGTTAAGACCACGGTTCTGTTAGCTGACATAAAAGACGGCCCGACGGTGAACGAGATTTACAAGCAATGTAATTATGCGGGCTCATTTGAATTTCAAAATAGATAGCACTAAGTACTGATTAAAAACAATAATTTGTCTCTTTATTTTCTATTTAACAGTTTTTGTGCCGCCATATCCGGCTAGAGCAATGTTTCAAGTGGCCAAATTGCCTTTAGTAAGTATTAAACAAAACTAACTTTAAGACACCATTGATGTGATAAATTATAGTTCGTGTTTTTTTTTTCTGTCACTATTTATGTGAAAACACTTGTGGCTTCTTTCTTTTCGGAGGTCAATAAAATAACCAAATTATATTCGTGTCACTCGGGCTATTAAATTATGTGATGATAAATCTTTTTGTATGTTCATTTTTATAGGACGCCAAAGTCGAAATAGAAGTGATCGCCGCGGTTAACAAGTAACCACAATAAGAAGATTTATTTTAATTTTGTTTGTTAAAATGTTTTATGAACTTGCTACGAGAAACGGAAATAATCTAAATATGTTATTTACAATATAAAACGTGCTGTATACACACAAAAGCGAGGATTTAATGCATATTCAGGGGATAGAAGTGTTTGTCTGGTACAATTGGAAATGTGACAAATCCATAGCTTTTATTTTACTTTCTTAAATGTCTTACGGAGGATTTTAAATAAAAAAATGCAGTAGAATAATATTATGACTGAGTTATTTATTTTGAAATACTCCTCATTCAAAAAAATGATGAACTCTATTAGAGCCACTACACGAGTGTACTATAATTATTGTGTTTCTTATTTTTATACCTAATCTGTATTTCTCTTATTGTCCTCCGCATGGAATTAATTAGGAATCCAAGTGTGTTTATACACATCGTCGATCCGGCGGGAAATGCAAATTTCCTTAACATAATATAATAACCTAACAGAGGAAATAAATTAAAGTGTGGAGACGCGGTCGTATATGGAAATGGGATTTACTATGGCCTCCACTAACAAACAAGTACCAATCTCTGGTTTTAATATCTTTCATGAGCATTTCTGGTTATGACATCCTGGGCAGGTAACGCTAAGTAGGAACACTAAATTTAATTCGGCGTCATCAGCATCGTGGTTGTCCTGTTGTTATTGGTCAACACGCCAACAGTAATTCCGTTTTCCAGCATTGCCGTGCCGTTTTCTTTGATTGCGTCTTGTTTGCTGAAGATCATTTTGCGTGGATACCGCAGTGACTTATCCACGGCCGACGACGTACCTGTGTCACCGGTCTCGTTTATTGCTACGATCGTGGGTTGCCAGGACTTGTTGGCCATCAGTCGTTTCATCGAATTCACCTGAACAGTTTCACAAACAAATTATAACAATATCTTTAGGAAAACAGTCATATAATAAAGTCACGTGGTTAGAACAATAAATTATATCTGTCACGAGAGGCACGCAAGCCACCCAAATTGCTTTATAATATTCAAAATAATTATTTTAAAGCTAAAATCGTCTTACTAAATCTACAACTTAATAAAAACAATTGTTACATGATATTTATTAGTACGTAGGTTCGTTTAAATTTTTTTTGGTAAGGTTATCTTTTTTAGAGTTAAAAACTATTTTTTATATTATTCCTAAGTAGAATGGGCTTATTTTGGAACTGTTTATAATAAATTAATATTGAACTTATAGTTTATAAATTTGCAAATACATTTCAAGATGAGGTGCGTAATAAAGATAAAAAAAAGAGGTATACCCTGCAAAATGTATGGTGCACTACTCCACTCATCAAAATTTAAATTAATTGTAAATACAAAACTATTTCATTAATATCCGTTGTACTTTGAAAAATATTTACAATTTCTGCTTTGAAATATTAAATTAAAAATGGTTTAATTGTGAGTTACCATTCAAATAAACTAAAATATAACTAGTTTGTATTTAATTAAATAATTTATTATAGTGTTGATACATGTTTAAAATAAACCCAACGCTTAAAATGTGGGTCATCGTATTTTCGAGTTTTCTCATTAAAAATATTAGGAGAAAAATGAAGGAAATACAATCGCCTATCATATACATTAATATATATATATATATATATATATATATATATTTTTATGTATATAACATGGGTATGTACAAATAGGATTGAACTATTAAAATATCGTGATTTGATTTCTACTTTGAAAGCTAATGAAAACTAGATTAATGTAAGTATTTAGCGACTATTAAATGATTGTGTAATGTATGTGTTATGTAGACAATCTGAAACAGGTGATACAATTAATTTTTATTGTAATAATAATATATTGATATAAAACACTGAAATGAAGATTTTTTTAAAAGTTAGGTTCATGTGTTACGATATTCTTAGGTTAAAAAAAAATTTACATTATACTGTTCAAAAAATAAATATAAGCATTTTAACCCTCAACGATAGTACAGTTAATAAATAGCTGCTTTACCTCGTCAAAATGACTACTGCTGAAGCTTCTGCTATGGCTGTGGTGTCTCTGCCATTTGTAGTCCAAGGTGGGCATGCCGTGATCTGGACTTATCCCACTGGCCCCTTTGCAAGATCTCCAAGTTTCCTGGCAAATAATTAATTAAAAAATGTCAACAGGTAGATAAACATTTGTGTATCACTTTAAAATAAACATTAATTGAATTAGATATAATTTATTTATAGTTATTAAAGCATATTAATTAATTAACAAGATTTGTCTGCACCTGAAATATTGCTTGGTTGCTTAAATGTATAATTATTAAATAAAATTATAAATTCATTAATTATCGGCGCACGTAAGTTTAAATGTTTTAATACTTACAAGTTTACTACGTGTTTCAACTTTCAAGGTTAAAAGTATTTGCTAAAGTTTATTTACTTATAATTTTGTTTAGCCAAATAAACATGTTATCAAATAATACAATTATTTACATTATAAAATTACTTAATGCATCAAACAGGCGGATCATCAAACAAAATATCGGTGTATAAAATTTAAATGTACCTAGTCATACACCTAAAGTAATTTTAATACTATCGTCATTCGTCAGCTAAACATTTAATAATATTTACTACCAATAAATACAAAATATTGATGATAAGATTATTTTGGTATTTAACTACCGTGTAACAAAATATAAAGTGGAGCTCGTTGATCGTCTGAGTTAATTGGTATAGATATCCAAATAAAAATGTTTAAATTTCTGTGCCTTGACATGATGGATTTTACTTTGTATTCAAGTTACCTATTAGTATCAACAAAAGTTTTCAAAATACCTAATCGAATATACGTTTCCTTTTCCAATATCATCGAACGACTAGAAACAAGTAAAATGTTGGTAAAATGTTGTGAAGTACAATCTACATTTGAAAAAACTGAAAATTCACTGTGAACTATAGTATCCTTTTATAGAAAGCTTCAAACGGTGCAACTGGAAGTCCTATTTTAGAAAACAACATTTCAGTATATTCTGTGAAATTCAATAAGATAGAATAAAACTAATTTGTCCAGTTTTAATTATGTTGTCATTTATCCTACTCATGTTTTGATTACTTGTTCCTGGCTTTCACTATCATATATATATTACGTCCCAGTCTCCAATTGTATTTTTAACATGCATTAATATATATATTGTGTAGATTAGGTTTATAAGTCTTGTATTCACTATCCAGGAACATTATGTACTCAAACTTGACCAACCTTGCATTATATTGTATCGTAAATAACATTTACAAATTACTAACCATGCAACCGTTGTGCATAGGAGTAACACAATAGAGAAATCAAGTTTACTATACCTAATATTATTCAGTATACCTATACGTTATAGTTTAAAATAAAACTATAGTATATAATATATGCGTATAGTTCATCGATGCAGTATAGGCCACTTATTGGATCATGAAACTTATTTACTTTTAATCAAATATTTCAAATAATATAATATAATTTTAGTAAAAAAAGTAGGTATATTAAAATCGTATTTTGAAGTTCCACTTTTACAGTTCAACCTGAAATTGCGTTTCACCATCAAGGCGTCACTATTAGAATTGTTGTGATCAAAGTTCGTCTGTATATTTATTAAACTTGACACTTGTATAATGAATTACAAGACTTAGGTTGTCGTTAATTGTATAAAGTCTAAATTCAATAAAGGTGCCAACGGTTATTTCTCATTTTGCCGTTCTATTATAGAGAAAATCATGATTCGAATAATGAACAATATATATATATTATTTTACTATCAAGTAGGTATTTCATTTCGATTCGTTTTCCTTTTAAGGTTTCCAATCAATAGCGTACCTAGTGAACTTATAATATTCCGGAAACGATATTGGTATAGTATTTTCTAATTGTTGAATAACGTTGAAACACTTATGATAATATAATACATTATAAATCACAAAATGTATATGTATACAGCTTGCTATGTAAATAGATATTATCGTCGTTGTGTACTCAACTATATACACGTGTACATGATTATAATAATACCCACCGCATCAAGAGTCGAGAGCCAACACTACTAATCCATTCATTGAATGTCTAAAAGGCTTGTCAACGACTGCTTTCGGATAACACGCTACCTAATTCCTATGTGTTCACTATATGCTAGACATCGCAAAGACCGTTTGAAATTATATATTTTGAAATATCTCGTTACGTATTATATTGTATAATGTCCTGAAGCCGTGTAATTGTTTTATTAAAAATTGCATAGCGTCGAACATTATTTATTTATTAGTTTATTTCGCACCGTCGGTTTACCTCTACTCACTTTGAAAGCAGTCCGGAATTTGTACGACATGAGATTGTAAAGAAGTGGGTTGATAGTGGCCGACAAGTAGTACAAGATTCCCGATACGTAGTTCAGCACCTGATAGACGTTTGCATCGATTATCGAAGTGCTCGAATGATCCTCGTGATTAACGTCTCCGTAGATGGCAACCAGCCTTTGCGCTTGAAACGGCGCCCAGCAGACAAAAAAGGCCACCACCACGACAACTGCAAAGTATAATTATTAAAACTAACATTTAGAAGAATAAATCCAACCCATAACAGTGCTGACATTTTAAAAACTAGCATGCAAACAGTATTATACAGCCTGAATCTCCACAACTGTGACAATGTTTACACGTCTTGTATACACACATTCCCGGCAGCCCTTGTTATTTGTACGTCGAACGACCTGGTTCACCCATGCCCAAACTTATAATTTTACAAAGAAACCAACAACCTTATTTATTTTATTAAATATTACATCTATCGACTGCATAAGGTTTTTTATTTGAAGTTTAGACAAACTAAAAACATTCAAAATTATTATAGGCACACATGACTTTTGACGGGATATAGTAATTTAAAATTATATTTATTCAATAACGTAATAAATAATAATAAAAGCTAACGTTGAAGTTGCTTTGATAATCCGTCTGAAGTTTTTAAATAATGTTGAAAATACGCCACATAATATAAATATATATACCACCATGTAGATTAATATGTAGAACTTATAAATAGTACGAGTGATAAAATAATAGTAAATACAATTTATCGTATAAATTCTTTAAAAATCACGTATTATATTATTATAAAAATATTATAATAACTTAGTTAATGTTTACACCTTATAATATATGCCTCGTATCTTCATGTACATTTATTTTATATTTTATAATACATAATATAGGTACTTCAAACGTCCCGAAACCAAATTTTTAGCATCCTGCCCTTATAATAATTAATAAACTGTACGGACAGCCACTTGGGTAGATATTTATCATTATTCATTGGTTTGAGTAATAAATACGTAATTATTACTAGTGTCTAGTTACCGAGAAACGTTGATAGAGAGAATGGTAATTTTGTTATAATATGCCAACTACAAAATATTGATTAAAAAGATTATCATTCAGTAAAATAACTTTAAATGTTGTATAGAGTAGAGTTACAAAAAAAGTATTAATTCCATAAACCTCTAAAAGTTGATAATATTATTGTAAGTTGTTCGGTGTAATTATGGATTCAGACCACGGAACAGTGGATTTTCAATTTAGATTGATTGTTTCTTAAGTTTGGTGTGACCTATAAGACTATAACCTTCACAAAAAAAACTTTGTGAGCTAACTATGTTTATATTGTTAAAAGTTGTTTTCAAAATCTTAGGTTAACGTTAACTTGTTTTTAATTTACAATATTTTCAATGTTGTTGCACTGAATTATTCAATAATTACAAAAAACATTATGACCTGAATTACCAAAAATTACTATTAAAAAACTATTTAGGATTCAATTATTATAATTAACTATTAGTGTTTGGTGTAAGGTGTTCGTTCATTGGTGCAGTATCTACTACATCTAATCTAACCCTATACATAGGTATAAAACGGAAATTATTAATTTGTTTAATTTAATACTTTAATTTTATATTACATTACAAATGTTGATTAGATATTGCATTCAACATTATGTTTACTAATATGGTAGGTGCGTTTACTTTTATAATAACCAGATACAGTTTATGATTCGCACAAATCATTATTTTTTTAATGGATACATTTTTTTTAACGTTTATAAAATTGAATTAAATACAAATAATGGTGGAGTAAATATATATATATATATATAATTAAATTGCCATCACCCCGTAACGCTAAAAATAAAAAATATTGTTTATCTCACTCCGCTGACTGCTGCAGCTGAGTGCGCGTGGTCCACATAAATGTGTTTTCAATAGCTTACGCGATTTTGCGACGATACAAATCTATTCGAAGAAATGTATTCTCCTGGGGTGAACATTTTACGAAAAATGGAAATTTTCTAACGATACAGTGGTGAGATATAAACAACAAATAAACTCAAAAAATGTGATCTTGACGCACGGTGGGTTGGGATGCTTAACACGTTCGCCGATGCTAGGTGGCTGGCAGCTGCAATAAATGGCTCTATTTTCACGTGTTTATATGATAATCCAACGTGGAAAGCTTCGAATAGCCATGTTGACAAAATTATGTTTTATTCATTAACCTACATTTGGGGTACACTATAATGTATTAAACATCATTCCGCGAGCAAACATTGTTTGTAATAACAAATACTGTTTCTCCATCGCCGAAGCGTGGTCCAGTGCATCAATCAGTGTTGAAATTGCCTTGTTCACTGAAGAGGAGGGTCCGGTTTTAAGTATTAAGATCCATTTCTCATCCCAATCGAAGTATTATTATTGTTATTTATTAAATTTATTTTTGTTAATATAATAATCAATCATTAAAATTTTTGATTTTTTAAGTTTTGTTTCAGATTTAGTGATTAGCGTTTTTTGTTTCAGTGGTTAAGTTTAACATTGAATGGGACCAAAAGTGATCTATTACACCCTCCCCAATTATATAGAATTCCTAGTTTCAACATTGTAATGTTTCGTACTGAAGCCCATAATATGCAAATTGAAAAAATTAATCAAATATGATTTATTACAAAAATTAAGTACCTAAGCTTACATTACAATAGTATGAAATAATAGGTATTATTTATAATAATAATAATTTTGGGCGAGCATTTTTCAATAATTGTATACAGCAATATAGTATAGTAGGTACCTATACTAAATTGTAATGACATAAAATATTTTTATTTTCGTAACTTTGTGACATTGAGATGTGTAGTATGTATCTTTATAAAGTACCTACAGAGCAAACTACGAATTTCGACACCGTACTGATTTTTTTTTGTTTTTTTTTGTTTATATTATATTTTAATAATTTAAATAAAAACAATTTGTTCAACTGTTATTATGTAGTATCTATCATTATTATATAAATACACGTTATTTTATTTATAACTATCCTCAAGAGTTGTATGATTTACTTATACATGAAATCTCCAAACGGAACGTTGACAATGACACAAATTAATAATAGTAATTATAATATATTTATTTATACATCCCTGTACTGTCCCCAATTAGTGATTAGGACAAAGTCAAACAACCAAACACCAGTTATTTATTATAATACCACCCATTGAAAAGATAGTACCAAAGAATAATATTGAATCCGCATAAAAATATAGTTAATATTAAAAACAGCACAGTCAGAGAAAATATAAAATCACATAAACCAGTCACAACCACCCACCAGACACATATTATATAAATAAAATTATACGCTCCTATTATTATAGTACTAAACATCTCATCTTTAAGAGTAGAGATAACTTCTCAGCAACACTAAGCCTATTTATAAGTCGTGCGAGCCACCAAAGACTCGCTGTCAGTGATTTCTTGTCATCCCCTATTCCCTTATTCCAATGAAGTAATTAACTATAATAACGCACCACACACCCGGTACATTTATTTTATCTCATAATAATGAGCTTAATTATTAAAATATCCTATTCACCAGAATATTTAGTTGTATATAATAGTTTGAATTACAAAGTTCATAATTCATCAGGTAAAGTTTTCGAGTTTTTTAACTTTGCTGTATTTATTTCAATTAAATGCCTTTAAATTATTTACGTTAATACTTCACTGAACAGTGCATTATTATATAACTAACCCTGTTTAAGAATAATATAAAAAATGAATTTATACAATATGTTCCTCACGAGGGTTCAAGGTAGTAGAAAGACTGTCAAGAGGTTTTGCTAACATTAACAGATGTATAGAGAATTAGATGCAAACGTCATAGTATTTTAGAGCTATCTCAACATGGCGTTAGACTTTATATTAATTTGTAATCTTATTTTCTTTATTCAGCATATTATATGCACACAAAGTGAGGTGAATGGTGATGCCTATCATTGGGTCTCCAGGTCAGAGCTCGTGCTGAACTCAAGTCGGTCCAGATAAATTCATATTATAACGGATGGATGAAAAAGGGGACTTTTGAAATTATCAATGCGCTACAGTGCCTACCACACACGTCACGTCGCAGCCACTACACTTCCATACATTATGTATCGTCAGCGTCCTCCAAAAAGTCTTCAAGGGAACATTTTTTTATTTCAATATTATGTACCTATAACTTCATATTTATTTCACTTGGTCAGTTTTGGTTCAATAGATGATGAACACGATAATATAAAATGTATTAATATAGGTATTTAAAAAATGTTTTAATTTATTAAAAAAAAATTAAATAAATATAATATTGATATGAAACGTATAGATTACCTGAATAGGTGTGGAATATGTAATAAGTATTTCAGAGAAAAAATAGTTTAAAAATCGCCCATCGCTTGAGTAATTATGTAAAATATTTTCTTGACAGCTTTTTTCTCCAATTCAGTTGTAGTTAATATTCAAAACCTAATCAAAATCTTTTTCACACGCTCATAGTTACTTAGAAATGACTTCCACAAATTTCACACTTCTAAAAAATGTGCTTCTAATAATATTACTATATCTGATTAATTTTTGAATTTCAAAACTATTTGTTGATTTATTTAAAGTAAATTAAGTAAATATCTCTAGTATGTACCTATACCACACGTGTCCAGATAATATAAGTTAATATCGAAATTTATTTTTAAAATTGTTTTTGATTAAATGAATAAACCTACTAAAAAAAAATTAAATAATTATGGAAGGGAAATTCTAACAGAACGAACGCGAATGGAGTGGAAATGGTATTTTACGATGTACTATTATTTAAATTTCCACGTTTGTATTGTTGAACCAATATAACTATAGATTTATTTTGATAGCTTGTTGCACAAAACATAATTATTGATCCAGATAATAAATTGATAAAATCATATATGCCGTAAAATAAATTGAAATAAGTCAGGTTATGAAAGTGTTATGTGTTAAAAGGTATATAAAAGTATTACCTATGTCTTATAGGATCAAATAATTAATGTTGACTAGAATTCATGATCAGCTTCCATCATCTTCTTGTGAAAGCTTAGTTTTTATGGTAATATACTTGGTGTCTTTACATTCCGGAAATTTTTAATTATTAACACTTTTTGTGTTAGGTGCATAGTTTATTTTTATTTATTTATTACAGGTCAACATTTTTATTGTAGTACATGGAGGGAGCAACGAGGGCACATAATATTATACTAATGTATAACGAGTTAAAAAACATTAATCAACAAAATACCTTATAGTTTTGTTTGATAAAATGTTAGCATTTGACTACATTAAAAAATGCTGAATGTTTACCCGATTAAATTAAAACATGTTATTTTAAAATTATAATTATTCGAAACTTTTGAGAAGTGTACCTCTAAAATTAATAACTTTTGAATAATAAAAAATATCTGGAAACTAAAAAAATAAACCCACTAAATGTATTTAACATTGATTGAGTTGTCAGTATTCCATAACAATATTAGTAATAATTAATGTTAGTAACCTATCATATATAAGATTAAACTCACTTATTGAAAGTAAGATGAACTTATATTTATAGGTAAAGATTTCATATATATGACGTGTGTGTTTCCTTCTAACTAAGGTTGAAGAAAAATAGTATCGGCCATCTATAATACCTGTACACCTGTAAGCTATAAGTCAATTCGATGAGCTTTAGAAATAGGTAGTCAATATTAAGACAAAAATTAATATGAAAAAATATACAAATATACATTTGTTTTGATAAAGAACTTTTATAACAAATTAATTTATTTCAAATAATTGTTGTTCTTTAAACGGAATATCAATTTATAAGTTTTAAATCTCTTTATATCGTAGTAAGTATACTTCTGTTATGTTACATGTAAGTTTACCTAATAGTTATTCAACTATAGTTTGTAAAATAAGAACTAAGGAAAAAAATGTAAGTAAGATACCTAACTAAAAATATAATGGTATCTACTATCTGGAGCTGGATACTTATAATATACCAATTCATAAATAGGTTATCAGATCCAACGCCGCCGCCAAAACCCTATCTGCCATGTATCCAATATATTATTACGTACAACCATCCTGCACGCGCGTATCCCAAAACGTGCGACAAAGGGAAATCATACTAAATGTTTCTAACATGGTTTTTCATAACTTCAAATGTAGTCTCTTTTAACTCAATGTTTTATTTTTAGTACGAAGCGATTTCATCTATTTGATGTATAACAAGCAGTTTAATGACAATAGATTTTCTTTCAATGATCACAAAAAAAAAAAATTCTGAATCTTTTAAGTGATGTAATAGATTTCTGTGATTTAACAGAATACGATATCCGTCTTGCATTTTTGACTCTATAACAAGTGTATTCTCTGAGTGATAAGCCTTAATAGACGTTGAAATTGGTTCAGATTCTAAAAATAAATGTATTTTTTTTCTGGTTGATCGAGTATGAATGATAGCACGTTTCCCATAAGTCTAAATATGCGTTTTATAAAATCCACAGGTATATTTACAAATTATGAATAGGTTATAATATTAATCACAGGATTTAATTCTTCAGTTATATCGAGTCTAATGTTTTAAAACACGCGAGCCTCGTAATCAATGGTGAAGTTAGCGGAATCGATGAGTTTAGCTGATGTAATTTTGTTGTAATAACATTTTTGACATTGACAATTTATGGAAAATGTATTCATTCGTGGTTTCATACAAATATAATATGATAAATAATGAACTAAATGGTTTAATTAGTCTTTTTTTTTAAATCATAACATAGGAAAACCTATATAATGCTATTGTTATTATAATTTTTATATTTAAAATGTAAAAATATTCCTGGAATCAGTTATATATTCAATTCATCTTTTTCTCCTTAGGAATGAATTTCGCCCGATTTTAAAAACGCCGCTCAAACCCTATCTGCCCCGTATCTAATATATTATTGCGTACGGTTGCCATACCTGTGTGCGCGTTTCCTAAAACGTGTGACGAAAGAAAATCATTCTTTATGTTTTTAAAATGGTTTTTCTTAACTTCATATATAGTTTTAAATATAACCCGTGTTTAAAAAGGTTTTTATTATTCATGTACCATTAAATATTATCTATTATAGTACATCATATATATGACAAAACTTTACGAATATTTATACTTCTGCATAATAATAACTATGTTCAGCAATGAAGATAATAGTTTTCGTTATTTCTGTGAAGTACAAATAAATTGTTTGATTATATATATTTGTTATAAAATTGAATATGTGTATCATGAATAAAATAATTAAAATTTGGACATTTTTTCACGTATATATATTAATATTGAAAAAAAATCAGAATAGTACAGCCTAAGTACTTATCGGGTAGTCGTATCTCTTCGCTCATCTTGGAATAGGTTAGCAACTGGTGACTAGTGGTAAAAATATTAATTATAATTTAGGGAAGTTTAGCATTAAAAAAACAATTTTATGCACCTTTCAAATTATTGGAATTTTTTTAAGTTATGGATACATAATTAATAAATTGTTTTAATGAATAATGATTTTTAACATCTGTTGAATATAGTTACCATTGATATTGAACGAGTATCCTCGTTATAAAATATAAATTCTGGATGCTCAAAGCTACAAATTATATAAAAATATATTTAGAAAATTACTATGCTCATAAAATACATTTTTAAATAGTTCAGCTATTCAAATTTTATAGTGCTGTGATTTTTTTTAATTTATGACCCAGGAGAATATCATATATGATTTATCCATAAGATCTATCTAATAATACATGCATACAAAATAATATAATATATATGGTTGAAAAATGAAGTATTGTAATTATCAAAATTTTTTTGTTTTTAATTTTACAGTGCATTATAATAATAAAAATTGCAAATAGAAAAATTGTATTTATCGACATGATTTAATTTGTATGTGGTATCTAATTATATGGTATTATAAAGGAAGTACCTGTTGAACTTTGAGAAAATATAAATAAATTATATATTATATATATATATGTGAAAACTTTAGGTATTCTTGTAACCGTTTAATTTTGGAACTTAAATGAAGCAAATTGAGATTTGGCATCCTTTAAATTCGCAATAATGGTTTTATTTCACGTCTTTCAATACCATTTTATGTTGACAATGTCATGTCTTACGCTTTAAAATTAAAAAAAGAACAGAAACAAATGTTGAGTTCAAAATACCCATTAAATGTGTTTTTGTCGACATAATGTATATTTCGTACATTTCTTTTTTTGATCTTAACTCCCAATAAATGTCGACGAACATTTGTACTTTATAGCAATATACAATTCTCAGAAAGACGTGTACCAATAGCTATCATTGAAAACGCTTTCTTTATAAACTATACTTTATAACTATACTTTTTTAATAAAAGGCGGCCCTGTTAGGTAGGCTTAAAACAGAGATAACTGTCATTTCTAACTTTCACATGCGATTAGTCATTTTAATTATTGCGCTACGTTTTCAGCTCATATTGTCCCAAGACTTCGCTTTTCCGTCAATATACTATTCACCAAACGAGAATAAATCCAAATTTCGAATTTCAACTAAACTAAAATATTTATAATTTAATTTTAGTTTTTCTATACCATAAAATATATACCGAAATAGTTCGCTAAGACTTAATGGAAACACATTTGGCGTGCATGCTGTGCGTGACAAATGGCGATTATTATTAGGCGTTAACAAATGTTAAACATATAAACGTATGATCAACCTCGTTTTATCCTGTAATTATTCATTCATTCAAATTTATATATTTAAATTCCAAACTACTATATTATTGTATTCGATATTTCAAAGCATTAAATAGGTGTGTCTTATGGTGACGCGAACTTATTTCTTTGAATGAGTCCGTTGCTTGATAAAACTTAAAATATCTATATAATATAACGCTAAGTCCGGTACCTACAATTTTATAATTTATAAATAATATGCAAACATTTTGCATCAACCACAGGATACTTAAATGTTTTCTCTTTTTGGAAATGTGGTATAAAATGTATATAAACAAATAGATAATATTTATGTACCTATTTGTGGGATACTCACCAAGCATTTTTACTACACGCCCGGTGGCTCTGGTGTTGGTGGAGCTCAGGCATGCGGTGTGCCGGCAGTGGGCCGAGCACGTTGTCCTGGACGAGTCGCGCTTGGATTTGTACAGCTTGAGGCCAATGAGTATGTACAGGACGACGATGAGGGTCCACGGAGCCAGGAAGAATAGTACCGAAGACAGTTCGAACGAGTACGGCAGCTTGTTGGCCAGCCCACACGTGGACAGCTCTGGTATGATCGTGCCGTCCTGTTCGCGACCGTACACGAGTCCCATCTGTATGGCCTGCACAAACCAATATGACACGTGGTTATTATCGTACACGACGCAGTGCACTGAAGGTTTGGCGATGAAAGAAAAAAATAGAAGATTACTTAGGCAGTGAATTTATTTTTTATTTGTCACCCTCGACAGCTCTGCCCCCCCCCCCTCCAACGTTGGCACCGCAACACACAACCACGAGTGAAGTTCGTTTCCGCCCGAGTTAAACCTTTTTTGTTTGTCAGAACTTTGTAAATCTCTTTGTGCGTGCGGTTAACCACGAAAATCCCGGGTTACTCCTCGCCCCCACACACCAAAAATGTACGTAAGTAAGTTTTCCGTTAAATCTCGGCAAGACAAATACGATACTATAGCCATGACTTGTTTAAGGGGCATTATCGCAGACTCAAGAGTGCAATTTAAACCCGTTTTGTTGGCGATGTATATGTATATAAATATAGTACGAGTAGGTATACAAAGTAAACCTAAAACAAACCATAAATATTGTTTTTTCATTTCAGTCTATTATAATTTATAATGGTATTACAATAAGTATTGTTTGCGATCGGGAGCAGAATATATAAAAATTATTTGTATCTGTAGATACAATGGAAGTTTTTTCCTATTATTTTCAGAAATAAACATCAAAGCCAAAGAAATTTTCGTGTATTTACCTATATTTTAATAATACATATATAAATTATACCACATAATATTTTATATCCATAATTTAATCAAGAATATAATATTATATCAGACATTTCGATTGCTTTTTCAAACCTCAGATTACGGGTGTAGTCTGCGTTCACTCTAAAAATATACTTTGTTTCTATAGTATAGGTATATTATTTCATTATTGCACATCCGAACTGTAATGTTGTCAATGATTTTATTTCATTATTGTAATCAAATAGTTTATGGGACGCACACAATGAACTATTGAAGCCAGACAAATTGTTAGTGTCTGGACAGTTTCAAAATTCAAATCCTATCATTAGAGATTTCATTACACTGTCATTTTTAGATTATTCTAGTATTTTACTTCAGATAAACAAAATACAATTTTAATAATAATATTGAACGCACCAATGGTACTAACCGAATTAAAAAGCATCAGGATTTTTCATCGTTGAATTATTAGGTTGTATAATATAGATGAAAAATAAATACAGAATTTTCCAGTGGTTGCAGTGACTGTATAGTGATTATTGTTATAAATTAAAAATTATAATACGTTTATTTTACTATAAAAAGTCATAGAAATATGTATACTAACCGTATGGAATTTTTATCAACAATTTACATATATGTAATATTATAACGCTATAACATAAATGCTAATATTTACTATTTTATAATAGTGTTAGGTTTGATAAATATTTCATTTTAAATGAATAGATATCAACTAAAACCATATGCACTGATTATATTTTACTCGTATACCTACACATAATTTAATATACTAAATGCTCCACTCAAAAACATATCCCGGAAAAATGAAAAACCTTATATTAAATAACATAAAAACGATTACAGATTCAATTTTCGAGTACCGTAATTTTGAAATACACAATATACATATAATAATATATATACTTTTCAAATAATTACGAGGGTGTTGACCGGTATAATGCTCCGGACTGTGAAGTTGTCTGACCATGTCCATTACTCTGTTTGTATTTTACCGGAATGAAATAACATAAAACCGAATGATGGCTAACGCAAACTGAAAAATGCTTTTAAATTTTTTTCATTTAACGTAGAACAAATGATAATAATATCAGTTGTATGAATGGCATCTGTATACATTATTCTTCCATATTATTATGATGTGAATTTGGAAGTCTAGTTATCACTTATTAGTCGCACCACATGGATAGAAAATGTCGTGTACAGTGTGCTTCAAAGCTTTCTCTCAGCAAGACAACAGCTATAAGAACGCAGAATATTTCTTATTTTTCGATGCTTATTTTACTAAATTATAATTTTTAAATATTTGATAGTTGAACATCCCTGGTGATCCCAGCAGGCGCTTGAAACACAAACCCTCCAACCCATCAACTCCCTCAGCGCTTGTACTTATTGTAAAAAAAATAAATTTACAGATTGTATAAATAAATTAATAATGTGACAAAAAAAAAAAAATGATAATAATATTTAAAATACAGGACTTTACTCCCCGCACGAACAGAATATGCTACACGCGTTATATACGCCGTGATATTATAATGTGTCCGTCCGAATGTCCGATCATTTTATTATTATCTACATCCAATATTTAAATACGTAATATATTATGTATTTGCTTTGTATCGTACGTCAATACTCGGTTGGGGGTAACGTTTGCCATCATAGCTAAGCCGTCGTCCACTCGCTCGTGGCTGGGTCAGTGTGGCAGAGTGTATCAAGTGTGTCAAGTGGTCGTTCAGATTTAATCCCACCACTGGAAAATGAATAAAATATAATAGTTTAAAACTGACCGGTCAACTATACTTTTGGCTGAAAAAAAAAGATAAGTCTGCACGTTGAAAATATAATCCAAGTATCTCTAAGTTGATTGTTTTACTTTAAATAATTTGATTTAGAGTATTGAAAAAAAGTTTACGGAAACAATATTTGTTGTATGGCACACGTATGACGTATAATATGATCTATTACTTTTAAGGATAACGAAAAACCATCAGTAAACTAATATATTTTTTCCGCTTGAATAATTGGATATAGCAACAAAGAAAAGTTTGTTGAAAACTTATCTGCCATAAAGAGCCACGTGAAACAAGTCAAGTAACTTTGAACAGTGATGGATATTTCTGAGCAAACGTGTCGACGCATCCCTTGGTATTTTTTGTATTTTTGATGTGACATACTAGACAAGACGTAGTACAGCAAAAAATGAATAAAAATATTTCAACAATAGTCGCACAAACTTAAAGGTAATGGAAATCAACTTAAAGAAATTGTACTTTACTATAATAGTAGGCTTAAATGTTTATTCAGGTAATCTTTATAAGCACAGGGCATTTACAACAGTAGGTACAAATGTGCAATTCATATTTCTTTTATCTTTGTATAAATGTTTGTTTTTTATCAAACTCATTATAATCTATGTAGGTATTGTCGGTTAATGTCGAGAAATAAATGAACCAACTATAATGGTTAAACTTTTAAGTTTAAAATACGGAACAGTTTATAACAAAATCATTCATTTTATAATATTATGAAGAGGATTATTTTAATAATGTTACGAATGAACAAAATGTCTGGAAGTCATTATTTATAAGTGTGTTAAGGATATATCATTATGATGATCATAATAATTTTAAGGTACCTTTAATATGATTAAAATCATGCGTGAAGGTATAAACGAGTATAATATATTTTAATTCTTTTATTTTTATAAGTCTCAGAATCTTTAAAAGGGACATAATATTTTAGTAGACATGTTATGTATATTATTATATATCTACATTATTTTTAAAATGTAATCGACATTTAAATTGTTTAAAACAATTCTAAATAGGGAAGTGATTATTTAAACAAAAACCATGTCGTAAATCATTAAGGTATCATTTTTATTTAAGGTTAAACTTTTATATTACTATTACTATTCCCCGTGATTTTATTTATATTTGTTGAATGAAATTTATTTAAACAATTTTATGCTCACTCAAAGGATTTGGCGAATACGAAAATTAAATTTCAAGACACTAAAACAAAAGTTAGAATACTATGGTCAGCCGATAATAATAATTACAAACTTTGGTAGAGAGAGCTATAATTATTACTTAATCAGACGAAAATTGTGCTCACCTAGTAGATTTGAGTGTCGGAATATAAACTAAGTGTTTTGGTTTTCTACGGATAGTAGTAATGGTTTGAAATACAATGTGCACGTAATTTACATAGTAGGTAAATACTGAGGCGAGAGAGGAAAATTTCATAATTTTATGGGCTCCAATGTTTATATTGTTTATAACAATTATATATTAAATTCATGTTTAATAATATATACATAATATTTTATATTATGATATTATATTATAATGTACGGCAATGATGTGGTCGATTCTATTACACAGACGTAACATAGCAGGTACCTACTCTAATATAGTAGTTCAGACTTTCCCAAATTCAGTGTACCTATAATATGTGATTCAATATAATATTTACACTTTCAAGGGGCATTTTACAAATCGAGTTAACTTAAGCTGACCTACACGAGTAAAATATACCTACTCATTAGTAAGTATATTATTTTATACAATAACGTGGAATTAAAATGCAAATTAAGTTTGAATACATTTAAAATAGATCACTGTATTGGCTGGTGTTTAAAAATATAATATACATATATGTATAATGTAAGTAGGTATATGTTTCCATACAAAAAGGTTCGAAATTATTATCTACATATGTAAACGACCCTTACAAAATAATTCGCAGGTCGAAATCTGGTGTCACTTCAAAGGCTATAAGATCGCTGCTATCTAACTTTTGGCATCGTTAAAATTAACATCAATACATATTCAACTGTGATTTGCTTGCATATTATTATATTGACTTTAAGGCTATTATAATGTAATAGCATTAGGTCGAACATGTCGAATACAAAACCCTGTACGTGGAAATGCACAAGGTTTCGATTTGGTGTCACTGCTCGAAGGAGATTTTTCATCGTATAGTGAAATGATAAGTCTGGAAACATTATTGTTTCAGTGCATAAACTGTTAAAGTTTTAAAAGGTTCATGCCTCGTCTTAATGAAACAATCAGATTCTCTTGATAAAATTAGGAACAAAGTTGAGACCATCGCTGTAATTTATGGTTCTAAATGTGAACCGCATTTAGAAAAAGCAGATAGTTTTGGTTCTAAAACGTTAAATAAACCGAGAACAGTTTACCATAAAATACAGAGCATTGCTTCTTTATGTTGGTTAATTCAGACTTTTATTTTAACTACTATAAACAAAACTAAACAACTGTCATATTTTATTTTCATTATTTTTGTTCAACCCATTGAAATAATAGACATATCAATTATTATATTGAATAGTTTTTGTTCTAAATAGATACAGTTTGGCATAATAAACATTTTGAACGGAATTGATTGAAAAAAACATTTCATTTTTCTTAAATATTTAAAGAAACAATTTATAACTGTCAAATCATTGACATATTATCGATATTCAATTTATTTTTTAAATACATGTATAATATATCGGAAAATTGTGAGATGTACAAATTATGTGAAATAATCTATTAGCAGTTTTTTAGTTATACAAACTAATAATATTTATTTTATTATATTAAATAAAACATACACGGTGAAACTGAAACACTTAACCAACTTCTGTGATGAAAACTGACATCGTTTTCATGGCAAATAATACTTTGAGAAATGTTTAAATTCAATAGGTAAAATATTATAATTTCAATAATTTTATTGTTTTTTTGTGATGATAAATAGAGAATATTATAAATAACTTTATTGTTTTCAAAGTTTATGTCAGTTTCCTATTTAACGATTTAAAACGTAATTTTGTCTTGTGATGATAAAATATTATGGCCATACAATACAAATGTTATTAAATCGAATGAAGTATAATATGTGGTAATGAAGTGTATAATAATATTATGAATGTTTATCGAGTTCTAAAATTCTGCGTCGCGTACTTTTGTTGTAATAAGAACTTTATCTGTTCAAATAAGTAAAAACAAATTTATTTCGAGACATCTAAATTAAACAAAATTAGGGCAAAAAGAAAAACGTCAGGAAAGTAATTTTTTTGACACGTCCGTGACTACGGTTACATCTCGATTAGTAAAGTGCGACCACTGGCACAGATTCGTTGAACAGAGAAAAATATGCACAGGACGAATCACAAATTATGCTGATAATTTCAACAGCTCGTTATGGTCTAGTGGTTACTATATTATGTGATCAAAAATAAAGTGAATAAATCTAGATAATTTTAAGTCGTGTGCAAGAATTTATGGATATTACGATGTTATATTAATATGATAAAATAAAAAAAAAATGAAAACCGAAAGAATATATTTACTTGCATTTTGGCAAGTACACGGATTTCTACAACCATGATGTCGTTATTCATTATATCTACCAAAAACGGAAGATGAATTTTATAGATTTTGATTATTTTTTTGTCGTGTTTACGATATTCTATTACGTTATGGTATTCTATCTGTCGTCAGCTATGTATTTAGATAACTCATATATCGAACTGTCAATGTTTGCCAACGTTGATCAAACAACAACATCGACAAATACAGTAAAGACAACTTCAAAAAATAACAATGATCCAAAAAGGTCTGGACAGGGCCTGGATCTTAACAACCGGTGATTGTACTAAAATTCACCCATTTTCATTGAGTTAACTGCAAAATGTAACTTATTTCATCATAAAATTAGATACCCCTTAAAAAGGGAGATTACTCCGTTCACAGTCCACAGATACATTTCATATTTTCATACCTATAATAGGTATATACATATATTCTAACAACATAAACTTTTTCATTAGCAGGATGTACACAAATATTCGTGTGGTATTCATTCGATTAGTATTTATAAATATTTAATTAATTTATATTTTGAATTTATAATAATTGCGAGTCTTAATAACTCGTATCTCGAGGAAATACAAATAAATTCGACTTATGTACCTCAAACATAACTTAAAAACACTCCAAGGGGTGAGAAAAAATTCAAGTTATCAAGACTCAACTGTATATTTTAAAGATAGGTACTTAATATAATTACTGGTTATTATAAAAAATATTGCTATTAAATAATATTAATATTTAAAGTGTAGAAAAAAAACCTATTTATTATACAGTAAAATATAATAAAATAGTGCACTTGATATTATAATATTAAAAAGTATCTTATAAATTAAACAGATTCTTTTTACAAAAGTATTTAAATAATCGTAGATCGTCACAATTGTTGGGCAACTTTAGTGATTTCAAAAAATTGTTGAATTTTTAGTAGTTTTAGCTAATAAAATTGGTATAGATTAATATCTGAAAATGTAGTGCACGTTTTATTATATAGTTATATAATATTGACCAGACATAAAGTTCCTTTTTATTTCTGTAGAAAATGAAGAAAATGTTGTTTTGATCAAGTATTTTAAGTTAAAATTTATGTGAAACTCGTTTTTGCTTTTTTTTGATGATGAAAATGATAAAACATACTTTGTTTTTAGTTAGTGAATCTGTCGCTAATGTATACGCTATAAGAGAAAATACTTAAATGTATACAATTTATGCCCAGGGACGAGTCTCCAGTTTCACCATCCTAGATCTGGTCATGAGTCCTGATGCAGTTAAAGGCGGCAATCCTTGGAAGCCGTATACATTATGTTCGCATAATTTTATAAAATTACGGTTCATTACTTTTCTCCTCTCCTCTCCTCTCCATCCATGTCAATAAAGAATAATATAATATCGGTAAAAAATTCCAACTTCCAACCGGGTTATTGTCGTTGTTCAATTTGCACGTAGTGATTTAATATTAACGTTTGTGAATAGGTATAATGCGTAAATATCTTTAAATGTCTTTTGATTTAGCAACAAAACAAACTCGACAAATCGGAAACGTTGTACACCTTCGTATTTCATTTGAAACCAATGGCCACCAAACTTTCAATTGCCCATGGCAAAACAATGCAATATTATAAGATCAGTAAGAACACCGACAAAAAGAAGTTTTACATGAAATGTAGCATTAAGTCTGCTCAAGCGTTTGGGTATAAGCCTTGGAGCTTTTATTGTAAAATAAGAAATTTACTCTTCGAATGAAATACACTTTATTATAACGGTCCACATAATATAACTTGTGCGAATGTGTTTATTATTATTATTTGTTTTTTATCACTGAAAGTAGTAAGCCATTGCCTCGAAAATGGATTATGTGTTATGTTCTAACCAACTTCTAAAATTAATATTATATTATAGGTACCTACATATAAAAATTATGTGTTATGTGTTAAACCTTTTTTATGCCAAGGTTACAGTGAACAAAATATACAAATGATTATTTTTAGTAAGATAATATTTGTATTATTTTCGTATATTCTCATTACACCAGACTTATTACCTAAATTATATTGTTTATTATTATATACCAATATTATACTAAAATCCCAAACTTATAATATTACTACCTACTTCTGAATATAATTATTACCTATAGGTATGAAAAAACTTAGATGGTATAGAACTCCCGAAAACAATTTTTGAATTAAATATGTAACTACTTGAAATATTTTTGTAAAATGCATAAACCTATATTATATAAATATTAAATATATAATACTATGTACGAAAATATACTTATTAATCTAGCAGTTCTACTTACTGGCTACCTGTGCTCTAGATACAACAATTATTCAGTAAAAAGTGTAATTTTATACGAATATGATGTATGTACCTTTGTACCTATTAAATATGTAGGTAATTGTTTATGATAATTTAGTTTTTTCATTTTTTTTTGTGCAATGAAACCAATGTGTAAACCAGTAATTTTTTTGACCGATTAATTTTTTGGAATATTTTTGTGCTTTACGAATTATTATTGGCATCGATAAATATTTAATTTAAGTTAAAATCGCTTATATAATATGGGAGTTATTACTATTTAATTTCTAAGCTTGTTGAAACATTTACCTGAGGAAAAGCAAGTGTCAACGCTATGACCCAAATGATTAATATGTATTTAAATGCTCTCGGCAGACTGGATTCTGTGTGTGATATAAACGGATGACAAATTGCAACATATCTTTCAATGGTAAACGCTGTAATCGTCAAAACAGTAGCATTCGTCGACGTCTCCGCTGCAAACCCTCTGATTATGCAAAACATCTCTCCAAACACATATGGATACCTAAAAAATACCAGAAAATAATAATTATAATGCATTCCCATAATTTATCAAATTAGCTTATTGTAATAATTATGCAATGAAGATTGTAATATTATTATAATGTTAGAAACGCGTATGTATATACATATTTTTTAATAATTTAAAAAATAAACGATTTTATCCCTTCATATCATAATACGTTATTTTTATTATAACAAATAGATACTATGAAAATATTAAATAGTGATGTACTAGTGCATTCTAAAAATACGATACTAGCCAGTCGAACGGGCTGAGATTTTGTTGACGTGTGCTTGTGGTTATTTGTAAGAGAATTTTCAATTCCTAAAAATCAAATCCCTCAAGGTTAATCGTTAGTTGTAATATTTATTTTAATTTAGGTACATATTATCTACCTTTGTAATAAACTTAAGTAAAAATAATGAAGATTTATTATAATGTTGAACGTTATAAAGCGTTATTCATCAATAAAATGTATAGGTCATTAAATATTGCACTATAAGTAAATTTAAATATTTCATTTATTGCCAGGACACTTTCCAAAATGTAGTTGTCTATATTTTCCAAATTTCTAAATAGAAAATTTGAAAAAAAAAATTATAATAATTTACAAATTTCATACAGTCGTTAGAAACTTACACATTACCAATATTATATTAAATTCGTAATATTGTACATTTGTACACCACGGTTCTTCCAGCGAACAAAATTAAATTTAAATCGACACACTCCTGTTTGTATTATGTACCTTTATATAACATCCGTCCACAGAATTGATTCTATATAATATTATAAATTATAATAAAATAAATATTTATGTATAGGTACCTACATTATTAATTTATGTTTATGAAAAGAGCTCAACAGATAATATTATGTAACGATGCATGGAAGGACGTTTTACTTTACAAGGTTATACACTTATACATACCAGTCTTTGTATGATTTGGAATACCATACAATACGCAAGAACTATCCTAAATATATTAATGACCGTTTAATAAAAATACGATCAACCTTCTTAAATGGTAGTAAAAATTCGAATAAATCTGATATATTTCAATATTATATATCATAATCATAATTATCGGTTGTAGCGTATATGAATGGTAATAAATCTATTTCTCGATTGTTTTATAGTTTTTTCTAGTGTTGTTTAATATCCTTCGTACGAGACCGTCAGTATAACATTTTATAAATATTTATTATCCTGTGGTACCTAACGAGTATAAAATATTAATTTAAACTTGGTTTTTGGAAAACGTATAATATTTTTTATCACTTATTTTTGAACCCAAATACACTCTAAAGTTTTTGAAATATTGCAACATTGCCACGTTGGTCTTAAAAGACATTGTTAAGTTTTTATTCTTATAATTTAAAATCAAATTAATTGATTTAAACCTTCTCATATTATAATAATGTTAGTGATATTTAATCTTTTGGATTGTATACGATACTGATTTATGTAATAAATAAATAATAGTAAAGGTTAACGTAGTTAGCTATATATTTTAATTAAAATTCAAGCGTCAAAAATTTGTATATTAATATAATATATAGGTACAAAAAAAACTAATTAATTCTTTTGTGAATTGAGCTCAAAAATATTTTTAAAAAATATTAATAAAAACATAAATAAAAAAAAAATGTTAAAACAATGGTAACATTCTCTAGGTAAAACTATAAGTTATATTAAATTTGATAGGTTGCTTTTGAAATATAATGTACATACCTACACAACTATTTTTTGACATAGGTACCTATATTAAAACTATTTAAACAATAATAAATTACTTTATTTAGATACCTCCTACTCAATTTTTTAAATAATTAAACAAATATAAATTTTTATTTAATTTAAGGTATGTGTTTTAATTACTACTCATTTTGAATATTTTCACGATAAAGGCGTGGTAAATAACCTTTTGTTTTCCTAAATGTTATTATAAAAAGAATCGTCTTTGTGCCTTTACGCGTGGATAATCATTTTCGTATCATCAGCTGTTGTTTGTAAGACATAATACCTCTTCATCCGATTTATAGCTTTCAATTAACATAAATTACTCCATTTTTTGTGTTCTAAATCCACTATAGGTATTAGGTACCTACCTATTATATGGTCTACAGAATGCCAACTTTTGGTTTTTATTTTACACCTGGAACGGATGTAATCTTATAAGATGTCTTCTTCGTATACGTCATTGGAGGACACATACGCACCCATACACATCCCACATTAATTATATATTTTTAAAATGTCAAAGTTGCTCAACGTCAGTATGTGATTAATTTAAGTTTATATCAGACGATTTGCAGTTATTCGAATTAACAATGCAATGTGTCCCCGAGGCACTGTTTTATAAGTTTTTCTCGGTCAAGAACGAGAATGTTTTATTATCATAATATTATTTTGTAACCATTATAATATTATTATCCTTATTCTTTATAATATACAATTATTATTTGTTATTCTCCAAGCATTCCCTACGGAAAATTTATCATCTCAGAATGTTTTATAATTTTAATTAAATCAAATGCACCTACTCATATACTTTTTAAATATTATTATATTCAATTCAAAGTAAATGAATATATTTTCCTAAAAATACGATCATTTTATATTTGTTTGAAAATTAAATTAACGGAATTTTAAGCTTGTGCTATAATATGCATCATTATCATAGACTTAATTTTGATAAAAAAATTATGGTTTCATTTGACACGGTTTAATTATTTGTACATAGTGTTGTCCTGCATATTATGATGCTGAAATAGATGTTAATTGTTTATACTAGTTTTTCATTATTTTTTAATAGCTGCAATTCAGCTTAAAGTCGAGGTGTCGTAGATCTCGCATATATTATGTGCTCTAAATCGATCAAATAGTTTCGATTTGACGGCACAAACAGTTAAAAAGTTATTTATTAAAGATATAAGAAAAATTAATATATTATGATATCAGCATCTACTACAAGCATTATTTGTACGGTGATTTTCTCACTGTGCGACCCACCGTCCACCGCAGTCAACTGCAGACTGATAACACCTCAGACAAAGTTCGTACATAATGTTGTAATCGGTAATCGGTATTGTAATAACTAATAATTAAGACTAGGTTAGGTTATATGCATTTGCATGTTTTTTTCCTTACCTAAGTTCAAATTGATTGGTTAGGTTAGGTTTGATTGGTCGTCAGATTTGTCCACGATTTGGCTTATTCTCGTTTAAATAGAATCATTTTTTTTTCCATAATATTTTGAATATAATGCATATTATAATTGCATATTTATAGATTTTTGAGATTTTGATTTTTTTTAACTTAAATTTTTAAATTTTCATGATTTATTGTTAATTTTTAAATGGTATTTATTTCACAAAATCGATACTTTTTGGTTTATTTGCATCGGTAATAACCATCCAGTCATTATAACCGATATATTTACTGGAATTATTGTATCGTATATTCCGATGTTATAGACGATCGAAAAAAGAATGCCGTTGTCATGAATAATATAAATAATGACGGACATATTCGGCCAGTAATGTGTCAAAAAATATAATTTGACGTCTTTGTAGTATTTTACGTTTTTATGTATTTTCGGGACAAAGTGTTCGGAACATTGTTGAACATTTTTAGAAATATTAATAAAAAAAACAAAATAAGTTTGTTTAATTGTTAAAAAAAAAGAAAAGAATAACATGCATATGTATAAAAGTAACGCGTGTGGGGCAGTACGCCAAAATAAAAGGCGAGAAAGTCTACTGGGACATGCGCTCCGAAATTGAAAGTAACGAGTTTTGTTGTATAATAATATTGTGAAACAACAGGGCTTTTGTGTACAGACATATTAAAACTAATAATAATTTTAAACCAATGACCTAACCGCGAAAGTATGTACAGGCAACATTGTTTTATCACTTTTATCCTATACATGTGTCATTTATATACATTTTTTAAATTTTTATATTTTTTTATTATTAATTTTACTATTTTAATTAATATGGTATAATATTATAAAATACAATATTAATTTAAATAATAATAACGTAATAATATTAAATTAAGGTCACCAATATACCATTTTTAATGAAAAAGTATTCCTTGGTAGTTATTTTGGCTAATGTTTAAGACGTTTAAGTACTTACATGATTTAATATATAAATCAAAGATGCCAAAATTTGTATTATTATTATTGTCCATTTTAGATTCTGAGAAAAGAGTAGCAATATTAATTTAAGTGAAGTATACATTTATATGTTTCACACTGTCTAAGAGAAGTATACATTTTAGTCATTAGAACATAAATATAATTATGCGACCGTTTTATCGTTGTTAATATTTATTGAACGTATAAGTCAAAACTGACGTGTTCGGCAATAAATCGAATAACAATTTTAGCTCCACCTACAAATGGTGCACTCAAAATAATATTTTACTTTAGCAAACACAATGAATAAATATTATCATTCTTGTAAATGGGCTGTGTAACGTTTTCAAAATATTACGTGAAGTATACTGTATAACTAATTGAAAACTACTCGTAAATAAGACTCACTCACTATAATTTATACGTAAGTACTACGCACTGTAAGGTTTTTAAAAAAAATAATTTTTCATTGATCTAAAAAATACATTGGGAACTTGGCTATTAATATATATTTTACATTTAAGAAATTACATCAAGTTTATATATATATATATATATAAAAGTGTACATTTTAGATTCTGAGCGAAGCGATGAATGTATTGATTTTACAATGATGTGTGTTTTTTTTTATTTTTTTTTTTGTGTCTGTCATCACCTTTTAGGACAGTAAAAGTGCTTGAATTTTCTTCAACAGTAACTTTTCTGATAGGAAAGTGAATCTAGTTGGTACTTTGGGGGATCAAAAGTAAAAATTTCCCAGTAGTTTTCAAAAGCGACGTGAAAAACAAAAGAAAAATTAAGGAAAAACGGGAATTTTTACGCAAAATCTGTTTTCGAGAAAATAGATTTTGGTTTTTGGTGTAACTCTAAAACAAATGACCGTAGGGACATGAAATTTTGACTGAATGTTTATATTAGCATTTCCTATACACCATAAAATTTTGAAAATATTTTGACTCTTTTTGAGCTGTTTACGGACATTGTCAGTTTTCAATTTTTTTAGTTTTTTTTTCTATAAATATCAATAACATTTTACCTGTTGAGTAAAAAAGCTTGAAAATTTAATAGAAGGCTCCTAGGTTATTGTTTCAAAGGCAGATGAAAAAAATTAAAAATTCTTAGTCACAGTTTTTTTTTATAAGCATTTAAAGTTCAAATTTTGACAAAATACGGAAAAATCACGAAAAATAGCAAATTATTTTGAGTTGAGAATTCATAAAAATTTTTTTTTTTAAATCTAAGATTTGAAAATGTAATATAAGATTACTCATAAGTTTGTCTACCTTTATCAAAAAAAAATGTCTAGAAGAAACTTAAATTAAATTTTTATGAGCGTCTGAAATTTATATTTTTACAACATTTGATATTTACTCGATTTCTCATGTAACAATTTTCTTAATTTATTGTAATTAAAAAACGAATGACTGTAGATACTTGAAAATTTCACTGAATGTTTATATTAGCATTTTCTATACACCATAAAATGTTGAAAATATTTTGACTCTTTTTGAGCTGTTTACGGACATTGTCAGTTTTCAATTTTTTTAGTTTTTTTTTCTATAAATATCAATAAATTTTTATTTGTTGGGTAAAAAAGCGTGAAAATTTAATATAAGACTCCTGATATATCGTTCTAATAGCAGTTGAAAAATATTAAAAATACGTAGGCACAATTTTTTTTTATAAGCATTTAAAGTTCAAATGTTGACAACATTTATCAAATTTATAATTTATTAATTATTTTGTAGTTAAAAATGTATAAAATGTTTAACTTTTATGGCTAAGGATTGAAAATTTAAAACAAGGCTTCACGTAAATAGGTTATATATAAATTACTTTATTCACAATAATATCATCAAATATACTTGGTAAAATCATAGGCTGACTGACCGTTTTCGCTCAGAATCGTTTTTCTTATACAATGATATTATATCATTGAATTCAAATTTAAGACCATCCATTACAGTGACCCACTTTTAACCTACTGTACAGCAGAGCGACATCCACTTATCCACCTTTTTTTTTTTTTTAAATTAAAGTATTTTTGGTTGGACCTGATTGGTTAGGTTCGAATTATTGTAATTTTGAGAAACATATATGTAGTAATGATCACTAATTTATACGTAGGTACTACACTCTGCATGATTTATGTTCATGGATAACAAAAATAACATGTTCAATGTTGTACAAATTATTGTAGGTTTAAGGGTTTAGAAGATAAGTCTTATTTGTAAAAAATCGCTTAGAACAATAACTAGAATTAATGCAAATAATAATTTAATTTGCCCAGTATAATATTAAATATAACAATGATAATTTGTCTGACATGATCTGCACTTGCACATTTGTTTTTAATGTTCACACTACTATAATAATAATAATAATAATTGATAATATGATATATTTATCTCTTCCTATAAATATTATAATATTATCACCATCACGTCAAGGTCAGGTAGTCGACAACGGTAACACGGTTCCGGCGGTCCCCGCGGGATTATGGCTGACATGTAGTCGACAAATGTTATATTGTGTATCTTTACTGGTCTAATCGGTTTTGGACGCACTGTTTTGATTTTCATATTATGCGGTTGTTCAGTTAAACGCCTTTTTTTAACGGTGTATTAGAAATTTGTTTTCGTTTATTTTTAGCAAAGTAATTGTGGTTTTTCCCAGGAAATCATCGTCAACGCAGTAACGATTGTTTCAGTGGCAAAAATCGGGGGTTGGGGGGGATAGCGACCCCTCAAAAGTCCGTCAGGCCCCCTCCGTTTTTAGTTTTGTAGGATCGAAGACCCTCCGCTCACATTGATGCTAATAATGTTAGCCCTACTGAAATTTTAATGGATTTCCGCCTATGGATTGTTTATGTTTATACTATAACTATTATAATATTAAATTATAAACATTATTCTTATAATATACAGTTATTTAGTTATTAGTGTTATTATAATAATATTATGTATAATTTTCGTAATTATTTTTCTTGTTTATAAACGAAAATAATACGATGAATTCACATCCTAATATTATTTCGTATGAATATTAAATATTATTCATTGCCACTGGTATAAAATATTTGTGCATTTAATTATTGTACCTATATTCATCATCCAAAATATACTAAATAATAATAACAAGTGTGTATGTAGCGATTAAATAACCATATCGCTCTGGAGGACGACGTAAACACTCAACATAATATTGTAGAGTTCTACATTGTAGACGACCGACGTAATCGCTGGAGCAATAATTATTACGAGCGGATTCCGGGAAACGCGCGTCGAATACTACGAGGTAGTAACTCAACAAGATAGGTAATAATAATATAATGGTCGAAAAAAAATGGGGGGGGAGGGTGGTTTCAACCATCTAGTCGAGCTAATGATAAAATCCGCTTAAGTAAATACCTCTATATGTATAATAGGAGTACTCATATCATATTGTTGTTATATAATGTGTGGAAACTACTACTGCCGTCTGTGAACAACGAAATGGTCGGCCAGTGTGTGTGGCTTTGTCGGCAATTAATGATACACGATAGGTAAACTTACCATAATATCTGTATGGACTCGCAGGGTATTATAATTTATAATAGGTACTAGTGTACTACGTTACACCCATTTATAATATTATATTAATATATTATTATCATTAATACGCGGTGCGACGGCTACCTAGTACCTGATTATATATCATAACACTGATACCTACCCTATAATTATTATAGCTGCAGCCATAGTATAGTGGTTATGGTTTAGCCCAGTATATTAATTAACTATTATCTATTGAGAAAAAAATGTTTTCCCGCCAATACGAAAATGCGCGCCTGGACCGCGGTTATCATACCTGGACCATGTTTGGTAAATCTCCTGCGGCAATCCGGACAACAGCAGCAGCAGGTCGGACACGGCAAGACTGAACAGATAGTAATTGGTGGCCGTGTGCATGTACTTGTTTCGGGCGATCACTATGCACGTGCTCACGTTGCCCACGATCCCCGTGGCAAATATCAGAGTGTAGATGAGCGTCACGGGCACGACGACCGGTAGCGGATCTCTCCTCGGGCCCCACGGGTCATCGTGTCGACTGTAATTGTTGCCGTCGCTATATTTAAAACCAGAAACAAGGTTAGACAATCAAACGCGCTGATATATTATTATAAATTTTAATTGTACAATTTTGTTGCTAGTACTTCTCAGATTGATACGGATGGAAAAGGACTCAATAACACATAGGTACTCGTATAACACATGTTTTACTTAGTAACTTTTATTAACAGTATAAATTATCAGCACTTGACAACCACATTGTCAGACAGTGCAAAACAGAGAAACACTTACTTACTGTAAGTGTGTTTTATGCATAGACCTATAAACTAATGGACTGCGTTTTCCTCACCACCTAGGCAGCACAGGGTGGCGTCGATAAGAGTGAGTGAGAGAGAACTATATTGAGGGGGATCATGGAGTAGATTTCGTCGCTAAAATCGTTTACTCCATGCAAATAATTCGTTATAAAATTAAGATTTTGTGCTATGTCATCATAAAATTAAAATTTAAATAGTAGGTACCTACTTAAATATTAAGTTTTGTTTCTACATTCTACATATTTTTTCAAATGAAAACAACAAATATATTGCGGTAATTAGTTCTTTATTGATGTTGAAACAAAATTATTTTAGTTAAGTGTGATCTCAATCTTTTTTTTGGGTTGACTTTGTTAATTATTACAATAATGTAATCTAATTTTTATGTATTTTTGTATGATGCATTTAACAATTTGTAATAAATGGTGATTGTGATAAAATATGAGTATTTAAACATGAAAATAATTTATTGATATTTATTTCAAACATGGTTTTTATTATTAAAAAATCTATTAGGTTTCCTAAATATTTAGTGACTTAGTTAATTCTAGACACAAATATTTTTTTACTTATCTTACAAATTTTTATGACGTCAACTGATGGTTTTATTAGTCCTCCTCTATTTTTTTTATGCCAATAAGTTGTTTAGATTTATCTTCAAGAACATCACAATAGAATTAAGATGTGACAGTTAATGAATTTTTTAAAAATGTTCTACCACAAAACCTGAAATATATTGAATGATATCTTCTTAATATGTATATTGTATATATTTCTTCTGAATCATCTTGTTATTCATTATCATCGGCAAAACTTTGTTCTACCTCTAAATATCCAAAAAATTTTCTTTTACAACCTTTTTACCACTTGAAACCTTTTAAATACTGATTGAATCTTGTGGGGCATAATTAGCATTTTCAAAAACTGACAATTTAGTATATGAACCAGTTATTGCTTGCAAGTAGCTTCAAACTGTGCTGCTGTTGGATTATTATTGAAACCTCCTCTTAATCTTATTGCAGAAAATAGCATTTCTAGATGGCCTTGTGAAATTGAATATTAAAGAATAAAACTTATTTGTCCAGTTTTAATTACGTTTTCGTATAATCTACTCATACTCTGAAGACACACAATTAGATCATTAAAACCTGTTTTTCGTGGAGATGTGAGTATGTTTAAATGGTCTCTGCTTTGTAATGATTTTAAATAAGTTATAGATGAATTAATACAATTGTTCACATCATCCTCATGTTCTTAAAATAATGGTTTCTTGTACTTAAGTTTGTTTGAAAATGTCTAGTGTTTAGATAGTCAAACACATAATTTATTTTCGACGAAATGTGATTGTTGCATTGAAATTTTCAAGTTGTTAAATAATGTATATAAATATACATTCACCAATTTGATTGGTTTTAAAGAAGTGCTATCAAAAAAATTGAGTTTAGCATCAACTTTTTCCAATTTCATATTTGGCCATTTTTTTTTGAACACACTCTCAGTCGATACTGATCTTGGCGCACCTTAGTCAATCTCCATGTTTAAATTCCTATTATTAATTTCAACTGAAATTAATTCAGGGGGTATGTGAGTATCGGGTTTCATATTAAACAAATTAAATTCATCTAAGACTCGAACTTGGTTGCCATTAATAACTTCTAAATTCCCTATCAACTTTTTATTTTTACATAATATAGTTGCCCAATGCTCCACCTTAAAACAAATTTTACTCTTATATGGCTTATACTTACAATTGGTGAAATTATTATTTTGCTTACCACAGTGGAAACATGCATTTTTACTGCTCTTCTGGTTGGTATCATTTTTCGCTTTTTAATTTTTTTCTATATAGGTAATGTTTTCTACAAAAGCATTTGAAATATTTTTCCTCCCATCAACAAACCGCACATTTTATCTTATTTTTCTTCAACAGTATTATATTACAACAATAATTATCTAAACTTTTTTTGAATAATAATTTTGTCATTTTTTATGACATTTTATTAACCTTCAAGGTTATAAATATTGTTTAAAAAATCGAAAATATAAAATATCACTGCCGGTTTGTCACGTGCAATTTGCGCGGTATGATTGCTAAAAGTCGGCAGACCGAAACTCAGGCTGAAAATAAAATAGTATTTATAATATCAATAATATTATAAGTTTGTGCATTCCAACTCTTCGTAAAAATAAAAATAATATAAAACACAAAATATTGTGATCGATCGAGTTTACATGGGACGGGTGGCATCATGGTATAAGTTGAAGTTTTTGATTCAAAACGTGGAATTGCATTTTCATACAACAGTGGGCGTACGTAATGGTTATAGTACGTCATACCTATATCTTACAGCTATAATATAATGGAAATCAAAGCTTTATCGGATTGTCACCGTGAAAAACTATATGCAGTGATACTGAAGTACCACAGTGGTTTCTGCGTACAACAGTCATGTGCATGTGCGTATAGAGTCTATACTATAGAGTATAGATCATCCCAAGTCAACTATAATCACTATAACTTTCACATAATCGCTCACATTACTTAATTTAATTTTATCCTCGCGTTTTTCATTTAATGGTAAAGCTTTTATATTCAGCTGATACGGTAAAACGTAAAGATAATTAAGTACTCGCAATAAAGCCAGAAGAAAATCAGACTTAACTACTTGAGTTTCTACAGGACTTAATATCTCAACAAAATGACATAATCAAATAATATTATTTAATATCCCAAATGATTCAGGATTTTTTATTATAATTTTGTTTAAAACGGGAAACAATTAATTCGAATGAAAGTTATCACATAGGTATATCATTTAATTCAACCAAAGTCGAAGAGGGTAAACGGTAAAACTATAAGAGTAATTTCACGTTAAGTATATAATTTCTGCCACACCAGGCACCAAGTAATATTTAACTGATTTTGTATTGGATAACATTAATAATATTATACGCTGCACCTCTTCAACATTTGCATTATTCGAGACCGCAATAATTATAATATTTATTCCATCCACAGCCCGGGATAAATAAATCCCTGGTGACAGATTAGTAACATATAATACAGATAGTCTTGCTTTGAATATGAAAAAAGAGTTTCGTGCATAATATATATATAATATATTACTTTTATAATATGAGTTACAACAATGTATCAAAACCGTGTTTGTACCACCATAAGCTGGATTCATACCTATTACATTTTTGGTTTTTCTACGTGAAAATCTACCACCCTCTTAATCTCTTGTAACATGTACTTGATCGCTAGTAATAAAATATTCCTCAGTAACTGTAACATACTAACATCAAAAAAGTTTAGGCAAGGATTAAAAAATATACGATGCATATCATGTGTATCAATGAATGTTGAAGTAACTATAAGTATAGTAGATGGTATGGCGTTATAATAACTTTACATAATTCCTTCTTTTTGAATTTCAATTCTACTCGGATCAGAACTAATTGTTATCTCGAAATTATCCTATCGATCGGAACCTGCCCTGAAATGTGCACCATGTTACTCACGCTTGTATTATTATGCATGGTGCACGTTTATGGTTCATTATACCTATATAGTTTCTTTTTTAAAAGGAAAATATCTTAAATATCATTGATGAAAACAGTGACGACGATTCAAGTGATCATGAATCAGATTTAGAAAGACATATGGATAAAAATTAAATAATTTTTATCAATTACATTCTTATTTTTAATACAAAATATTGATACATGTTAAATTAAATTTAAAAAGTCGCGATTTTATATTCAATATCTATGTGAATATTAAAAACAACATTTTTTTCAATCTAAATATCATCGTATCCCACTATGTGCACGCATTTGATTTCATCCTCTCGCATTATTTAAAGTTTGAACTATAGTTCTATAGTTAAGTAGTTATGTACCTATTTAAATGTCTTATTATACAATCGTTTTTACCTAATGTTGTCGCTATAGAAGGTGTTGTTTCTTAAAGTTTCTTCAAACAGCATACTCAAAAATGCAATACGACTGATACATTATTCAAACCACCATCGCACTAGGAATCCTGAAACAGCGTATAATTTTAATAAATAATATATTATTATTATTAATCTTTGTTAATATGACGTATCGCCCGTTATCAATAAAATAGCATTCCCTATTTCTGGCATCGCGCTTTGACCACTTTGTGTCCGTGGAGTGCAGTAAACTTACTACCTATTATTATTATTATTATTATTATTATTTATTAATATCTAGTTTACCCAAATAAAGAAATAAAATAACTTTTCTTTGTCATTATTAACAACCATAGACCTATCTATATATATAAAGAGACTTGTCCTGGGTGATTCATCATCGCCTAGCCGGAACTGCTGAAGCTATGGATATGAAATTTTCAGTAAATGTATTTATTACTATGTATAGGCGCACTAAGAAAGGATTTTTCGAAATTCGCATTTTAAATAGCTGCTGAAACAGGGACATTGAGGTTCAAGATGGAAATTGGAAATTGTATTTTTATTTATTAATAGTTGCCATTGGTTACACTCTACAGTAGAAATTAGTAATTATTTATTATCACCCAGGACAAGTCTCTTTATATATATAGATTGGTTGCCATTGGTTATTCGGGCGGATCAGGTACAATAGCTGGCATCAATTCGAATTATATTATAATATCAAAATTAACTTGGTATAACTTCGATAATTTAGAGTTAAATCCTACACTTACGTACAAACAGCACTGGGTCCGCGACCTACCACAGATAAATTGCCTACCTGATATTGCTTACCCTATTGCCTATACTGCTGCGAATCAGAATTTTTATTCCAGGAAACAGAAAAGTTAAGATACATTTCGAACACCATACACCGAATATTAAATAACGAATTGAACAAAGTTTGAGTCATATAGAGTTGGTACATTTAACGGGAAACGAAGTGCACGGGATCAGCTAAATAATACGGTGGCATGTGCCGTTTATGATTCTATTATAACGCTTGCCATAATCGACGACGCGCGAAGCACACAGGCTTTTCCAACAGGAGTAGTAGTGGGGGTAGGCATGCTGAGAGTTGTTAGTATAGATAAAAATGAATGGTCGTGTGTAGATTAGACCTCTGTAAAGAAGATAGGCTAATTTAAAAAGTGTTAAATTTGTTTTTTTTTTTATTCATCGGATTTTAGAACGGTTGCGTTAGGCTTTTGTATTAATTGATTATATTAATCCTCCGTAGGTGGAATTAAGTAAAAATGAGAAACTTGGTACAATTTTTATACTTTAGAGTTAAATCTTACACTTACGTACAAACAGCACGGGGTCCGCGATCTACCGCAGGTAGATTGCCTACCTGATAAAATACTGCTGCGAATCAGAATTTTTATTCCTGGCAACAGAAAAGTTAGGATAAATTGTGAACACCATACACCATACACCGAATATTAAATAACGAATTGAACAAAGTTTGAGTCTTATACAATTGGTACATTTAACGGGCAACGAAGTGCCAGCGGGATCAGCTAGTTAAGTATATAGATCTATATTAACAACCAAATAATATATTACCCAATCGTACATGGTACCAAAAATTAATTAATACTTATTTATTTAATTTGATACTGTTGGACTACACAGGAAAGATATACATTCCACACTACATTGAAAATATTTAAAAGTTTATTGATAGTCCTGGGACCCTGGTCCGCCATAATAATATTTAAGGGGCTTATAGAGGCTTAGTTCGACAAAATATTTATTTATGTAAAATTTATTATTTTTTTTTTAAATTATCTGTTAAGATGACTTATGGTATCTGGTATCTACTATAAACACTTTGTTTATCTAAAGTCATACCATTAAGGTAAATTTCACATAAAATAGATTGTATTGGTAGGTACACATTATGAGAATATAATATACACAGATTTACAAAAAGTCTTGCTATAAAATTATGCTGTCAAGTAAATATCCAAATACATAATGCTAATTATTAGGTAATTGCTAATTAGCTAATTATAATATTATTATTGACATAACTAGTTAGTCTATACCTAGTTATACATTTTTAATTGATAATTATGTGTAATTTAATGTTTAATAAATATTAAGTATACATAATATTACCTATATTGTTTAATAATATATTTATATAATATAATTGTATATATTATATTGTAATAATATAATATGTTTTAATGTGGTATTAAATGGTTAATACTAGTGATGAAGATTAAACGTTCAAGATAAAACGTTTTGAATAAAATAATAAACATTTTACAAAAACCAAGTTTAGTTTATTATTAGTCCGTATATCTGAAAAATGAAACAAGTAAATCAGCGTAGGTACTTATAATGATAGCAGGTATATATTTTTGCATGGTACTTAATTAGCAGAACTGTATATTAACGTCAGTAACAAATTCACACTTATTATTGCACCCTCTTATATTTTGTTTAATTTATTATTTGGATGAAAAAAATACTCGACACCTGTTTCACTAGGTATTAAATAATTCTATATAGTCATAAGTTATTACGTTGAGAGAAAATATTCAAAAATTAAAATTTCTATTTCTTTGAAAACAATCTTTTCTTATATTATGATGTTTAGTTTAATTATTATTTTACTTAGAATAAAAAGCTATCTTATATACCCTTTGTAAATTGAGACTACGCAGTTTAATAATACTAACAATATAAAAATAAACTAATTAAATAAGATTATAGCATAATATAAGAAAGAAAAGATCAGAGAAAAAGAAAATTGTTCTATACCAATGCATTAACAAATTGTCACAAACATCAAACTAGTTTAAATTTTTAAAGCTGATATTTTCTAATGATAAGTATAGAATATAAAATGTTAATATTTAAATTATTTAAAAACTGTTATTTATCACTTTTGTGTTTTATATAAACTATAGGCTCGTTAATTATGTGTCAATACTTTAGATTCAAAAATGGATAAAAAAAATAGTTGTTCATTATGATTTCAACCTTTCTATTTAGCCATCTCATATTTAAGAATATTCCTTCGAAGACAACTAACTTGATGACGTGTTCGAAATACTAAAGACTTCATTAAATTATTTTATATTTATTGGTTTTCTAAAGAAATATGTCCTATCATAAGTGACATTCATTGAAAGTGGTATACTTCTGGCATTGCGTGACTCCAAAATGTTTATAACATTTTGTTGAGCTAATCAAATTGGGTTCAGATATAGATTTCAGACAAACTTATCCTTTTTAATATTACGTATCAAAAGGCCACGACTACTCAACATTAAAAACACGACCAGAGTTGTGGCACAGTAATATTTTGATAATATATATTTTATATCATACATTTGCCTTTATAAGTCAAACTATACGTTTTGTAATATTATCTACCTAACTTATATTTAACGGATTTTGGAATAATAGCGTGACTATTGAAAAAACAGTATAGTAGTTAGGTAACAATGGCTATAATATGCGTAGAGGGGTTAAGCTATATTACATCAACGTAACCATTGCAATTCTATACAAATCAAATACAATTATATTAATCCTATCAATGAAATTGTATTTAAAATGTTGTTCTCGAATTTAGATTAACTTTTTACTATACATTTAAACTCAGAACGAAATTAATATTATAACATTTACAGAAATCAAATAGTATTTATATAAGTTATTAACACCGTTGTACGTCAAACCATTCCATTAATTAAAAAAGTATATAATTGATATGAAATATAATATATATAATATATATAATATATAGTTACACGTAATTGCAGTAGATATCGTTATATCGACATCTGGTATTATACTGTGTCCATAAATTAACACGCATCATATTTTTTAATAAAAATAAAATTTAAGCTTTTACGAAAAACGGTCGACGCCTATTATATAGCTATATTTACCGATTTATTTATGAATTATTATTTAAGATAATAGGGTGAAATTCGGGTTGGTTGTAATCGTGCCGAAATTGTGATTTGAGACGTAGTGCACTTTAATAGAATTGAATCCACTGACTGGTGTCTGCTAAGTTTGCGCAAAGAGAGAACGCACTTGTGTCTGCTCAAATGATTAACATATTCGCTTAAAATAATTTCGTTAAAATTTCTCAAAGGTCGAGAACTTATTGTGTTTCGTTAAAAGCATTATGGTTACGATATTCTTTGTCAATGTCATCAAAATTATTCATTTAATCTTTTAGAAGTGTTGATGAGCGCTTAAAATTTTGATATATTATTATTTATTGAGTTTGTAGAATTTGAAGCGCATCAATATAAGAAATGGCACGGTTTGTTTGTTCTTTTAAAGTAATATGATTCGATGGTCATTCACGTTAGAATTTAAAAATTCTGAATAGTTTTGTTTTTTTAGACATTTTAAATGTATATTTAAGGGGTCTAGTCACTAGTATAAATAAATTAGTGTAAGTCATGCGATAGGTAGGTATACTTATATATTATATAGGTACAATCAAAGTATTCAGTCAAATGTGTTCATTATAATTTAATTGAAATTCAAACAATATTGAAAGGCGTATTATAGTGTACCATCTACTACAATATATTATATATGTTGTAGAAACCTTGTTAGAATACATATTCTTGATAAAATTGTCCACCCATGAAATTGAAACTTAATAATTGCTGGTCTGGTAATTATAATTTTAATTGGCGTTACATGTAAATAGAAACGTTTATATATTGTACGGTACCTATGAATAATGTATATAGTTGATATTAATTATTATTATTATTAATAATAGTAATAATAAAACATTAAAGTGAACTTTGATTGTAAAAGTGTTGTAGGCTATAATAACTGCATTGAACAAAAGGTACATTAGTATTACGTTTTATGTCTGCATTCTTTTTTTCGAATGTTGATTCTATTGATATCATTTATTTTTCGATCTGTACAATTTTAACGATAAAAAAAATTATTTTTAACAGTATAACGGGTCCATACAATTTTAACTAGCGATAATTTAAGCAGCATTATTTAGGTACATCAATATAAATATTGATGAGTACACCTAATCTTAGTTTAACTAAATACAACAAAAGTTTTTAAAACCATGCAATTTTATTTTCTCGTACAGTTAATATTAATAAAGAAGCCAATTTAGATAATTATTTCTTTTTAAATATAATATTCATAACACCTTTAAAAATATGGTTGGTATAATATTTGTACTGAATTAGTACCTACTCCCAAAATATTTACTTATCATGGGAGAGTGCGATGAGTTCATTAAAAGTACGCACGATTACTACAAATTTAGTATTTTTATTAGTATAAACACAGCTAAATGCCGTAGGTATTTAATAAGAAAAAAACAAATCTGTAAAATGGTGTATGTGGTATAAACATTTTTTGACACATTTTATGTCAATATTTTATGGTAAAAAAGTTTTGGACTTAAATACAATAAAGAAATATTATTGTTATTCAAAACTATAACAAAAGTTTATAAGACGTTAAAATAAAAAAATTACCTTCAAGCTTAAAAAGGTTCGTTCCTTTTTTTTCTACTGATTTTTTAAGAATTACATTTAAAAAAAACATACAATTTTATTAAAAGTTTAAATTTGATATTTCTTTAGCAAAGTTGAAAAAAAAATCCGAAATAATATTATAATTTAAAAACCAGAGCCTGTCTCTATAGATACGTTGTGGGACTGAATGATAACTTTCTACTTTTCAGATCACTAAACATGTCAATAATATTTAATGCCTCTATTATGATATACCTACTTAGATTTGCTAGAAAGATGATAAAATGTGTGAACAAGTTGAAGTATTAAATTAGAATTTATTTATTTGAAAAACTATGAAAATAATATGATATTTGAATTAAATTAAATTTAAATGACTGTAAATTAACTAGACGTCACTCATGTATGGCTTTATATATATTATATTATGTTAGTGTACGTGTTTAAATACTTAATTATGTTACACTTTATTCAGAAAAATAAATTTACTGAATAAAATTTTAATATTAATATAAATGTCTACCTGTTTTTATTTATTAAACGATTAACTCATGTGGTGAGCGCTTGAAATAAAATAGTGGGTACTTATAAACTGCACTCGTTTGAATATTAAATTTTATACCAAATAAAAGTAGGGTAATTTATATTTATATAATTGATTCAAGGGATTAAATTATTCCCAGTATTTTTTTATGTAAAATGTTTGGATTAATAATTTTTTTTATATTTACAATAAGAGGTAGGGTATATATAATATTCTTCTTCATTGAGTACTTTTTCTGGGTAATTTATTTTCAAAGTTGATAACGCGTCACGCGGCAGGTACTAATATTGTATTTTAAAATTAATTTTTAATTTCCAATTGTTAGTTATAAGTTATGACTTATAATATAACTTATGACCCATTATACCCATTTTACCATTTACATTTAAATACGTTACTGCGGTTTTATTGTTAATAGTTTTGTATAAGGAAAGAAGCCACGAGGTATCTATTTTTAATTGTCAGTTTTTTATATAAACTAATTACTTTTATTTATTGTTATACGTAAAAATATTTAGATTTAAAAATAATACGTCATTGCAACTAATTTTCATTTTTTATTTCATCATTCACATTGACACCGAAATATTAATATAAATCGTCTGACCGTTACACGATTTCGTCGTCATAAAAATAAGCAAAGGTGCTTACAGCACTATAGTACTTTATCGAATCGTGTTTAAAAAACACGACTACCTACGTAATTTATGATGATAACCTTTTGTTTGAATTAAAATAAAATGTGTTATGGTTAGTTGACTCTTCGATATTATTTATGGACATGTGGCATTCATAATATTTTCATGTGATATAATAATATCAGGTCACTTGCTATAACAATAATAGTAAGTTTATAATTATTATCAAAGTATCAGATCATCGTGTAATATATTATAACATTTACTTAATCTATATCGAATATACAATTTGTAGGTATAATATCAATTATTTATTATTTGCACTATGCAATTAAAGCTTCTAATGTCCCCGGTACAGTAACAAACACTATTCGGTTGTAGTTGATAATAATAAAATATTATATTATATTCAAATTTTAAAATTATAAAATAAGTATAAGATGTTTGTATTCTACAATAATAACATCTATGACAATATTTTATTGTTATAAAAATAATATTTCTAATTTGTGTTTCAAAATTCGTCTGTATTATTGTAGTATAGTGTACTATATAGTCGAAAAGGGAATACGAAAAAATGGAATTATTCTCAGTATAAAGAAGTCGTATAGATAACATGCCTGATTATTTTATTTGGTGAGAGACAAACATTGATCAATTTAGTATCTACCTATCAACAATAAGTAAAGAATCATGTTTATTAGTTTTTACTTAGGTGCGAATATTTTTAAGCCAGAGATTATTAGATAAAATATAAGCTTATTGTCGTGAGTAGTTAGCAGGTACCAAATTTTAAATACAAGCTTATAAGTTATATAAGTTTATACATTTATAAATCTTTCGTAAAAAAAGGATTTTGTTTTGAACAAGAATGATTTAATGTCAGTGGTAGACCGTAACCGTGAAATTAATTTCAAATATATTTTAGGAACGTGAATGTACCTACCTACATACTTTGAAATCGTATATCATTTTAATTTAATATTATATTATATTTAACGTGGACACAATGACATCGGCCAGTATAGCAATATCTAAATTTTTTTCTATTATTAGGTAATGCAAGAATATCAAATAAAAAAGTAATAAACAATGACACTCGTAAAATGTGATTTAATTACAAGTACGCATAAACTGATTAACTACTGGGTGAAGTGTATACATTCGAAAACCCTGAATACATGTTTTAGCTACACTCAAGACGTTTGAGACGAACTTACAGGTCCACCGGACTTCCACAATATACGTAATTATATAAATGTCATACTCCATCTAGATTATACGAGTGGTCCAGCCGTTATACTTGGGCAAATCACGGGAAATAAACATTTACTATATTGGTCAAAAATATAATTTTTTCGAACCGCAATGTTTTTGGCAACGGACCAATTTATAATAATAATAATATTAATACAACGCACGAATGTCGAACGCATCGTATGTAATAATAGGTACACGCCAAAATATTATGTCGAAAACAGGAGATGTTTTGTGTAGAAACTGTTCGTCATAATAATATGTTATAATATGTTATAACCTAACCGTTTATTGCATGTCATTCAGCAATCAGCGTAAGGTACCCATTAAGAATTCATTTTTTCGTGACAAACCCATGCAAAATAGATGTTTAGTATATTTTGACAGGTGATTATGGATATTGGATAATAATATTGATGTTATCCAATATCCATAAATATATATTTACATTATAAATCTTCGCTAATAATATATGAGGATTATAATAAGAAGACGAAAACAATTTTATATCTTAAATAAACTAAAATTTAAAAAAGAAAACAACCTTATGGTATCACTCACTCATTCACTCACTAGGTCTCTTGGCTGATATAGTGACGATATTTGAATATTTAGTTATGCAAAATTCAATATCACACATGTCATATCTTTCTATTCAGATATGTACCACATATATTGTATGTATAATAATTTGATTATATTCATATTATAATGTATTATACATACACCATTTGCCTGGTGTATTGGCGTAGTTGCGTGGGTGGGGGTGGGTGAAAAAACGGCTATTATTCCTCTTATACCGACTAATAGCATTTTTTTCCAGATTAAAACCTTTTGTTTTTTATTTGAAATGTATATATTATGTACAATGTATAAAAAACCATTTAAATTAAAAAACACATTATTCAAGTCAGTTCGTTATTTAATAACAACTACATAACAAAAAAGAAAAACTATGTAACTATGTAAATTCCGAGCGTGATCGTATTCGTTTGCTTATACTTTTTCCCCGACATCTGCTATATTGTACGTTGTACGTATAGGTATTTTGACCGTATATGTAAAACTCTGTGAAGAATGCCAATTATAAATGCTCTATTGCCCTATACATTTTTCACTCGTTCAAAGTACTTTTGAAAGGTATTTGAAAATTGTGTTTGACTACTTGAATGAAAGAGTATATATTATAATTTATAAATATACCAAGTTTTTTAAATGAGATAAAATGTATTCCGGTAAAAGTTAGATAAGTAACATATTTTGTAGTATAATATGTTACTTATCTAACTTTATTAAGTTAATTATCTAACTTAATTATTTCATAATAACGAGTTAACTGTTCAATGGATCGTCTGGTGTAAATACTTATGTGTAATGACTAATGATTATTGGTTCAAATATGTATTTGAAATATAAAAAAAATTATTCAAATACACAACAATTATGTTATATTGTCCGGTGCAAATTTCGAGTCCGTTCCAGATAGGTCCGTTGAACGCTTATGTGTCGTCGTCCTTGTCATGTTATTATATTATTATATTACTGTCCGTGTCGTCGAATGGTTAGGTATATAGATTATAGGTACAGTGTATAAAGTGTAACCACCCGAACAATATGTCGACATTAAATAATTATGGATTGAAGACCCACAGAACAAGTAAAGATAACGACGACCACCGCTCGAAATGTACGTCCGAAAACGTCCACGGAATAAAAGTTCGATACGTCGTTTGCAATCTTTCTTCCAAAACGATATTATATTACATAATAATCTCTATAATATTGTGTATGCGTGATGACGATTTATATTGGTCGTGTCGTAGCGTTTTGAGAATGTCTTTTTTTTCCTGTTTCTCGTACTGGACAAACGATTTACAACGATAATGCTGATATTTCCGAGCGATTCTATATAGTATAAGTCCGTCGTATAAATAGAGGCACTATACTATAATAGTATGCGCAAACACAGTATAATATGGTAATTGCGTGTATATGGTCATTGGCTATTTTCAAGTCCTGTATATCCATTATTTTTCATATATATTGCATTCATAAAATCAAAAAGGGTGTACGTGTGGATATTGGATTTTTGAACGTCTTTAAATTTTCACGCTACTATAATAATATATAACATACATAATATAATATATATTATGTGTATATCGACGCGCTCGATTTAGGTCAATTTAATGTTATTATACCGGTGCAGGTAACTAAATAATACGTCCTCGAGTAACTCAAAAATCTTTTCCTATATTATAATAATACGTATATAAATCAAAACTGCTGATATTATACGGTTGATTATTTTTTTAACACATATATTTAAATATTTCTAAGGGTACGTTTTTCCCGCGGCGTCTAGGACATAGGTCGCACCTGACGCGGCCGTGCAGTTCCACTGTTTGACGCTGCAGGGAAACCGTAGCTTACACTATGAAATGCTGCGAAGAAAAATAAATGTACTTACTACGTAAATAATATACACGTACATGTGATTCAAGAGCATTTTGAAATGTCATAATAATAGTTGATAATACACGACTATAATATTGGGGTAAATTAAGTGTAAAAGTGATATAAATTACAATATTAAAAAATGAAATATTAATATTATATTACCTATTCATACCTGCAATACAATATAGTAGGTACCTATATTAGAAAAATTAATTAATGTGGGTATTCAAATATATAATATAATTGTTCGTGCTATTTATATGCTTAATGTTGAGCTGTCTGTTTCGTGAAAATCTCGGTCGAGCTGGAATTAATGTTCCGGCATTAAAGTAATTGCATTTCTTAACATCGAACGCGTTATAGTGTAACTTCTACTGTTACATAGTACTGTATATCATAACACTATATAGCAGACGGTGCAGATTTACTCAACAGTATAGCTGCGTTATTTACCGACCGCGTTCTAAAATCGGAAAATCCTCCACGTTCAGATCCTTAATTTCGTCGGAATATTCGCGTTGCGTTTTCGCCGTAAGCTCGGTGCCGAACGTGTCTCAAAACCACGGTTCAGCCTTTGCGAAATCCGATTGATGATTTTGCGACTATAATACAATACCTCTCTCCCCACACGAGGCTTCTTAGCCGCGACGATAATGGCCACCGCCATCGACATCGTCCAGGTGTGTTTATTATCGGATTTGTGTCACGGTCAGCCATAGAACTTCCGCGTCCGGTGCGATATATATAATGTAATACACCGACAGACCACGTCTCGTACACCACAGCTCACACACGCCTCGCACATAACATAACGACGACGATATTATGCCGACGTATACAGTTTTCATATTTTATATTTACTCTTTATATTTATAGAGTAGTTCACCGCTTCAAATATATGACGCAATATTATACTGTATATAAATATTATATTATTATTGTATTATCGTGACCTTGTGCTGTTCCCCAAATAACGGAAAAATGCCCTGTACGGGATCTATAATAATACAACACGTCTTCCGATGGTAGTGGACAGTTTCTAACCCTTATCCGCCGGACTGCGAAGTGTCGGTTATATTTTTACCACTTACCGATCTGTTATTTTTTTGATACGATGCCTATAATATATTATATAGTATTATGTCGGATATAAATGTCTCGAGTGCTGTATACGATTGATCATTGCGAGTCTGGAGCCACAATAGAAATACGTTTGCGCCCCCACTGGCAATGCGTATAATAATATATTATACAATATTAATCGACCGACAGCGTAAATGCATTAATATAAGAGTTGGTACTCGGCGGTACATGTGCGGTTTAATGCTGCATCAGCATCGCATGTGCGTATATATAATATTATAGACTAACGAAAAGCCCAATTCGACCATGTTTGATATTATGACTATTATTTTAGTAATACTTATGCTCTATAGAGTCGTACAACTCACTCCAATATATAGTTAGCGTTCGTCACTGTTTTTGTTTAGCAAACGTATAACGATTATATACCTAGGTCGATTAAGCGTTCTCAGGCAGTTAGGCATTTTTGGAGATTTAAATCACAATAGTATAGCTTTTGGGCTTTGACATACAGTTTCTCGGCAAACTAATCCCAAGTCTCGTCCCGCAAATAAAAATTAAAAACATTCATTCAATCAACACATTTTTGATTTTTTTTTTTATCATACAAATATATTTGACTGACTGTCATTATTATGTATCGCTTATAATTGAACAATAGGTCGGATCATAGATATGTTTTTGTGTAGTTTTAGTGCAGTAAAAAAATATCTAGTATAGCATGCTACATGTTGTTAAGAATTTAATTAAATTTTTAGTTTTTGTTGTTGTTGTTGTTGATTTGCGTTTCTATGGAAATAAACAAAGCGTTACGAAAATCGGTCTCGCGAAAATCGGTTGGAAAATAAAATTTGTATCCAGCCCAAAAACATAATATATCTATGTTAAAAAAAGTTGGCCTTTCTATATCAACGCATTCTACCATTGTGCATCTATGATCTGATTTACTAAATTATTCACCTACAATGGTATCTATATTAGATTGAGATGTTAGAATGCGCGTTCGTCGGGAAAATACTGGTCGCGGAGTTGGTGAGTTGCCAAGACCGCGGTAAAATGCCGACTGGAAATAAAAATAATCTTTCGAATCGTGAAAACGATTTTTACATTTTCGACGTCGATAATTGTTTCGGGTATTTTACCAGCCAATTAATGGTGTTTAAATATCAAAGCTAGTGTTTCGAATTTTTTTTTTGGCGGTGGCCCTAACCCGCTCACTTCACACCGCAGCCGGCAATGGTGTGTTCGTGAATGAACATATCGAGCCGCGAGCGACCGTCAAAGACTAATTTTACGACTGACACGCAATTATGTTGCGCGCGCCACCGCCGTCAGACGACACTTACATTATATTATGCGCGATTGTATAAAAATAAAATGATATTGAAAAATATAGCCGCGTTGTATTTTTAAGTTTTGTTTTTTTTTTAAATATATAATATCGTGATGTCTGTGTTGTGGATGACATCGCAAGACCACATGACGGCGTTTATTATAATCTGACCTTAAGACCAAGACCTATAATAATACGCGTCATGTACTTTCTGCGTGTGGAACGACAACGATCGAGGAAGGGTGATGTTTAATAGTTGTTGAATATCATAATCTTTATTGTTTCACCGGAGCGCAGAGAGTTTCGAGCAAAGTGTATTATAATTTATTTTATTATTATTGCAGCGAACACAGCACACACAATATATTGTGACGCTTGCAGAGAATGTATAATGCTATTATTTACACGCTCGTGTCCAGTGCATACAATTGCAAACCACGTGTTAACAGTTGTAATTTTGTCTCCACATGCATTGACGGGTCGAATAAATTTGGTAAAACAAGCTATTTTTACGAGTCGCAGTAGCCGAATTTGTGGGCGTGATGACAAAAAAATATGATTGCACAAAAAAAAATAATAGAGAATAATAATTATTAGTACAGTATTAATATAATAACAATGACTAATACCGAAGTTGTTTGAAAGTGAACGGTATGAAAAATTTAACAGAATCCCGTGCCAAACAATGATGGTAAAAAAGTGAGGATCGGATCTTATAGATTATTACGATAATATAATCGTTTTTTTGTTCGACAAAAACTACACACATTTAACGGACAGGGAAATCTAAGAGTGAGACTATGGATAGAGATAATTAGTTAGGTTAGGTTAGGTTAGGTTAGGTTAGGTTAGGTTAGGTTAGGTTAGGTTAATAATAAATTAGGCATGTATAAAGAAGGTACATTAAGATTTTTTTATTCCGGCATAAAAAATATCAAAATATGTTTGATTTAGTATTGAATTGAATTTGGACACTGAAATATAATATTTTATATTGTTTGTGCGTGGCTTATATTTTACTGTAGTACGGAACGTTTTAATTTTGAAGATTAGTCCAAGTACGAATTTACAATAAAGTATTTGATTAAAATGAGTAAACATAGAGAGTAGGTATAATATAATTACAAGTAGCATCTTATATAATAGTATAATAATAAAATGGATTTTATAAAAGTTTTTATTTTCATTGTAAATGTAAGGTGTTCTATATTATACTACTACTGCGTTTCTTTTTTATCCATTCGACAAAACGTGTTATTCTGAGGATTAAAGATATGCGTATTACGGATTTCGTTTTATTAATCGATATATTTGATATTAAATTTTCTATTTTATTAGGTATTTGATCGACATATTTAATATACTTTTTAAACTACAAAAGCTCAATTTTAATCATTTTTACTGTTTTTAATGCTCATATTTATAATTAAAATTCTTGATAAATTGAAAACAGAATATTAAATACAAATAGGTCGAGTTTTAAAAACGAAATAAAAAAGTAACCAACATTTTACACTAGATTTACCATCATTTTGTCACATTTATGTTTTGAATATTATTAAAAAAAATATATAGGACGTTATAATAATATTATAATAATGCATGAATTATTCAAATATTATAACAATACTTATTGTACTATAACAAACCATGTCGATTTTACACTGTAGGTATTACTGTAATAAATCACGTGTTAGTGGATGCACTGGTTATACACGAAAATTTGTGTATGTATTTCTACTGAAACACAATTTATCTAAGATTCTAAGAGGCACGATTACATTGGTGTGTGGATTTTTTTTTGAAGGGAGCAGGCAAGAAAAATGGATAAGATATGGAATACCGATAGTACTTTAAAGGGGTGATTTTTATTTCCCAGTAGTATTCGGGTAACGAATGGGAAAGAGAGCAAAAAAAAAAGAATATAAACCGAAGAAACAGAGTTATTTTTTACCAATAAAATCCTTGATAGGACATAAGTTATATTGTATTTAAAATTATTTTTTAATTCACTAGTTCAAAGTAATTTTAAAATAAACTAATATTTACCAATATTCTTGACCGAAGCGAGTGACTAAGCCTATACTTATGTGTTATATAACATAATATAGAGGTCACTGTCATTCGTTCACATTTCAAACCTATTATTCTTCCATTTAAACATTTTTATTTAAAACCAACTTTTTTATCGTTGTCATGATTCGTTAAAAATACAGGTAGTCTTAATTTTCTTTGATGAAATTTAAATTAGTTATCTACGACGTCAAAGAACATATTATTGTGCTCCCACTAAATACACATAGCCAGTAGCCACACATCCCATTAAATCTAATAAAGCAGACTCTTCAGCGCAGCGAAACACCTATTATAATATTAGTTCCGTCGGTGTTTCACTAACTTAGGGTTTTCCCGGAAATTGGAATACCAGATTCTTATCAGGTACATGCAGGGAATAAATAATATAATCACTTTAAATTCACAATTATTCCTGTAGGTACTGGCTGTACTAGGTATACCAATATTATAGTTTTATTTCCAAATAGTTAGGTTAAATATCATTAGTTAGGTATAGGTTCTATCTGGTAGGTATCTATAGTTGACTAGTGTCTTGTGTTCGTGACTCCTACTTGACACAAAACATCTTTTGATGACTTTTAGTTATTATTGTATCTGCTTATTATTTCATTGTTTGGACTTACAACTTATATACATAAATTAACCTATATTATTATGCAATTGTGTAACAACCTATTTTATGATTACGTCAATTGAACGGTCGATTATAATAATATGATTAATATAATAATATGGTTAAGTAAGTGAATTTAATTTTATATTAGATTATTATTTTAGATAGCCAGTCTTTGTATACTGTATAGTATTTCACTCCAGTTTCCATTATATTGTTATTATCTTGATTCAAGTTATTTTTGTGATTATTTTTTTCAAATAAATATACATATATACATAACATAATTATTATATAATTAGTAATTACACGCGTTTACATTATATTATTTTTTAAAGCTAAATATATTTTGCATCAAGTTATTAAAAATTCAATTACAAACGAAGTTTTCCTAGAAAGGATTGCATTTTATACAAAATGTATTGATTTAATTTCATAGAAAACAAATAAAAAAAGTATGTAAGTTCATAATTAAAACTGTTGTACGAATGGTCGCAGGATTCATTGTGTTTGTTATAAAGTAAAGTACAATTAAATCGCTAAAAAAAGGTTATTTTTGGATAAAAAAATGTTTTTCTTAGTTTTGAGCCGGCTTAAAAATGTGTGACAAGTATATTATTTTAAGAACGCGTGTAATTTTAGCTGAAGTTGAAGAAAACAGCTTATATAATATGAGAGAATTTACTATTCTAAAATGACATAAAGACGAGTTTGACATCACAATACTATGGATTTGTCATTTTATTTATATGTCGCTGCAATTGTAAAAGTAAACTTTGGAATTATTTGCATCTGTGCTTGAATATCGTTCAGAATAAACACGGTACGACCACAGTTGGCTAGAAGTTAGAATTCATGAATTTAAAATTTTTTTTTTATTTGTTCAATTATTTATATAATTTATTTTTATCGATTAATTTATTTTTCAGCTTGAGTAGGTCTATAAATTATAATACCTACGATGGCAGCAGAGGAGTAGTATTATGTTCAAACAGACCCTCCTCTGCTGTCGGTTCAAAACGTAAAAAAAAGGTCTATATAATACCTAATTATTTTTAAAAAGAAACCAGCGACGCATTTCAAATACAAATTGATCGACTTGAAATCATCCGTTAGGTAATTATATACAGTTACGCGTGGTGCTTGTTACGCCATTCTTATCGTGGTGAAAAATGTTAAATTTCGATTATTACCCTATATTAGAACGATAAACCGATTTGTTCTTTGATTGTACGTACAATATGTAGGTACTTTGTATTATGCACGTGTGTGTGTGTACAACAATAATTGACAAAACCACACAGACTTGTAATACTATTATGATACCGTATCGATAATGACGATGCCACGCGATCGTATATGGAGTCATATTTGGCGAGTATTTTAGGTCAAAGATAAATAAAAACCGTAGGGAAACTTTTGTATTTTGACCGCTTGTATAATGGACCTCCAGCATGGGGGTTGTTTTTTTTTTTATATATTGTCCTATCTGCCGATTTAATGGACATGGTGTAAAATGTAATTTTCCAACTTGTTCTACATCATTATGAGATAGGGCCCCGGTTAAACCTCGTATGTTCTACGGTCGTTTAAAAGTTACTGGACGCTTAAAAGACACTATTATAAAACGACCATGTTATTATAACATTATTTCGTAGACCCGCCAATGCCACTATACCACTACTATGCCGTCAACGGTCACCACATGATGGAAATATTTAAGACGTTTGTTCGCACAACTCATATGGATCTACAAACGGTTTCGTTCCGGTAACGGAACTGATCTATAAAATGTATCGTTACAGTCTGCACAAGTCAGGCGTTTCTTCTCGGGATAAAATAAAAATCACTTGCCAAATAAAAAAACAGCGAAATGCAATCGCGAGTTTGTCGGATAGTAACCATCGTTTTTGTGTGAACAAAGGCATTTAATTTGGGTTGTCAAATACAGATGACGAATCAGTAAAATGTACAATACCGGAATAATATTATGCGTTTCACTATTTGACATTTGTCATATTATTATGCCACAGTAAAACAACTTTCTGGTCGATTTTGAATGAAGAATGTTTAAAAAAAAAATCAAATACCTATTTAATGCAACGTATTTTATATAAAATATATTTTGTTCTAGGAAAACCAGAATGCACTAGCTGAGCAGTACTACAATTTTTGTTCGAAAGAAATATTTAGATTCTCAAAATGCATTTATTTAAAGGTCGTGTATAACAACACTATTTGTATCTAATTACATCTTTAGTTATCCTTTTGATACTAAAAAAGCCATGTTTCTTAAATATTTATTATACATAATTAATCAAAACTACGAGGTTTACGTGAAGTAACTAACAAATGCAATCGGATCAACAAAATAAGACGTTTAAGTATTCTAATTTAACTTTTAATTTTCGTGAACAGATAACCAGAGAACTCCCTTAACCTTGGCAACTCGAACGCTTTTTGGCACACTCCTCCGTTTCACTTGACTTTACAAATTACAATACATATGAGTTTAGCATGTCAAATAAAAGTAAACATTAACTTGGTTTTTTATAATATTATGCGTGTGTTTTTTTTAAAATACTTTGTAATGATTATTATAATAAAGGTTGTATAAGTACCAAGCTATTAACAATTAAATAATCAAACATTTCTATTACAAAAATAATTACAGTTTAATAGATTTTTTTAATTTTTCCGTTTACCTATAAGTAATTAATGTTAATCATACATATTTTATACGGTATTCAAAATGTAGTAACTTATGTTCCTTGAACAGATATTTATTTAATTCTTATACACATCAAACAGCGTTCAGATAAAAATGATTTCACTACATAATATATTAAAGTTATTTATAGGTCATCTATTTACATTATACATTTATACAGCTTTATTAATGTATGATTTAATAATATAATCATTTTGTACCTATGTATAAAAAATAGGTTTATTTTTATAAAACATTCAGTGGAAATAAAACTTAAAAACCTATACGTAAAAATAAAAATGTTGCACACCTTCGTCGCAAAAAAAATAAAATAAAATAAAATAGATTTTATATAGAATTAGTTTTTAATATTAAATTGTTATATAGTATGTATATTATGTATAACTATATTATTATAGTCATCAATTTTCTAGGTACTTATTTCATGTATTTGAATAATATTAATCACTTTTCTCTGTATTTGCAATATCATAATTTATTTATGCTTCACTGAGATCCATTTTTATGAACATTTTACAATATCATTAAATTAATTTTAAGTTAAACTTAAAAAAATATTATGTCTGAATTGAATTTATACCGATTAACTATAAGTAAATTTCTGACTTGACACAATTATTAGGTATACAAATAAGTAACTGATTGTATTCACTACGGAAAATGCATATACCTACTTTTAACGAATTTTTATTTAAAATTTGAAATTGATATATTATTTTCAATATTATTACTAACCTAAAATAAGAATATGTATAGTTTTTTATTTAGTGTATTTATTTATGTTTAAAATATTAATATTAATGTATTCATTTAAAACTGCCAGATTATAATCATTGAAATACGAATCCCTGTTACCTATTTTAAGTGATATTTTAATAATTCTGAAATTAATTCCTATTTTTTTGGCACGATTAACAAAAATAACAACTGCAAAAAGTATACAATTAAAACAAAATTATTATTCCCCTAGCTGTTAGGAACCAGTTATGGAATTGTTATTGAAAACATTTAAAACATAAATGGATTTCAGTTAAATCATATATCATAATAACATCATATACCTTGATAATAATAATATGACCATATATAGTGTTGGCTTGTTGATAATACTTTACATTCAAAATACTCAGATCATACAATTTATAGTATGACTTATATTATTATAGGTAATCCTCCTACTATTCTAAACATAATAAATCACAATATTTTCACTGATGCTGGATTTTAGAGTATATTATATTATATTACGATATTGTAAATACTAATTAGCGGTTTCAAACAGTTTCAAACATTTTAAATAGTTTGTTGATCAACACAATCAATAATATGTTAAACATTGTTATCAATTTAATAATTTATGTTTTGTATTTTTTTTTTATGAGAAAACTAATATTGCAAAACAAATTCCACTGAGACACATTTTATCTAGGCAATTTAGTACCTAAGTATTTACGTCTTCTCTATAGTTTTACTACAAGTGACTAAAAACAAGTTAGTTGTCAAATCTAATGACAAGTTTGACTCGATAGGTTTTATTACTTTATAAGACATTATTACTATCTGAAGTATTAACTTTGAGAATTTCGTAGTGAATATTGTCTTTTTTTGAAAGGCTTAATCAATACTAGCTACAAAGAGTGAATAATTATTTTATTCTAATATAATTTATGCGTTATGCATATTAATTATTTTATTGTAATTAGTTGATTGAGAAACGTATGCAATTTTATGTATTCGTATTATTATTTATTATTGTGTTTTCAGGAAACAAATAATCATAGCATAAAATTGTGTTTGTACTCGAGCAATCAAATCCAAATTGAATAAGTTGACAAATCAAAACACACAATGATTATGATTTTTAACCTATATTAATATCGATGTGCAGGCTAGATTGCTAGAACTCAAGGAAGTGATGTAGTTATATTTAAAATCGAAATACTACGTTTGTTTTGTATTTTTTAATTAGATGTTTCGTACGGAAACCATATAATTACAATTTAGGGTTTTTTGCACTGCTGAACAAAACTTTTAATAATTTTTATCGAAACTTAGTTTGAAGTGCCCAAAACAATTTTTAGACAAGTACCTAGGTAAAACGAATACCGTTAATACCATAGGTAACTATAAATAATTAAGAAACTATATTGGAATAATCAATAGTGTTGAATATTAATTTTAAAAATAATTAGTTACTTATATGGACCGAACGGTTGTCATCGTTTGTTCAAGATAACAAATGTTTTCGCTGTCGTTATCCTAATACACTTGCGTTAGATACACATATTATACTTATATTAAAGGGTCGTCGGCGAAACGTTGTTTATATTAAAATTATGAAATTATCAGTTTTCGGTCGGAACGCATTAATTTTTTTAATTTTGTGCTCGTGCAGAATACGAAATATTCCGGTGGAAATTAAGGTCGGGTTTCCGTAGGTAGTAGCCAGTTGGTATCTTACCTATATATTATAATATTTATAATAATGCATATAATATACATATAGTCGTATTCAACGGGTGGATTATTGATTTCGATGTAATAAAAAATATTAAAATCACATTTCTTCCTATTTTACATTTTGATATATCGTGACGACGTAGTTATGATATTATAATATCCTATCATGCGGATAACACGCGAGGAAGGTACCTACATCAGAAGTATATTACTACTCACCCGGTATCGACGAGTTGGTATAAATTTACCGTTGTTTCGAAATGTCACACTGCAAAGATTTCGGCAGAACGAGAAAACGGATAAAATTACACACTGACGAAAACGATCTAAAATGACAGTAACGATGTTTGGAATCGCTCGCGGGGATGACGCGAGCACGGAAATAAACACAAGACACAACTGCCGGCACTCGGGATGAAATCCGAAAAAAACTAATCGCAAAAACTCAAAAACCAATAAATTGAACCGATGGGGCGAATGGATGAAAGTTCTAGACAATCATAATACTACGATATTATATATAATAATAATATGTCTATAACAAAAAAATCCCTGAAACCGTCACCGCTGTACGGCAGTCGCGCACTGTTTACGTGTGCTTGCGTATAATATTATACTTTTCCCGAAGCGCGAAAAAGCGACTCGCGCACTGACGGTGAACGCACGACTGACATGCGTGGGGTGTTCCGGTGTTCGTTGCTGGCGAAACCCGTGGTGGAGGTGGTCTGTCGTTGTACTATTTTATACACACACACACACAAAGCTTAGCCCCCTATTAAAATTATTCTTAAGCCACCCCGCCCCCCCCAAAAAAAAAAAAAATAAAAATAAATTCCGTGGTTGGCGAATACTTTATTATGTTATTTTATTGTGTTTAATTTATTATTTACATTTTTTTATAATTATTTATAAATTAGATTCCGGTTTGTTCTATTTTCGGAGCCGATACTTTTCATCTTTAGCCCAGCCCGTCCCATTCCGGAAGTAAAAAGTTCTATTTGAGTGAATTGAGATATTTCATACAAATTAAGTAGTAAAACTGTATACACAATGTTTTCCTTGATAAATATGCTATTTTTTTTTATCGTCATTTTTAAACTACTTAGATTTTTTACGATTTTTTTGTCCGGTCACGAAATAACCACAGTGGATCTAAGATAAATAACCCGGTGAAAAGTTTACATTTAGAGGCCTCCCTCGATCATCACTACTTTTCTATTCCGTTCAAGAACAACAATAGACTAAAAAAAAAAATCAATAATAATGCTGATGCTTTAAGAATTCAAGCCTAGTATGTTAGCATATGAGAACATTATGCATACGCTCAATGTTGGCCATAGATTTTGAATTCAAATTCACTATTTACACGAATGGGTGACATTTTAATTTGACTCTAGGAGGTGCTATTCGTTCAATTTAACCGATTACGTTGTTTCACTTATATTATAATATTATTATGACACTATAATATTATTACAATATACAGTTACACCAGTGTTACATCGTATACTTATTCTGGTATATTATATTGTTATATATTAAAACGTTGCCCATAACTGGTTCGGCGTATCAGTATGACATATAGGTAAATACCAAACAGGGGAAAATGAGAGGATTTTGATGTTAATTATAGTGTCATTGATTGAAATATACAGTATATTATTTTAATCAATGGTAAAGTTATGCAGAGTATAATTTAACGTATATTGAAATAAAATATTAATAGTATAAATAGTTTTACTTTACCGGTGACCTGGTAGCAATCTATACGGTGCAAGCGATGAAACGAGACTGGTTCGGCATATGTATATTATATAACGCCGAAATAATAAAATATATCTAGATATAGATACCTATAATATGGAGGGACTCCATTATAATACATAACGAACTAAAGATGTCACACGCGTCTGAGATATAATATTTATATTATAATAATAAAATAGGTATAAATAGGTAATATTATGTACTGTCATGGTTTTTCACACTAATTACACCAGTGTCGTATTTTTCAGAGAGGGGGGGGGCGAGAAATATTGTTTACAATCTGACAAAAACTGATGGTAATAACTTTTTTCAGTGACCGTAAAAATCAGTAAGCTAAAGAAAACCAAAATAAATTTGTATGTATTGTTTTTAGATTTTACCAGAGTAAATAATAAGGTTTTTTATAGAAATATTCTACTCAAAACTAAATATTTTTTTTTAAAGATGATTAGAAAAAAATTCAAGCAATTTCAACTCAATCATAAAGTACCTACTGAGTGAAGACTACTACAACAGACGTGCGGAAAGATTTTTTTGTGAACACGCCATGCGTAATTATTATGCATTTATTCGCGTTAATCCGTATTCGATATAAGGTAACTACAGATTTTCAGAATAAAAGCCTACGGCCATTAAATTTATAACCGACGACCGTGAACGTTCAGACTGTGATAATTACAACGGCCAATAACAATATTAATATAGGCAATAATTAGGTAACCTGGAAAAAAAAATCACTCCACGACGACCGGTTTTTGCCGTGTTACGTATGACGTGCTTATACCTGCATAATAATACTATAAATACCATTATAACACACGTGTGTTTTTTATTTTTAGTTATTTATCTCCTTATTATTCGTTTTCCTCGGCAAATCATGTCCCTGACGATCGTCAGTGGTCTCTTGAAAAAATTAATATTACAATATTATATTATATTTTAGGCATATTAGTTTATTATCATACTAATAACACGGTAGGTATAATATATTGGTTAGTCGCCACGTCGCACGCGTAATTGGCATAACGTGTGTTCCCAATGACTTTTTTTGTCTCTCGCAGCGGACGAACAATATTATTATTTTAGGACTCGATTCATCTTCTCCGTTCTCGTACGGCAAACATATTGTAAATTATATAATAATATAATATTACGGTCGGTCGTGTTATTTTATTATTATTCCCACACAGTTATACACAGTTTTAGGCGTGAAAGTCTTTTAAAAATAATTCTCATACAGCCTAATATGGCCTAATAGTATTTCGGGTGGGCTCATATGAACACGTGACCTTTTTTCACGAAATGTTTCTTATATTTTGTTTTTGTTTCAAATGAAACGCCTCCACGTGAAAAAAATAAATACATTATTTGCCAAATGCAATTATTATATTTTGTTCCGGATGTGTCATCGTGTAGTGAAGTATAAAATAAATAATATGTGTTGTGTTTTGACATTCTTATTTTTTTATGCATTGCTATTAAATCTGGTATAAAATCAAAGGTTGAGAATCGTTTGATTAAAGTTTTTGTAATTTATATAATAATATAAGCATGGAGCTTATACAGCTTATACAATTCACTAAATTTGGCTACATGAAAACCTGAAACAATTTAATTGTTAACTTTACTATCGTTGTCGGGTATAAGCCATACATAGTTAAAATAACTAAAATAATATCTTGAATAAAAATACTTGTGAAAATAATAATAATAAAACAAGAGTTTAGTTTAGTATAACTTCTATAATTAGGTGTACAATTTGCACAGGCCAGGGCACAGTCATGTAATATGATTTGGCACCCGGGAAAGTATAAAATATTCGCTCACCTAGCTTTAGTATATAACTTACAATTACTTATGTCTAATATAGGTATACTATATAATATTATTAGAATTATTTATATTTATTTATTGTATTCATAAATAATATTATAATATTTATCTATAAAATATATTAATATGGTAAACATACACTTAAAAAAGGAATATTAAAATATTGATAATATGGTAAAAATACAATATTTACATTTTACCTCTTCTTGAATTAAATGAGCACAATCTTAAAAATTTATATTTTTTGTGATTTAATATTCAATATAGATAATAAAATTGACGTTAGTTGTTCAATTGTTTTTTTGGATCGTAAATACATTTTGATTAATTTAAATTTATTAAACGAACGGTCTCTAGTTGCAATAGTTACGCAGGAATATTAAGATACAGACTAAATGCAATTACCAATTTTGGATATTATGTGGAATCGAGTTCCAAAGTTTTAATTGCGTTTAATAAATAAAACAATAATAGCGATTTTTAACATCAACCCCGGTGTTTAAAACTTTAAAACATTTGATTTCATTTATTATTTTGTCAAACACTATTGCTAAGTCAGAATCGTGTGTTTGAATGTTTCATACAGCAAATACAAAATCGTTAGTAATAGTAATTGTAGATGATTAAATCATATCTTTATTTTATTTTAGCGATTGAGTTATCGAGAACTTACCTAGTAGTATTATAATTTATAATGTTAATGATTTATCTCCAGAAGTATCTTCGTCCGGAGAGTTTTCACTTTATTCCCACTAATTTTGTTTTGCTTATTTGTTCTAATATTCAGATTTTAGAACCATAGTTTCATAAATGTTAATAAATTGTGTGCGTTTTAATTAATAATTGTTCTGTATAGGTACCCTTATTAAGGATTTTCTTGAATAAATATATTTAATGGGATCAGCATTTTTATCACTTGATCCAATGAAATGTTTTAACTTTGTAAAGCTTTGTGGGTACAAAATATTCAATCATTGAATATTTTTCTCACATAACTAAAAAAAAATACAAATTTTAAATCGAGTTGTTTTAATATACTTTCTGCACCTGCCACCCGTCGTTATGAACATTTGGATATTTCTCGCATTCACCACTTCGCCGAATTGACACTATAACGAATAAAGTATATTATAATTTATATTTAGAAACCCACCACCTTGTAGTGTCACTGTGAGTTTTAACATTTTAATTTTAATTTTTTTTAAAACCATTGACATTTTCCAATGATTTGTAGAGCTACAGAAATTATTAAAAACATCATGACGTATACAATCTCAAAAAGCTTGTAATAATTAGTATCGAAACACTTGCATCATGAACACGAATTAAATTAAGAGTATATGCACATGGAATAAATTGGGTTAACCTATGTGGTTATGTTAACTAATTTTTAGGATCCAAAGCACACGTTTTATACGCTTCATGTGACACAGGCCTATTATATTGGTTTTCAATTTAAGGGCATGCATATAATATACTTTAAATGGACTTGCTAGCCCCTCCTCTCAAATATTTATCCTCGGAGAACATGCCCCATATCACCTCCCTTCACGTCATGATTAGTTATGATTTTATTAAATTTAAAATGTGTGTGTAAACTAAAAAATTTTTGTGTTCACAAACAATTATAATATATTTAAATATGTACTTTTCTATGGTTTATGAATATTGAACTATTAATCTATTATTAAAATTTTTTAAACTATATATATAGCACATAACATAGTCAAAACAGGTACTTTTCAAATTAACTTCAAATATTTTGGATTTTACATTTAGGGAATATTAATTATATTGGGGGACGGAGTGGTCGAGTGGACTAAGGTGTTGGTTGCGACGCGCACCATCGACGGTTCGAACCTCGGCAATGGGTGGCACTTCTTGTTGGCAGTTACGGTGTCTGGAGAGAGAGGCCGCCATCCTCCACCCGGGCATGACAGACTTAAAATTCTGTCAAACTAAAAACACACGTGTTTACAAAAACCTGCAATACCCTCCCCCACAGTTAAAAATCACCAAATGGCCTAAGTTGCCACAGGTTGATTAATGAAAAAAAATAAAAAAATATTTTAATTTAAAAATGTTACGTTTTATTGTCTTTGATCAATAATATGTTGTTAACCTTTCATACGCAAGTATCCAAATGATGTATAAAATAATAAATCAAACGTTAAAAATAAACATCACGTCAAATACAAATATTTATTGAATATTAATTTATTGCTTTACCTTTTTGTAACCGTATAATTGAAGAATATCCTATGGACATTGTCCATATTACATTATTATCGATTGTTATTTTATTTTAATCTAAATCACGTTAAGGAAAAAGAGGCTCAGTCTGTAAATGGTTATGTTGTTTGATGGACTGAAGAATTTTTTTAAAAAAAAACTTGTCACTCACGTATTTATAATATTATGTATAATATGTTACGCCATATTTAATATAGATTCGTTCGAGGTCATAAAAGTAATAATAACTATAATGACGTATGTTCATTTTTATTTTATTGTTTTCTGATAACCACAGTGTATAATTTAGTACTTTCTCAGTTATCTTGTGTAGGATATTATGGGTTCCCCGAAAATACTAAGAGAATTTTTAATTTTGAGTTAATCTAGAGTCTAGACAACGAACCGTTTTGTTTTTGCTTAACGACGAATTCGATTCGTTTACTATTAGTAACATCAAATTCGTCACATTTTTGTTGCAATTTGGTTTCTTGACTTGAATAGGTAGTTATTGTTCACTTCAGGGTGAAGTCCGACTGTATTATTTTTTTTCCAAGCATTTGATTTACACGCTTTGCCTTTTATTGTTGTCTTTATTTCTATTATTATTTAACATATTCTGTATTTTATCTCAGAACGTAAAATTAAATCGAGTTTTTAAATCTGGTAATATAATCTATGTAACAAAATATAACAGGCTTAATATTATATTGAGTGCCTCTGCTGGAAGATACTGGAAATTTTGATTGCTTTTAAAAATGTTATCGGAGAGCAACAACGTGGTTTTACGTCCATCGTCTGCGGAAATACGATAGTATATTACGATATAGTTCTGGTATAAAACTGTTGAGATCTGATTTCAGAAATAAATATAATGTCCATAACAATGAGAAACCACAGTCAAAAGACGGATTTTTTATGAATTTCTTCATGATAAATGTTCGTCGGGGACAAAGAAAAATTAATAATGTTTGAGTTTATGTAAAATATAAATGCACTACGGTAGTACGGTTTGTGTGGATGACAGCTTGCTCTTACTTCTTATTAGATAAATCATAACTAGTTCGCACAAAATTAATAGGTAACAACGGTTTTAATTTACGCGAGATTGTTAACACTTGCGCATTAATGATGCTTATTGAAAATAGTTTTTTATCGTAACTTTTATTTTCTTATCAGCAATTATCCACATTTTTTTGTTTACTTTTAATTGAATTTTGCTTTGCGTAAAATGTTTTCGTAATTATTTAGATTCCCTTTTCCCAGCTTGCATAATTTAAAAACAAACTTTAAAAAGAAGATTGTGTGACTTTGTCCTGGATTGCTCGTAATTAAATATACAAATTTATATAAAATGAAAGCCACCTCTGCAGATATCGACGTATGTATCAATATTTTTTTTTAGAATAAAATAGTGTACCTATCAATTAACGTACCTATGCAACGTAAGCCCGACTTCCTAACCGAGCTCAATTTATAACTTGGCAGTGACTGCACAATATCTTCTGCGTACCTATTAAATATCGTTATTTTGTAGTTATTACTTAAAGTTATAACTTATAAGATAGTAATAATTATCAGCTTCATATGTTTATGAAATAATATACTGCCAATATTATTTAAATATTGTAACTTTAAAGACATTTAGGTAAATATTAAACGGTCGTTATATTCATTTTATGCGAATTAAAATAACATAATATCTTTTGATATTAATATATTATTATCTTTCAATTATTAAATCATGATTGCAACTATAAACATGTAACTAGTTAACAATAAGTAATAACTCTCTGAGTTAATTATTTCTCAACAGTACGGAAAATGATATTTCAAGAATTGATTTTCCTTAAAATCATTTTATTTATTAATTTATAACTTTGGAATTTTGATTAAATCGAATATCCATTGTTTTGAATATAATAGCTATTAATGTACACAAATCAAATTTTAAAAAATAACCCCGTTGTTTTGGTTAGAAAATTCAAAAGTGTTACGGTAATGTTATTAACGAATCTATTTGAAAATATATTACTTTTCTTATTTTTGTTGTAAACAACTGAATAGAATTACATTGATTGCTAATTAGTAATTCATTGTAAATGTAATTATGTTGATTTAGATTACTCGGCGTTATAAATTACAATAAATAGTTTGAAATTAATTGAAAAGTTAATGAAAGTTGTACAACTAATGAAGATAGTCCATACGTATTTTTTTTTTTAACATTATTCTTTGAAAAACTTATAAGGTTATAGACTTATAGTGTTATATCTATCTAGAAAAGAAAAAAAAATAAATCCCTAATTATATTCGTGTATCTCAATATAGATATATAATATATATATTATATATAACATTATAACATAATATATAAATAAACATAACGAAAATCCATATCTAATTATAACAATAGATAATATAATATAAATGTTAGTGAAATATAAAGATGTCATAAGAGTTATTTTTTGGTTTTATAATGTTGCACATTGATTCGGATTAAAGGAATTTTTCAAATAAAATACAAATTTCATGTTTATTTGTAATTATTGTACAGTATACTTGAGGGTCAAAAAAATCTTTGTGACATTTATCATAAAATTAAATATTTTTACCAACTCCAATGAAAATGTCAACTTATAATTGGCCGTAAAATACGACAGTTTATTATAAACTATAATACACATAATCCCAATATTTAAAATTCGAAAAAATAATACTAATTACAGTGTTATTTAACTGTCAAGGATTATATTTTATTTTAAGATTAAACCATTCAAAAGTTTAAAAAATATATAGTAAAAACGTCATATCAAAGTTTAAAATTGTTTTTCTTATAAGTTCTTGGATTTTAGTTATTTTGGACGCGTAGAACCCGTAAAAATAAAAAATATGTAAAAATATGTATTATTGAATATTACGGTTCCACTATAATTCGGAAATTAGTGGAATCGATAGGTATGGTCTTAACTTTACCAGTACTGTTGGAACCGGTGTAACTTTTCCATGGTTGTTAATGCTCGTTGATAAAAATAAATTTCATTAATGTATCAATGGGATAGGGACGTCCACATTTTTAAAAATCAAGTTAGTGATTAACCATGCAATAATAAAAAAAAACAGTATACTAGGTACCTATAGGTTAGGTTATATATTATAAATTATGCAAGAAAATAACTACAGAAAAATCGTACCGCTTTGATATTTATATGGCACACCTATACGGCATTATAATAAAGGGAGTTCTGGTTAGATTTTCCGAAATGTATGAAAAGAAAAATACATTTTTGGCTTGTTAATTATGTAGGTCATTAATACTAATAATAATTGAAAGTTCTGATGATCAGAACCGATATAATTTAATTAATTACTATGTGTTCATTTATAGACAAGTACTGTTTAATTTATGAACATTTGTACTTTGCCAACATTAATTTAACCCCAGATACATTAAACATAATATTGTTAATTTAATTAATTAGATATAGTACATACTTATATGAAAAAGGGCCTAGCCTAAAAAAATAATAATAAAATAAAATATGGAATTGATATATAGTATAAACTCGTCTGCAAAAACCCACGAACCGTATGTACTAAAATGTTTGTCAATAAAGTTCTATCTTGTTAAAATTTATATAATATTTACATTTTATTCTTATAGCAACTTCAATTTTTGTTAGAATATGCTTTTATCTTTTTAACTAATATTTATTCTAAGTAACGATTTTTTTTATACCAAAAAACTATTAATATTTATAATTTATGTTCATTTAATAATTATTAAAAATTAATATTCACCACTGTAGTTGAAAAGTGAAAAGTTATATTTTCGTCTATACCATATTATGGTACCTAGATTCAATGATAGTGTACCTATTAGTTCTTAAAAGTAATAACAATTATAATCATTGTAATATTATTTTTATAATATTCTGGAATAAATAATAAACAAATAACGTTATTAAAATGTTTTTTAAATTAACAATATTTTGTGATTAAAATTAAATAATATATATAATATATTTATCGATACGATAGAGATTGTTTGTATAACTTATTATTTATATTACATTTTTTATTTTATTAATATTAATTATCGGACAAACGACTATGGAGTATTGTACTATCATCATGAATTTAAAATTTACATCGATGCAAAGTTTATTAGGGAATATATTATTATGATTAAGTTGATCAACTAATTATTATTTGTTTTATTTATAATATTGCATTTAAAATATATGTATAATATTTACTTTACTGTATTTACTCTATTTAAATATCGACTGGTGAAAATAATTACTTATTATAAAGTGAATTTAGCAACTTTAATGAAAAAAATCTCTTTGAACTCTCAAATGTCACATAAATTTACTTTTGGAACTCAAACTTTTGTTTAGAGTTCACAAATCAAAACTCTTGTAACTTTCAGTTAAAGTCGATCACGCCCACTTAATAACTAATACTTAAATAGACTATATTAAGTTTGCACGCATATCGACCTACTAAGAATTCTTAAGTTCAGCAAGATGACTTGTCAGTTGTTAAAGATAAATTATACGGATCAAAAGTTAAATGAGCAATACGGCTTCTATGCTGATTTTATTAAGACGACCGATATACCATTGATTTGAAAATTTTCCAGTAAATCTAATACCTATAACCTATACTATAATTATAGGCAAGCATATTATGCATAAAAACAGCGGTATAGGCCGTGTCCCTTCTCTGATCTACGTTCCAATCAATATCTTTCTAACTTATGATTTTTTAAATATTTAAAACTGTATCATACAATGTTAAATTCTTTTTCCGTGTTACTAAAAATTACTTTATTTATAATTAGTGTATTGTAGTTTGAGCGGTGCCCGGTAAAGTCCACAGCCATAGCTCAATGGCTTAATTTGTAGGTTATCATTCTTAAAAAAGAAAAATTAAAAGTTGAGTTTATTACCTACCCATGTCCATTCAAGTTTTCATATCGAGTAATTTGGTTATGCATTTAAAATCTAAATTAGGTAATTATACAGGTCTTAAATATATTCCTAAGTTTGAAATGCATACCTCAATGCATATATTTTAACGAAAGCATAATTTGAATTTTATACTTTGTTACAAAAATCAGGTATATAAATTGGCTGTTTACAATTTTTACACAATACAATGAATACAAATATTAGTTTTGCATAAGTTTATGTACACGCAAAAATATTTTTATTTGAAAAATTACCTAAAAATATTGTGTTCTGATGGAGCAAACGCTGGGTGTTCTTTATTATAATACCTACATATTATTATTATGTTTACATGATTTGACTTTGAATTAAAAATATAATCAATTAACTAATTTATATGAAAGTTTTGGAAGTGAAACGATTTTTTTTAAATTACCATAATATCACACTATATTAGACCGAAAAATAAAATGTTAACAATTATAAAAATATAAAAATAATAACATCTGTAATATTATGATGATAAATGACAATAATATTATGACGTTGAGTACTAATTTACGAAGAGGATTCAAAGATTATTTATTAATTTTTAAAAATGTAATTAGTCAACAATAAATTATTATTATGAAAAATAAATTACATATTGGATAAGTAGGTATTTCTTATAATTTATAAAAATATACAATTCATTATTCAATTCAATCAATAATTATTTACTTTATTCTGTTAAATACATCGGGAAATTAATGCACAGTAACAATCTAATGTTTAAAACTTCTGAATTTAACACATTGTTTTATGAAGTTCCGTGATACTTCCTTACATGGCCGTGTGCATTAAATAAAATGTTTTTCAAATTATAAATTATAAATAGTTTTATATAATTTTATATAATTATTCATTAGTTTGAGTAGTATCAAAAAAGTAATCATTAAAACAAAAATGTATTATTTAATTAGATTGTGATTAATACATTTTATATAATTATTATATTGGTTATTGTGTTGAACAATTATAAATCTGTTATATTATAATATTTCATATTATGTGTTAAAAGTTAATAAGTTATTAAAATACTTATTTTATTTATTTATGGAGAATTTAACCAGCATTTGCTATAATTTCGAACACAATAGCGGTAGAAGCATAGAATTTAATTGAAAGGATAGAGTTGTTATTTTGAATGTGGGATAACATACACAATGATTGCTTATTAAATCCGACTTTTAGGTTTATTTAAAATTCAGTGCACAAACTATTTATATTGTGTGTTTTAAACCGATTTGAATCCATTTTAGCTAGATTTTCAGACTTGCACAAAAACACCAATGTATAAAATATGTATTTATCACATAAAATTATAAAAAAAAAAAATCACATTTGACAATTTTTTATGTATTAAAAATAGAAATAATTTCACCACCCATTATTATTATTATTATTGCATTGCTGATTACAATGTTCTCGTTCTTATATCGTATCTTGACCTTAACCTAAAACATTCGCGTCTTAAAAATCATTGTCTGTTATTTCAGTTAAATTTATGTAGCTTACACATGTTTTGTTGAACATTTCCGACGAACGAATGGGTGTATAGTTATTTTTCAGTTTTTGACACGTAGCTTTATTATTTTTTTAATCAAATTTTTTTATACGATAGTTTTTTTTTGGCAATGATTTAATCGTTATTAAATTAAACAGGTACCTCTATTTGATCTAATAAATAATTTGCTAAACAATTAAAGAAACAAAGGTGTACATTTCAATATTTTAGTTAATTCATGTGGTACATAACACATATAGTTATCAAGTTTTATACTTTAGTGCTTTTTATTTTTAGTCTGATAGATAATTATTTGGATTTCAAAATATTTACACGAAATGTGTTTAAAATTGTATTGATCTATTACTATTGATATAAATTTTATAATTAGAATATATATTTACACATAGTAATAAAATGCACATACACACACACACGCACACACACACACACACACACACACACACACAAAAACAAACATTATATTAATAAATAATAATGGAGATAAAATATTATAGTATATTTTACCAGTTTTACTGTTTCCTAATGGGTTGGGTTATACTCAGAATTTAGATTAAAAAAAATATACCATTCGGGTTTTTGAATGTTATAAATTATAATAATTTTATATTTTTGTGTATACTTTGTCGTAAATGATAGGTCCAATATTCGAATAACGTATTTTGTCCAATTTGGTTTGCATATTACAACACTAGCGTATAATTATAATAAATGAAAATAAGTTTACAGCTATATAGTGCAATTTTTGAAAATTATTTGTGAATTCTCTTAATACGGTGTTCTTCTCATACGTGTATCTTATAATATGTGTATCACAGAGAATAAAAATATGATGAAAGTATTTTGTGCAAAAAATATATATTTTATTACTATCAGAGATTTTTAAAAACTATCTTCAAATTTTATGATAATATTATTATTTTTAATTTGCTGTGTAGGATGACACGCACGCTCACAAAATAGTATAATATGAAGTTAAAAAATGGTGGATGTATTTACTTACACGGTACGTAGGTAGGTATTCGTTATAATATTATCAGTTAGAATAGTATGTTGAATGTTGGTGTGTTACACTAGCACATAATATAATATTATGTTACCAATTTGATTAAGCAATTATGTAAGTGTTAAAGTGTTAAAAATGTAGGTAGATACAAGTTGACTATTAATTTGGCGTATTTATACCTTATGCAGGAGTGCAGGACCACAAGTTCTGTTTAGTAGAAATTGCTATGGTATATTTTACAAATTTTGACAAACATTAAACAGATGTAATTCAATTTGAATCTATCTCAAAAATGCGTGGTTAATGGGTAGGTATAATATTACAAACACGAGTGTTTAGCTATATTTTTTCTATTTAAATTGCATTAAAATCACTTAAATCAATACTATAAGTAGGTACCTACAACACATAAATATAGGTAATATCTACTAATGTAAATATAAGTATAAGGATCCCACAGTTGCACGGTCCTTACAATAATTAGACATTTAACTACTGTAAAAAAAAAGGTTGCTAACATTCAGCCTTTCCTGGCCTGTCAGATCGTCCTCGATTTGGACCGCCATTAAGGGTTTAATCACATTATTTGAATGTGCTGCTTTACAATATAACGTCGGAGTCCGGTGTACCAATAATTTTCAGTGATTTTCGCGATGGTTCGGTCCAATGAAAAATTTCCTCCAAAATCATGGGCATCGATGACAATTCCTTTTCTCATTGATCGGGAAACAACTTGCAACAGGCGTCCGGCGTGTTCGCGGTACAGAACTCCATCGTGTAGCTCATATGGTTTGAGTAGCGATTTTTCGTGTTCGGTGAGAATTCTCGTGCCATCAATCATTGAATCGGGTTCCAGTTTGCGACACCTGTTGCATGAAACGCACCTTGTCCACCATTAAAAACGGTTGCTAACATTATAATAATATTTATCATACATATCTTAACATATTTTTAGGCTACCTGCTATTTATAGTGTGTTCATTGTTTTCAATCTTTGATAATTCTATAAATTAATCAGATATTTATTAGAACATAATACATTAAATAGATTGTGGATATTATGACTTTTTTTTTATATAAAATGCCAAATGTATTCTTTTGTAAAAATCTGGTATGCTTTGAGGTTTGATAATTTTAATTGATACAACTTTTTAGGTAAATACTGTATTATAAGTGTAATTTATTGTAAAAAATGTCTAACCTACCAAAATATTTTATTACACACTCAGCTACCATTGGTTTATTTACATTTCTGAGTATCGTATAATACTAATCTGACAAACTATTTAAAACGGACAAAACACCATAAGAGACCTGAATAAAAATTCTGCCAAACAACTTTGTAGTACAAGTATATAAGCTTACTACCGAAAATATGTCGATATATTATACTTGAGAAACGACAAACGAATAGAAAAATAATACTATAAGATCTGTTCTAATTTAATTAAAAATTAATTTTTAGTCCTAGGAAAATTATAACGTTTATAGTTTTCTAATTTTTATTGTAAATTTCAAATATGTACATTTCTTGTGCTGCAAGAGTATGGGAGTGTATCATATATGTATTTCGACACATGGACATTATTTAAAACTTTTACAGAAATAAAATTACATAAAAAATATATAGTAAATCGATAGTTCACATTCTATAGATTCCAAAACAGTATTTTACTGTAGTACAAAAATATAGATACATTTAGAACTATTGGATTTAATGTAGCTGATAAAGATTGGTTATCAATGGGACAGTTTATTGTTTATAGTTTGTAAACTTTCGATTATTATTAATGGTTTTTACGTGTTACAATGAAGTTAAATAAAACAAAAAAGGGAAATAAAACATAAGTATAAGAATTTCGATAGTTTTCGAAACATTGCGTAGGTACAATATATTGTGATCATCAATTATACGACATTAGTATTAAGGAATATCCTGCTTACCCTCTCAGCGTACATCCCCGCCGGCCTTTCAAGCTCTTCATACTACTCCCGGCACCACTACCATAAAATATGTCATCCGTTAGTACTCACTACGAGATGGAACAATGACAATATCCTGCAAGCTGCTTTCAAAAATATTTGATATTCTCTCAGATAATTCGCTTATACAGAAAGTCTAGAAAGTTCAGAAGATATTTTTGAAGTATTATTTTGGGTTGATCTATCCCGAGTGCTAAATCTGTGAACACGACTTGGTGCATCGTCCTTGGTGAAGATCATTACAACTGACTTTAAATGGATGGTGTACAACTGATAAATCTTTAGTTTTAGGTATCAAAATCATTGAGCCTAGATCCTATTAGGTAATTATGTTTAACATCCTGACTATTGTACCATCAGTGGTGGATCCAGGGGAGGGGGAATTCACCTCCCTCAAGCACCGTAGTTGCCCTATGTTATAGCCTGTGTTTTTATTAATTGTACTTATTGTTGACTGTAGTATTGACATTATAAATTGTTTTAAACTTTAGCCACACTACTAAAAAAAAAAAAAAAAAATTAAACACTGGATCCGCCACAATGTATTGTGTTGTGTCCAAAACTCCAAACAGATATGGCCGAAATGTATTGGATTCCCCATTGTATTTTTTATAATAATAAAAATCATATTATATAGTTGAGCAAACAGTTTAAAACTTTTGTAAAGTATTGGAAAACAATCATCAAGAATAATTTAAATCCGTCTGTTAACGACTCAAATGAAAAACATAAATAGTTATGTTTTAGATTAATAAAAGTTGCACTCATAGTTTCAAGTGAAATAAATTCTTGTGATCGAATTTAGAAACAGATAATATTATACTATACATTTTTACGTGTAACATTACAACAGTTGATTAAAGGACAACGAAATATACTGTGGTTAAAAAGATACTATTTATTATTGTACTAATATTATGTAATTTGATTTCAGACAACTGCAGTAAATAAAATTATGCACTATTGAGACGAATTAAAATGTTTATACCTACCTATAAATAAAACATAAAGATTAATTAAAACTATTTTTGCCTAAATGTTTTATTTATAACACGGATTTATCGTGTGATACGAACACACCCGTGATACTCACAATCGATGTTTCCGTTTCATTTTGTAATTTGTAAAATATACCGAACCACTGCTGGGTCGAAATAAATTGGGTTCGGTATTATATTAATATTTTAACAGCCCACGGGGTAATTGATCGAGCGTTCATATTCGTAATAATATTCTCGTAATATTATATATTATATATTATACAACAATGATATGTTTTGGTTTAATCTTAATATTGTACTATATACCGAGAGCTTTATTTAAAATTGTGTTATTACTACTCATTATAGATGTATAAAAGCATTTTTTTTTTCAAATACAAAAAATTGACAGGATTCTGTGTACAGACAAATCAACTCGTAACTATAGTACCTACGTACCTCTATAATTATATACATACATATATATACGTACATATATTATATGTATATATATACTTCAGTAGGTACCTATAGCTATATATTTTTTAACTATGTTGGCAATTGTAAATTATCCATCCATTTATACTGTATAATATATTATATTATGCTCAAAAATATCACTTGTACTTGGTGGATATAAGGAGACCTATTATATAGGTGTCCCACGGGGCTTATACATACAGTTTTAATGATGGAAGCTATGGCAACGCGCATTATACGTAGTGATAGATAATCTGTATGGAAATGAAAATAGAAATATTGTCACGGGACGTCGAGTATGTGTGCGTATGTATTATTTGAATAAAACAACAGTAATATATTGATCAGGTACATAATATTATAAACTAGGTATATATTGAAACGTATCATCCTCTAATACCATTGTCTAGTAACTATGGAATCGAACGACAATATTTGTTTATAGTTTTATAAATCCGTTTAAATGTTCGTTGAGCGTCTATATTACGATATCATCTATAAACACACACACATACAATGTATTATATATATAATATGTATACTATTATAATTGAATGTATTAAATTAACAAACTAGAATTAGGACGAGGGAGTAACGTCCCAGGGTATTTAAAACTATAGTAATAATAGTAATATAATATCGAGTTATATTGTAATAGTCTCGTTAACTTTATTATTGTATTAACAGTATTAATTACTGTTTTTTATTTACTGTTCCGTAAACAACCATAACACTGGACGTCTCTGCAGGGGTAAAACTCACGTGTTATTATCCCTTTTCAGTTCGAGGATCTGTTTCGTAAGTAGCTCGTATAATATATTATATAGCTCATGAGGGAAATTTTTTCAAGGTGGTGATTAGAAACGCAGATAATAGTATCGGAGGTAATGTCTGTAATTAATGGGCTTGGTGGTTGCGAGTCGAAAGTCACGCGTGTTTATCTGTATACCTAACAATACTAGCAGTCAATAGTTAGTAATATAATAATATGGTAACTAGACAAATTAATAATGATGTGGTGTAGGTACCTGTTATTATAATAATATGTGTCTGGATATTATGCAGGGTTGGAATGCCATAACATAGGTACCGTGGAGTTTTCAGTACTTGTGGTTTATTGATTGGATGCACTGGAATGTGATTTTGTTTGATTACATACATAGATACATTTAATATTTTACCATATAAGTAATATGTATGTAACTATGTTTTGTACACTACGATAAAAGATGCACAGAGCAGTTAAAAAAACAATATGACTGAATAATAATATAAAATATACACCCTTACACTAGCTTCAAATAGTGATTCAGACACGAGACACATTCCAACGCGCCAGACACCACATATATTATGCACTTTATCAGTTGACAAAATCATAAAACAAAAGTATAGTACACCACATAAAAATACCTAACTATAAATTTAGAACAACACCGTAAGATAAAAATATTAAAAATCACACATCCTTACCAACCACAATCAACAAACGGACATAATATATTAAGTTCATATAGTATTGAGAATCTCAACAAATAAGGTGGGTGGACATCACCTCCAAGCTTACAATATTATACCATACACCCCCCCCCCCCTCCCCCTAATAAGTCGGTGCTGTCTTGGCCCCTCTTATTTTAATAAAGTACCTAGGTACTTAATTCATTAACGCACGTGTACGCTTTAATTCTCATACTTCTTTTCATTATTATACGTTCGTAATAATTTGTACAAGACACTCAAATAAGTTGAATATAAGACTAAAATATCCACAACACAATTTTATTATTGAAGTCGTTTAATTACTAGTTGCTCTGAATTTAATATCTTAATCGACAGCTTATATCATTCACATATTAATACGCAATTAATCACAATATTATAATATTAACTCTGTTTAATATTAAGGTCCCATTAACCTTAAACAGAAATGGTCCAGGTACTATAAATTCAAGCGTTATGGTATTCTACAGAGGGTTATCCAATCACACATTCATACATAGGTATGGGTTGTGGGATGTACTAGGAATACATGCATTGAATTTACAAATCTATATTATATTTTCCGTTAGCACATAACTTCATTTCACATAATTTGTTCATAAGTAAAATGTAAATACATTAGAAACCGTTTATAATGACGTTCAAGGGTCTAGTCAAAATAAGTCATAATAACCGATTGTCATTACTCATTATCATCAAAATGATAAAATAAAAATTGAAAACTTGATTATATATATTATTTATTTGAACTTACTATTTTATTTCTTTATTTATTTTATTCTATTTTATTAATTGAAACGGGCAAAGCCCAGTAATAGTTTTAAATCAAACATTATAACAAAATAATTTAACAGATAGAAAGAAAAAGTGAACATAGTGAGATTAATAGATATTAAATATACGAAATAGCGAATAATTAATTAAGATTAATAATAACATTAATTAAAATAAATATGGTCTATTGTATTACAATCAATGTGTCATATTTGTATCACTAAATCGTGACTTCAATACACACAGTAAAAAATAAAATAAAAAAAGTTGTTTTATTATTTTAAAACTAAATATACATTATATTAAAAAAAAAAAAAACAGTTATCTTAATGTGTACTCTGTTTGTATAAAGATCATGCAGTATTTTTTTCACTTTCTTTAAAAATTGTTTTTAAGATTTAGTATTATTGGTTGTTATATTATTAGCTTCTATAACCATTTAATACAATAATTATATGTAAAGTATTTGTCCAATATAACCAAAAATAACCATCATAACATCCGTATAGTAATTATACAGACGTCATAATAATCGATACAAATTAGCACTTACAATATTGGAGTTTAACCGAGACCTTCAATCTCAGGTCATTACATTCGATATGTCACTACAACCGGTGTAAATGTGTAATTATAAACAGTTTATAGTTTTATACAGTACAGTCAACAAGTGGGTACCTATAGTAATTTTGATCATCGAACCAGACTCCATCGCCACGCTAACGGTCGAATTTGCGAATCTATCAAAGAAGCAACAACTGACATCTTAAAGGCTGAATATACACATATAAATTTCAATAATATATACCTAGTACCTACGTATAATCTAAAAACAGCAGTAGAATAATACGTACACTAGAGAATAGATTTCAGATACAAGGTAGACAGACACACACCCTAGGGCTATCGTTACTTTGATAGTTTGATACCTTGTTAGCACCCGGCTTATTGTTATTATATGTATATTCACATACCTATATACTGAATATAATATTATTATCTTATGGCCATTCTATTAAAATGATTATAATTTCTTATTCCCTACACATTCGTTTTCTATCCTGTACCTATTATATCCAATTTTAAACGCACATCTTGAATTTACCTATTCCTTACCTCCACTGTTCCCCACTTATATCTTAGTTTTTTTTCCCCAATACTCCATACAAATAAGGATAAATTCTTAGATTTATTTTTCAAATCCAGATTCCACGAGGAATTGGTTTGAAATATTTACAATAACATAATAATATGTCCACAGTGTGGTAAAGGTATATTTTTAACGATGACTTACAGTTTATTTAACTTCCTCATTTGTAGTTGAATAATTCTTTTATACCAATAAATAATAAAATAAAATTGCTTCATTAAAATTGATATATCTATTCATAATATTACTATAATAGTGTTATATATTGGTATAATAATAGTATGGTTTATATAGCTAAATTTAAAATATTGAATGTCAATATGATCGAGAAAAAAAATATAAAATTATTACCTAGTACGGGATTTTTTTTTTAAATCAAGAGTTCGACGTCATAATATTAGTGTTAATTGAAAAAAAAATCCTCATATTACAGCTGTAATTAAACCTATATTATTTTTATATAATAATAATTATAATATACGATATGTTGAATCTACGTTTTATGTACTTTCCGCACACGTCATTTGCACCACTACGTTGGTTTCACGTATTATCGCACACGTCGCACGCCGTGTCTGTGACGTAGACCCGATGAGATGCAAGCCGCGAGCGTTAAAATTTTGTTTGCTTCTGGAATTTCTGACATTCAAATCACAAAACAACTTATACTTACGTCACTATGATAATAATATTATATCATATCGATATACATAAAAATACGCTACGAAAATCTCGCACAATTGTTCATTTGAGTTATTCGGTAAACGAGTTTTACTAAATAATACCTATAATATAATACTTACCTGATTAATCGATAATTATACCTCCTCACCAATCACCATACACGATTCCACATTAAATCATGATAATAATGTTGTTACACTATCGAAAAAAGCAGTGAATCGAAATTGCAAATCAAGGCGTTTTCGTCGAATACGTATACAGCATTAGCATTTATTGGATTCAGGCGACGCAGGCAAGAAAATGGAACTCAAATATTATAAAATCACAATTCCCTTATTAAAATACATATTATGTGTTATATATGTTACGTTTAAGTAGAGAAGGGTGTCAGCACTGTAGTAAGGGATGGTGGGCTAGGGCAGACTACACCAGTCTAGGTGACAGTGAGTGAGAGTTCGCCCATGATGAGTGCGACGTGTTGTGTCGACCAATGTCTTTTATGTTAACTAATAAGTAATAACTATGTGAAATGTATTTAATAAACTGTTTCAACTAAATGCGAATGATTTAAATGTGTAACGTAATTCTATAATAACCCTATGAGAATTAGTTTATTACATATGTACCTATAACTAGTAGGTTATACAAAAACAAATTCTTAAATAATTGTTACCAGCATAAGCGTATACATAAGCACGTTATTGGAGGCAGCTAGGGGTTTCCAAGCCTCACCCAAAACGTGTAATAGCTTTTCCTAAATTTTTCCTAAAGTATTAAATAATATTCTCATTTTTTTTAAATTAAATTAAAATAAAATTTTTATAATTATTTTATATTCCCTATGATAAATATGGTATATACCATAGCTGTATTTGTATTAAGGACAACAATTTTTGTCGGTACATTGATGCGGTTATTATACATAATTGTACAGTACATGCACTGAACTATAATACAGACAGTATATTATTATTGTGAATAATTATACTTGAGTAAATACATTTTGTTTTTTTTTTCATAATTTTTTTATATACTACAACTCCCCTCAAACATTTTATCCTTAGTTGCGTTTCTGGTAACCAGATACGTATTATGGTATTTATTTTGTAGATACTACCATTTATATTAAAAAACATTTAGTTTTGAAACCCAATAAATTATAAATTATAAAGTGAACACATTCAAAGTGATACCTACTGTTTTTGAGCATTCAGGAAACATTAATTTTAACATTAGAAATCCTTAAGCTGTACAATAATTTTGACCAAAATTTACCAAAATTAACTCACACACGCATTCCTCGTATAACGCCCCAATGACGAAATTCACTTTAGAAGAAGTGGCGGTAATGCGATGGTTCCCAAACGTGTATTCCACGTGTGTAAACAAAAAATCAAAGTGACTGTCTCCAGAACGCCACGAGGCATACATTGGCGACAGCGTCAACTGGGGTGTAGGTGGAAGTATCACTGTGGGGTCACCTACATCGGCGGAAAAACAAAAAACAATAAATAATAATTAAAGATTATAAATACTTCATTTTCAAATATATAAATAATATGAATATATGATTGATCTGATGATTATAATTATTGCGAGTGTACCTACAATACAATGTGTATTTTTATCGCTGGTGTTACTATCAGACTTCCTATTTAACTCCTTATATAATTCATTCAACGATTTTCAATTTTCAGATAGTTTGGCACTTCAATGAAAATTGCATTGGTGCGCATACGTAGGTGTAATTATTGAAGTCTATTTTGATGCGATGGAATTCCGGTTGCTTCATAATGTATTGGTGTTGCGTGATGTTTTCTTATCTTATTATTTCTTTACGATGAAATATGGCCATATTTTAGTATACGGACTTCTCGGAAAAATTATGATATAATTATTAAGAAATGTTGGTTGCCTAATATTATGTTGTATAGTAATAAATAAAATAAAATATAATAAATAACACCACTTGTTATTATACTAAGACTGTGTTTATTGAAACCGAAACAACATCTCTGTGCAACGGGCAGAAGAGTACTGACCATCGCTATTCTAGAGGATAATACAATAAAACAATTATATCATAATATTGATAACACTTTGGTGTAGGGACACAATTTGGCAGTCGGCAGTCTGAAGTAGCCTGCACCAGTGTTTCCAACATATGTCCATCCTTACGTTGTAGCCGTCTCCGGCCACCATCCTTCAAATTAACTTAAGTAGGCGGGCTTTCTCTTCTCCTTGGCTGACTTCCGTAACGGGTTGAGTGGGTCGCTCCCAGCTGGCGTAGTACTTGTAGTAGTGGGTAACGGGCCTGCCCCTGTTACTTGATCTTCATACGGTTCCACACTATCAGCTGTAATTGGAAGGTCGAAACGGAACGGATTAACAAGTTATTATTCGTTAATTAATTAATTTTTATAGACTACCCAACACTGTCTACTAGTTATACAAAAAACAGTAATCTAGCTTTGGTCACCCAACATCACACCTTTTGATTTTCAAGTAGTCTTCAATAATTGACGAGTTGTACCAGTGTAAAAACTATTTATCTAAATATCCTGAGACGCTTGTGGATGCTTTCTTGTAAGGTCTTGTCTGATTTGACTGAAGTGGGATCGTATTTTTTTGGTGGTCCATAATTTTATTCTCATATTTATTTGATATTGAAATTAGAAATAGATGGATTATTTTTGATATGATATTTTGTGTAATGTTTAAGCTATTGGCTTTGTTGTTATGTTACAGTGTCCATAAGTTTGATTTGTATTTAAATTTAAATGAATCATTGTTTGATTGATGGAAATCTGGCATTACGTAATAAGCATTTGTTGTGTTTGTGTAATCGAAATAGTTTAGTTAAAGATCTATATTGTTTATTCTTAAATTCAGCTTTTCAATTTCTTATTTTAAATTAGCTATTTCTTGCTAAGCTTTCTGATTGAAAGTATTGCAGTCATGACTGTGTTTCTACAAAAATTAAACGAAAATTATGTAGCGTGAGAGTCAGATAGAAAAAATTAATAAGTTATTATTCGTTAATTAATTAATTTTTATGGACTACCCAACACTGTCTACTAGTGTTACAAAAAACAGTAATCAAGCTTTGGTTAACCAACATCACACCTTTTGATTTTCAAGTAGTCCTCAATAATTGACGAGTTGTACCAGTATACAAAAAATTTATCCAAATATCCTGAGACGCTTGTGGATGCTTTCTTGTAAGGTCTTGTCTGATTTGACTGTAGTGGGATCGTATTTGTTGGGTGGTCCATAATATATTGATTTGATATTGAAATTAGAAATAGATGGATTATTTTTGATATGATATTTTGTGTAATGTTTAAGCTATTGGCTTTCTTGTTATATTACAGTGTCCATAAGTTTGATTTGTATTTAAATTTGAATGAATCATTGTTTGATTGATGGAAATCTGGCATTACGTAATAAGGATTTGTTCCACTTTTTAACAGCTGTATGGCTAAGCTTTGTTTAATGATGCAGGTACATTTTTCCATTAGCAACCAATTTCACTCTATTAGCTCCATTACAAAATAAATTTGGGCCGTTAGTACTAGTGTGGTTAGCATCATAATTACTAGTATTTCAATCGAGTATTACATTTTGTAGGTTACCCTTACCTTGTAGCACCTTTTGTGTGGACATCTCGACTGACAGTAAATTGACTTATTAATATTGTAAATTTGCCATTGTACCATTATTTGGGTTTTAACTGTTCAATCGTGAGAGTCTGGAACAATTTAAACAAATAAGATATCTCACTCGGATCCCATTTCTGAAATTTGTGGTGAGATCTTACTAGACCACCACTTCCAATATTGTCAGGATCAAATAGCAATGAATAAGACCTACCTAGTAAGTATGTTTATTGAAGTTGATCTTTTCATACTCATAACTCAACTTGTATATTGAATATTATAAATAATAAACAAAAAGTATTAGTTTTATTATCATAGATAAACTGAATTAGGTAGTAAAATTACTAATAAGAAAATACATTATTGTAATAGTTATAGTAATATAAATAATATTCGCTCATTTTCGTACGCAACGATTTATCACTCTATTCAAATTGCACACATAGGTATTTTATATAGTGAGTTACTCAATAAGAAGGTACACTCGATATCTACTATTCAGCAGAGCAATGACCTATTTTACAATATTTATATACTTAGTAAGCATTGCTATTCTACATATTATAATATTAAACCAGTGTTGTAATTAAATTCGGAAATTAGGTTATATTTTATGACATTCCAGTTTTACGGAAAACATACCTAATCAATATCAAGAAAACGATCAAAGTATTTAAAGTGCATAATGATACACGAATCACAGGTTGCTTAATATATTATCATCGTTACATTTTATGCGTTGGAGGTTAGAAGGTACTTCAAAAAGTTCGACGTGTGGGGTTATAGTGAATTAAGCTCCCGGCGAGTGATGTGTAATCTTATTAAAAATAATTCAAAGTAAATTAGTTACCAATAAATCTTCTTCTAACTGGAAAAATCTAATTTTTATTGATATTATGAGTAAAATATACTAATATAAGTATATTATGGGATAGTATGACTATTAAAAATAAATATAATAATTAATAATATAGTTATTATAATAATTTTTATAGAATAGTTGTATAATCAAAATAAATATCATATTATTTTGTTTTAAACATTGATTCCAAAATGGACTTATTCGATAGCCTTACAAATAAAAGTTAAAACGTTCATTCGCAACATTTCATTTAATAGTTTTTTTTCATTCATTAAAAAAATTGGAATTTCGTTTTATTTTTTACATACTTAAAGTACAATTCACTAGAAATTTCCGGTTGATTGAATCCGTGTTAAATCATTGAATGGTGAACTGGAGCACGATTTATACTAAAGAAAAAAAAAATGTTCCCTGACGCAGAAATAAATGTATGTACACATCGTCGTTAAACCTATATAGTTCTCTCATTCCTTCCAGAGTACGAAAAATGGCAAGAATTTTGATAAATATTCTAGTTTATGGTGTTTTATTTATGTGTTTATTAAAAACAGTGATATAAATCTTAATATTATATTATTTTGAAAAAATCGACAAGAAATGTTTTATGATAGTAGATGAGCATACAAAATATTATCCATCACGAATCATTTTCAAATGGTTATCAAGGTTGGAACAAGGTTGGGTGGCAGTGTGAAGTTGCACCCCCCCCCTCCCCCCACAGTTATAAACGGTAGTACTATCTGTATGAATTAGATAAAGTTGGTTTAGCTCTGAGATTCAGATACGCATCTCATAGTAATTTATTAATAATAATTAAATAACAATAAACAAATTCATAATTATATAATATTTATATTATAATATAAAGAATACCGACCTTATACCTACGTAGGTATAGCATAAATTATAATATAATAATTAATTATATTAAATAGTTCTGGTCATGAAGGTATGTTTTTTATACCTGTTTTTAAATTTGTATAATCATTATAGAATAGTGTTTTGACTGGTTTATTGTGATTACTATTTTAAATTGATCACGTAATATCGTAACTTTCATACGATGAAATTAATAACTAAAATAGAAAATATAGTATAAGAATAATACTGTTAAGTATATTATAATATCAGTTAGAGGTTTTCCTGTTTAGAATAAATTATTTTTTTTAAACACAAATTCAATGTCAGTATTAATTAAAAAATAATTCTTATTTAATCATACACGACAAAAGTCCATGTTGATGATCACTCTCATTAATCATCTATACTATAGAAAATCGGCTTATGTTTATTAGTACTAATTAATGTATATGCCTTCACATTTTAAAAGAAATATAATTGTACGCGGGAACAATAAAGTTAAATTAAAAACAGTTACATTCCTTAGAAAGTCTATAGTTGAATTTTCTAAAATATGATATTATAGTAACATTACAGAATGAAGAGAATATTATTTATTATGTACCCATGACTTTTAGTACCCTTATCATAATATTAAAACTGACAAATTCAATATTGTCTCAACCATTGAAGATAATTATTTAAGTCAATTAAATATTTGAAATAGATACATGACGTGTAATAACAAAAACAAAATTAAATGTCATTACAATTAAAATAATTTCCATTTAAAACCAATGTACAATAATGTATTGATTATCAATAATATATTAATGAATGTCTATTGTCTATAATATATTGAAAGTGATACTGAAATACTGAAAATACTGAATAATGTATTTAATACAATTTGTATACTTGAATATTTTATACAATAATAATAAAAGTAGATTACGACACGGTGTAATATTAAATATCATTATCAATGTTAATTTAAACTTTAAATAATCTCATTCAGGTATGCATTCAGAGCTGAAAAATGAGTTTTGATTTAAAATGTAATTATATGATACTTTGTCTGATCGTTGGAATGCTCAGTAAAAGATTAACCTGTAGGTATTGATTGAAAGTCGAGGTTAATGCACTTATAAAATACGTATTTCGAGCTTGGTTGGAACTAACGAAAAAAAATTAGACAGCTCATTCGTACAAGTCGATGTAATTAAATAACAATTTGGGATGAGTCAAATTTATTACGTTTTTTTTTCTTGATACTTTTGCGACCACGTGTGATGGATTTATTTATAAGCAATAAAAGACCACTGTTCAATGAGACTTTTTTATAAGAAAAAAAAAGAAGCCAACAAGTGACAATTTATTTAATTTGATAGCAATTATTATTTGGGGTATATGAAACGTTAAAGTTGTATTATTATTATTATTATTTTTTAATGATATACGTAACGACTTTCGATGTTTTATTTTGAGACAATAAACTCCATATTTGTGGCACGTGTACGGCGAATTAGTTCTACTTGACTCCATAACAAATAAAAATAACTAAAATTATCTCGGATGAAAAAGTGGCACATTTGGAAAAAAATTCACATTAATCTTTAATCTAATGGCTGTGATATTGAGACAATGGTCGAATTTGTACGTACTGATCATACATTTGTATGGTATTACTATCAAAATAATATTTATTGTTTCCCTTAATGCCTTCGTACAATCATTTAAAATGTAAAAAACCAAATTGAAATTTATATAGTACGTAATTTGTTCAGAAAAAATTTATTTTTTACGTACACTCAAGTTACTCAACGTTTATTATGCTTAATAATATATTATATTATATGCCTACACGGCTACACCTATATACATAAAATAACTAGTATTTGAATATAAATATGCATTAATACCTTGGTAAGGTGATTTAAGTTGATAATTGGCATGTTGCATAGGCGTGTCCAGACCTTTGATGCAGAGGGTGCAACCACCTAAAACCTTAGCCTTAGCCTTCCCATTTTTGAACAATTTTTGTTATTTTAAAATTTGTCATTATTATAACTAATATGAAAAAAAAGTTGTCCTTATTTCAGATTGCATAGAATGGATGTCAGTAGGTAAACAATTAAAATAAAACCATGCATAAAAAATAAATATAATATTATATAATATATATGTGTCAGTTAGTTATAATACTATAATTTAGTTTTTTACAGTCAATTATTTCTTCTAATTGACTTTCGACTTCTGATTGATCTTCATCTTCAACGGTGAAGTCGGTGAAATAATATTGTATATGTCTATCTGGTTAAGTTATGTAATATCATTCGAATAAACTATTTCATTAATGGTTGAAGTAGGGCTTCTACTTGTCATAACACTATCAGATGTTTCATTGTCTTCTTCAATAATTTGAAAATAATAAGTTTCATCATCTCCAGATAAATCATTGATCTTTCTTGAGTCTGTAATACTGTCTCAATTGAAAATGTTTGATACAAATGTTTGATTCATTTTATAACTGTTATACTATATTATCTTAGTCCGTGGCGAACGCCGAACATATCCATAACATGCCCAAAATAGTATTTACGTTGATTGTATACCTATATAATATATATATGTATAATATACATTGTATATACTAGCTGATCCCGTACACTTCGTTACCCGTTAAATGTACAAACTGTATATGACTCAAACTTTGTTCAATGCGTTATTTAAAATTAGGTTTATGATGTTCTAGATTTATCTTAACTTTTCTGTTGCCCGGAATAAAAATTCTGATTCGCAGCAGTATATTATCAGGTAGGCAATCAATAACTTGCGGTAGATCGCGGACCACGTGCTGTTTTTACGTAAGTGTATGGTTTAACTCTAGAGTATCAAAGTTATACCAAGTTTGTCGTTTTTACTTAATTTCACCTACGGTGGATTAATATAATCAATTAATACAAAATCCTAACCTAACCTAACTGTACTAAAATCCGATATTAAAAAAACCAAATTTAACCCTTTTTAAATTAGCCTATCTTCTTCCCAGAGGTCTAATCTACACACAAACATTCATATATATAATATATATTGAAAAAAATAATAATACAAATCAACAAACATGTCCGATTAACCAATAGCAACCGATATAATATAATACACTATTATTATTTTTATTTTTATTTTTTTCTGGACAACGCTTATCACTTAGGGGTGTGAAAAATAGATAGTAGCTGATTCTCAGATGTGAATATGCATATAAAATATCATAAAAATCGGTCAAGCCATTTCGGAGGAGTATGGTAACTAACATTGTGACATAAGAATTTCATATATTAGATATATTGTAGGGCCATGTTCAAACATCGCGTATTCTATTATTATACCAAAACGGATTTTTTAATAAAAAAAAAAGAAAAGCTTTCTTATTAATAACTGCTACAATTATAAGTTTTTTCAAATTTTAATTTAAATATTTTTTTTCCGTTTTGTACAGCTTTTTATGTATGTTACTTTTGTAAGTTATACGAGGAGAGGTATAGGTACCTACTTATATATTATTATAATATTTTTTTAAAACTTTCTATACACGCTCGAAGAAAAGTTTTGATACATGCACATTGTATATATTTATGAAAAAAAGTATCGTAATATTATGGTGTAGGTACTATTTATTAAAATTATAGTTATTGGAGTATGTTAAATAATCAAATTATGTTTTAGATTTATCTTAACAGCTTACTAGGTCGTTAATATTATATTGACTAATCACTTCAACGAGCATATTTTTTTAATGTTATATACGAGTCTAATGAAAAGTTGTCCTTTTTTATTATTGATCTCATTTTATTATAATACAACATCTTGGTCATCATACATATTAAATTGATTTTATGCACACTAATATTGCTATTTATTGTTTTAAAGATTATTATTTATTTGTGTTGTCTACATGACTATATTATCGGTAGGTAGATATCGGTTTTCGAACAATTTAATGTTAAGAGATAACTGTAATCATTATATTCTTTATAATAATATAATATAATTTAAACATTTCGTGTTTAATAAATAAAATATATTGAATCAATTATTTATGTAATTACGAAAAAAATATGTATAGAACGCATACACACACTCACACATTACGAAAATTAAAATTGCACTACAACACCATTAATGTTTTTAAATAATACTTATAGGTACCTATACTAATATATTAATATTATAGAGGCGTAACTCGTAATTCGCTGACGCAGTTTTTATTAACAAATGTGGTAATGCCTGATGCTTAATATATTACGGTGTTTTAAAAACAAATTGAGAACCATGGCATGAACAGTTATTAAATTCACTAATACCTACTCGGCCACTATAGTAGATTATTTTATGACAATATAATAAATCCATGATCTACTTAGTATTGGCTATAATCCGGAAAACGAGAATTTCAAAAATCATAATGTGAGACCGGCACATTAGTACAAAACACATTACACGAATTTTTTAGAACCAAGCCTATTCACTTTATACAACGTCTACCATTCTCACTACCTACCTATTTAATTTTTTTAAATTTTTTAATAATTTATTATAACTTTTTAAATAATGTTCAATCGATGTAAAAGTGTGATGCACTCTGTCAGATGCACTCGTCAACACAAAATTTCCATTTTTAGTACTCTCGTGGTGGTGAAATATTCGGAATGGACATTTCCATCAGTCTAGCCATCTTTATGGGTTCACCAAAAGTTATTTCAATGGTAATATTTCACTTTTATTTAAATAACGTCAACTTAAAAAAATAGGCCATGACCAGTTTTTTTCCATACTACTTCCAAATTATAACAGAAATATCATATCATTATTTATTTCCAGTGAAAGTCAACATTCTACAAACTGACGGGCGTGGCAGCTATTTTGTGATAATAACTTAGGTAGGCTTACCACAAATATTATTTATAAGATACAATAATTATATAAAAATTCTTCGGGCTGTATATTTTGGTACCTATATAGGTACTATCGATCGACTATCGTTAAAACACACACAAATGAATTGACAATTATTTACGATGCCGTTTATGAGAAGAGAGTGCCGATAGGGGACGTAGTTATATACAGTTCGTCTACAACATTACAACCGTGTTGAAAGTATCACGAGATTTATGGGCTTGGTTTTTATAATGTTTTCATTTATTTTTATCAGGTTGTATTTAATCAGCAGAGAAAAAATATGTAGGTAAATATTGCTATTTTTTTTTTATCATCATTAGTCTATAAGAAATTATGACTATTATTGATAAGTAGGTATCAGAATAGAATGCATATTATTATTTAAAGAGATACCTAGGTACTCCACAATAATTCGTAGACTATCATTAGTAGATTAGCAAGTAGCTACTGATTAAGTGGTCCTAAACAATTTGACGTAATAATAATAGAGTTTGAGGCGTTTTAAAATATTATTTCAAAGTCATGTCAGGAATGGAGTTTAATGTAAATTTAAAACTTAAAACTTCGGTCATTGAAAAACATCACGAGTAAATACAAAGATTTGAATCAAGAACAAAAATGGTTTTTGCTCTAAAAAGTCATGGTTAGCATATAAGCAATTAAAATATAACGTTCAACAGATAAAATAAACATCAAACTATCAAATTAAATTATTAATGTAATGATACAAACACAATATCGAGATAGGTAGGAATACTTATACCTATCCACTTTTAAGTTCAGCTAATTTGTGTATCATAAAATAGATAAGTTGTGTTAAAAAACTTTAAGAACTCGACATGATTGAATCGAGCGTAATCTCGTAATTTCAAATGACTTATAGTCAAAATCGTGCAAGTTATATTGAAAATTCACAGAAACTAATTAGTGAATGTGATTAGGTAGGTACTATTAAGCTGTTCAATTATTTTCAATTTGGTAAACTTAAGGTTGCAATATGTACCTTGCATAGATGTAAACATCAAGTGAATATAATATATTTCTTACCCGAATACATTTTAGCAGTGTATATAATATGACAGCAGCTAATAAATAATTACCATCTATTTTAATATCTTTTTATTTTTTATATAATATTATGTCTTAAGCAAAATATGTTTTAACTGTTGCAAAGTTTAATAACACTCTAGTAGTATGGTCGAATATAAATGCACATTTATATATATATTTTTAAATTGGACTTCCTTCAAAGTTATAACGTTAATGTTTGTTATTTATTTTTATTTATAATCGTTTTTTGATTAAATCATTACCATGAAATACTTAAACGTACCTTAATAACAATAAAACGTTGACTAAAATAGTTGGCAATGATTGTTAATAGTGGAGCATTGTAGATATTTTCTCTAAATATATGCCCGATAACATCAATTGTTAGCTAATGACTATAAAATAATTGGCCAATTTTTAAGGAAATGAAACTTTTTCCCGAGGCATTTAACTATTGCGTAATTTCCAATTGTATGACCTTGACCGTAACGCAAACAATATACGATGTACAATGTACAATATAATTATTATTTTTATAAAATAAACTTTGAATAATGGTAATAAATAATAATAGTAATAATAATTATAACGATAATCATAATACTGTGTCGTTATAAGCAACATAAATAATTAAAACAACTGAAAGAAAAAAACCTTGTTGGACAGGGAGCAATATTATGCATCTCATATCTGAGAACAAAAAACAATAACGGTATTCTAATATTATAACTTGCATCAAAAGTGTCTTGTATATAACAATTTTTTTAAAAAGTAATATCGTTAAAATGGATTTTCAGTTATTACAATCAGTTTCAATAACCGATGAATTTATTTCTTTAATAATATCACATTGTAATAGTAGGTAGGTCCTTATAAATAATAAGTTACCGCGGTAGCCTTGAATATTTTGTTAGAAGCACTTTTCTAAATACTGTTTATATACGGATAACTAATTGGGTCAGGATTCTGTTCTGAAATAAGTGTAACAGATGTATAATAGTATATTATATACGCAGACGTGTATCCTCCTGAGGCTCAACGTCCATTATAATGGACAATTATTATTACTGCTTTAGCGCCCAAGCTTAATTTTATTTTTGTATTTTTATAAGCCCGTTGTCCACTACAGTGGACATTTTCTCTTATCACCACAAAAGCCCGCCAATTTGTTTTTGCTTATCTTTACTTCTGTCAATATAACCTTAAACTAGTGATAATTTGGGAGGATAAACATGTGTTTGATAATTTTTATCTGTTACCATTTTGGCTACAACACATATTTTAAAATGTCCATTGAATTGGACATTGGGTTGATATTAATTCAAAATAACAATTTATTAATATTATTAAATATTTTTATTAATATTAATAACTACCTTTTGTAATTCTAAAATAAATCTATTATAGTTTAACTATACACAATTATTTTGAATGAAAATTTTTAAAACAATTGTTTTTTACGTTAATACAAAAATATAAATTACATTTAGTACACCTAAATTTTGTTTTTTGTTTGCAGCCTTCTTTGCGACACCTTTGAGAATTTTTAAGTTCCATCATTTCCGGCAAATGTTTAGCTCCTACAAATTAAAATACAAATAATTTTAAATTTACTATAGGTAGTTTAATAATTGTTTATTTATATATACCTGCATTTCTAATTTTCACTGGTGGCAACGGGACATGTTTGCCTGAATTTGACTGACAATCAACATATTTGTCGTCTGAATCTTCACTATCGTCTTCTTGTGTACTATTTATTAACTCATGGGCTAGCGTAATTCTAAAATCGAGGAGCTGCGGGATTTTCTTTTCTGGAGTATTTTTTCTTTTTAAATCTTGTTTATAAAGTATCCAACTGTTTACAACTGCTAAGTCAACAGAATGCATTATTGTTCTTAATGTCCATTTGTTTGTTCTATACTTCATGCGGTAGTATGCGATCATACGATCACATAAATCTACTCTACCCATATTTTCATTATATTGTTTTACAACAATAGGCCGAGGTACATCAATTTTCACTCTTTTCATTTTATTCCAACGTTTACATACATTAATTGGATTTTTTCCACATTCAGTTGAAAGCAAATGTATAGGTTTGTTGTCAAACCATTTATTAAGACATACTTTTTTATCTTCTCTAACATATTGTATCGTTGTCCCTCTAGGTTTTTTCATAAGTATTTTATTTGATACTAAATTGACCGTTTTTGGTATATTATTTTTCATAACAGTGCCAGTACTCAACATTTTCTTTGTTTTCAAAATGTCTAAAAGTTTTTGCGTTGTAAAAAATCGATCAAAATAAAGACAAGTACCTAGAGGTATGGTCTTTGATAAATGAATAACAGCTGATTCACCTACAGTTAGAGGATATTTACTTTCTGTAATAAACGATGAACCTTTACCTTGGTATACACAAAAATCTAACACTAATCCATGTTTATTGGCTAAAATAAAATTTTTTAATCCAGTTGGATTAGGTTTTCCTCTAACATATTGTTTCATTTTAGTATTTCCTGTAAATGGTATTATTTGTTCATCGATACTTAAATGTACATCTCATATCGACCGGTAGCAGTCAGCTCTTACTGCTTCTAATAACGGACGAACTTTCCATAAAGAATCTTTTTTCTCTTCATTAGTTATTGCATTGTCATTTACAACTTTTAAAAAACTACGAATATTAAAAAAACGATTTCTAGACATAGTGTTACTAATAAGAGGTACCCTAGTGGTTTTTGCACAAAACATACTCATTCTTGGATATCCTAAGCTTGACATAAATATATTACATCTGATAAAACGTTTCATTTGAATTGATGTCACTTTTATAGATTTTCCTGTTTCTACAACACTTTTAATATTAGTGCAATTTACCATATTTTCAATAGTTTTTTCGTTAATATATTGATTAAAATAATTGATAGGGGTCCAGTCATGTCTTTCTGCGCCATTTCATAGTATTTATATATTTAATTTGTTGAACGTTTGGATTCAAATTATTATTAGAATTATTAGAAGTGTCAATCTGATTCGCATCAACTGATGTACCATAACCAAAATTCAAATTAGAGTTTTCTAATTATTCAAAATATTCATTCGTTTTCTAATAATAATTGATCGATGTCCTTGTTATCGTTTATTATATTATTTACCATATCAAAATCTTCTTCTTCCTCACTTCCTTCGAATTCTGAAGTATTGCCATTGTCAATTTGTTCAAAAAGTATGTTTATATTGTCATTCGTCAATACTTTACCACGACGATTCATTATGAATTATAAATTATAACGTAAATTAAATTATTTTATAAGCACATACTCGCACTACGCACATTTACTAATACGATTGACACGGCGACACGGCACCAACTGAATTAAATATCAGTAATTCAGTAATAAACATTAAATACAAATAATAAACACAATGGGGAAGTTTAATAAAACCCAAAATAAATACAGCCATATAAAATAATAATATAATTATAAAATGTTGATATACCGACCTATAACTTCGATTAAATATTTTGATGTCACTGTTTATGAACTCCTTGTATTAATAAAAGCCCAGTGTCCATTTCAATGGACAATTTTCAATTATGAATTAAAATAGATTAAACAAATTGTTTAGACCCCCAATGTTAAAAATAAGATTACAATATACACATATACAAGGATAATCAAAAAAAAAATATTTATATAGTTATAAGTTTAATATACGTTGAAGATATCAACATTAAAAAATTGCATAGAACAATATAATTTATTTGATACTATACTGATACTTAAAACAATGAACTAGTATTATATAATGTTTTTACATTGTGTGAAATATTGTATTTAATTAGATCATAACGTATTTTAAAGTTTAAATATACTCAAGAATTATAAAAAAACACTAAAAAAAAAAAAACAAATGTCCATTGTAATGGACATCGGGTTGACAATACTACAAATATTTTGGTTAGGTCGGGCGTTTATACGTGTAAAAAAAATGTCCATTGAAATAGACATTGGGCTTGTGGTACTACAAAATTTAAATACGTGATGGGCCTCAGGAGGATATAATATAATAATAATAATATAACTCGACGGAAACGTTATAATATAAATAAAAATAAATCACACAGTACGACCAGCGCATCGGTGGAATGACATTTAACATTTATTAACTCAATAGTATAATATAATATGAAAACTGATATGAGAGACATAAACGCATTGACAAAAACAGGGGGGGGGCTTGGGGGAACTTAGTCCCCCCAAATGTCGGTCAAGTCTCTCCAGTTCAAAATCTAGTAATTAGTACTATTTTTTTATATTCTGTGGTACTAAGCAATATGGCCAATGGGAGGGGGGCTTGAGTCCCCCCAAAAAATTTAGTCAATTTGCGCCTATGCATATACGGAGTCGACGGTAGAGTGTAGGTACGAGTGTAGATCAATCGATCAGTACTCAGTGATTCTACGATTTGCCCAGAGCAAGGTTTGACCAATGGACCGGCAAACGGTGCCTACTGCCCTTACAATACATTGGATAATAATACAATATACAATAATTTTTATATATGTTTATACTTATTTTCCTTTTAGGTACTTATTTAATTTCGTTATCCGCAGTGTAAGCCTCACAATGATTTTCTAAACTAAATATTCCAGTGCCATTTACACTTATTATTAATGGTGCTGTTACATTTTTACATGAAATTTTAATATTTTCTTTGCTCGTTACATATAACCATGAATTCTTATTTTCTAACTTAAGCCATACATTGTGGCTAAACTTAATGTATTTAATAGTTCATACGTTTGGAAGTGTTTTAGGATTTAAGAATAATATTGTTTCGCATGAATCTCTTACGTGTTGTATAGGTTGTTCATGATTACAAATAATAGTGTTTGTGGTTGTTTTACATTTTGAAAGTTGATAATTACTTATTTCTATATAATATAAAAGTGATTTATCTATTGCTATATAATCAGAATTTGGTTCTATGATAGCATACAAATTACTTCGTACTTTTACAGGTTAAAGGAATATATTTATACAACATAATATGATCGTAGTTGTCAATTAATGGAATTTCCATAACAAACATTGTGATTCCTTTTATGTACACTACACTAATTTCCTCTATCCGTAGTAGTTCGATATCCCCTTCTCTGCTAGGTCAATTGGTAAGCCTAATCCTATTGTTAATTGAATTTGTATTTCATTTAATATTGTTGGATGAATTATCTTGCGTCTAATAGACTTGGATGAATATGACCTAAAAGTGCTGAATTAACGATATTAACCAAATTGTCTGTTTCGTAAACATACTGGGTTAAAATTACATTTAAGAGTGCTATGTGTTCTGTCAGTGCATTTTGGAATTTTAGAATATCTATCTCTATCACGTCTGTTTTATGTAATAAATGATTGTACCCGTCTACCAGAGATCCCTGTTTCTTTTCTAATTCGATTAATAAGGAATTTACATTTGTTAACACTGATTTCATAACTTGTGTTTGTGTTTCAGTTATTTGGAAAAGTTGTGATTTAGAGCGTTCGAGTTCCTTGATTTTGTCGTAAAAATATTTAGCGTCAGTATCGTTGCATACACCAAATAATACGTTAGCCACGCGTCCTATCATATTAATTATTCCTCTCCTAAAATGTATATTATATGATTTTGGTTGCTCGACAATTTTTATGACGTGATTTTTGTTACTGTTGATTTCAGTCAAGAAGTTTGCCGCTTGATTAGTGTACTGTATACAAACATGTTTTGTGTATTCTATCTTAAGATTATTTCCTAACTCACAGGATTCTTTTATTTTATTATTGATCTTTTGAATTTCTGACTGTTTTTTATTATAGTTGGTGATATTCACATATGTGAGTAACTTACAATGCGAATTGGACAGTTGGAGGGTACTTATTGTTTGGAAATATATCCCTGATGGTTGTGTGATAGGTGTGTTTGTGAATTGTGTATTTACTTGTATAATACTGCCCAGTCCGAAACAATATAATATTTGTTTATTAGATATATTATTGTTTTCATATATTTTATATTTAAAAAAATAATATTTTATTTTTTTATTTCCAAACAGGAATAAATTGTTGTTGAGTTACTCAATAGTTTAGGAGCTTCAATCATTTTCACATATTCCTCGGGGTACCAGCAAACATCCTCTACTGTTAGCCATTTCCAGTTTGTTTTATACATCAGATCATCACGATAGCTTTAACCTTTAAAAAAACAAAATATTGATATAGTAATACCTAATAATTAATTTCACTTACTTTCAATTATTTCTTTTTTTTGTTTCTTTTATTCCTAGATAAAACTCCCCTTCATACTGGACCATAACATCGTCTCCAACAGAAAAGTTTTTCTTAAATTTAGTAGATTCCGGGACCCAATACTTTTCCTGCTTTTGGACAAAGTTGTATACCTGTTTCATCACAGTTAATAATTCTTTTACTATCCTAAAGAATATCTGAACATCCTTCTTCATTTAAAAATGATAAAACACCATCAAACCAAAATCTAATGAAATTTTCAGTGACGGCAGCTCTTGCCTTAGATATAATTTCTGTGTAATTCCTTCCTACTTCCTAACCTAATCATTTTTGCCAGGTCTATCATCATTAAAAGGGTTTTTCCTTGGGAAACTTTTTAATACTTTCTGAATAGAATTTTTAATATTATTAGGGTGGACTGAAAATCCTACATTAGTCTTAGCCAAAATCCATTTAACAATTTTATCTTCTACGTTCACCGATAAAATATTATTAGGTCCCATTTTACGTAAAATAGGAACTTTTTTATTAACTTTACTTAACTTTATCGTTCAAGAGATTCTAGGGCATAATTTTGCTGTATCATTAAAACTATTGTCAATGTTGTTAATATTTTTAATTATTTTATTAAAATGATGATGATCGTGAATTATATTAATAACCTTTTCATGTTCTCTTGTTTTCCAATTATTTGTTATATGCTTTGTGGTTTTGTAACAAATAAGTAATTTTGACGGATTGAAAAAATTGTTTTTGTTCGCATTTGATTTTCTCTATTCTAACAAATTTTCAATTTTTTATTTAATTTTTCATTATTTTCATTAGAAATTTTTAATTGTTTGTTGAATTTTTCAGTTTTTTGCGTCGTTAATTTTGTTTGCGTTAAAACTATTGATAAAATCGTTTGTTGTCGTTTCTCCGTGAAGGTATTGTATTAGTCTATTTTTTAATACAGGAACTGTGCCTGTGGTGATTAGATTTCGTTTAGTAAGTTCAGTTATTAATTTAGTTTTCAGTAATTTATCGATATCTTTTGAAGATACTGTGAGAAGTCCGTGGATCTAATAAAATCTCAGTAATATAGCTATGACAAAACTACGCAGTAAATGAAATCCCGCATCGATCATAAAATTGGCCAGCTACAAGCACATGTGCAGACCCATGGGGTTCTCCGTTTTATAGTACACAAAAAAGGTGACTCTCCGGTATTCTTCTCCCCGGAATTCCGGTCACCGGCGATTCTAAACTCAGCTAAAGTCCTCATAGTGCCGTACATTTGGCCTTTATCTTCACTTGGTCTACTCCCATTCCCGCCTTAAGTGATCTTCATGTTGTGGCTGATCATCATGGTTGAACGGTTTCTTAATTCTTTTTGATTGCATAATCAATTATTTTTTTGCATCGTCACCATTTGTAATACCTTGAGGCAGGTACTTTTAAATAATATATTTTATTAACATTTAACAAATTTAATACAATCTAATTCGAGAGCAAAATCGTTTTGTCACTCACTCGCACGTTAACAATATAATATTTGACTATATAATTATTAGGTTATGTCTAAATTATCATATCACGTTATCGAACTTTTTTTGCCTAGCTTATTTTGAAGTGAAGTTGTTGCGGTTGGTGATTTAACTGGGTGTTTTTGTTGTTGAAGAAATCGGTAACGTCGTTGTAATAACGCAAAAATATGATAAATATAAAAACGACTCCTGTTGATAGTTATATTAAAATCGGGTGTTAAAATTATGTATCTGTATGATTCTCTATACTTAAAGTGCTGGAGAATAATACCAGATGCAAGTACTAAAATCACGCTATTACCTTCCTCCAGGTGTTCGGAGGGCTCTCGAGGTCGTTTATTGGAGAATTTGATCAAACACAACTGACAATACAGTTTTATGCAAAATACACATATAATGTATTAACCACAATCAATATAAAATATTATATTTAATGCCTTACCTGACCGGCAACTGTCTGTGGAATTTAGAGGACACAAATAGAAATAATGAACGCACTGATTATAGCTTGTTACAAGAAGTCCAGTTGTCACTCGTAGGATTCGGTATTGGGAGGTTGTTACTTAGGTGGTCATAATCCCATTATAGACGCATCTATTGTCAAATATACGTGTTTATCATCGTCAAAATGTAATAAGAGGGGCTTTAAAGTTAAGCAATCTCTTAATTTATTAAATGTTTTTTCGTGTTGGTCAAGCCATATTATTTTATTTTTACTAATTTTTATTAATTCGGTAAGTGGGTAAGCAATTTTAGCAAATTCTTTAATATTATGTTTCCTATAGTATGAGCGCATGCCAATAAATTATCTAACGTCTTCCATTGGTTTTGGTCTATTAAATGCAATGATTACTTTTGTATTTCTGTTAACGATCGTATACAACTGTTGATATCTCATGTCCCAATAATTCGTATTTATCGTAAAAAAATTAAATTTTTTCGTATTCAATGAAAATTTGTTTTCTCAATGATTTCAGATGCTATGCGTAAATTAATTTTTGCCTGATCAAAGTACTGTCATAGGATACTAAATCATTAATTCAAATTATAATAGATTTGTATAACACAGGTAAAAATGATTTATTTAATTCTCCCTGTAATATAGCACTACTATTTTTAAAGCCTTGCGGAAGTCTCGTAAAAGTTAATAAGCATAATACAAAAGTCAATGCAAATTTTAATTGGTCTTTTTCTTCAACAGAAATTTGAAAACAACACTATTTAAATCAAGACAACAGAAGTATTTTGATCCTTATAAAGCTCTGAATAAATCTACAGTATGTGGTAATGGATATTGATCGCATTCTACTCTATCATTAAGTTCTTTGTAGAATACTATTAAGCGATATCTTTTTTCTTTACAAGAAAGGCTGAGGCGGAAAATTTTGAAATTACAGGTTTTACTATGTTTGTTTTTAAAAGTTTGTTAATTTGACTTTCTAATTCTTGTATCTGTTGTGGTGTTACTCTATGGGATGCATTAAATTTTGGTTCTTTGTAATTCGGCTTCATTCTGATCTTGCAAGGTTATACATTAGCTGCTTTTAGGTGCCTAAGACCCAATGAGTGTTTTTACTAACGTTATATAGCACTATAGGTAATTTATTGCCGTCCCCATAATATTTTCTACCCGTGTTATCGTTGACATTATATGTATATGTATGTGTCATAGTCGTAATAATGTGCGATTATGGCTGATTCCTCGTCTGACCACCAATAATCTGGTAACTTATTTAGACCTAATAATTGTAATATTTCTAATATTGTAATTATTTTATTATTTTTATGGTCATTTAAAGCATTGTAAACGGCATATAACCCACAATTCCCATCACTGAGTCCTGGTTTGAAAGTAGAAAATATATTATAGGCTTGATCGTTGTCTTTGGGTTATGTGTCGTTTATTTTTGTTTCGTTTTTATTATTTATATTGTTGAAACAATTATGAATATTATTTATTATATCAGAGTGTTATTTTGATTTCCAATTTTGTGTTCTGTTTTTGTCATTTTTATGGTAGATTCATATGTTTTGAAATTCTGAGTATAATAATTTTTTTACCACGGACCAATTTAGTTTGTCTAACCCTGACGCTTGCGTGGGCATTGCAATTTTTGAAATGTTTAGTTTTATGGCTTCAAATTTTGGGTTTTGTTTTGAAGATTTTAGGTCCTCATATTTTGGCTTATGATAGAGTAACTCTTTTGTTATTAAATGAAATATAGTCTTATTATTATTGTTTATAGGTAATATGTTGTTTCCCACATGTATTTCTTGTAATGCAAGTTGTGATCTGGTATCGCCGTATACTTTGCATATTAAATTTGTTCTATCCTTATTCATTTTGAGGTCCGTAAATATACAGTGAGCTATAGCAAAGTTATCTGGACAATTAAATATGCTACCTTTCAATTATATAATATTATTGGTGTTATTTAAACTATTTAGCGCGTTTATATAGTTCATTTTTAGATAAATGTTTAAATTGTCTTACTGTCTTTGACATCGATTAAGGCATTGTTTTTTATCAAAAAATTATTTCCAAGTATTATTGCGCTACATAATTCTTTTACGACGTGAGTGTCTACATTGAAGTTGTAATTGTTAATTGTTAATTTTGATTTTTGTGTACCTGCCACGCATAGTGGTTTATTATCTGGTATTGATAGCTGTATTGTGCTTGGCGTTATTGTATAGTCGCTGGGTAATATTACTCGTCTAATACAACATATGTTTGCCCCCATGTCAACTGTTATTGGTAAAGTGATATTATTAAATTCAGCTTCAATGTAAAAGTTGTTTAGGGTGTACATTTAATTGTGTTTATGTGTTGATTCGAAGATGCTGTAATTAAAGGTGAACAATTATCAGCCATGTTTAAACTTACATTTAGTTTTTTGACTTGTTGATGTGTAGATCACAATTATTAGCGGTGTGCCCGAATTTATATTGCAAATTTAACACATTGATGAGCATACAGATATTATATTTAATGTCTTACCTGACTTTCAGACTTCAGCTGTCTGTGGGTTTTAGGTGACACGAAGTTATACTTCAAATACACAAATAGAAATAATGAACGCACTGATTATAGCTTGTTACAAGAAGTCCAGGTTTCGCTCGTAGGTTCGGTATTGGGAGGTTGTTACTTAGGTGACTGGTGCTCATGCACAGGTTTAAGGGACGAAACAGATATATTGTTCATACCACTATATAAACACGTGTAAAAAATGCAAAGAAATATGTATTATGCGATAAGATAAATCTTTAATAACCTAAAAATGCAGTTTTTTGAATACAACATAATATAATATATTTATCAGGAGAGGATATCTATAATTAGTATTTAAAATAAGTAATAAGTATGGTGTATAACACCAAGTAAAATATAAATTATAAAACCACAAAAGTAAAAAAAAAACAAATATAATTCAGTATTTTTATCATAAAAAATATATATTTTTTCTCATAAGCAAATTCATCCATTCATTTAATCTCAAAACTCGGTTTTGAAAATAAATTATGAAGTTAACATTTTTAAATTAATAATGAAAGTATAAGCTTAGTAATGTTATACACATGTGTCTGTTATTATACAACTGGTAACTATACTTGATATTTTGTATTTTTGAAAACACCATCACTGATTCTATACATTTCAATATTAAATCAATCTATAGGTTGGGTTTAGGGTGAAATATTATATTATCATAATATCTATACGATAAAAAAACCTCCCTGCTTTGCAATCAAAATAAAATTTAGCTTGGATCAGGGCTCGAGTATGGCGAAGGTAAAGTGGTAGGATATCGGCTAAAGAAAATCTATAATGCATATCCAAAAAAAAATGATGGATTACTGCTGATGAGACTGTTATGCACTTACATAATATAATATACGTTCAAAGAATAATACCTAACTATGTACGTGTCGTTTATAGAGATTTTGAAATCCTGCTCGTCGTGTAAATATTATTATATTGACATTGATCCGTCTATTCGATTCTGAATTTATTAGGGTCAAGATCGCATTATGCAGTCCCGACGTTTTCCCAATTTATAACCATATTATATAAGTAGGTACGTATATTTACATTGGTCCAGCAAAATATCCGTCACCTTAATCTAAATCGAATAGAAAACAACCAAAAGATCGACACGACTGTTTACTCGTTATTGTAAAACAATTCAACGACGCGTTTATATCAGTGAATGTATAAATACCACCATAAACATTTTAAACGTCGTTTAAAGATGTTTTGAGAGTTAACCAAGTGCATGATTTTAATGTGATGCAACTAACAAAAGTTTCCATGGAATTTAAAACGAACGTTTCTATTTAAACAGTACCTAATCCGCTGAAAAGTTTTATTCAACACAAACTACATAAACGACTGAGGGTTGTAGTTAATGTTATTGATAATAAACTGTGCCTACTGTTGATACAATTAATTAAATTCTATACTTAAAAATCAATGTAACCAAAGTAGGTTTCGATAAAGTGGTTTGCTTCGAGATTCTCGAATCATCATTACTCACAGCATAATTATTATACATTTTAAATCAACAAAAGATAATAATAATAATACGATTTTAATTAAATTATACTGACATTTTTCTTAGTTTTTAGATTTTTCTCCAACGCATAGGAATGTCACTGAGAAAATTAAAAATTAATCAACTAATTTTAATGTGCATGTTAATCTGATAATAATATGATACAAACCGCTTACATAATTGTACGTTTTGGGTAAAGTGTTTAAAATATGATGACCATAATTTTATAGTATATTATTTAGAAAACCAGTAGGAACATTCTTTGCTTCGGTAAGAATATTGTTATTCCCTTCTAATAAGTAAATTAATAAACTACAAACGTTTTACAATGTATACCTACGTTTTAAACTCTGACAGGGGTGGACTGGCTAGGGTGGTGGGTGAGCGATCTCCGCCTGGACCTGGCGAATATTTGGGCTGCTTAAATAAATTTGGGCCGATAACTTATAAATATTTTATTATTAGCCCAAAATTGGACCAAATTGCCTGTTTCCCCTGGCGCTATTTTTATTCCCAGTACGCCCCTGCACTCTGAACAAAGTGAAAATGTATTACTATGTAACCAGCTGTGTACCAGATGCCTAGTAAATATTATATAATATATTTATTTGGTTGTCACTTTTCCTGGCAGTAAAATATTGCTCCAATAGATCAATAAATTATTCGTAAATTATTAAAGCTTCAAAAATTCTTTACTACATACATCGTTTATCGTAATAACGATAACAATAATTAATATCATTACTCCTTCTTATTAAAGGCCCACACACACTGCGGCAGTAAATTTTGTTCAGCTGCGTTACCAGCATTGCCTTTCATGGCGGTATCGCCAAGACACTAGAATTTTACTACGATCCTATTTACAGTGTTTTATGGTATGTCGGTATTGACTTAAATAACGCAAAAAAAAAAAACAATTATTTTCCAACGATTAACCTCACTGCCATCTGATGCCGACATATTACCATAAACAATATTGTAGACTTGTGGTATGAAGAATCTGTGGTGACGGTAAATATTTTTTTGTCTACTATCCGTAAATAAGGTTTACTTAAAAAAAACTTTTTATAAACAAGAAAATATGAAAAGCAACTCGTATCAATAATAAGAATACTGAATGACATTAAATCATTTTACAAACAAAAAAAATTATTTTTGGCGAACGGCAAGGCATTATTGTAGTAGGGAAGGATATTTCTTGTTCTTTTTTTTTTTTGTTATACGCATTCGAAATCATTTCATATCGAAAATGTACCAATTTAGTGGTACAAATACCACCAAATAGTTTGAAGGGTATATAATAAAATCGGCATTTTTATGTCCAGCTTACGGTGAGGCGGGCTCGGTGTAGAAGGACTAGTAGTTGCACCGGAACTGAAAGGCTGTTGCGAGTTGATAAGGTCCGGGCGGAAGGAAGATTGGCTATGTTCGGTGGTTGAGTAGCTGGGGGCGGAGGAGCGCATGATGGGTATAGAGGATGGGTGGAGGAGAGTCTAGATTGAAGAAAACTGAGAGAAACGAGAGAGAATCGAATAAAATAGAGGGTGTAGAAAGCTCACATACGAGGACAAAAAAAACTACTGTATAATGTTACGATGAGAATAATATCCACCATCGTAAAAATAAAAAGAGAACAAGACTCCTTGGTACCATCGAATCGTATACAAGTTAATGCATGATGTACAAATTGAGTTATTTATGTACTGGTAATTTTTTATGATTTCGTGAATAGCACGTGGTGGGGTGGTCGTTGGCGAGGGGTTTACACTGTTCCCTTCCATTTGGTTTGAGAAGTTTTTGTTTTCTTTTATGTAAAAAAATAATAATAAATAAAAATTTGACCTCAATAAACGTGAAGAATTTCACTAACGATTTATATTATATTATTAACTGTGAAATATTTCCGGTTTGATTGCCGCTGATGCTAAACATCCGGCATCCCCTGTATCTGATGCACTGTCACCATTACCACCGCCGCCGTAAAAGTGTAATCACGTCTTTGCATCGATGTAAGTTTATTCGTTTACACCCATGGAAGTCCGATGATTGAGATGAAGTTTAAACTTGGTAATTTAATTAATTATTTTTTTAATGGGATCAAATTATAATATCTAAATCGATGGGGAGTAATAATTAATATTGTTACAGAAAGACATAATAATTGTCTCACATAAAAAATTGGCCCGATCTTCTTATTTATTATATAAGTGCTATCATATCGATTTACAATATTTTTACTTTTTTTTTAGTGATTTATAGAGGGTAGGCACTTAAACTAATGTCAAAAATGGGTAAAAGAAGTCGAGATCGTAGATTCCAAAATACGATACGTTTTGTTCTTTAACGACCAGCTTTAAAAATAATTGAAAATAAAGAAACGTTATTGATGTTTTACATTATTGATCTGATTAAGATATATTTATTGGATGTCAATTTATTAAAATATAAAATAATAAACAGTTAAGTTTCAAATTGATATTCTAAAAGTTATTTATAATACTGCTCGAAACATTTAAGTTATAATAGGACGTACCTATTACATAAATGCATATAAAATAAAATACATTATTACAAATGTATCTAATTTTAAGTTATAACACATTATGAACAAATAGTGTATAGTATAGTTTTAATAATATTTTTTACACCTTCTTATTTAATTTCCAATACACCTAGGTACGGCCTAACGAATAATTAGATAGGCACCTAAATATTATAACCTAACCTAGTTATTATGTGTACGTAGTTTTGTAGGTATATAAAGTATAACTAATTAAAAATCTAATTAGTATTATAATTTTTCTATTTATATTTTTGAGAAGAAATTTTAATTTTATCTTTTTTAATATTTAAATATTATATATTATTCAAACAAAGTATAGGTACGTCTCAAAATTATTTTGTACAACATTGTTGTATATAATAAATATTGTGGTTTTATTGATCATTAGTGAACCATTAAGTCTTACTTTTTTTGAAATAAGTATTATTTTAAAACTATTATTGAATTCATAAATAATGAACAGAAAAACATCAATAAATATACATTTTAAAATCCCAATAACTAAAATTCTAATTAATATAGATTCAAGTAGTAACATACCAAAATTAGGTCACTCACTATATTTTAATAATGCAATAAATTATTCTTGATAGAATCGTACTGTATGTGTAATTTAAGAGTGTAAGTAGTAAGTTTATAATTGTAACGATAACTAGAAAATAAATGAACACAGATACTAAGACTGCATTTGATGAATATAACAAAGATAATGTTAAGTTTTTAGTCAAATTACATTCTTAATTTTAAAAATTGTTCATACTACGATGATCTTCATTATACATGTGAAAATATGTATTTAAAGAATAATTAGGTGTGCTGTTGTTTGATTAGTAATTAAAATTTCAATAAAATTGGATATTGTTATAAGAAAACGTTGGTAATGATGAGAAAAGAAGCAACAATTTAAAATCGTAACAATTAAAGTTATACGGAAATATGTAGGGTATGCACTTTTTCGTACATCAGTTCAATTGAAATTATGCTTGGATACATTATTATTGTTATGAGTACTTACTCGTCTGTTAAATTTAAATCATTATTATAAACAAGAATATCCATAGAGTAATTATTTTCGCTGGAATTGTACAATAGTTTAATTAAAATAAATTATTCCCTTTGTTACTGTGCATTTTCAATTATATTGTGTTTAAACTTATTGAAATCCTTTGAGTGCTACGTATAATATTTGTAGGACTGGTGTATTCGAATTTCGAATCGATGTTTTGTTCGATAATTTGTTGTATTCATTGTATTATACGGATTCTAAGAAAACTTCGTGTTTTATAATTTAATTTACTAGGCAATTTATTAAGGTTTTTATACAGCACAAACAGTTCTATGAACTAAATTGCTACATAATAGGTATATTCAAAATATTTGAAAGTATAGGTAATGTAAATAATATTGTAATATTTTATTTTTAACAATAAATACAATGTAATGTAATTCAAATATAAATGTAAATAATTGTATAATATCGGCCAACAACCTGTTGTTGGTGTCCAAATTAAGTAAAAAAAATAAATCGTGTAACATTGTATTAAAATAATAATAATAATAATAACAGCAATAACAATAATGATAAATAAATAAATATTAGAAAAATCCACGAAAAATATTCTTAAAATAACATAATTTTTGCACATTTTAAATTTGGTTTTTTATATAAATATATTTTCCACATGACATAGTTCTGTCAAAGTAATGCGTAGCATTAGAAAAATATCAACGATAGTTCACTGTTCAATAGCAAATTATGGATTTATACGATAAAATTGTTATTTGTTTTCCTCGAGAGCTGCATTTTTTTAATTAATATTTTAATATTGAACCTATTTTTAAGTACGTTGACATATTTTTTTAAAAATGATGGAAAATATTTAGGTCTTGTGAAAATCACAAAATCTGAAATTCTGAAACCATTATAATATAGTTTATAATGTAAATACTCGATATTAAATAAGAATAAATTTATTAAAAGCGTTTGTAGTTTGTTGTAATAAATTGATTATTACAATGTTATATAAGGCTATTTTTTTTTTAATCAAAAACGGGTGTACAATTATTTTGATATTATTAGAGAATATTGATTTTCGTTTTAAAATCAAAACGTAATTTATTCTTATCGTAATATTCTTCACGTAAAATATTATGTGGGTTATAACTTATAACTATAGGTACTGCTTTTTACTTATTATAAAATGGTAATCGGCTATTATTATTATTTCAGCTTTATACATTTCTTTTTCTTTTATCTAGGTACATGTATTTGTTTTTGTAGGAAGCTTACATGCATCTTTATATTTTTTAAATTATAGCTAATAATATAATTAATTTATATATAACTTGTTATTGACGTAAACTTATATTGTTATAATTGCACTACTTTTTGTAATTAAATTATCGCTGTGCTTCAATTAAATTTATAAACTATTATATATATACTGTTGGTAGCTACAAGACGTGCTGGGTAGTAACCTAACGACATGTAACACGTGACCGCAAAAAGGCGTTACTTTATTTGGAATGTGTTACGTAATTTCATTCGAATTATTTCCAAACAAGTAGTAACGAAGATGTACCTAATGGATATCGCTTTTGATAAGTAATTTCTGTAGTATAATAACGCGTTACAGTTTCGACTTATTTAGTACCTACGATTGTATCTATAGCTACCTATTGCGAATTGAAAAAAAAAACACTTTAAAAATAATAGGTCTATAATGCGGAAATTCGGTAGGTATACCAATCTAAAAAAATTATATATAAAATATTTAAATTTAATTCGCCACAATTTAGTTATCAATGGTTTTGACATGTCTAATGAGTTTACGAGAACAGTCTGTTAATTCGATTTACAATTTAATTATATTCCATTAAATACGTATACATAACGTTGCTTATGATTATATAGCGAACTGTTATTATTAAGTTTTTATACCTACGTGCCTATTAACTATAATTATTAAGTAGGTATAAACTATACCCAAACACTATTAACACTTAGCTAGTATAGTGTATTCAGTATATACAATTTATTTTTCTTTACTATGATATTAATTTTTAATACTATTAAGAATTTAGAGCTGTACAAAAGAAGTTCAACTTTAAAATACTTAAGCTATATTTACAATTTACATAAGAATATAAGTTATAACATTATTTTTCTGGTAGGTATGCCTGGTAGAAAATATTGACATTGCAGTGTTATAGTTGACATTTGACTTATACATTATAGCCATATTTCTCTTGTAAATCTTTTTCAAATTATGTACCTTTTTAGTTTTTACTGTAGTTAGTGTACTTTTAGTTATATCATTGCTTGTAGAAATTGTATTATGTATTTATTTTTTAACTATGTATGTATTTGATTTTTTAAATAATAAAAAAAAAGAACGACAATTGCTAATAAATTTGAAAAAAAATTTAGTTTTCTTCTTTTGTAACGAGAAAGTAATGTACCTATAGTTACTTTTCTATTTTAAAAGTAAAGTTATTTCACTACAATTTTTATTTGAGTAACAAGGAATGTAACTTAATTACTTTTGAAAAGTAACTGAACCAACACTATAGTACCTGTAATATAATAATATCGAGATCGAGCAAAAAAACCTTTGAGTTTAGTAAAGATCAAAGCTTTTATAACGAGGTAGTGAAGGTCTCCGGTCTATTATAGTAATAATTTACAATCTTACGCACATGGCTGAGTCGCAATGCCAGTGTATAAAAACTAAATACATTGTTGATTTGCAAGCTCGTCAACAAAGTCCACAAAGATTCAACCCCATGGAAGCCTGCGGGTAATAGTATTTGGTACTTTTAGCCCCCCTACCAAAAAAAAAAAAAAATATAAGCAATTGTATTGCGCCTATGCTGGCCAATCACGACTATGCGTTACAATACATTTGGTGCAATGGTAGCTAGCCAGCAGGATCAAGTCCTTGATCTTGGCCAAATACCATTTGATCTACATATACAAACGGTTCAGTTGCCAGAGAGAGCTTACAATGTCAACAGGCCTACGGACGCTTCGTTTGGGAAGTCGAATCCTTCTAGGGGTTCGTTGAATTTTGGGTCCACCGTGGTGAAGTTCTCAAACGCCTAAAGTTCGACATAAGTACGAACTATGTGTGATTCGGGAAATGAGAGAGCGTTGTTTCGGCTCACGTCCGTAGCTTTTATTTTCCGACTGAAAGTTTAAAAATCCTTATTAGTAGCGCTATCTGTACTTCTGACGGGAACAATAATTGTGGTACGTTAAATATAGAAAGAAAGAAATATAAATATATTATATTTGTCAATTTTTTACAATTGTTTGCAATTATAGGCACTGCAACGAAGCTGTTAATTAAACGAACACATTATTACAGATCTTCATTTTCGTAAATTGAAGCAAATAATATTTGATTTGTTATATTTACGATATTATTATTATATAATGTGTTATCGGGTTACACTCATGTTAGGCATACGCTAACATATTTGTTGCCATTGAAAATACATTTTTATATATTTTTCAGTATATTATCAGTGGCTCGTGATAATATTTTACATTCTAGTCAGTTAGTGGGAGCGGGTCCCTGGACCACAGGTAACAGTAACAGTATTAACAACTTTAGCATTGTACTTGATAAGTTCAAAGCCATATGAAATACCTAGATGAATTTCTCTATAATTATTTATGTTATTTGTATATAATTTATCAATAGAAAATACCAATAAGTATTTTTTTAAATGTTGATCGTTTGTTAGCTATTTAACCAACGGTACCTATTTTAAACAATAGTGTAGGTACCTAGGCATATGATGGTTTTTTTTTAATTTGGTTCTATACAAAAGGAATCAGGATTATTATTTTTTTTTTGCATCAATAATATAATATTATATTGTGTATTATATGTGTTGTACGTTTATAGGTTGATTAATTTACATTTACATTAAATATTTCAATTTAGACTTCGATTATATTATGTAAAATATACATAAATTTAAAATAAATTCTTATTGTATTTAAAAAAAAAAATATATGAGGCACTATCCAAGTATAGGAGCATTATAGTTATCTCAGGCTCGACCGGAAATTATAGTCTGTGCACGCCTATTTAGTGGCATTATAATATAGTTAGATACCGAACGAAAAAAGTATTTGAATAAATTAATTTAAAATTAAATGTTTTACATATTATAGCCAGTTTCCGGTCTTCAATTTCAGAACACCTATGACATATTATATGATAATAAATTAGTTCACAGTTGTTATTAGGTATGGCACATTATCTTATGGACCACTACCTACCTACGTAATTTGTATTTAAATTTAAGAGATGGAGAGTGTACCTAAATATTAACAAATTAGAACAACGTCACTGATAAAAATATATAACATGTTATCAAAAACATAAGGTTTATCAACATAAGTATTATCAAATAGTGTCGTAGTTATTATAATATGGTACCTACCACGGTTATGGTAGTAGTAGAGTACGACCTATACGATAATTATTAAATTTCAAAATAAGTATTTAAAATATTATATTTGATGTACAATCATAAAAATCAGGATAAATATTTAAAAAAGAATTTATTTTTTATGTTTACTTTCATTAGCTAAGTGACCGAACAATCCTGAAAACTAAAAAAGACGCTCACTGGAAACCGAAGAATAAAGGCTGGAAAATATTTATTGAAAAGTTTTTTCTATTGAATTATTATCGAAGTAAAGCACATAATTCAATTTTGCTATTGTTAAAACTATGTTAATGATTTGATTATCTCCAAGAAAAAAAATGTAAAATTTACATTTAATTTTAATGTATCTTTTGTAAATGAAATTATTTGTACATACCCGCACAGTCACACAATAATAATTATCGAAATTTAAGTTCAAAAATATTCAACAGTGGGCTAGGTATGCTTCTTCATATTATTAATAAATGGAAATTAAATTATTATTAGACGTTCAAATTTGTTTTCGGTAAAAAATCGTGTCATTGGATCTACCTATCGGTATGATGGAATGAAAATTGATCAATTTAGCAGTGAATTAATAATAATAATATACGATTATACGTAACGTATCAAATTGCGTTGAGATGTGTGTGGATTCGCGATAACAATAACGTGTCACCTCTTAAAAAGTTATAACTACATGTCCAATGTCCATTGTTTACACACATACTTTATATTATTGATAATTTACTATACGCATACACTACCATGGCCCACAGTAAATCTTATTGTTATCTCCACAGAACTCCTCACAAAAGGTGCGTTTCGAATCCACTTAATTTAAAGACAAAACGATCATGACACTAAGCTTACGATTTGCAATAATCATTATAATATATTTGTTTTAATGCTAAAATGTGAGATTATCACTGTTTCCTTTGTTACGGTGGATTCATTTACATAGAACACGACGTATACTATTAGAAACCACATTTAAAATGTGTTCAGACAAAACGCCTATAAGTATACCTAGGGTTTTAAAATTTCATGAATTGTTCATGAAATATTTCATTTTTATGAAAAATAAAAATAAAACGCTTATTATACCTAAAAGTTTATAGACGTCAACTTCTAAGTGAATATTTTTAAAAGTCGGTTTATTGTATGAAACAACAAAAATATGTAACATATTCACATATAATATATAAGTTGTTTAACAAATCTATAATAGTTATAACAAACTATATGATCTAAGAATTAAATAATGAGCCCAGAGCACCTTCACATCACCCAGCCACATATACGCACATATTATACGACTTTTGTTCACTTTATAATTACTAAAAATACACTATTATTTTATTCATTGTTGGAATTGACTTCAACTTTATTTCAAATCATTATCTTTTGGATCGCTGGTATACAATAATATTTTAAAACGCATGTAAAAAAATGTTTTTAGTCTCAAAATAATGCCAGGAATATTTTTTAGCACTATAAAATATAGAATATACAAATATGAAATAATAAATCAACAAAAATAATATGTTTTTCTTTAATTATATGTGTGTAATCAATTTATTGTTTCTAATAAATAATCTATAACCGAACACGTTTGAAAGAAGAAAAAATATTTTTCATAATTTCATTGAAATATTTCAAGAACAGTAAAATTTTCAATTTTGAAATATTTCGATTGAAAAATGTCAAGTGAAATATTTCAAATTTAAAACCCTAAGTATATCTACTGACTTATAGTATGAAACATTTGAACCGACCCCGTACGGTATAAGGACAATCTATATTATAATAATATCTATAATATATAATATGAAATTCATTCTTAAAGCAAAGTTTTCATCTGAATTTGAAATCGATTTCGTCTGAGAAACCCTTATATGTAGACATATAGTTACCCTTTGTGGCGAGGTTTCGGTTTTATCCTAAATCTTATCTAATTTAGGTTGCGGGTAATACCGATTTTAATTGGCTAGGTACAAATATTATAAGTGGTCGTAAACTGTGTGTGTGTGTGTGTGTGAGAGAGTGTGTGCGTGTGCGCGCGCGCGTTTCTGCTTAATACGAAATGGGATCCAACATATTATGGTAAACGAGCAGCGAAGTGAGATCCGAAATGCCAGATCTGACAACGATTTTGCTTGAAATGAAATCTACTGATGATTTGACATGATATTTCATTGAAATTACCCGGATCTCATAAAATGCGGAAAACAAGAAATATGTGTGTAATTTAGCATCGGTGTGTTCCATGTAGGGCGCACCACTATCGATATACGTACATAAAAACTATTTATATATTGCACACACTATGCATGGATATTTACGCCATCTCCGATATCTAGGTATCGGCAACGTCGCATTAATTAATCCGGATCTAATAATATAATCGATTCAAAACAATATATATATATATTTATATATTATATAATTTATATCGGCTTCGTAGTAGACTCGAGAACGCTCAACTGGAGCCATGCAAATGTTTAATATTTTTTCAGCCTCGTGCGAGTAGTCTATTTTACAATTTTTACAATTAATACCATGTACATACTAACAATAATATAATACAGTTTAGATTTGCATCATGACATCAGACCCTCGAAATACTCAAATCGGCCGTATAATATACATTTATATTATAATACATATCACTTCCTGTTCATTTCCACTTTGCTAGTTGTAATAAGATACCTTCGCAGTCGGGCACACCTATATAACTTTTAAATGTATTTTTAATTCAGAAAAACCATGCATCTGTATACTCGAAACTACTTAAGGTAGAAGAAGTGGATATCAAAAGTGGCGTCGATCATAGAAGATTTTTTAGATGGGGGGGGGGGAGCTGGTGTCTACTTAGGGTACTGCTGGGGTCCGTGGCTGTGGATCTAGAGTAATACGTACTAGTTAAATTTTATTATATAATAATATTATATTTAAATCGATCTCGTAACGAATTGTTAAAATAAAACACAATCTTACTATACTTTACCTACTGGCTACAACTGTGGTTAACGGATCTCGTAACGTTCTTATTTATATTTTGTTATTTTGGTGTACAGTGATTCTAAAAATAAATCAATTAATATAATGTCGATCTCACTGAGTACATTAGCTACTTTGTGTATTTGAGACTTTTAATATGATAATTACTATATTTAAACAGATCTCTTAACGAATTGTTAAAATAAAACACAATCTTACTATACTTTACCTACTGGTTACTGTGGTTAACGGATCTCGTAACGTTCTTATTTATATTTGGTATTATGGTATATAGTAATTTTAAAAATAAATATAAATTTATATAATGTGGATCTCGCAGAATACTTTAGATACCTTGTTTTTGTGAGACTTTTAATATGATAATTATTATATTTAAACAGATCTCTTAAAGAATTGTAATACAATCTTCTTACATATTAATTCACAGTTTATACTACCGTGGTCAGCAGAACTCGTAACGTTCTTATTTATGTTGTATGTATAGGTAACTTAAAAGTGGGTAACTTGACCATAGTCGACCACTTGGAGCAGTTTTCAAAAACATGGATTTCATTTATAATTTGTTTTGTGTATAGCGTGTACCTACCACTACATGTTTATATTAAATAATTGTATATTCGATATTTTTGAATTATTGCGAACACCTTCGACAAATAAGTATCTACCGTCAACATTACACTTCGGAGCCACTGAAGCAACGTAAAAATTAGCTTCGTTATAAGTTAGTAATTTAGTATGTCGAAACAACACGTCATGTGGGTACGATACTACGATGTAATCTTAATACGAAATGAGATCCAACGTATTAACTAAAACGAGCAACAATATACGATATAAGATCCAATATTATTATTTTAAGTATGAAAAATATAATATTATAATAAAATAAAAATACAAAATAATATTGGATGGTTCTATTAATAAATCACATTTTAAATAATTTTAAAAATAGTAATATTTTCTTGATAAGAAACAATTACCCGCATGATTATTGAGACGTGATTGGTCGGGCGGTGGAAGTCGTATGGCCGACCAGTGTTTGGACGACCGAGATCATTATCAATATTACGTTCGCGCAATTTCAGTAATGGTAATAATTGAAATAATGACTAATGAGTAATGACATCGACGTCGTTTTTACTAATAAATAAATTATTTATTATATTATAATATTATAATATAGTTTTTAATAATATATTATAAACATTATTATACTATTATACCACAGTAACTAATAACTAATAAGTACATAGTAGCTAATATTATGTCAAATCAAAGATGTCGGTATCCAATAAGGGCATACGGAATAATATCTACAGTCGACGCGAATAAGCAACATCCTCACGACACCCAGATGGCCAGATCTACCCTTAAGTCCTACTTTCATAGTCACTAACTTTCGCCCTCCGATAACCATTATGGAGAAAATAAGACCTTCTATTAATAAAATAATTTCGACATTTAGAGTTCGTTGTTTATCAATAATTTTGTTTGAATATTTGTGAATAGTACCTACTCGGTGAAATCAGTATCAGTATAATACAATTGTCCAACTATAATATAGTATTATAATCTACAGACTATAATCAATAAATAATAATATGCTATTAATTATATATAGGTACTTACTTCCCTTCTTAATCCGTTTAAAATAGCCTGTTTAGACTATGAATTTTATATTATGGGGTAAAGTAGTATGATTTAAATATAAATAGTATAATTTCTTTGATCAATTCACTTATAAATAAAAATGTATAACTGAAAAATATTGAACTTTAAAAATTAGATTCGTGATTTGGTTTGGTTCATAATTAACACAATTCTCCCGGTTTTATAATCGGTTATTTTCAGTACGGTTACAGTCCCTGGTTTATGATAATATTATATCATACTAATCTAGCTAAATTTTAATTTTAAAATTATCAAAAGATGGTGCATAGTATAATATACATTTATCCATCGTAGTGGGGAGAACATTATCACAATTTCGTGAAACTCGCCAAAGTATAACGAAAAGTTCAGCACCAAGTCAGCCAAACTTGACGCCATATAATCCAACATGAACTGATAACCCTGGCAGTAAATTATCGTTGTTGATATACTTTTAACACAAAATAAGAAACTTTTTTAAAATATTGCGTTGGTTTATCTCATTGAATCACAACATCGGTTACGATGACGTGTGCATCATAAATCGATAGTTATACATTAACGTTTAACACATTTTGGCGTTTGTAATATTTTGAAGGTATTCTTCACAAGATTTTCAAAAAAATACCATCCAGGGGGCCGTGATGTACCTACACGACTTCGCAGTAAATTCGTTCGCAGAAGAAACGTTGTCGTCCATCGACGCATCGTATATTACTCCTTGTAGGGTACGGCTAATTTGTTGAGCGTAAGGAACGATGACAAACAGGGCCGTACATTAAGTATTTAAACTATATAAGTACCACTTCTGCTTTTTGTCAAGATTGACTTCTTCATTCGTACTCATTGTGAGGTCGAGTTCAATAAAATTGTACACAAATATGCGATTGATCGAAAGTAATTTATTATATTGTATTGTTATTATATACAATATGATCACGCCGGTTTGGCACATAGATGCCACGAGCTGCTATAGGTGCTAAATATATTATATAAATAATTAATATTAAAATGACGCCACAACCGCATGTGTTATCTCCGTCTTACAAACGCAGAACATACCAAATTTACGCTCAGAAAAATTCAAGTTTTATGCCGTTAGCTTAAAAACTAGAGTGAATCGACCCATATTATGAACCATGATGGTAAGAACATTATCTGTGTTTTGTTGTAAATTGTTTTACAATAACAAAATTTAGTTTTTAAGTGAGTTATGAGTATTTTTAATTTATATTTATCATACACGCTATAACTCACTTAAAAACTGAATTATCGTAAAACAACTTCCAACAAAACACAGATAATGTTCTTACCATCATGGTTCATAATATGGGTCGATTCACTCTAGTTTTTAAGCTAACGGCATAAAACTTGAATTTTTCTGAGCGTAAATTTGGTATGTTCCGCGTTCGTAAGACAGAGACAACACATGCGGGCGTGGCGTCCTCTTAAGATCATAGCATATATGTACGAGCATCCGTCTTCCATCGATCGATGTTTTGATCGAAATCGAAACCATTGCCAAGTGTTTGCCAAGTGTTTTACCATAACATCACTGGACTTTCGTATTGTATACATTTAGTTATGAAGACTATGTCCAATTTTGTGTGAGCTCTGTAATCAGAGCATACCAGAACGTCCCGATCATAGACACCCTCCCCTCACCACTCTTAATCTATCTTCCCCTGTTCATTTACTTGCATAAATGCATAATCCCTGTGTATAAACTGTGTTCTTTCGCCTCTTATAGTATATCGTTAGTCGTTTGTATCCTTGTTGGTCTTCGTTTTCGGTCGAGGCATTTATTAAGTCGTCGTGTGCAAGTCAGGTTGCCTACACAATTGCAGTTCAGGCGCAACAATATAGAAAATATGTTTGCCTACCTGACGAATTTCAGGCGCTTTCATTATTGGTTTATTTTCTATTATTATTTAGTTGGTTGGTCCTTCGGCATTGTCGTGTTGTAGTGATCAATCTACATTCTACACACTTAATTTTTGTTTGATTTGTAAAATATATAATATGTATTTATAATGGCAATCAAAATATAACATAATTGAAATGTGGTGCCGTTAATTTTAAACAATATATTTTTAATGAAAATATAATTGATTTGTTCTCTGAAAAAACTTATAATATTTGTTGGAAATTTATTCTTACTCATATGTAATACATTAATTGCCAACGAACAAATTTCATTATATAACATACAGAGACGCTAAATTGTAATGTCAGTAGGTAAAAGGCACGTATTTTTCTATTTAAGTAACAGCCGTAAAATTTAAAAACAATATTACATAATATCGTTTTGCTGTATCAATTAATTTCATAAAAGTACCTATAATGAAACTCTAATCGATATTTTCATAAAATGTGAACAATTTTCCATTTCCAGATCCTAAATATTGGATAAAAATTGTTTACTGGATTTTTTTTACATTGATATAAATAATCACTTTTCGAAAAATGTCGTATTGCCGTATTGGTATATATATAGCCATATAGGTACTGCGGTTATTAGAAAAGCAAAATATTTTTATTATATTATAAATAGACTGCCAGTATTTTGCCATTTAACTTGTCAATCAATGTCATTTTGTATATTTTTGACAAGGATCGAATTTACTGATTGCATAGTCATAGTGCATACGTACGCTGATAAATATGTATGCATAAATTATAGTTAGTATTAAATATTAATTTTTAAATAAATGAATAATAACGATGTGTAAAACTTTAAAAAAAAAAAAGAAAACAATAATTAATAGTTTGGTTATTTTTATTAAATTTGTTGTTTTTTTTTTTATAGGTTTTTGACTGTTAACTTTAATTTTGTCGAACGTTCACGTTTCAACTTATTTTATGACTATTAAACTGAACAAATTAAAAAAGTTTCCATCAACGTTGATTTTTAAAATATATCATAATATTTTTTTTGTTAGGTAGATGTCACCAAACGTATTCTGATAATTATATTCTATTCTTAAATTGAGTTTGATAGGTACAACAAAGCTGTCACTTGCCACTTATAGAACAGTTCAAAAAATTAATACAGAAATACCTATATAGAGCTTATCGATGAAACTGAAATATTATAGTGAACATGAGTATACCAGACAAGTATAATATTATTACGCAGTTAAACAGAGCGTGAAGATGTGATACCTAAGTAGGTATATATATTGATATGATATAATTTACATCGTTTCATCTTCATGTATTATACGACGTTGATTTATTATCTTAAATTTATTTAAAACAAGTTTTTTAAATGCACTGACACTCATTTGCCTGGAAGTACTCCGATAATAGTGAAAGTACTAACTATTCAAAATAATGTTTAACAACGAAAGAACAAATGAACATAATATTAATTTCTACTTTCTAGTAAGATAAATATTCGTAAAAAAAATAGATTGATATGAGTATGCAATTTTATTAAAATATGCGCTTATGCACTAATATAATTAATAAAATATAAAATACAAAAAAGTTAACATAATATCGTGGTAATAATCCGTATTATAATTAAATTTATATTTTCACTATACGTATAAAATAATTAATTTAAATTGAAAAACCGGGAAAATTGCTTTGCTGTATTTATAATTGTAGGCGTCGTGTCGTGAACCAAGTCTTTGAGTAGGCTATACAGTACTGGTTATATATTATATATTTATATGACGTGTTAAATGTAATTTGAATTAAATAGTAAACCATTATATACGATGAAAAACGATTCTGACGGAGACAATTTGTCAGTCTATTTAATATCTTGTCTACAAAGTAATAAATTCGCTATTTTGACTGTTTTGACGAATTTCATCAAAAATTCAAATTCAAATAACACTTATGTTAAAAATGTGAATATATTTTTGGTATTTGTTAATTGCTTCAAATAAACTTGTGAAAAATCTTGTATCAAATTGTCAAGCTCTTTTACGCACAAAAAAAATGTTATCATATAATATTATACATAGTTAGGTACCTACGTGAAATAAAAAATTTAAAAAGTTTATAACTCCAAAAATGTCTATACACAGTTTAAAAAGTGTCAAAATATTTTTAAAATTGTATTATAACTAAAAAATGCTAATATAAATATTTGGTTATTTTCAAATTGCAAAAACGTTCAAGAAAACAGTATAATTATATCGGCCTCTGACTTTTACCTTATATATTATTATATCCACATTGACCAAAACGTCCAAAACTTACCTATTTATACGCATTAGCATTGTTAGGTGATTTTCTTATTAATTACAATCAAATATTTATGAAGTACCTACACATATTATTATGTGTGAATGCATAATTTTACAAGATTTACATGATTCACAATGGGTAATGGTTCAAAACATTCCATATAATTTCTAAAAAGTGTTGAAAACTAAAATTATTTCACATAAACTAAAATTAGCAACTGATACTATTGCAGCGCAATAAATGTGGCCATTAAATTTAATCATGTTACTATTTTTAGGACTTTTTTTCACATGGGCGGCTGTATGTATTTGGTTTCCTTACTATTCTTGCGTTCATGGCAATACTCTATATCTAAAAATATAATGTATTACATTGTTACTTCAATTCACTTCGATAATATTTTTTACAGTTATAGATTTCTGATGATATTTAATTTTTTTAAGAATTAATTTTAGTACACAAAATGTTAATTATTTTGTTTTTTTGGTCATTATTGACAATCATTAACCTATGTAGTCGTTAAAATTACTCAATTTGTCAATTTATCATAACATTTACTTGAAAAAGACTTTTCTACATTTTTAAATTACTTTTTCCACTTTAATATTATTAAAATTTAAAACTTCTTAATATCTATTCAAAATTTAAACATCAAACACATAATCTGTGTTTTCTCGTTGATTTTTTACAACATTTTAATTTTTAAGTGAGTTATGTAAAATATAAATATTTGAAAATGCTTATAATTGACAGAACACTATTGAAACTCTAGTGAACGAAAATTTGGTATACCGTATGCGTGTAAGACGGAGACAACATAATATGCGGGTACAAAGTCATTTTAAGGAGTTCAATTTCAAAAAAGTGGAAAAGTCGTTTTTAATAAATTACGAATTAAAATATATTTATGGAATTTGTTTTACTAGGACAGACAATACAGTTTTTAAAGTATCTTCCCCCACCCTGAAATCAAAACACTACTAAAATGTTATAAAAGTATAATTATTTGAAAATATTATAATAACTATATTATCTGAGGCCACTTAGACATTTCTAAAATCAGAATTGAAGTAAATGCATTGAATCACCATCTAAAGAAGTTTCAGATCCTTCTCTCTTCACTATCGTGGATGATTAAATATAGAAATTGATTTTGAGATGACACAACACTCTATCTTACATTTATTATTTTATTATTACAATATGTATGTTGTGTACCTATATACTGTACACATATTTATATAAATCCCTCCCTTTTTTCCCTCTGCTGATATGTTTTTTTTTGGTAGTGAAGGGTGCTTTTACAGTAAGGACGACTGCATGTACTAATATTGCGCTCTTTTATATTTATATAGTATCTAGGTGTTCGGGACAAATACGAAATGAGTGGGAACTGTGCAAGATAAATACAAAATAGATAAAATATAAGCGATAGCATGTGCGAACAAGACGTGGATTTTGATAGCTACGACCGTGGCTAGTGCATCGTTGGTGGTTGGTAAGAGGGTAGTAATCAAGCGGTATTGCGGCGAGCAACAGGTCTCCGCCCGCCGTCGTGATAGCGGCCGCGAGAGGAGGACAAGGACATCACAATACGTATACGATACAACGTAGTACAGGTATACCCGTCCCGTACAACTGTGTTGAGTACGGCACGGTGGGCGATCGAGTAAAGGCAGAGGTTTGAGGGGTGGGTAAGGGGACGAACGGACGTCACGTTTCAGTATCGATCCGCCGTGGTTCACGCCACTGATTATATGGGTCTCTCTCTCTCTCACTCACACACACACACACACACACCTTCTGTCTACCACCCCTCCCCCATCCAATTTCAGAATCTCATCCACCCATTCTACCGGCAAACTAACACCCCCGCCTGCCCATCGGGCCAAAGCTCAAGGCCGGTTTTTACGCGCACTGCTGACCCCCCGATGCAAACGTAGCTTTCACCCTTACCACCATCCACCATGCATTCTTCTGTGGATTATGTCTGCCTCCCCCCCCTGCAACCCCACATCACCATTATCATGGAACACGCATGCAATCACACGCACCCGAGTCTGTCCCGGGAGTGCGTGTATATGACGGTTCACACCTCGGAATTCTTCCGTGACCTAACCTAACCGCTACTTGGAAACGGACAAACTTAAAAGTTTTTAGTAATTTATTATAAAAACAAAATTAAGAAACATCGAGAATTTTTACGCAAAACCACTAATTAATAGTGTGAATATCAATTAAAGTTCCTATGGATGCGCGAATCGGACATTCGGTCTATATATGGGTGATAGTTTGTGATTCATGTCCAAAGTAACAGGAAGGTGAAGTATGCAGATTATATTTGTGCGTTCGGTGATTGTACCTTCCGAGCCTGCAGGTGGTTTAAAGTCAATCAGATTATCCTTGGTAAATCGAAGCCAGGTTGATAAGTGATAACAATAGTGTTAATAACAAAGTGGTTATCAAATAATAATTAATATAGTTAAAGCAACGTTTTTGGAAATTAATTAAAACCACCTACCGTAATACTAATTAGGTAAAAATATGTTACTTTAATAAGAGCAATAATAATCAAAATTTTTAAGAAGACAAATTCGATACGTATCGTCGTAACGATGATAGGGAATAGTTGAGTACCGACAGCAATAGTTATGTACCGACACGTATCGTTGTCCGAGTCCGATACGTGTCGATACGTATTGCTTGTATATTGCTCGTGAACGCTCAAAATTGACCCAGTACGTAGCGATACACTCCAATAATTTCTTCCTTGACAATCTTGAATATCATGAAATATTATATTACTTGATATAGGCTTGACAGACTGTCTCCGCTCAGAACCGTTTTCCATATACAAGCATAATCGAGTAGAGTACCTACCTACCATTTAATTCAGATTTTAATGCATCCATTACAATGACCTACTCGACACCCATACTGTAAGTGCAGCAGAACGACGCCTACTTTCCAACCGCTTTGACAGTTATAGTTTCGTCAATTGCGAAAAATGTTCGTTAAAAATTCAAACAATTTGATTTATACTCAACTAGTCCAAATTGTCTTGTTCCAGATACTCGAACAGATCCGTAGAAACCACGGCTCGAGTAACACATTCAATCTGTTTGAGCATAGGTAGGTAATTGTGTTTCATACAAATGTATTTAAATACCTACATTAAAACGATTTCGAGAATTTAAACCTTCGAGCATATTATTATTCCTACAACAGAAAAGCGTATAAATAATAAGTAAGGTATGTTATTATTTTTAACGTGCTTAATATAATATTATTATAAGTATAAATAACATATTAACTGAAATAATTTTCAGCTTAACGAAATATTGCATTTTTGTTTGATTTATATTTAAGATACATTGCGTATTATACGAAACCGTTTTCGGCGTTGCCTTGGCAAGACTCCTCCAATTTTTCATTTTGATAACTATTTATTTTATCTTTTTTTTCCTTTTCATAATATTGTATTTGATTTATTTCAGCCTCAACTATATAGTTGTTAACTGTTTAATAAATTGGGTGGATAGTGAAATCGACCATCGTGGTTATTAAATGTTGCCTGTTATTATAAATTGGTCGGGTTTCAATGAATAATGCAATAGTTTCATGCATTTTATTTTACGTGATATTACTAAAAACACCATAGTTCCAATTATTGTTTCTGTGTATATAACACAACATTATTATATAATTGCTAAACGAAATAAAACATGGATGAAATATATTGTACATAGAAAGACTTAATATTATTCATAAAATATTGTATTGAGAATATTTTATTTTAAATAAGTCAATTTTATAAATTCGTAATATAAAAATTTATATTTTACAATTAAACATCTCATTAAGTTAGATTATTTTGTCTCAGGAACTTTGTATGTATTTGTGATAGATATTTACAATTATTCGGGTTTTATAAATTCTTATACTAACTACTACTTTTTACTTTTTTATTTGTTTTAAATTTTGTACTGACGTATTGTTCAGATTAAAATTAGTTTTTGAAAACTTTTAAACTAGATTTACTGTATTCGTCTAATCATGGATTAATATACATATATTTGTCAATGGATTTCATTTTGTTAATTTATCACTACAATAATTTCTTTAACAATTTTGTTATTTTATGAACTTCACTTTGTTCAATTGTTAACCTGTTGATTGATGTAAATAACGTTATGTGACCTGTATGCATTACCTATGTATAACTATTATTTTCTATTTTCCAATTAATAAATATTAGTTTTTCCATAAGTAAAACAGTAAAAGTTGAAACTTTGGAATCACAAATTAGTTTCTCAACAGTAGCCGCGGACAAACGGATGTAGACTCAACAAGAATATGATTTGATTTAAATGTGCGTTAATTATTTCAACATGGAAATCGTATAAAGGAAACAAACAATCAATTTAAATTTAAATTATAGTTTGCTGTAAAATAACTCATTATTTAAGTTACTGTAGTGAACTTTTGGTTTCGCGTCGGATACGATCGTAATAAGTTTCTATGACGCGGTGACGTCATCAACTTACCAAACATAATATAATTATAGCAGTATGTACCTAGTGCGATTATAATAGATTTACAGCCATGTTATATGGGATGAGTAAACAATCAGTAAGCTTATGTAGATTTTCTATATAACACCGCCAGCATGACAGACAGATGACTGTTATAATTTCGTTGTCCAAAATAAATTTACACGCAGTATAATAATATGTAGCCATATATAGACCTATTACTGGTGAAATATTTATATTTCTAATATATTGTTATGTTTTTTAATCCAAATATTAGCACGTAATTGGTATGCATTTGCACAACTGTCACTGATGGCGACATACCACGATTATTCGATAAAACAAATTTCCTGACCCACGACTGTAAGAATTTAAATTTTCACCAAATATTTATATTAGCGTTTTATAGATTTGATAAAAGTAATGCATTTTGAAATATTTTGGCTTTTTTTTTCCTATTATAAAAATTTGAAACTTTAAAAGTTTCTTGCAAGTTGTTCATATCCAAATGGAAAAATATCAATAATATATGATCAAAATATTCTTTTTTAAACATTTAAAATTTTTTATAAAATTCATCAAAATCACGAATTTGTTTTGTAAACATATAGGATTTTAATTTATTCAGCTAAAAAGGCTTAAAAATGTATTAGGTATAACATACCTTGTATGTTGTTCTTTTAGAAACCTAAAAATCTCAAAAAACAAACGCACTATTTTTTCTATAAATATAAATATAAAATAGGTTCAAATTTTTATAAAATTGAATAATAACCTGGACGATAATGAATATTACTTATAAGGACTTGACATTGATCGTTATTAGTTATTACCGATATTATTATTTACCACACACAATGTAATTTTCAACTATTAATTAGATCAACTTTAAGCTGATTTATACTACAAACCTATTCACGCACCATCAAACATTATACATTTACGACCTATAACTTACCTATAATATTTTAATACCGCAATAATATAATATATTAATATTAATATATGCGATGTTTTTTACTACAATTTATTATTTTAACTTACCGAATTACTAATAGTAACATAAAACATATACCATAAACATTTTTAGAAACAGAGGCCGACTATAATAATATTATAGGTGGACGGTCGGACGGAGTGGCCAAGTGGTCTACGGCGTCGGTTTCGACGCGTACCGTCGCCGGTTCGAAACTCGACCACGGACTGCTCCTCCGTGTCTAGAAAGAGAGAGAGAGAGAGAGAGAGAGAGAGAGAGAGAGACGAGTTCCCAATTTGAAATTCTGCCAAAACCAAACACACGTACAGTACCCTCCCCACAATTGAAAAAAAAAACCAAAACACAACCATAACACTCATAATTGCTAATGGCCGTAGTTGCCGGGCTCTAAACAAATAAAATAATAATAATAATAATAATATTATACCATATTATTATATTATATACAAGAAAATCTCATAGCCATAGGTTCACATATTTCTTTAATGAAATCACGGAATATTTTTATTTAAATTTCCATTTATTGTAAGTAATTTATTAATGAAACGAAATACCTATCTACACGAATAAAACTGATAATGTATTACATCGTTTTCTTGAACACTTATACTAATGAGCGTCGCGATTACGCGATTCGAAAAATAACCGTTGGATTTACATTACTATTATTATATTACAACTTACTGTAGTAATGTTTCTGGAATTCATTAAAATATTTTCTCGGCTTATATTTTAGAAAATAGACCTGACATTAATACATTATACGCTGTCTGCATATATTTTCAGTCTTTAATCGTACAACAGATAAACATAAACTAAACACAACGAGACATTTTGACCTAACTCAACTCAGATTGAACTAACCTGATGATAATAATATTTTTATTGCTCATGAATATCATTTGTTTACGGATTAGCCCTGCTAATATAATTATTATATATTTGGCATTTGAAAATGAAAATATTTATGATTTTAACCTACAGTGTTTAAGTAGGTAATATTATATGATATTAGTATATTACTTAAGTAATATTATAACACGATTATATTACATAATGTCACGATATATCGTTTAATGACATTACATTTTAGAGTTTAGTTAGGTACATATTTCCAATAAAGTTTGATTTTTGTATGATATTATAATAATGGCGATGAGATAATGTAATTAATTAATAATAATAATAATATGTTGATATTTATAGTTTAACAAATAACCAGTATATTTTGTGTTGGCTTGAATAACTTAATGGTATTCCTTTCATATTACCATCCATTATACAGTGACCCACTTGTAGCCTGCTGTATAGCAGAGCGACATCCACTTACCCGCCTTTTTTTTATTTATTAATTTTAGTTTAATATTATGTGAGTTCAGAGGACAATAATATGTTTAATTAGGATATTTATAATATAATATATATATATTAATAATTTCGAGAGCATGTAGCTACTCCACTTCAGCTTCCTTAGTTGAGCTCATGACCATAATCTATACCCATTATTCATTATCATATTAATTATTTACAGATTTTAGTTTAAACGTATAACTTATTAGGTACGTATAATTAATATCGTATACATACATAACTTAGGCATATATGGCTATAATTTAATAAACGACTTTTCAGTTTTAAATGCTAAAAAATAAATAATATGTTAAAAATAATGTAATAGGGTTAAAAATAATAATACCTTGGACCATAGTTACGAGATTTGTTTATTTATGTTAAAGTTTTTAAAATTAATTATTTATACAAGCTATAGACGCCCAATCAAAGCAATCCCAGACCAAATTGAAGAGAAACGCTGTTTGAGCTAGATAGATCATCGGGGAATGTCCATTTCGTGGAACTGGAGTGGCGCCTAAATATAACGAGACATACTGCACCAAAGACAAAGAGAGGACTAACGGCGGGCTGTCGGACGGGACGCCATTGGGCCGATCCCGAGGGGACGTGGTCAGCCTCCGTGGTGACCGGGCCACGTTCTCGTTGGGCCACGACGACGGCTTATAAGGAAGTGTACTACAACATAATATGCGGCCGGGAAACGAATCAGCCAGCGGAGCAGGAGGATGCAAGCTCGACGGCGGAGATGGATAAGAAAAAATATGGCATGCAGTGGCGGCACTTGCAGCAGCCGCAGAAAAGGATCAGGATCAGCTGGCAAGGACGAGTTTGGAGATCAGCCGTCGCCGGAGGACCACCGAAAACATAATAATATGTAATGGAAATTCTGCCCACGTCCGGGAAACCTTCAGTGACGACGGGTGTTCGTTCTGCAGCTGTGGTCGGGGACAATCAGCTGGTTCGGACGAGAAAGCCTGGTGCAGGCTGCAGATCGAGGTGCGTGTGCCAGAGTTGGTGTCTGGACCGGAGATGGTGACAATAACCGAGTCGAAGATGACCGAGGAGGAACTAACGGAAGTGACGGTGAAACTGGAGGGGTTAAGGAGCGACGTGGCAGTTTCAAAAGAAGCGCGACAACAAACAATTTGACCAACATAACATCACAGCAAAGGCCGGCAAAAGCCGGCCGCGCCAGATCAGCCTAACCAGTGTCCAAACCAAATACTACCAAATAGAAATACGACACATTATTACGTAAGTTATAAGGCTACAGTGTATTTTACGAACTAACTTATTATTATAGACCATATTACGATCATAACAATAGGTATGTCGAAAAATCGTGACAAAATCTAAATTGTTAATAATTTTCCGTAAAATTATGATTTCAGCATACCTACGATTGACCGGCGAGCTTCCACTAACCAATGATATGCTCGCCGGAATTCTTGAAGCTGTGTCGCGCTTCTCGGAACTGCCGTCACCGTCAAGATTCTTACCCTTCGATCAGTTTCAACGTCACCTCCAAATGTTCCTTCCCCTGTCACCATATCCGGGTCCGGCACGCACGGCCCACACCTCTGTCTGCAGCCGCAGGCTTTCTAGTCCAAACCCCGTGCCCGCAGAACGAACACACGTGCCGGTTTCACAGGGGTGGGCAGCATTTCCGTGGTTGTGGTCTTCCGGCAAAGGCTGATTTTTAGACTCGTCCTCTTCCTGCAGCCGCTTCCTGATCCTGCTGCCGCTGCTGCATGCCATAGTAATCGCCGTCGAGCACCTGCGTATCCTCCTCTTGCTCCGTCGAGAGTACTGCCGGTTGAACCGCAGTCGGACGCAAGTTGTAGTGCGCCTCGCGCCGTCGTCGCGGCCCGACGAGAACCCCTGCGGGGACGGATCGGTGGCCGCTCGGCGTCCTGGTCTGACAGTCCGCCGCAAAATGTCCTCTCGTCGTCCTTCGTGCAGTATGTCTATAAGCCGGCAATGGACATTTCCTGATTTCCAACCAGCGTTTCTACAAAATGGTTTACCCGAATCGTCCAATTAAAAAAAATTTCATAGATTAGTTTAAAAAAAAATGTTTTAGATTAGTTATTATGTTAATATTATGTTTTAGACTAATAAAGAAAAATTTGTGGATTTATATCGACAATATTATTTTTTTTTTTTATAACTTATAACAATATATGTATACTTATAACTAAAATAACTAATCCCCCTTACAATTGAACACATAATCATCAAATGCCCCAAATACACATCTGCACGTCACCTTCTCAACAATTCTACTACACTCGAAGAAGCCCTCAATCTAACCAACAGCACTAATATTGTCAGTTTTTTTTAAATTAATTGGTTTAGTCGATAAATTATGATTCTCCTGTATATAACATATTATGTTTCTTCTTCTCGCTCTATTATTGTATAATTACTTTTAGTTTGTAAATAACACTAGGCTAATAATCTATGTAATTGAAGCCTTAACCAATAAAAAAAAAAAATAAATAACTAATATGGCTATTGGCTATGTACAACAACACACTGTCAATAATATTATAATTTGTACGAAATACAGACCCGATAAACGTGAAGCGAGTAGGTACCTATGTGAAATTGTTTTCAAGAAACATCGATAGATGTTTTTATACACGCTCATGCATTTTACAACATAAACAATAACAAGAGTGCAAATCAATGATTGGTGAAATACTTTCAAAAATTGTCTTAAAATACAAAATACATTTGATTTTAATGAGTAATTGTAGAATACAGAATACTTTAATATTATAGATACACTTGAAAAAACCTACATAATTAAATAAAAAAAAAATTTTTAATTGCTTAAGTACTTTCAATAAATCGATGTTGTTTTACAAAAGCCTAATTTTTTTCATTTGCGATGCTGAAATTTGGGTTTCTGTTCCATCTTATGAACGATTGTTTTATTTGTTTTAACTTGGTTGTTTGACTGTTCCGTATGTTTTGTTTAATTTGCTTATTAGAAGGAGTCGGGGAGAGGTCCATGAATCGTATGTCATGTCAAAATATGGCACTAATTTAGCTTGTTTATTAGCGATTTTGGAACCAACCATGCTAATATGTGCACATAGTTTCTTAGAAGCAGAGAAAGTTTTTAAAAACCTTCGAGTAACAAATGACGTGGCAGAAATAGGAGTTGCATTGATCCAAGACCTTAATCGCAAAATCACCCATAATGAGGACCAACTTCAATTTCTTTTACAAGTAGTTTCTGAGCATCGAAAGACTTATCCTGGCTGTAGCAAACACGCTCTAAAAAACACAAATCCAACTTTTATGTTATAATAATTTTATTTAAATAACATAAGCTAAATTTTTTAGGTAATATTTATAAGTTGACAAATATAGTAATATAATATGGTAGTATATGACTTTTTAATGTATACTAAAGATATAATAAATAATAATTTTAAACACAAACCAGTTCTTCATTATTTTATTAATATTTAAATAATTTAAATTATTCAATTGACTTGGGATGGCTCAAAAAAAATGTTAAAAAATTTTTTTTTTTTGGAAACTATATTTGAAACTATACAGAACAATTATCAAGTGTAGGAGATAAAGTTTTCGGAAAAAAATTTTTTTGGCCTAGTATTAGACCACCCTAATGTGCAGGCATCCAAATTGAAATTTAATTATTGTTTTGTTTTTGCATCTATGAGTCTATTTTGGATTTGGTGGTGGATGGGATTGAATTTATTTCTTACATTTTTTAGCATGGTACTGAGTTAGATTTTTGATTTTATTTTTTTGTTTATATCTTGAATTGATAGTAGTTTAGTGATTGTGCCGCATTGATACAGCCGCAGTGTATACGGAACAAGTTTTTGGGAGTTTAAATTATGTTTGTTATTTGTTTTTTCTTTACATTTTACCAACCATCTTATCATTTTTGGAGGCAATAATAATAAAATGTGATACTGTGTTGCGACATCCATTTTTGAATAAATATTTAAATTATAGAATACTTGTATCGTACAGTAGTACATCTATTTATAGTTTGTATAATCTGCAAACTACCTTTTGTTGTTTTAAAATCAACGAACGACTTGTCCAGTGAAGTATTATGGGTTATCAATATAATAAAATAATTTTGTGTAATAATAATTGAATATGAAATATACACGACGATTTAGAAATATAATAGTTATAAATTAATTATTTCTTTTTTAACTCATCGTAATTAAATACATAATACCTATATTATACTACATAAGATGTAACAAATATCACTTAATATTATTATTATTAAAAAAAAATAATTGCTTTTAATACGAATTGCTTTCATATATAAATGTTTAGTTTTAAATCCAGAAGGTAATAGCCTTATTCTAGCTTTCAAAAACAGACAGTTTATACAAAAAATAATAGTGTTTATGAAGTTTCATCTAGAAATATTAATGTATCGCCTTTAAAAGTTGTTCTGGGTTTAGTTATACAATATCAACTCAAACACTGAAATAGTATTGCATTATTTTCATTCAAATTAATCGTAATGTTTGGTAATGAACATTATCTGAATCAATTTTTGTGTATTAAAAAAAAATAATGTACTGATAGTTTATAGGTACAATACACTTAAAAAATCAAGAACATTATATATTATTATATAATTATTTATAAATCTAGTTGATTGATACTGATCAATGATTGTAATATTATGATATAAATTGTAATGATAATAAATTATATATAGCGATTATGGGATTTAAACCAATTTTAAATAATTACTTTTCTTTTGTTAGATATGATGTAATGATATTATTATTTCAACCTGTTAAGTAAAGTGGGCACACGTGGGTGAACTTCTGAATAATATTGACTCTACGACGGTGAAAACCACGTTATTGTATATTGCTGCTAGTCTTGCATACTTTATACATCCAATATTGGAAAACTATGTAGAAAGTGGAATGTTTTATACTTGTATGTTTAGTTTTGGTCGGGACACAAATTTTCCTCGTAACAGATAGTAGTTGGTTTTATCGAATATTCTGTTAGGAAATAAGTTTGATAGATATACAAAAGTCGGTTTAACAATAATTTATATTAATTATGTTATTTTTCAGCCAAAGCGATTATAACTACCTAAGTTCGGGTTTCTTTCACTATTATAGATTATATTATACGACACAATGCATTGGGAAATATAACGTGGATCTGGTAAAATAAATTGTTATCACGATTTGTTTGCTCTATTCAAAATCAATAATACATTGTTATTCCACTTGCATTGAATTTCAACAATATATAATATACGATAGATATATGTGAAAGGTAATCAAATAAATCTGCAAAATTCAATTCATTGTTCAATTGTTCTCTCGAGGAAACAATATTCAATAGCAGAAAAATAGAGTACATATACCTAGGCGAATATATATTAAATATATTCATATTATGTAGACGAATCTAAAAAAAATATTGCAACAGTGTGGTAATCGGGTTGACCTAAATGTAACGCAAAAACAGTTATATATATCCACATAGGTATAAAACAAAAGTTAAGTCACAGGAGTTGACTATGTAACAAGGTAAGGTGTCTTTTGATCATTATTGAATTATTATGGTAAGTAATTACATTTTAATATCTGATTAATATAAATTGATAACTGTTATCAATTTTTGCTTAACATTTTTGTCCGTCTATTATTCAATTATTGATGCATAATTATTTTTTCTTCCACACACGTTAAAAAAAAAATTAAAAACTCCACCCGTAAAATTGTATTAATTACTGGAGTAATTTATCATAATGCCAGTAATTTATGACTGAACTAATATTTTTTTGGAGAATATTTAGAGTATTTCTAAATTGTCCAGAAGATAGATTTTAAGTGTATAACTGTGCATGGACACAAATGCCGTAATATCAAATTATAATACACATAATGTTTATGTAGAATAAATACAATTAGTTCAAAAATATTGCGTTCAATGTTATCATTCAGTTGCGTACAGTTTTGCTGAAAACACTTACAATTTGTATCTATTCAGACGAAATGTTACACCGATTCTATAACGAGTGGATCCACAGAAAAAAAAATAGCTTTATAATATAAAACAGTTGAAAGTTGTAATCGATTGGTTATACCGAGTAGTTACGTTAAAAAAAATTGAATCGAACAAAGCGTGAAGCACTGAAGTAGAAATGATAATGCCAATAACGAGTGTCGAAGATGACAAGAAACAGATAATGTTTATGTTTTGAAAAGATTTTGAACATTGACAATTTTATAAATTGGAATTGATCTAAAATAAAAAAACACATTGACTTTAATGTACAATATTATATTGTACAGTTCCACCAATTCATTCGACCAACAATGTTGAATTGGTGATGTCTCTCGATGCCAATCAAATTATTATATTTCTCTAATTTAGTCATCTATATTAAATTAATATAAATATATAAATGTTTCAATAATAGTTTTTAAATAAAAAAAGAACTATAATTTAATATAATATGCGGTAGGTAGTATGAATTTCATATAACCTTTACGTATATTATCATAGCTTAAATTGTTTTTTTCAATTTTATACTTTATAATTTATTATTATTATCAACATTATTGATAATGATTGTTGTCATTAAATCATTTATCAAAAAAAAAAAAATGTTTTCTTTTTTATTTTTGGTGTGGTTTTATTATATATTATATTTTGATCTTCGTTTTAAAAATCTACATAATATCAACATATCGGAAGATATTAATTTTTGTTCGTAGAACTTTTGCTTTTTTGAATGCTCTCTGCATATAGTATTATTTTAATATATAACCTATCTAGTGAACAATCTTGTTTTTAAAAAAACTACCAAAATCGAAAATAACCTTATTAGGTACATATTATTATTTTACATTAATAGCCGTAGGATTGATATCTTCAGCATTTTTTTTGATTTATAATATTATAATATTATAATATTATATTTTGAATTTTGATTTTTGATTGTTATTTATTACTGTATGCAGTCAGAATCTTGTGACGACGGCGGGCTTCGTTAAATCTTTACTTGTACAGTTGTACAATATTCTGTATATTTATAATATATAATATTATTATAGGTATTCAGAGTTTTGATATCAAACATTGTTATACTATTATGTATATTCTGTATACAATATATTATAATAATTACATAAGATATGAATATTATTGTATTAAATAATAATTAGAACACTGTAACACTTATATGGTACCTGTTATAACATCACACTAACATCTAAATATTATGACGTAATATTATTATAATACAACAATGCATTCCTTCAATATGTTATATAATTGCATACACGTTGCGCCGTCTTGTCAAAAGTATTCATTTATTGTATTACAACATTATTAAACTTACAACCGGGTCAATTTTTTTTCAATTATTTACTTAAATAAAAAATATCACGGGTCACTTTTAGCTTAAGTTTGACAAAACTGAACCCAATGTAGTACATAATTAATTAACAAAACTGTCATCTTACACCAATGATTTTAGATACCTATATATAATAATATTATATCACGCAAATCAATTTACATAGAGAATCATTTGGTGAACAATTTTCTACAAACCTATAGATATGAGTATAATTTACTAATAATACTAAAACTATTATATTATGAACAAATTATTATTAGTTTTCAAAAATAAAAATGTATTGCAATAATTATATCGTGACTCTATATTTCTGTACAATATACCGCATTAAGTGTATTCATTTTTTAATGTTTGACCGTCGAACATACAGTTTTATTAGCAAGACGTATAATTTAATAGGAATTATTTATAACAATTCCTAGATTATAAGAAATAATTCAAAATTCCAATTTAAAGTTGCAAAGAAATCGAGATTAAGTATAAGTTTTTGCATTTAAATTATAAGCTATACGAAAAATGACAAAATACTTTAAATCATTAAAACATTCCATTATATTATAATACTGAAATTAAGACTTACAATTATTTGAACTGAGAAGTCACAACTATAACATTTAAACAATTCCAAATAAAACTTAAAAATCCGTTGGAATTATTCATGTCAATGAGTTTTAAAAGTCTTAAGAGATATTCAGAGAAAAATTCAAGAAAGTTCAGATAAAATACGGATACTGAGTATTATATATATTTATATGTCACTGTTCACGTCGGAAAATATCATGATTTTAATTTATAATTAAAAATGTGCAAATTCCGATGTTTATGATGCTATAAAAAATGGTTTGTTTACTTTTATCAAAAAACGAAGAACACAAAAATGGTTACTACAGTTACCATAAAAGCCAAGAATTTCAGAGGTAAAAATTTAAAAATGTGTGTCAAATTTCTGATCCTAAGATATAAATTTTAAACAATACTTAGAAAAATTGCTTCAACAGGCTTAATTTATTTATTTATTGAAATATTATACTTACAACTATTATTATTATTATATTTACTATTTCTTATACTATTATGGAGATTATTATTGATACAATATTATTATTTTTTATAAAATGAACAGATTTTGTAATGTTTAGGTATTGACGTTTAAATAATAATTTTAATATCTATAACAAAAAAAAATATTCAAACAATGTTTAACAATAATAACAGACAGCAATCTGTAGTTTGTAATTAACTATTTTTAAATGTTAATCCTAAAAAATCACTTCCACAAGTTTTAATGGACTCAAAAATGTAATTCAAATAGTTTATTAAACAATCTAAACCACTAAATACTATTGCACTTGTGTAGTCATGTAAGTGCGTAACCCAAACTAAATTTAACTATCATTAGAGATAAATAAATCGTACAGAGAAAATGTTTAAAATCTGATAAAGATAAGTAAAAAATCAAAACGAATATTGCAAAATATACCGTAGATAAATTGTAAATGTATATAACTTCACAAAATAAACATTATACAAGTATAATGAATATTATCATGAGTAATACCTAATACACTGAAACCTATTGTAAAAGTTTTTGAAAATTGGTCGAAATGTCAAAGAGATGTTCAGTGACGCAAAAATGTAGGTATGTTTCTATACAAAGACGTAGTATCAATATTGTATAAAATTAAGTACCAAAGACGCTTTATATGCATTTAAATAAGATAATATTATGTTTTGTATCAAAAACGATGTACCTAAACTGTATATTTCATAACAACCAAAATATTGGTCGTAATGGTAAATTATTTTTATTATGTGGCAGATATTATTACGGAACAACGAAGACTTAAAATTAATATTATATATAATTTGAAAATCACATTTAATAAATTCAACTATTCATTACCCTTAAAAAAATATTCATTATTTACCATTTATGTTTTAATAAAATACTTGAATTTTTTAGTTCTTAAATGTATAGACAGTACCAAACTATTATCGTTTAAATAAGATACCATATCTTACGTTGTAAATAATATTAAACAAATAACAATAAATTCCAGTATTGTGGAAATAATGCATTGTTTGAAATTAAATAGTTTTTTTAACTAGTTTATTCTGTTTATGTTGAAACCAGACAATGCATTATTGTTGAAAAAATGTAAAAAGGATTAAAGTCGTAAAAGTAATTTTTTAAAGAGAAGTAATATTATTATTTGCATTTATTTTAAATTTAAACCAAGGATAAACTTGTTCACATTTCTATGATCTTCCTAAATAGTTTCTACATTGTACTTCCAAACATTGGTGAAAAGGAACTGTGTTGTGCAGATAGCAATGAATAGAATCCGATCAGTAATCATTAAAAAAGTTCTGTCTTAAGTCATTACGGTTACGATCTGAAACCAAATATTGGTGTTGTATATTTTTGTTGAATCGAGACGAGCAACTTTTCTTTTTTAAATTTGCATAGTTTAAGTTTTTTCCACAGAAAAGTTTGATGAGTTACCCAATTACTACCTGATTTAATTTTTAAATATTTTTTTTTAACTCACTATTTAAGTCCCACTTAATAATTTGTATCTTAAGGGTAATAAGTAATTATTTCACAGTGTCACAGTATTGTTTACAACTATTCATACAATTTATAAATTATATAAGTTATTTATTTAATAACTATTTCGCTTAAAATAAAATCAATAAAATCAAGCAAAAACAAAATTTGGTTACATTTGGCCTACGTTTAAAATTTGAAAAAATTGCCAAAGTTGATTCTCAAAAATCATGTTTTTGACTTAGGGTGCGCTTTGCATGAATGGTGACGAAATACACTATAAACTATGAATAATAAAGTAAAAAGTATGAATTATTGTGATATTTGAGATTGATTTATGTTCTAAGGTTTTATTATAATTGGTGGGGGGAAGGGGGTTGTAAGGTGATTTATTGTTCACCTATTTTGGGGGTCGCGACGTTAAAAAGGTTGAGAAACGCTGCCCTACGCTGAAAAATGTTTATTACTTATATTTTAGACAAAATATTATAATACTATATGTCATACAACAGACATGCCATAATCGTCATATTATTATTCTACCCAGGTAGTGGTATGTGGTGATATCGGTCATGTTTAGCCGTGCAGTATGCGTCACGAAATCTCGGGATGATAATATTATAATGGGCATGCGACGGACTTGCAATAAACTTGCAGTAAAATTTATCAGATGCTTCTCTAATATTCATCGACGGCGTTCGTTTCGATTTCAAACGATTCTATACGCGTTAATGTGAAAATTGTAGTGAATTGAATTACGTGTGTTTCAATGTGGAGTCGACCATTTCATATTAGCTCTCGTACCAATAATAATTGTTAACCAGACACGGAATATCTAGGACCGTGAATAATGCCGTAGGTATAGCAATAGTACCTACAATTAACTGTTCACATAAAAGCGTGTGTGACATTATTGCGTTTAACAGAGTTTAATATTATTGTAATACAAATTCGTCTTATCAGTTTAAAACGACTCTATACCTATAGCCGAAATCGGAAAAGAGTCAACGAATCAGTATTGTCTAGTTGTAGCATGATAATATGAAAAGAAAATTAATTGAACTGCATGACAACGATAATGAACTATAATTAGTTAAGTTAAAACATCACAAATTTTAACTGAATAAGTTATTAAGTTAAAAACAAAAATAATTAACTAGTTAAGTTAATGCGCACCTTTGCATATTATAATATCATGCTACATTATTTAGGTATACTGCAAACGCAACATAAGTGTCCCGGCGTAATATACTAGCTATATGAGGTATAGTAGAAGACTAAAGGAACAAGCACTAAAGTAGACACTGCTTTACTTCCATTTCGAATGAATCTTTATTATAATATTTTAAGACTATATGTGTTATAGCTTAATGTCAAGGAGAATATAAATACACATTACGACCGGCAACCATAGAGATAAATTCATATAATATAAACTATATACCTAGGTATCCTTCATAGACGTATATTATTTTTAAAATATGTTAACAACCAAAAACCTTTCACTAGGAAATATAAATCATACCTACATAAATAAATATTAGTACGTATTAATACATAATACATAATATATGATACTTAACCATTGAAGTAGTGAAATCAATTACTACGTACTAACCGTCAGTGGTAGGTTAGGCTAGGTTAGGTTATGTTTCTTTAAAATAGAGGAAACAAATATGTAATATATTTATTGTAGTAAACTGAATATTGTCTGACAATGATATTACTGTTGACTACACAATACGCATAACATAATAATATAGCCACTCGCAGATTCATAGCATACCTCAGACTCGACATAGCATCAAATGTCAATATCTAGCATTACGCGAATATTTATATAAACTTCTTAATAAGGCACACGTCGGTCGTACTTTGTTATTTAATGAACTGTTCGACAAAAATGAATACAATGCTTTTATGGTCAATTAATATTATATTATAGTGATAGGCGATAGTTGTAGTTTTTTTAGCAGAGTAATGCAAATATTTATATAAGTCATATTGTTTATTCTACTTCAAAACGGTACAACTGTAGCCTAAAATTTTAAACTCTGTATTTTATACATTTTAAAAATAACAAATTAATAATAATATAATATACGACATGGTCGTGGTTCATGTGCGTCTCGTCACCTCCGTGACGAAATATACGGTTATTGCAGTCGGCGAATATTATAGGTATCGAACTTATCGTGGTATAGAAATTTCAAAACATTATTATTTTAAACGTGCCGATAAATGAAAATAATAATAATATAACGGTCCATCCGGTTTAGGGGCTAAGGTCCTAAGTCCATTAAGCCGACCGTTTCGCCGGGGTGTTACCTACTGCAACGCGGACGACATCGATGTATAATGAAATACGGCGGTGGCGCGGGCAAGAGGAGGGCCGAAATCAATTCCACGCGCGTAGACGATTGGAATCGGTTTTTTTTTTTCATTTCGATCCCGGATCGTGGTCCAAGAGCAAAATATAAAAAAAAAAAAAACACGAAATCCCCGGAAAACGCTATACCAGACGGTCTATATGCCTCTATAATATATCACTCGGCTATGGGTGGCGAGGAGGAGTATATAATATATAGACGTTTCGTGAAAATCGTCTCGCGACCGGAGGTCATAGCTTGACAATAATATAATATAACATTATACCGTGCAATGTGTGTAATAATTGTAAATACTATATTATTATTTACCTCGCGAGTTCAATCCCGAGGAATCGATGGCTTCATTATTATATTTCGCTCACACTTGCATCGAGGTGTAGTATTTCTTTTTCCAGAAGTCCATGTTTTATTTTATCGCAAACACTGCAGATGGTTTTTCATCGAAAATATCGTCACCACGTCATTTTTTGTATTATTATTAATAAATTATCATGTCGGTAGATCGCCCTTAGAAAAAGTGCATGTCGTAGGTTTACTGAAATGGGCCATTTAATACATTCCAAAGAGAAAACTCAATAATAGTTTTCAGGTTTACATCACGCTGACACAATAGAACAGAAACTTCGAAGGTTTGAAAAATAGGAAAAAAACACAAATAAATTAAAAATTGCGCAGAGAAAAATTATTTTGGAAACAAAATGTTACTGTTTTGATTTTTTTTCCATCTTAGGGCTGTTTATCATTCAAACCATGTAGAAAAAGTATAAACGAAACACGGAAAACATACTAATTAAAGAAAATATAATTTTTTACTGTTATATTTTTGTGATACCTATATGAATGATAATAACTGGATTTATTTATTTGCATATTATTTGGAACAAAGTTCCTCATTGTTTTTTTCTCATTGTAAACTTAAATTATCAGGTAAAAATATGTATAATTTCTCAGTACAAAGGAAATATTAAAAAAAAAATATATATATATATATATAATATGTATAAGTGCTTTTTCCTTATTAAATTGTATACAAATATTATCAAGTCAAATCAAAAAGTTGCATACGTAAACTCCACCAGTGTTAGCTTTGTCAAATGTGATTTTTCATTTTTTTTCCCGCCAATATTCGTAGCTTGTAATAATATACCACCTAATCATTTTGCGGCTGAAGTTTGAATTTGTGCGTCAATCGTGCACTGCAGCACTGTATACCTACTACAAAATAACGTTTTCGAAAAGATTATTTTTTGTAAGTGAGTGTGAGTGTGAATTTAGAATGTGGTCGTGGCCTGCACATAACACGCGACGATGATGTGAAAATAAAAATAATAACAATATTAATATTGTTGCGGGGGCGGGTTATAGGTCCGGGTGGAAAAAGCACGGCGGTGACGGAGAAACCCGAGCGCGTACGACCAAGACGGCGAGGACACCGACGAGACCGTCGCGACCGTTTTTCGGGGGTGTGCGCTATATAACGCGCGCGCGCACCGCCGGCCACCGCCGCCGCCGCCGCCGCCGCACGCTACTATTACTACGTCCACCGTAACCTTCCACAGCGAGCGTACGATATACTATTATACTGCATCCAACCCACACACCCACCCACCCCCCACCCACCACGCTGGAGCTGATGGCACCACCGTCGAGCGGGAAAAACGGTCGGCCTTTTCGCGCGCTCCGCCGTCGTTTAAGGGTGGCGGTCGGGTGGAGAACCAGTGCGCTCAAGCTCGTCCCCCCCCCCCCCTCGTCCCCCATCTAAACTAAGCCCGGCCACACGGCTATATACGCGCCACCACGAACGCAACCCCCTCCCCCCTCCCCCAGCCTCACGTCCACGACCACGGTGTCGAGCAGCTGCTGTCGAGCGCGCGATAGTGTGTCTCTCCAGCTCGCGGCACGCGGTCTCTTTCCGGTCACCGGGAGCACCGGTCGTCACATCGTCTGGTGAGCGAATACGTGTATTTGTGTGTGTGTGGTAGAGAGAAGTTAACCTCGACGTGGACACACACGCTCATAGGGTAAGTTACGTAGTGATAAGGTTTTTTTTTTTTTAACAGCCATATAACACTGTGGTTATATTATTATGACATTTGAATGGACATACCGTTATTGTTATTGTTTTTGTTGTTGTTGTTGTTGTTGTCGTTATTGGTGTTGTCGTCACATGGACGAAGATAATCACTTATTATACTTATTATACTTCGAGAGCTTTATTAATGAACCTTCACAATGGCACAAGGCACAGAGATCCGGATGTTTTTTATTAAGACTCAAATTCTAAAACTTTTACATTTTGATCGTCTAAAATATAAAACATTCATCTAACTAAAAAAAATATTGATTGTATACGAGAATTATGTTATATACCTAATATTATATAGGTTGTTTCGTAAAAACCTATATTTAATTGCGAAAATAATAAAAACATAATATCTGTCACTTAGGCCTGTCTCATAGTATACTCTAAAAACATCCACCTTGGTAAACTTGAAATATTTTACACATTTTTTTTTCTTTTATCACAATCGTACATATTATATAAAACTAAAATTGTGTGATGTGCACATACACGGCTGCTGTTGAAGACTAATTGGATAAAATACACATGAGTACATGACTGTGTAATTCAATTAACATTAAAAATAAACAATTGAAATTTAAGAGTTAAGATATTATACTCTGAAACCATTGTGTTACAGACACACTTGTGAAATTAAAATGTCCGAACTCGGCTATGGAACATACTGCAGGTGGAAAATTTTAAACGTCAGTTATAAAATGTTTCCCGCTGCTGGAAACTATCCGTACACTTAATATAATATATAATAAATTAGTATTTGAATTTTTGGAATATGATTTACTCAATCAATAGTTTTTATCTTATATTTTATTTTCACATACATTCGCGTATAGACTTATAATACGCAAATTAATTAATAATCAATAATATGATCGTAATAATATAGCCCTCTTTAATACTTGTACCATCTATTTTAAGTCCGAATTAATTTTGTACACAATATTATAGTAACTGTTATCATAAATTAGGACCTATATAAAAGAAGTTTTTTTTTACATCAATTTAGGTGGTATAATTCTATAAAAAAATAAATATCAAGTAGGAGTAGTTGTAATAAAAACGTGATTTGTTTGTACTCTCGCTTATCGGCCATTTTCATTCTTTAAAAAGAATAGTTAAAATGTTGATCACTTATACTTTTTACAAGTACGTGATCAGCGTGTGCATGTTATATTCCGTGGAAAGTTGATTACAACGAATTTGTAAATAATATTACATTTTAATTTAATACCCATTTAACGTACAGCATTATAATATATTATATAGGAAAATAATTGAGATGTAGCTTTCTCCACAAAAAGTGAAAATATCAGATCCTATAAGTTGTTTTAAAAATATTTTGTTATTATTTTGTCGAAAAGAAATTATTGTCTTATATTATTATTTTTCAGTTTTTACTGTTATCATGTAAATGGTATTATATTTATTTATTTTTTCCTTTTTTTCCAAAATGAGTTATAAGAAAAGTTTATGGTACGATTAGTTTTAAATTTTATCGTATCTGTTAAATTATAGTTGGTATGTAATTTGTAATTTGTATGTAGGTACAGTGTAATTGTTGATATTAATATTATAATAAACATTATATTATATACACTACACACTTGCGTATTTAAATTTTTAAGTATAGGAGTACTTCTTAAGCTCAACGAAACTGGGGTGAAACAAGATTTAACAAATAGTTTGGACGAAATGGACAAGACGTAAATATAATTCAGTAAATTTATTTAGGAAATAAAATACGTTTTAATACAAAGTTTGATGACAAAGTTGAGCTTTTGCTTACTTTATTACTCGTTTAGATACAATATTTATTTTGTAAAATAATCTTGGTTTATCTTCCTGTGGTATATTATAAAAAAATAATAATGATAGTATATTTTTGTTGTATAACTCAATCGATACTGTTTTATTTTGTAAATAAATCATTTTTTAAATAAGTTTACATTACGTATATTAAATTACATATTTCTTTTTGAAATGCAATAAATTATTAACTATTACTTGTATTATTACATTTTTCAGACATCATGCTAAAAACAAACTATTTAAGTTACTACAAATATAATTTCATATAATTTAAAATTAAATTGGTATTCAACAAATATTTCGTAAAAAGTCTTTTAGCTGATTTTCAGATTACTTGGGAAAATTACAATCTCTCATCCTGTATTATTGCACGAAAATGGATTTTTTTGGTATGGCCGACTATTGGGCCAGTGTCCAACGGATTGTAAAACATACATGTTCTGTGGCACTTTCACACATGATAAAAATCGTACGTGTTTGTAAATTCCCACATCCATATATTATGTTATAGAACTCTTTACAATGTGCCGTAGGTAGGTAGATAGGTACTCGATGTGGAACAAAATCCACAAGAGGTATAAAGCAAGTATACTCAGCAATGGTTAGGTTTTACAAGTACCATGTAGGTATGTACAATGTATAAATTGCTGTTTTATCACTATTCGTAAAAATGCACTTCAAGTACAATAACGGCACTCAGATTCAACCCCTCTTGAAGAGCTAACTAGATATGCAGTTCCGGTGAGTTTGTTTAGGCCGCGGTCGTTATTTTTCTAGGAATTTAATTAAAAACCTAATTTACACACACCCACACAACCCCAAACACAGGTATGCACTATATAGATTGCAAAATCTTCATAGATGTGATTAAGATGGAATGGACTTTTTCACATTTTCTACGTAGACGTTCCACTTTAACCTCTGGTGGTTAATGGGTATCACGTGTTCACTATTTATATAATATACCTATAAATATGTATACAAACATCACAGACAACACAAGTTGAACTTACAAAGTGATTATATAAGATTTAAGCAATTGATGTAATCAAAATATACGGAAAAAATTGCGAGAACCTGGAAGATTATTTATGGAAATACTTAAGTAAGTTTTCGCGTTCCGCTTATTATTTATTACACACGCTTCGTACGATTAAAAACCAGCAGAACCCTTCAACGTTAAAAGTTTTATTATTTTCTTAGGTATTATAATATAATAACACGTTTATTAGAATATTTCAAAGTTTAAACTGTTGTATTTACAGCCAAAAAAGGAGTTCAAAATATTTGTTGTGGGTTTATATGTAAAATGATTGGTTTTTATAAGTGAAGCATATAATAAACATCAGAAATTGTAACTATTTAGCACTAGAAATCAAAAAATACAAATTAATATTTCAATATTTTAGTAGCACTAGATAAGGTAGTGTTGAATTAGACTGGAGTGTTTGTTTTTCCCGGACAGAATTAAAAAATGTTTATAGAAAGTATGCCACAACTTTTGGCAACTAATCAGGAATCGAAATGTGGGATCCCACTTCAGACATCCTGATACGGAGGGCTGCCTACCTCTTCTTCTTTTGGTGTACGTTTTCCATGCCCTCACTTATTTGGATTAAAATTATCCTTTCGTCTTATTTTTTGATAAAATAACTATTTTTGGAAAGCTTACGAAGGGTTTTGTTAAAATATATCTTGTTTTCTAAAATTTTAAAGTTGAACACTGAATGTCTGTAGATCAAAATGTGACTTATCTGCTAAGGATATAATTATTGTCATCTGTAATGATAATTATAACGGGTGATCATAAATCATAAATTTCATTTTCAAACCTTATTTTATTTTACTTTGTACGAAGTTCTTTAAAATCACCTCGAAATGTATGTTAAGTATTTTTAATAGACTAGGTAACTCATAATGTCAAAAATCAATTCCACAAAAACTAAAAGTCTTTAATTTAGTATTTGATTATTTTTTTTTACATTTATTAATATGGATGCATACATACAAGCATACATTACATACACATATCTATACATACATATACATACATATACATACATAAATACATAAAATATATATATTTTATTATGTACATATTTGCCTGTATTTCAGGGTATGATCAGTTTAATACAAAGGTCGGGTACTATATTAAATATTGATGCGTTGACATGAAACTAAAATACAATCGTACATGTCAGTGTTTAATATTTTCATTTATAATAATTTCAACTAAAATCTGTAAGTTAAAAAAATAACATACAATTTAATTTTAATAGTTTCGTTTTACTATCCAGAGTTTAAGGAAAAAGTGTGACGAAAGAAATGTATATAAACTCATAACTGATAAAGGTTTTCATGGTAATTTTTTAAAAAAAAAACTTATAACTGAACTCAGTTAATAATTTGTTCTATCTCACAAGACTTACTGCAGTTGAAAAAGTAACTTTCTACCCGGACTTACATTTAACGTTTTAATGTCGTGAAATCTAATCATTGTAAAAATACTAAATTATTTAACGAAGTTGACTTCTTTCTATAGTTGGATGTATATAATAACCGTTCATAACTAGCCACGTGAATATTATTTAATTTTTTTTAACTTCCTTCCAATACATGAATTGTATAAGTTCTGATTCTGTCTGATCATAAAAATATTATAGGTTCAATTATATTAGAAACATATAATGATTGACTTAAATAACAAAATTAACTTAACCTCTAAACAATTCAAGAACATTTTCAAGATATATGAAATACGAATTTCAAACTTGTTACATTTTAATATATTTAATTTATTACCCACTTGGCACTTACCATCATTTAAAAGTTTTTGAAATTTCATGAATTTCAATGAAAAACAATCCTACCCCTTCATTCCTTCCTAATTAAATCAAATAATATAATTTGGTGGAAAAGTGTTTTATTTACTATTCGCTCAACAGTTGTATATTTCATTTTAAAAGTCTAGAATTCTGACGGTTAAGAAATTGTTCTATGTATGAACAAATATTTTTCCTGAATTCCGTAATTTAAGTCAAAAATATAAAATTAATTTTTAAGTAAATTAAAAATATAATACAAAAATAATCACTGTAAAACTAGTGCCTTCTGTCAAATTTCAAATTATAAGTTATAAAAGTTACACCGCCTTTCTCCAAAATTATAGCGTCGTGAACACGTGATATTCTGAACTAACTTTAGAGATATCTAATATGGACTCCGGATATAATGATTATAATAATATGTACATGCACGTAAACACGGACCAAAAAATAATAATACATGCATCATTGTCAGTACCTAGATTATAGACTTACTTAACTAAATTAAAGAGATTAATACCATCATAAAAGTTTCAAAATAAAAATTATGTTTCAGAATTTATATCAACCATCAACACTCATGGCGTCCACAAATACACCTCCCGAAATTCCACCGCGAAGACACAGCTCAACCATTTCACCAAACAAGTAAATATTTATTTATTTATTTATTTATTTATTTATTTTGTTTTTAATACCTAGAATATTTAATTTAAAATAAAAAAAAACGTGTGTAATATTTAATTATATCATACATTGATAGGTAACATTATACTATTATCTTTCATATATCTTTTAATTGTTTTGTTTATTAATCAGGTCCAACATTTATTGTTTTGCAAACGTATAATGCGTTATTGGATAAATGTAGTGTTTGTGTCATTCCTTGATATTTTTAAAGAAACTTAAATAATACAGATATTATGATTCATTTTATATTTTGGTGTGATCTAAAATGTGGTCTTAAAGATAAATTTCTCCACTGAGAAATTTTTGTCGATAGCTTCGAATTTAGTTTCAAAGAAAAAATAATTTTTTAAATAATTTTCGATCCATCGGCCCAAGCTAATCAAATAATTAGAACAGTCAAAGTATTAATAAAATAATGAAACAAACGGAATATTTAAAATGTGTTAAATAATTTTTTACTTACCTAGGTAGGTATATAGTTATAATACATACTGCAGATGACGTATACATTTTATTCGGATAATTTTATTGACAGTATTTTATAACTTAAAATATTGACAAATAGATATGTTTTAAAACATTATAAGTTAGATTTGTTTTTCTTAGTGAATTTAGTAGCGATTAGCTCTCGATACTCAGAAACTACTTGTAATAGAAATTGAAGTTTATCCTTATCATTAGTGATTTTTCTATTTAGGTATTGGGTCAATGCAACTCCTCTTGCTGTCACGTCATTGGTAACTCATAGGTTCTTAAAAACTTTTTCTTTAACTTTTAGTATAACTTTTAGACTTGTTTCAACTTACAACGTCAGTTTCCCTTGAATACATCTACCAAAAATTATTTGAAAATTCTCATCATATTTCTTCTAAATTATGAAACTGCACATTTTTCAATGATTTAGGTCTATTTTTGGTCGTATACTGTGAACTTCTGGATAATGCTAATTAATCATTGTGTGAACTATCTTATATACATTGTTGCTACTGAGACATTTTGGTCAAACAAACATAGACCAATCAACTGTCAGGTAACAGAAGTAAGCCATCCTTTCCTTTACTGTATAGTCGGCTGTAATATCTGGATTATCATAATTTATTAAGGTCTTTATGAACTGCATGTCATTGTCGATGGTATATATTTTAGAGATGCAGGCTGTGAACCAATTATTCCTTATAATAGACAATCACAATAAAAACGCAAATTTTTCTAACCCCTTTTCTTTTTAGTATTCAGATGAAATTGCTTGGTAAACATAAATATTTTCAAACAGTAAATTACCTTTAAAATCCAATGAAAGAATGACAACAGGTATCTAGAGTCATAAATCTGATTTCTCTAGTGTGTTCCTTACCAAGAAATATAACTGATAATTCCCGCAGCACCCAATAATCATAGCTTACTTGTTTTGTTTGAAGCATTTCTTGACAAAAATAAACTTGGTCATATCTTTGTTTGTTTGGAGTCCTGAGAATAATAGGCTGGGTTGCCCGTGATTTATGCTGACTGATCAATTTTTGACCAACGAGACTTAAAGCGATCAAAATGTCAGTATCAGGCCCAGATTTATCTTTAGGTAACGCTGCTCTAACTATATAATATATATATGTGTGTGTATGTATGTGTGTGTGTGTGTTGATCGTCTACTGCTAGGATGTTGATGAATTTTCAATCTTTTTTTAGGAACATCATAGACGATGCTTTCTTAGCTTAATATGAGTTTCATTTTTTTGGGTTTTTTTTTTGTTTTTACGTCATTTTTTTACTTTATTTTAATAATAGAGAGAGAAAATGTCTAGTTAATAATTATTTGTCACAACCAAATAATTTAATTTTATATGCCTACCTATTACAAAAAATACTTAAGACAACATTTTTTAATTGTTTTTTGGATTAAACTCGTTTTAAAATAAATTAAAATTATTATCACGTATGTTTATAAATTGTAATTTTTAAACTAATATATTATTTTATTAACTTTAATAGTTTTATAAGCGTTGCTTAAGTATGTAGGTCATTAACATATAAAATGTTTAGGGCATTTGTATAGGTTCTTTAGGGCATCAGCAGCCGGGAATTAGTTATTACTTATTAGCTATTATCACTATAACTTCCTTTTTATTTAACTTAACCTATAGTTTATTACAAGTCCATATGGTTAAATGGTTTATTAAGTTGTGCTTATTCAAAAAATATGTTTTTTTTGCTACAAAAGTATATTAAGTACCTACTTAAATTTGTTAATTTTAGGATTATTAATCAAAGTTCTGCTGCAGAGTCAAAATCTCCTTCCTTTCTATCACGCAGACATTCATCTTGTATTGACGATAACATGGATAGTGATACTGACACCGTAAGTAGTGTAGTTATATTATTGTAATAATTTATCCCGTCTGTACGGTTCACAAAATGTACTAAATTTTTTTTTTGGCATGTTACGCGTATTTATAATTATGAAGTATATAAATTATGTACTACACAATATTTATTAATAGAAATATCTATGGTAGAAATATACAAGGTTATTGAATATATACCCCTTCTCAATCAAATATTTGATGATAAAAACAAAAATGACAGCGTAAAGGGAGCCATTAATAATCAAGTATATATGCGCGGGATTTTGAATTTGTTAGCTATTAACAGCGTATTTTTCGTGATAAGAAAGATGTATATTTGTGATATCCCTTTACGCAGCCATTTTGTTTCTTATGATAACAACACGAGTCGATATGCAATAACCTGTATATTTCAACCAAAGAAATATCTAAGACACTTACAATATCTTACATTAATTTATATTTCATATTAAAAAGGAAAAATACCAAATATGCTGATATACGTATAAGTGTAACCTTTACATTGGCCACGTTTCCTGACTACAATTCTGTGCTAAATGATTACATTTTACAAGTGTCAAAGTGTTCATTACCAGGAATAATATTTATATACTGTTTTATTATAAAAAAAATTCAAGTTTTCTCAAGAAAACGAATCTCCGAAGAAGGTATTTGTTATTTACTGATTAATTCTCTTGTGAAAATTAATGGACTCTTCGTAAGATTTCATTTTCGTCTATCGTTTGATGATAATGCCACTACTTTCACTAATTTAAATTTAAATATATATATATATATTGAATTCGCCGATAATCATAATATTATTCGTAACGGCTGAGTATTTTTTTCTTATTGTTGTCCGAATTATTTCAATTTATTGATAAGCTTTCGTTCTTCGTAGATACGCTTAAATGTAACGCCGTAATAATAGTTGACGTATTTACAACTTGTACATAATTACGCAGTTGCCGATCGTTTATTAATAATTATTACTCACACGCAGAAAATATGATATTATATATTATATTCTTTTACTTAGATCTTAACTCACACTAACGCGGCGTTTGTTCGAATTAATTGCACATGGTGCTGATAAGGAAATCCAAGATCATTGCCGATATTATCTACATTTTTTTTTTTTGGTACGACTTCAAAATATCGTTTTATAGTTTTTCCAGTTTTTTTCTCTTTTTATCATCAATGCGATTCGACGTGGCTTTGTTTTTTACCAGCATGATTTTTTTTTTTTACAGTTTTGAGTCCAAATGACACCGCGTTGTCTTTATGAGTTTATACATATATTATACGGTACAAATGTTCAATTTAGTGTATTTTTGTACCATAATATATAAAGATAATACTATGCTCTATCGGCAGATGCATAATATTTTTTATTCCCGTTTGACTCCAACGGCGTGGTCTTTAAAAGTTATCACACCAGCCGTCGCGAACCGTACGCCACTGACCTTTTATTATCTGTTTCGTTTTTTTTCTAAAGAATCATTTGTTCTATTCCATATTATATTCAAAATAAAAATATATGTATAATATAACGAGGGTAATATACGGTAATTATTTCATCCAACTTATATCGCATAATTTATGACCATTATATTATTATATTATGCCTTGCATAACTTTACTTCTACTGGGTTTCGACCGAATAAAATTAGTGAGCCCGTTTATAGTATTATAGTTGTAGGTAGTAGGTATCATACACATTCCGATTTATAACTACGATTTATGTTACCATAGAACTGCTTATTCAAAGTTTTCCTCGGTGGAAAATCTGATTTAAGAAGTATTATCATGGTTATGGTGGGGGTTGTGATTAAACCATTAAATTTGTATATTAATTGTTTGTCATCATATAATAAATAATATATTTTACGTATGGAATATAAGCAATTATAGTTAAATACCTATACATAACCTATACATCAATGTAACATTATGTACAATAACAAAAGTAGCTGCAAATATGAAAAACTAGAAGCTTATATATTATTATAGGGTTAATAATTACACAGATTATAACAATAAAAAATAATATGATACAAGGTGGTTTTCATTGGCTAAAGAAGAATTTTAAAACAAAATACAGTAGTGAGCATGATTGAATAATTTATGTTATGTCTGAAAGGAATTTTGATGATGCTAATTCAATTTTTGGTTTTAGTGGTAAATTATTCGAGTTAAAATCAAAAATAACAGAAGCACATGACGGATTAGCCCGGTGAAGAGTATCGAAGATGAATTTTTCCTTAAAATTAAGTTTTCGTGGTTGTTGAAATGATTATTTTCATGGCATTGAAATGTCGGTTATTCCTTATATATTTGTATGTGTGGAACTTGGATCGAAAGGTATATATTTGGTAGAGAGCTTTAGTACAATTTTCCAATAGGTGATTTTTGTCACGTTTGACAGCACTTCAGAATTTGTAAGTGTGTCCATATTGCTGATCATTGCGGTGGGCAATGATGGTTTTTATGGGGTTTTTAAAAAACATTAGCATTCAATAACAAAGTGATATTGTGGATATCAATATTGTTATTTTGAGATACGAGGTCTAAAAAGAATAATATAAGAGAGTGGTTATTTTTGTTTACATTGTAGGTGGACGTGCTTCACTGAATGATGTCCTCGGACAAACCATCGGAAATATCGGTACTTAGAGTAGAATAATGGATGTTTTTGATCGCCAAACCTTTTAAATGTATTTGAATAAATTATTATTTGTTTGTGATGAGTAATTAATATCAAGTAAAAAAAATACTAAGACTTGATATTTTTTGGTTAGCACGAATCGTAATATCCTAGGATAAATAATTTTCCATTTTTTTTTTTATTTAAAAGCAGAAAATATTTACTGTCGCAGTATTTACATTTCTTTATTTAGTGAACACTTTGTAAAACAAAGAATCTGAAAATACTTTGATGTTTAAATAACATATACCTACTACCTACCTACGTATAAATTCAAATTTAGTGGTATCAATTTCCATTTCAGATGATATAATATATTACAGTGTACCTTCGTAATATTTACGGAGCTGCTCAAAGACATCGAGTCATATCAGTGAGCACGTATCATGTTATTATTAAACGAAATGAATGATCGACTTGGAATTAGATCCAAGATATTGGACTTGTGTTTTTCAGTAAGCATTATAATATAATATTATACGGTTCACGCACCCTGCAGTGCGACATCTCTTATTGTATTACATTATGATATGACCCAAAACTGTATTACGATTGCAACCGAATAGAATAACGTCGTAATACTATTGGTGCGTAGAAACACTCGTCCAGCTGTGCATTGTATGACGATGCGAATTGAATAATAGCACATAATATTTTGATAATATTTAATATTATTATCTACAGTATAATGTTTGCACAGCTATAGTCGCGTATGAGCCGTTCAATCGACAGTGATATTCGATAACCAGCCGTGGTCTGCAGCACGACCGGTATACCGCTATAATATTGTGTGTACTTACCACTGCGGACCTGACCTAACCGCGCGTAAACGCGTAGAACACGGTATCTCCGAGGAAAGACTTTTCAACAGACTTTCGATGATTTACGCGGTCGTACAACACCGGTCGCGGCGGTCAGTCGGGCAGATCCTTCGCAGTAGATCTTAGGGTCGGTTTCTATCACCCCTCCCCTCCCCTCCCCCCGTGTATGTACCATCTGAACCTGCAGTATACCGCCAGCGGTAAGTATTGTATACCTATATACGATGCTGTAATATATTCGACGACGTCATTTCCGACGAGACGTCGGACGAAATCGCACCGTTTCCGACGAGTTTAAATATACGTAATTCACTCGTGTCGCCGTTTTCGACGAATTCGACATAGTATATTATATTATTATTCAGGACTTCTAGGTATGATATTATTATTGAGTGAAAATATTTTCAATTTTTATTTTTCTATGTATATTTTAAAATATTATTACCGATAACACATATTTTTCGTATGGCGCGATGACCAAAAAAAAAAATAAAATACATAATCGTCACTTATCTCACACGAGTCCGTTTTAATAAACTATACAGGAAAAATAATATTAGGTACTGTTATTACTCGTTATTATTGTAGCATTCGTGCACGAACAATGAGTAAATTACGTAGATTATATTTTAATATGTTATAATATTATGTTTGTAAGCATACTTCTTAAACCCTGTCGTCAAACTATCACAAACTTCACTCCATTACACGAATTCTATAACCTAATAATACACACACGTGCACTATAAACTATATATTACTATAGTGTGATATTGACTAAATTACATAATTATGAAAATACTTATAGCTTAATATGAATAATTATCCAAACACCTACTCAGGACGTCGTGCAGATGTAACGTGTGGTGCTATAGCCTATAGATATACGCAAATTATTACAACCTAAAATATTCGTCATATTAAAATGTTAAACCATTTACCTAGAAAATAATAATATTATTATATAAGGTTGTATTCTTAAGTTAAGAATCTTAACACCCACATGACAAATATCATAAAACATATTCGCGTAACCAGTAACTACATAAGTATTATCATCAATTTATTATATAAATTATATTCTAATACCAATTTAGAATAATAAAATTATTTTGAGCAATCTCTGCCACAAAACCATACATACACCATTATATGGTACGTCGGTATTGACTTATAAGTTAAAGCTAGTACAATGTTATAATAAGAAATACAATAACAATAATTATAAATAAAGAAAAAACAACTGTGATTTATATTTTTGAGATTTTTTGGTTAGAGAATAACCTACTTACCATAGTAATAAAATACCCTAGGAAATAAAGTCTGATACACATTCTCCGCTTATAATCGTATTTTTTTCGTATACAATCGTTTATCAACGAATTAAGATTGAATATACTATCCATAACAGGGACCTAATCAATGGCCAGGTACACTAGAAAAAAATCAAAACCAGTAGGACTATTGTTTTATAACACAGCATATTAACGAGTTCTCTAAGTTTTGATATCATTTTTGAATTGGTTGAATAATTGTTCTAGTCATTGTGATAAACCATCTTGTACCTATTCCTGTATTCTAAATCCAAAAGTTCATAATTGAGATCAAATAAAACGAATTGATTGCAATATGAAAAATCAATAAAATAAACATAATATTTATATAAATGTAAGATTGTTTTTCTACAAAAAGTAAATGTTTTTAATTTACAAGCAAATATAATCCTTATTTACACTAAATTATGATTGTAAAATCTTGGTGTTAGATTTTAGAACATGAACAATTCAAATTTAAATTTAACAAAAACTCTCATTTAGACAATTTTGCATATTATTTAATTATATTATATTAATATTATTTAATTTTAAACAATTGCAAGATGATAATATATTTTTCCATCATACATGTTTTTCTCTTACGCTTATATTTTAAAATGAATCAAATATAAAATTAAAAAATAATTATTATGATTAGACGGCGCTTTAGATAGGCAAATTAGCAGCACCCCTGTCGTGGGTCTTATGAGTTTTTAGTGAAGTGATAAATGTATTGATTTTACAATAGTGTTTCTTTCCGACTGTCGCCTTATTGATTAGTTTTTTTTTTTTTTGGTGCAACTCAAAAATGTATAAAATATGTTGATAAAAATGTTTCATTCGGTCAATAGAATGTATATTTTGAAGTTATAATAACATTAACAAAATTTGTAAAAAATTAGAAGTAGTAAAAAATTTAACGATGTTAAATTTTCATATCTATTAGTTGAAAATTGAATAGAAATTTCCTTATAAAAAGTTCATACTAAATTACTGGATCCAAATAATTTAAAAATATATATAACCACAGTTTGTTTTATAGACATTTGAGGTTTAAATTTAGGCAAAATTATAAATTTAAACGATGAATAACGATATTAGTTATTTTATTGTAATATCAATGAGACGTGAGTGTTTTTCCTTAGAAGACATGTTTTTTGATATAATAACATCTTATCAAGTCCCTTAAATATAATAGAAGATTAATGGAAAAGTATTAAAATTAAGGTACACCTAACTAAAATATCGACTATAATTTTCAAATTCTATAGAATCTTGACAATTGGAAAACCTGGCACCCACACCTTTAACACATAAGTTCCAGTGACCTAATCGAAACCTACTATACGTCTGTACAGCAGATCGGTACAACGATACCCACTTGCCCACACTAATTAAAAAAAAAAAAAAATTTAATTTTTTTTTATAGAATTAAAAATAAAAAAATTATTTTTTGATTGGATATTTGGCATTTCTTGAGTTCTCTCATCTGACATCCCGTCTGCCCTCACATAGTTGCGTTGTGCATATTAAATTATCGTGTATTATCGTGTAGTTGTATTACAAATATACAATATTATATTATTATAACTGTAGACTTTACCTGCAGATTAGTAAGAGCTCGACGTATCTATATATTATTTACTGTAATAAACATGGCTTACCGTGTTTGAGGCAAGTATATTACTCTGCAGGTTGATATAATATATTATTTAATATTATTCAATATACGTTGGCGGGCACGAGCTATGAATCAGAAATTAAAACGAGTACATCGTGCATTTGGTGCAAACTGCAAATATTACAACAAGCCCCGGGCCTTACAATATTACGTAAACTATCGCATGATCGTTTGACATCGAGTTCTGCGTACTTGCCTTAATACAAATAAATAAATCACACGATATCCATCGAACTTACATCGCATAACGATGATCAGCCACCGTGTAATGTTTTTTTATTAAATAAATATTTTTAATCAGAGCGTTGAAGTCGTTCGTTAAAATCGGTATATTATATTATTATTTTGTCAGAACTATAATGCGGGTGTAGATATTTTGAAGGAATAAAATATTAATATTATACTAACATAGTGACCACCAGTAAGTTCCTTTAGCAACGTTCTAACTACGATACGCATATTGTGTTTAACCCCATCAGTAAGGTATAGAAATAACGTTGTGGACAAAACCAAAATAAAACGTACAATATTAATATATTTTATTAGCTATATTCGTACATTTCACACGTGCAAGTCAAATCGCCATTAATCATATTGTTACGCGCGTGGAACAGAACTAAAAACAACTAAATCATAATTATAGTAATATTATGGTGATCGCGATGATTATGTGTCATTCTGATATTTCGTAAATAAATTAATATTCCATTAAAAGGGATACGTCATCCGACCGTCGAATGTATATTATATACATTTTTTCATCCCCGACAACCGTTTTTTTTTTTTTTACATATTATACGTCTTATACCCTGCAGGCTGAATTATAAATGTATTCGTTCCCTGGTTACGTCCAATATTAAAATTCCGTAAAAAAAAGTTTATTTTTCCCTCGAAAACTGACTTAATCATAGACAGTGAGCTTGTTGGATTTGAGATTAAAAAAAATAAAATAGAAATTTGTTACCACAAATTTATTTAAATTTTATAAGTATAAATTATAATTTTATAATTTTATATATAATTAATTTATATAAGTTTTGTTGATATCAACCGACATAATATTATTGAACGTCAGTGTTATTCTGTGCTGGTCGCGTTGACTTTGATAAACAGCAGAAGACAATGAAAGCCAAACCACGTGAACGACACGTGCAGTTTTTCGAAATAACTAGATCGATCAATAATATTATACTTATAATATGTTTTTCTTCGGTGAACAACTGATGATGCATGAAAGATAGTTGGCGTTTACGCCTTTTAAGGTTTAATTCGTAGGACGGGACTTATAATGCGAACAACGCGTTATCCAAACGGCGACGTTTTGGAAATAAACGATCGTCCGTCGTATAGTGTACATGTAGCCATATTATAAAATATTATATACATTTAAACATAATATTATTATATTCCGTACGAGGCTCCGACGTAACCGGAGATCAAAATTTGATGTATTGGAAAAGAGTTTACCAAAAACGTATACACACATAATATTATACTTATACATTTATATAAATATTTATCATATATATAATAATATATTATTATAATATTACTGTGCAGAGAAATATATATATATATGTGTGTGTGAATATTATCGTATACAATATGTGCGTATAGTAATAATAGTCTTACGTGGAACTATTCCTATACTTACCTTGCGTATATATATAATATATAACGTACTTATCTCTTGCTCTATCCCTGTCTCTTTCTCTTTCTCTCTAACACTAACTCTCTTTCCGTACATAAATATACTATACACAAAAAATAAACGTGAACGTTTGCGACCCTCCTAACTCGACCGTGTGCTAATGTCGATAGTTATAAGTCCAGGATGTCAGTACAGGATTTGTAACTATGTATTGAAGAACCGTGTTGTCGGAAAATATTAGATGAGTTTGAAGTCCCTTTTAAAATAGGTACTTATACCTTTCATTAATTTCAAAATTTCCATAAGTTATAATTTATTTAAGTATTCCTCGATTATGCAAATCTTATATAACCTCGGATGATTCTAATTTATAAGTCGATATGCATAAAAACAGATTTTCGTATTACCATGTGTGAATATTAAATATTAAATTAAATATTTTAATTTGTGATTTCGCATTATTGTTTTCAATAAATTTATAATTATTTTTTTATAATATTATAAATCACCTAATCAAAACTTGATACTCAGCCCATAATAAACACGATAAATTATAATTATAATTATAATTATCTATTGTGAAAAAAAAACCGGACAATCGAAAATATTGTGGAAAATTGTTTCTGGATTTGAAACAAAACATAATTATTGGCAATGGTATATTAAGATAACAATTTAAAAAAGAAGGCATACTTTTAAATGTTAAACAGCATAATATTGTGTATTTGTGGTAGTAATGAAAAAAGATATAATAACAAATAATGTATTATTACACACATCTTACAATGTTCCAGTGAATAGGTATATACTAAACTGTAACATAGGTTGAGTGTGATCTATGAATGATAGTTCCAATGGATACCTATCACCACTGTTGGTAACCTTCCAGAGGTCCGTACCCTGTGCCATCGTCATAACGTAAGTATTGGTTGCTGGGTACAAGGGGCGCGCGCAGATTGGAAGGCCATGAAGTACGAGCTTGTTGTGCAGCCTCCGCCGAACGGTATTTGGCTTGACCTTCCAAACCGATTGGGTCCCTGTTGACTTGGGCTGTGAAACCAGTCAATGGATGCGATTGGTAGTTCACTGTTCTGACCAAACCGTCTGAGTCCAACAATCGGTAGTAGCCTGTCAACTGGTCACCGTTCTTCGTCTCCTGTTGGTCCTTGATGTCACCGGTGGCCGGATCGTTCACGCCATATCCAAAATTGTATCCAGCTGACGCAATCTGCTGCATGCAACAAACCATTAGCACTGCCAACAGAAGTGCTGAACTTGTGACCTGAAAAAGAAGATCAAAGCAATGAGGACTAGTGAACCAACTGGAGAATTCATAACTTAAACTAGGCAATGCTAGATCACAGTTAATAATATAATAATATGGACGTAATCCTAAGCCTAACAAAGGTGGAAAGAGAAAAATTTGCTTTTCGATATCAACAATGAATATATTGTGCTGTTTTTGGTTAGGTATCCTAATGTCGAAACGTCTCTTCTCCTACCAGATAGTATGGCACCGTACAGCGAATGAAGTAACTTAGGGTGACTTAATGATAGTGTTTTACACACGCCATTCCGATGATAAAATAACAGTAGTTCGGAGTATCACAGCCAGGAAGGAAATGGGATACTTGCCCTTCCTCCCCTAAAATCTGTATATATTATGGTACTAACTAATTCTAGACTATGGGTAAAACTATGTTTTATGTTAAATTAATTGTACAATAATTATTACTATTACATCTACAACCATGGTCATTTATAAGTCATTATTTTATGTACACATAGGCTATGATTACTTATGACAAAAATATTAGAAATTATTTTGGTTCAGTTCGGTAATGTTATTATACTATATATCAGATAGCAACATTTGTAATTATACTTAAAATAATATAGGCTAGATAAATAAACAATTGAAGGTCCTAAAGAAGACTTTTAAAGAATATAAAATATGATAAGAGTTAATACAATCATTATGCGTCTCATTAATTTCATTATTTGTTGTTCAAAAATTATTGAATTTTTTATAGAAGTTAGACATTGGATATCCATAAATTAACAAATTGTCATAGAACGATTTTCATATAATATTAAAAACAAAAACCATAGATTAATAGATTAATAGATTAATAGATTTTCATCAAATGTTTATTTTATCATATTTTATACCAACAAGTTACAATTTGCGAAATATTTTGATTTGTTTTGAGCAATTTACAGAAATTTGAAATTTTCAGTTGTATTTAGTTTTTATACATTTATAAATGTCAATAATAATGTTTTTATTTATATCTAAGATTTGAAAATTTAAAACACGGTTTCTTGTAAATAGTTCATATTGTAATCAATAAATCTAAAAAATATAGAATCACAGTTTTTTTTTTGTAGGTATTGTAAGTTGAAATTTGGACGAAATCAGATATTAAACGTAAAATAACGATTTTAGTTATTTTGTTGTAATTTAAAAATATTATTCGTGGGTACTTTAAACTTTTAAAATATATTATTTTTAAATACAATTTGTTTATAAAAAAATTAATTCAACCTATATTACTAATGTGGCATATTTAGTAATGTCTAATAGTAAAATAAATTACTTTGATAACAATAATATCATAAAATATACTTGGTAATATTATAGGCAGACAAAATTGCTGAATATCGTTTTTAGTACTTAATATGTCAATGGTTTTAATTACCTATATTTGTTTTATTTCAGTATACTATGCCCAATGTTATATACAATATAAAATAAGTAGTATAAAATTGTAATATAAAGCGATTGTCTCGAATATTTTTAAATATTTTTTTCGTGCCTAAATTGTGTAAAAAATCGCACGGGCGGTACACACCTGCAAGATACTTATACGGTCGTGTTACATAGTAGATGTACCACGTGATTTATTACAATCTACTACTGCGAAAATTATATGCGCTCGTTGAAATTGAAAAACCGGAATTTATTTCTTGACACATTTCCGAGTTAACGCGTTGAAAAAGAATATTTTTATATGTCATGAAGCGCAAGAGTCATTACCCTGCAGGGATTTAAAATACTAATAGTAATAAAAAAAATCCAGACAGGAATATATTATCATAAAGAGTGATGGAGACATGGAACCGCCACAGGGATTTTGATTCAGTCGTATCATTCGTAAAACAATTAGCATGAAGTTATTGACATCGGTGTTAAAAAAACAATACATTACTTATTTTATCATGGGGACCAAACATAAACGACACAAATAATAATTGCATATTTTGTATTTTACGTTAATTTAATATTATAATAAGTCTTACACAAAAACTGGTAATTAACCGTACGATAAATGACTTTTTAAAGTCGTTGTTAAAGAAATTCACTTTATAATATTATTCGAAATAACAAAAGCGTACAATGGATATTATTGTAGGTATATAGTATAAAGATAGAGGTGTACCAAATCTAAAGTATTAATATAATAATATATAAAATGTACTCACTTTAATAGACTGCATGTTGGATGGATTGATAATATGACAGATGATATGACAATGTTGTTATTGTGCGTTTGAACGGATGGACTTGTGGTAATGAGTACAATGTAGTAGTTTGCTAGCATTTATATAGTCGCCTAGAACAGTACATTTATGATGCTTGGTGGTGGTTAATTTGTCCGATAATAACAAACCTTGAAATCGACTAAATAGTAAATAGTTATATTATGGTTTATAAATGACATATTTACATGTAAGTATTAATTGACAATTAATGTAGGTATAATTTTGTTATGTACCTAGGTATACGATTCGTATTGTACGCATCTCTGCAAATGAGAATAATATAATTTTTCCATTGTTCAATAGGCACTCGATACACATTATTACCTAGACACCTATAATACCAATATTAGGTACATGAAATAATGATTACGTTTAATATTAAATCTAACAAGATTAAAAAAATCGGGCAAGTATATAGGTAACCGCGCTCTGCTGTTTTACGTCAGGTGTCGTGTGTACCGCGTCATTGAGTAGGTCACTGTAATAATGGGATGTGTTGAATTTGAATTCAATGACAAACCATTGCATAAAAAAATGATTCTGAACATAGATGGGTAAATGGTCTGTAGACTGTATACAGGGTAATTTTTTTAAGTATAAGCCCACCTTATTGTGATACATAAATTATAAATATATTCAAATTCTGATTTTTTGAATATACGTGGAGACAATATTCTCGAATACTTGAGATTTTTCGTACCACTTAAAGATGATCCTGTGACAACTCGAACCTTATTCACTTTTAATTATTCATCAGATTTTTGTTTTGAGAACTTTGATGTATCTAAATCAAAATTCGAACAAATAGTTTTTGAGTTCTATGACTGTGTTCTAAGGATAATATGTCTACGGTAATAGTTTAAGTAGATTAGGGGCTTAGGCGATTTGAACATTTTAGTAATTACTATTGGTTTATCAATATAAATAATTTGTAAAAATGATCCAAGTACAATGAATACTACATCTAATATTACATATAGCTTACATTTTTGTAAAACCATTTTTAAGAATAATTATTATTCTTAGTACAAATATTTTGATAACTCAAACAACTGCTTGAAATTTAATACAAGATTTCTTATCAGTCACCACATTTAAAAAGTACCGAAAATACATAGACACAAGCGAACAAATATTCCCAAAAATAGTAAATTACGAAAATGATATTTAAAATATTAAATAAAATATAAAAAAAAAAAATTATTGTAATAAGCTACGTACTTACACTAATTTAAGTTAATTTTTGATAAAATTGTTTTATACCTAAAATGTGAACAAAATACCGATTTTTCCTAGAACAATTTTGGTTGGTTTAATGTAATTCGAAAAATATTATTCGTTTTTATTTACTACAATATACACCATGAATCAAGAACCTTTTCACGCCGTTTTACAGTATTGACTTAGAAATTAATAACATTAATACAATATATAATATACATATATATAAATATGACTATACAGCAGAACGACTTTTTATAAGCTCTAAAACCTCATGATAGTCTTTATTCATTAGTTGGTTAATATAATGGTTTTCCAAGTTGTAATAACGATAGGTATATGATATATTTCGATGTTATATTATAATATAATACACTCACTGTACTATTTCAAACGAAACATGATAAACATTTACTTAGGGAGAATAATAATAAAGTCTATACCGAAAAGAAGAAAATGTTTGTTTAGGTGAATTCTATAATGTCTATTGAAATTTGAAAGGTATACAGAGGAAACTGCACTGATTTCGTTTTTATCCGATAAAGATTTAAGCTGAAGTAAACAATTTTTTTTACTGAAAATTGTATCATTATTACATTATCGCTCAATAATCTATACCAACATGTTCTTACAAGTTAGGCATAGGTACTAAATCTAATTTACATTATTTTACTAGTTAAAATCTCATAATATATTGTGCATTGTGTGACTAAATTGTAACATTTGACGCGTGTGAACATTTAAAAAAGTTTTTTAATATTTATTTCTTGTCAAATAAATTTCTTTATAAAATATAATGATATTTTTATATTATTATTACTGCCTATATTTAGTTATATCCTCTGAACTAATATTTGTAAATATTAAATAAGAAAATCAGAAATAAGTACATATTTATTATTTATTTTGGAATGCGTTAATAATTTAATAGAAAACGTAAAAATCCGTTTCGTATTTACATGATCAGTACAATGATATTTTGTACATTTATTATGTTTATTTAAGTAAATGTATTCATTTTAAAACAAGTCTCAATGACAGTATTAAATGAAATCAGTAGATTATTTATATTTTTCCATTTTAAACGAAAAACATTGCCAATTCGTATTTTTTTATGCAATTGATTTACACATAAACACAAATTTTTGTTTTGGATCATAACTAATTTATATCTTCTTCATCGCCAATATATATGATACACCATAAAACTACCGTTTACGGAATTTGAAGTCTTATTTTTCATATATTTGTACATGTTTAGCATAAACATATTACAAAGGTTTACCTATACATTTTTAACTCTCAAAATTAAAATGTTATTTAATAGGTATTCAATTGAAAATAAACGAATATAAGGGGGGACGAGGTGGCCGAGCGGTCTAACGCGTCGACTGCGGCGCTGGCAGTCGCGGGTTCGACTCCCGGCCACTGGGCGGCATTTTTCTTCGGGCAAGTCACGGTGTCCGGAGAACAAGTGCCGCCATCCCCCCACCCCGGGGCACGGCAGAAACCTACGGGTGCCCCATTAGAAATTCTGCCAAACACAACACACACGTGTACCAACCTACCCAATATAAAACCTACCAAACCTACCCAATATAAAACCTACAGTACCCTCCCCACACCCAATGGCCTATGTTGCCGCGGGTTACTCAATAAAAAAAAAAAAAAAAAAAAAAAAAAAAAAAAACGAATATAAACCACATTTATATTATATTAATGTAGGTACCTATGTATAATGTATAATACATACATATTATAATATATATATATATTTGAGTATTTTACTATGATTAACATGGTTAGGTATCAGTATTTAGGAATCTAATAGGTAATGTTATAACCTCGTTAATGACAAAATAAACTATTAATATTTGAAATTGTTATATAGGTATTAGGTAAACAATAATAGAACATAAGACAATTACTGTAAGTCGGCATGTTAATTTTTGGTTTTATTAGTTAAATTTGATAAGTTTTTCTCTGAGTGACCAATTTCAGTCACCAGTAGGTATACATTACCATAGCTCATAACGTAACTTGGATTACGATTAAGTACCTAATCAGTAAATTTGAATTCATAACTAAACATACATTGCGCTCAAACACTCAAAAATTAGCGTAATAATGATCATTGCCTTTATTGATTACGTATATATCATTAGCCCTTATTTTGTTTTTGTGAAAAATACAGAAAATCAAAACATTTTAATCAAATATATCATAGAATCCCAAACGGTGGGTCGCAATAGGTATGTTCGGTGTGTCACGGAAAGTTTTGAAATATACGTTTATTTTTTATAATGTAAAATATTTAATATTACATTTGGCACTACAGTGGCGTGACGAAGGACTTTATTTGAGGCACGTGCCTCAGTTTAAAGGGTGGTGGGTCTCCTAGAGACTCGTGGTATTTCACATATTATAATAATTTATTAAGTGTGTACCAAGACTAAGTCAATCTTTCTCAGTTACCATTTACGTAAATACATAACTACTTAAATAAGTATTTATAATTTATTACTTATATTAATTATTTTGCCTCATAAGTTAATGAAGTTCGCCACGCCACTGAGGTACTATAAAATACAATGTAGGTAAATATAAAAAGAAATATATATTTCATGTATAAATACGAGTATATGAGTATCATCAGTATAACTATATTGTACATTTATTATTTTGATATAAATGTATAGTTTAGATCCCATGTGATTATTGAATTGTTCTATAATTCCACGAAGATTACTAGCGGACCAGTGACGTGTCACAACGCTACCGCACTAAAAGTTATCACAAAGATATAGTGATCATCAATAATCAAAAAATAAATAAAACTGTCATTATAGTATGTAGTTGTGACTTGTGGGGGTAGCTGAAATTTAAAAAATTACCAAAATGGGGCTTATCGTAATGAGTTTGGGAACCTCTTAAATAGATTTTAAAGGTAAGCTAGTTATCCGTTCTACATATAAAACACTCCTCTCAAATTCAAACATTTATCTTTAAATTGTGTATACTGTATAGTTATAAAATCTCCTTAATTCAGGCTCAGAATGAATCTATAGATTATTCAGTCGACTATAATATACAAAATATTACGATACAATGAATCCTGCTCATACCTATACATGACATTTAAGATGTATAATATATAACTATTAAACGGTAGGTACCTATATAAAATCATTTTATCATGAAAAATAATTTAACTATTATAATAATACTTAAGTATCCGTATCTCAGCATAATTACACGATTCCACGGCTAGGTATCCGATTTTTTTATTGTAATATAGATAAACCTCTGAAGTTTTTATAAATTATACGATGGACTTGATCGGTTTCTCTATTTTCGAACAAATAATATCAAACTTTTAAATAAAAATAATAATAATATATATATTTAATTGCAATTTAAAAAATAAAACTGTTTTTATGTATATATGTATGTAATATGTATATTGCATATATATATTGATTTGTAAATATTTAATTTTCAGACTGAACAGTTTTTTTTTCAAATTTTCTAAATATACTCATACCTATCCATTAAATGTTCATAATAAACATTGGAGAAGGGCGATATTGAAAGATCTCAATTTTTAATTTTTGTAGTTGTTTGCACGACACGCATAAATTCACAATTTTATTTCATGAACTGCAGCAGCAGTCATTCAAGGACAATTGTTATCATTAAAATGTGACCACTAACCATATAAGTAGCATACAGTATATTTGAAAACTAAAAATTAATTTTTCTTATCTCTGTTGTCCTGACCTATACGTACAAATTTAATTAAGCCAACGAGTGACAAATATATTAAAAAAGTCCCAATAGAGTAATAATTCAATATAATAATATATTATTTTCTTCTATAGCAGTTAAAATTCTATAATTGAAACAACATACTAAATGTATCAATAAAATACTATAGTAAAATATGTTTAATATATTTGAAACAGTATGGTGCAACCAAGTGTCGTTAATTTGACTTTCTATTATTATTTAGTCGCGTGTCGAACATAAGTGTGTTGTTAAAACGTGAACAACATATTATTTAAGTATGGATATTATTTAGTTATTTTAATAAATAAGTACAAAATAGCTATTGTAAATAAATATATAAACAGGCAAATCTAGACATGGTTTGTATTAATAATTTAACTATTTAAATCCTTGTATTATGTAGTGAGCATTTATGTAAATGGGTAGAATTTATTATACCGATAACTACTTTTGTTTGTCACTTTTTTTCTGACTATAATCACTATAATTCATCTTAAATATGGCCGTTGATACGCACTGCTAAAATAAAAACGTCGTTAATCCAATCATTTTAGTACGCATTTATAGAGCATTTAGTTTTGAACCGATAGTTGATTGTATTCAAAAATCTAATATATAGGTAGGTGCAAACGCCTCCAAATGTGATCATTTGAATTGATCAACATTTAAAATATACACAATATAATTATATAGGTTTTGACAAGTGTTAATACTTCACAGTTATGTTTATGTTATCTGCGTAAAGACAAAGTTAGTGAGTAATCATATTTATTAAAATATGGTAGTTTATGACATCGGGAGTGGGTCCATGACTAGAAAAAATAGGCAAACATATTATTGAAAGTCAGCAAGAAGACAACAATATATTGATTGGATGAGTCAATACTTTTAGTTCTGTACGCTCCCTTTAAATTATAGCTAATGTTCGCTGTACAATCATCGGCAATTTTATGCAAACGTATAGAGTGCTGGATTACACGACACATTTTATTTTTAATTAGAAAAATTATATCAGTAGGCACTGCAGATCAATCTGAATCTCAATTTGAATCCCAACTGGGACTTCTAATGCCAATAAAAATACGTAATTGAAATTGTTTGAAACGTGAGCCATGGCAGTGATATTTTTTTTAGTACCCATATTCAAGTATTTTTTTTTATATTAACGACTCCCATACTCCCAAATATATAATACACCTACCAACATTGAGCAGTTCAACGTTATTATCAAATCAGACAAATATGTCTTGATCATCAAAAATAATACCCGAGATAAATACTTGGATAGATTTCCATTTATTATGTAAGTACTCGAGGTTTGTGGCGGGACTCGTTTCCTTGATAACACGCGGGATCTCATATTATATTATTTATATGTAGTTTATATTATAATCCGCCTTGTATTATAAACGTGCATGTTTACTGTATATTATACGGTTCAATACTACGTCGACGTGTTTGCGGAGAGGCTTTTCATAAAAAAATCTAATAATTTACACGCGTCATAAATGCTCGTCACATTTTAATTTTGACGTGGCCATTAATCATAATGGGATAATATCGTATCCCGGATATGTACCTATATAATGTATTGTAAATTTAGTAAAATACAATTTCCTCTTTTGAGAACGTTAAGATTTTCAGTACACAACTTGGTAAGTACGCCACCTTTATTATTTTGACACACAATATTATTATATCCTACCTACTTTACACGGCAAATGTGAAAATTATATTTTGTCTGCATAGCGAACATCGGAATGCGCTAAAGCCCCAAGCATTAAACAATAATGTCTTACAATCGTCAAATGCATTCATTCCTACACCACTTGTTGACGTATAAATTATCACTATGATATGAAATTATTACTATGTAACGTAAAAGTTATCGTTCAAGTTAACTGGCAGAAATATAATATTTGAAAGCAATAGTCGAAAAATAATAATAATTTGCTATTATGTTGGTCAAACATTATAAATTATAATATTATAATATCGGTGAACATTGCAGTATTTGAAGTTTCCCACGTCATTGCTGCCACAAACTTCGAGAGGTTAATTTTATTCGTAGAATATTTATACAAATAAACGGAAATGTTGTTTCTCAATCGCATATTATGATAATATCTTTCCTTAATTTATTTTGCTATTCATATAGTATATGTATCAGGAGTTCTTAATAAGACGGCTGAGCTTGTAGCAACCACAATATGGTTGATCAAATCTACAGTGAAACTGTACCTAACATGTAGCACAGTTATCAACATATGAAGCTATAAACAATAGCTAATAAGCACTCATTTTTAGGGACACCTAACTACAATAAACGAAAAAAGCATAAAATTTGAATTTCGTCTACAAAACATAATCGTGAATAAAAGAAACTAACGGCTCATGCGTCGTTTTATTGGTAAGGAAAGATTTCGTGATCTGCAGTTGTAGTAAGTCACTATAATATACACGCTACAGTAGCGGATCTATAATTTTTTTTTATGGCGGATGCTGTGATGATAATTAAGCTCCTTGTTGGTACTTACTTATTATGATCAACTTCGGATCGAACACAAATTTAACTAATTTGTTGGCAGTTGGTAGTCTAGAATTAATACGTTTAGTATACTGATATCTAAGTAATTTATAATTTAAAAAAGTTCAATTTTCGAAACGGTGGGTGCTTCAGATCCCAAGAGACCCATCCCCCTTAAATCCGCCACTGTACTCACAGACATTCCGGAGTTATTAAACCAATACCGGAAATATCTAATTATTGTCATATACCGCGTTATAATTATTTTTCTGAAAATAATAACGCTGTCTGTCTAATATCGCTTGTCAAGAATACTCGCGGGGGATGTACCACCACAAGTCGGTTAATAGTATTACTATGCAGTGCGTGTGCAAGTTGGCTTTCTGAATACGTTTTTCGTATGACCTCTAATCCACGAAAGCGGAAAAACTATACGAATTATACGAGCTATGCACGCCACGTGTGTTACATACTTACACAGAGTTACATAATAAAATATATTATTTTGATGCGATATCGTATTATGCAGTCCGGTCGGGACCGAAAAACGCGAAGGGCCGTGCTCGTCTTACAATACCAACCTGTCCGAAGTGTATCAGCTTGTCGCAGACAATTTGCCGATTTGCACGCACGATTAAACAAATGAAACTATAATAGTAGAAATATCATACTGGAATTTATTTATCGCACACAAAACGTCGCATCCGCATGAGCACTGTATGCAGATTAAATTAGTGTTTATAAAATATGAGTAGAATAATATTAATACAATATGAGACAATTTATGAACAACACCGTTTGTATTGAAATCATTTAGACAAAATAGAAAATATCAACATTCAACCATTGATTACTTATATTGTATATTTAATCAATTATTCAACTAACATCCACGCAACAAAAAAATAAGTCTAAAAATGAACAGTGCATACAAACTACAAATGCAATAATATTGAACGTGATTGGAACGGAGACACAAAATCAGATATCACGCTGATAATAATTATCATATTATTAGGTATTCCCGATGTCAAACAACCAGGATCTTTGATATGAGACAGGTTGTTGATAACCACACACTTGGGTAAAATACTTTTGAAAAGGATTTGGAGTAAATACTCGAATAATTATAAAAAACAGTATTCAGAATATGTATTCGTATTTCGAATACATCATAAAAATAGTATTTATAATTAAGTAATTCAAATAATTAAAAAATATTTTTTAGTTTTCGTATTAAATATTAAACCAATGATACTTTTCTTCGTGAAAATGTTAAACTAGCGCCAACATAATATATAATTTAATAATCTAAATATTATATAATTTAAGTTGTCGATACTTGATTTAAAATTTTAAAATGTGTATAATAGTGTAAACATTTCCAGAAAAACAAGGGAAACAATTATTACTGTAAATATAATGTATTTTTCTATAGGAATAATAATCATAAAAATATTCTAAATAGTTTTTTAGAATACTTTTAGGAAAAATATTTTTAAATTATTTCGAATACTTTATTCTGAATACTATCCAAGGCTGGATAACTGTGCCTAATTTATGACCAGAATCCAGCTCACATACAGTTCTACAAATTTTAAAATACATTTCAATAATGTACCTATATGGTTTTTCCAGAAGAATTTTTTTTTGTCCCTGAATTGCATCGAAATAGCCTTTTTTGTCCTTAAAATGAATTAAAAACAATTTTCAAAATAAATTATGGTAATTAGATATGATGATTAATATGAGATTAATATGATGAACTTTCTTCTGTTTTTGCAACTTTCATAGTCGAAATATACCTATTACGTAAGCTCTTTTTACTTAATACTATTTACGGTAAATAGTATTATAAGTAATTTACCATGAAAAATTGCTATTGTAGATTACTAAATTACAGTTAATGAACGCATATAGTATTATAGTATCCACTCAGTAATGGCTATTTACAACACATACAATGACAATACGTGACAACGATTTTAATTCAACCAAGTCAATTATTATTTATTATAATTAAAATGTTATTTTATTTTACAAAATGTATGGTCCAATAATATTATAGTTTTATCACATTATTAATTAAATACCCACATTATTTCATTTTCTAAACACGTGTAACTTATTTTTGCCGACCATACAATGCTTATTTACGTCAATTATTATGCATTTGTCAACAATTACAGTGATTTCGTCGTAAACGACTTCGTTTCCTCAATAAAACATACCTCAAAAATGTATGGCTATGAAACATTTTTATTGCTCCAAAAGGTATGTCATACATTGAAAAAAAATATATCATTGTAAAACTTCTCAGATTACACAAGAGCTTAATATAATTTTAAAACAATTTTTAAATACGCTTCTGGTCATGACACAGCCGACGCGATGTTGTTACAATTTCGTATAGTAAACAATATCGGGTAATGCATAATCGATTTCGTATGAAATACAAGGTCTTCGTGTTTTTCTAATCCCCACATGAAAACTATCGGGAAGGTTCTTTACAATACGACAGTATATAAGCGCCGGTCATCATCTTTCCTATCACAGTCAAAGTTTGGTCTCCTAACCAGAAGTTGACAACGGCATCAAAATATTAATTCGTAATACCTACTTTTGTACACTTCGACATTATTTGTTGTAAATTGTACTTTCTTTTCCATTTCAATTCAACTAACAACAACGGCAGTCACTATGAATTGTGTTCAGGTAAGTGAATATTTTTTAAGTGGCCGGACTTTTAACGATTTCATTACATCCCTTACGCTCAGTAAAGGAAAATATAAAAACGTTTTCCCGGTCACGCTGCAACCATCTTGGTAACGCAATTATTTTCATGTATTCAACCGTTTATTGCTTGTGTAGATCTGTTTGATGTTGGCCGCGAGTGGCTTGGTGCTGGTTTCAGCCAACCCGGGATCATACAACTACGGATACAACTTGAACGATGCAGCCTCCGGGGAACTCCAGGAACTCCGTGAGACCAAAGTGTGCAATGACCAGGTGGTATATGACGACAAACCGACAATTGTGGCCTCCAAGAGCTTTGTCTCCGAACCCATCATCGCATCGGTGACCTCAGGACCGATCATCAACACTGAATTCGTGTCCTCGACTCCAGCATCAATCTTGCGTTCTGATTTCGATTCTTCCCGGATCGTGGCCGCCGCCCCACTGTTGGAAACAAAAATTGAGGCCGAACCAATGACGTACGTTTCTCGTCCCGCATACGCTCCTCTTCCCAAGTACTCCTCACCGATCACCGTTACCGCGGCTCCGATGTTAGAAACCAGAATTGCAGCTGAACCAATGGTTTATGCTTCTCGTCCCGAATACGCACCTGTCGCACCTCTTGTCAAGTACGCACCTCTTGTCAAGTACGCAAGTCCCGCTCCTCTAGTTGTGTCCAGACCGCAAACTCCGATCGTGCACGTCCAAGCCCCGGCCCAAATCATCAAGTCCGCCCCACTCCAATCGTACGGCCGCCTGTCCACTTCTCACTCACACAAATCGTTCGTCAACCACCCGCAGGCTTCACTTAAAATCGCCGCCGTCGCACCTCAGTACTACGCGGCCGCACCTGCAGCACCAGAATATTATGCCGCACCCGCCCTGGCCGCAAAGGAATACCACGTGGCCGCTCCCGCAGCACTGGAATACCATTCAGCAGCCCCAGTCGCTTGGCAATCCGCCCCAGCACCGATCGCCGTGAAGATCGCCAACCCCGTGGTACACGCCAATTACGGTAACGTTGCCTTGCACCAGGCCGCCGCACCTCTGCTCGCCCCGGCCACACAGTACGCGTACCGCACCGCTTCGTCACCAGCCAGTTCGTACCAGTACGCCAAACACTGGAACAATTACGAACAGTTGGCCACCGCCGGTCAATTGCGGTACTCCGCGGCCAGTCCACAGTACTATTCGTCCGTGTACCAGCAGCCCCAATTCGACTACGCCACCGCGACCCAAGTACAGAATTTGGGCCAATACGACGGCCAGGAACAACCATGCGAAAAATAGACGCCGTCGCCGGCCCCATAGCATCTTATGATTTGTCGACTTGTTTTCCTATGTCAATTATATTATAAAAATAATTATGCTATTATAATATACTAATACTAAATAATGATTTTTTTTTCATCATTTTTTACATTTTTTCCCTCATCGGTTACATAATATTATTATAATATATCTTTACACGATATTGTTACTTACCTGCAATGTGTAAACCGTGGTAAATATTGAGTGGCTTCTTGTCTGGAGTTCTTAAAAGAAAATACTGTCAGTATGTCGTTTGACCGATCGAAAGTATTATACAGCCTAGGTATAGGCATATGTTGTCTCGTTATTTTTACAATATAATATTACATACGAATCGATAAGAAAAAAAATTCCGTGAAAGGCATAATGTACACGCATGCATCATCAATACTGTTCTGCCTTGCAACCATAGTTTAAGTTAAGTTAAGAAAAAACAAAATTTACTTTTTTGAAAACTATTATAATATGCACGTTTACAGAAAATTAATTCGGTGAACCGTTATTATCTTCTACATACCAGGAGATCCATTTTAAGTGTCTCCACATATTATTTCAAAAAGTCTTAACTTTTTTGAAATATTATTTTTATATAATTTCATGTCTTTTGAAAACAACTTTTCTGAAAACAATAAAAAAGATTGTTTGCTATTTTTTATCGATATAATTTTTTAAGTGTCTTAGTTTTTTAAGTGTTTACTGTCCATACATAGGTAAGTTTTTATTTCATAATCCTAAGCACAACGTTATTCGAAGTATTCCAATGTATAATAATCACATTTTTGAAATGATGAGTAGACATACGTTATTATAAAGACACTTAAAAATGGATCACCATATTATATAACACAAAGTGGACATTTTTTAGATTGTCCAATTAATTTGATACAGCAGGTAGTATAGTCATAAGGAGATAAGCCAAAACGATATTTTTCTACACAATAATAAAATATTATATTGCTTATTGCGTGTTGTAATTTATAAAGAAGAAATATAATTTACACCAATTAGTATTATAGTAATATTATATTTTCGACGAGTTTATTGAAAGTGGAGAATAATAAAAGACTTAAATTTTTGTTTTCAATGGCTCGGGCGGGAATGACATTGTATTATAATATATATCATATTTATTATTTATACCTATATTGTATAATATTATATAGGAACAAAAAAAATATTGAACGATCGTAAACATAATATATAATCGATTTTACAGGTATAATAATATTAACTCTTCTATCACTATATTATTATTATGAAACCGTCGGGTTCATAAAACATTTCTGCTAACCTAACGTGCGGGGAGCGTAAATAATATTATCGCCCACGTGCAATACACTTGACAGAAAAGGACCATTAGAGAAATAATTATTAGTACCTACACCGCAGCCACCTATATAATATTATTATTATGTTTGTTTTACCGCCGAACAGAGTGTTTTGCTATATATGGTCCGAGTAAAACAGGTAATAATAATGATGATGATATTATTATTATTATTATTATTATAATGGATGCGTATTTGCGTGCAATATCGTTGGATACACGCGAAACCATTATGCGTTTGGTGAAATAGACTGAATGATCAATGCGATTCGTATTGCAAATATACAGTAACAGACGACATATTATAATATTATCATTGCAATGTACACCTACGACGGTATAACGGCCAAGTGTGTTTGTCTGCTGTGTTGTATTATTGTGATAGCACTTGTACACTACCCATAATAAATCTCTGTGGACAGTATATTATATACAGTTAAGTCATATTATAATAATATCATCGCCGTCGTCGAATATAGGTATATTGACACATTGAACGTTTTGACTTTAACTAGAGTATGGTTTGGTCGTTGTACCCACACTTTGTGTGTTTGTTGCTTGTCGTGTGATCACATTTTGCCCATAAAATCACTCCGAATACGAATAATGATAGGTATAGGTACCTACCTAAGTGTTAGTCACTTACCGCGGTGCGTATAGGTACCTATATGCACGCATGACCCACGAAATAACTCCGATGCCGATACAGCAAAAATATAATATAATGGTATTGTATTGTCTAATGTGTCTATACGTTGCAAACCAAACCGAAATAATCTAATATATTACTTAAAATCGATTACGAAAGTAAACAGTACTTTCGTTTGCGTTTAGATGTAGCCGCGGTACTTACGTTATATAATGCAATTTTAATATTGGTTTTTTTAATTAAAAATACGTTTTACTGTTTAACATGTGACATATTATTATAGAGAATAAATAAACTAAAAGTTAAAATTAATAATAATATTATATAAATTGTAGGTTATGCCTGGTATATTATAGGTATTTTATAAAATATATAGTTTTTGATGATATAATATTATAATCTATATAATTTAAGATGCAACATAATTTGTCTTATAGGTAGGTTGTAGGTAGTATCGTTAACACAAAAAAACCTAAAACTAAATTGTTCAGCATACGACAAAATGTATAAAAACAAATTGTAAATGATCTACAGAAATAAATTTCAAATCTATAACAAATAATCTTATATTGAAAAAAATTGTACTTATAATAAATTTAATATATTTTGTTGAAATATTCAATATTGTATAGACTATAGATATATTAAGGATACTAAATTTAAAAAAATTAACTTGAAATATTTCAATGAAATTATGAAAAATATTTTTTTCTTTTTTTAAACGTGTTTGGTTATAGTCTATATAGATGATTAGAAATAATATATTGATAACAAACAGAAAACATGGATAGTAAATAATTTATCAGTTATGTATCAAACAAGGTTTACGAATTTGGTAGGTATAGGTACTATATAATATATCAATGGTAATGGATTATAAATAATCAAGTATAAAATATAGTATATTGGTTATAATTTATAAATCACATATCAGAAAAACTATAATCTTATACAATAAAGTAATACAGTAATCTAACTTATATTGTTGTATATTTATGAAATTATAACACTTTGCACTTTGCCCTTCTATAATTTATAAACATTACTACAATTATTGTAAAAATAAAATATATTGTTTTAAATAATTATAAAATAATTTACAATATTAAGTACCTAAATTAATAAGTAATAAATAAAAACATCAAACATTTTTGTGGTTTAACCCATAAAGTTACAAATTTGTAACCTCAGAATTAAAGGGCTATATGTGTAAACTTGTTTTAGGTATTATATATTTGTTAAGCAACTTATCTATATTATAAGTAAATATGTTACATACTTTCGTGTTTCATACAACGGACTAGCTTTCAAAAATGTTCACTCGCAAGTTGATTACTAAAACGTTTTGGATAGACATATGTTTTTTACATTTAATAGAGTCTGAAATTAAATATTTAAACAAAATAAATTTCATGAAATTTTAAAACCTTACAGATACGTTTATTAAATCGTTAATATTCGCCACATTGATTATTATATTAGTTTATGTTTCTTTCAAGCTTAAGCTATTATACATACAGGCGTCTTTTTGAATGATATTCTGTGTCATATTATATACATTTTTAATCATATAGAAGGCATTAATTTATAAACGATTTACAGTATGTTATAAATATTAAAAGAGGTTTATTTTTATTGTTCATTGATCCTACGATTTATAGGTAAGCGGAAATATTATTAAATTATAGGTTATATTGTTATGAATCGAGGGACACCAAAACCTCAAAATCATAAATTTGGCCCTTAAGAGGTGTTTTTTGTGTCAATGACGTTATAGTTTAATTTTGTGTATTATACTCGCGGTATTCGTAATATTATTATTATAAACTTTATGTATATATATATATACATAAAGTTATGCACATACATCATAAAGTTATATACATCAAAACAAAAACAGGAATAACACACCAAATGTCTGAATAAAAGTATAAAACGATAAGCCTTGCTCAAATCACGCATATTATATCTATATATTATAGTCACACATTGCAGAAATGCAGGATACCTATTGGTGTATTAATGTTATAATGCCAAATTAAGATAGGTAAACACAATCAAATGTCAGTAGATGCGGGGTCAAACATTTGATAGGTAGGTACAACGGAAATTTTCTTAGTTGTTTTATGTCGAATGTTTTCACAGTTTTTATCAAAATACAAAGTACGAAGAAACATTTAATACATTTAAGTAGGTACTATAAACATTGTCTTACACAAAATACGAACATTTTTTTTTTGAGAACAGTACACTATTTTATAAAATATGTACATATCATGTTTTAAACATTAAATCGTATAAGCTTAATCTTATAATTATTATTGTATATTAAGTATAATGATAATAGCAAATATAGTAACACAATATTAATACATAAATGTAATAATATTTATAAATATATAGGCACTAAGAACTAATTAGTTAAAAATTAAATTTGTCATAAACTTCAATTTAACTAGCTAATTAATTTTCTAATTTACTTCACAACATGGTTTTTTCCAGTTGATTTTAAATAAAAAAGTTCAAATCATGCTTATCTATATACTTAATGTGTAATGTATATAACTGTAAGAAGTTATATCTGTACCTATTTAGTAACTAGCTAACTAATTAATCTTTTTTTTTATCATGATGTAGACTTAGGCTAATGCTTTTAAATAAAAATAAACAAATTCGTTAATTTAGTTGACACAAACGTCAAATCGACAAATCACTACACATAATATATTGTGAAATAAGAAAGAATAGTTTGTGCATTATTAACAAAATATTTAGATGCTATTATTTAAAATAGTTGAAAGTTGCACAATCACTAAATGATATGTGTCACATGAGGTAATTAAAAAAAGATTAATTAACTTCAGTCGACAGAGTTAGATTAACCTATTATAGGTAGACACCTAATACTTATAGATACTTATTAATTATTATATATTTCAAAATACAATTTACAACTAAATTGCGGCAATCAAATGTATCGGCACTGATAAAATAAAAGTTTAATTTAACATGTGCCATCAGTACCTATACTATGCGGTTAGAGTGATTGAACGCTAATAAAACCGTGGCCGACTTTAATTAGAATTCCATTTGCGTCCCGCCCTACCACCGTAGTACGGTTTCCGCTACTTTATAGGCTAAGCTAGCCATTGGCCATAGATGAATACATATTATTGTGCGGAATGCATAGAAAAATGGCGACGGACCGCTACCAAGAGCTGCCGTGGTCACCGCGGTTAACCAATCAGTCTCGGACATCGCGTGACCGTGTTCACTACTACCCCGCCACCGCAATAACTTGACGGTATAAATAATTATACTAGTCAACAAAATATAACGTTGACACCTATAATATATTATAATATACCAATGAGTACCTACTCACGTTAAATGTCATACTAATATAAGCGACATACCTATTAAATAAATTATACAAATATTCTACAGTTTTTGTCACCTTTGACCCCCCCCCCCCCACCCAAAAAAAAAAAAGTTCAAATGACGCCCCTGCACTAAGGCACTGACCAATGGTTCTCATAATCTAATTGAGCTGCACTGCAACTTATCCTTGAATAATGTAAGGTTCGTAATGTATAATGATGGGCCTCGAGAATCAATCCGAAATCTGAATCAAACCTCATCGATATTGTTATAACATACCTATAGGTCTATAGACAGAATTGCTTTGTAAAATGGGGCGTAGCCCAAATTTTGTTTTTATATGATTCCCGTTTCACCCAGAGTAGTTTAGACCAATTTAAAATTAAGCTGGCAATAGTTCAGTCAAATATTATTTTAGCGAACGCCAAGAAGAAATGGTGCTAATTACGTGATCTATACAGACAACTAGACAAGACGTACACAAAAGTATGTGTAATAATTTAAAAAAATAAAGCGTATAGGTATTCAAAAATGTATTTTGAACGATTAAAATCGATTTTATTATGTGTAGATTTTTGTTATGGGGTAGATTTGATTTTTAATAATACGTTTTTATAAATATTGTGGACTAAGTTTTAAATTTGTTAAATTTATTTCTTTTGTGAAAAACAAAAATTATTGGAAAACAATGAGTATTACCTCCTCGTGGTGTTTTCTCGTTTTCTGAATAACGCTAAATGATACTCAAATATTAAAATATTATAATCATTGTCAACTTAATTTTAAATTGGTCTAAACTATACTCTGGGCGAAACGGCAATCATATAGAAACAAAATTTGGGCAAAACGGGGAGGGTAATTTTTGGGCGAAACGGGTCCCGCCCGTAAAATGTATACACAATAATGCTTGGGCCATACTATCTGAAAATAATATTATATTTTACAATTGAACTATTATAGTGTTTTTTACTAAATATCTCTATAGTATTACCTGAATAATAATATTTTTTTCTACTAGTCGAAAACGATATTACTGTATCATATAACTATAGTATTATAAGAGTTAATAAACAAATTTAAAATTCCTTGATTTTGGGGCTCCGTAATTTTTTTTTTTAGCAATTCACTGGCTCTATGAACGAAAAAATTTGATAATGACGGTGGTAAATATCTTGCATAGATATTCGAATAGGTACGCAATAATGATACTACGGTTGGTCGTCGTTATATCGATTCTCGTTTACAAATCACAACGGTATAGCAAACCCAGGTATGAGTGTATGACCCATATAACTTATAAGTTAAATAATATTAGTCGTTTAACGTATTACTTGGAATTACTACGAAATGTAACTATATAATATTATTATAAACACGCATTATTTATGTTTGTTGCACGTCATACACTCATACCAATAGTATTATAGTCGACGAGAAGTCTGATAAATGATAATTCTACGGAAAACTGTCTCTCCAAAATTACTTATATAATTTTCATATATTTTACTTATTCATATTTTATTTATTTAGTTATTTAAAATATATTTTGGCGTTCCCATACAACGGTGCCCACCTTGATGACGACCATTGCTAAAATAATATGGGTATTTAAGCAAAACCAATAAAATTAAAGTGTTTTTTGGACTACCAATCACCCGAAAATTTTTTATTAGGGACTTTGGGAAATGGATTTTGGTTAATTAATCTTTTAGTTGAAAAAACATAATATATTTAAATTTGCTCAGAATTTTATAATTTCAACACAAAATAGGATAATCCGGTGGCTATGACATTGTTGTCACACGTGCACGAATATTTTAAGAATGAGGATGAAATAAATTACATTTCTACAAACTATTTATTATAAAAATGTCTTCGTATAATATAATATATTATTATGTACTCACTTTACTAGTTTTAAATACACAATGTTTCTTAAATAACTTTCTCCGCATCTAATTCCATGATAACATAAAAATTGAACAATTCTAAAGCATGTAGAATAAAAATTTAAAAAACAGATCTTACAGTTGTGGTTTCATATGCGATATGCCTAATGGATGCAATATACATGTTATGTAATGTACATTTGTATAATAATTGGTGATTAGTACGTAGGTAATTATTTATATTTTCGGTCTCAAAATATTATTATTATATTGTATGTAAATGATTTATAAGTTATACAATTCGCGTTTCTACGTAATCCGCCGTATGCAAAGAGAAAAACTTAATTTATAAAATATACATATAAATAGATTATAGATACAGAAATAGATTTAAATTCTCGTAATAAATTGTTGGTGGTTACTAGAATTCGTTCTCTTTGATTATTTCTATACGTTATGGTAATTTAAACTACAAATCACATAATAATATCTGCTACTAGTATTTCATATTCAGGATAATCATGAATAGCAAAATATTATCTATACATAAACCAACTAAATCGATTATCAAAAATATTTTTTTTTAAGCAAATAATATTATAAAAGAAGTATAATAATATAATAAAACAATATAAAAAAATATAAAAAATGTTGAGATTCAATTATCACGTTAAGATTTCAAAAAACGAGTAAAGAGTTCCTAGAATTCTAGAGGATTAGAACATGATTGTAAAGTTTTATCAAAAATCCAAAATGTCTATGACACGACGACGTTACGCGTAGTACCTCTAGTCGCGTTTTTCGGTCAAAATAATATATTGACAACAAAATAATTCAAATGCACACGGTTTGGTCCCAATAATAATGTAATTGATTTCGGTATCGTATAATATTACCTATATAAATTATTATGTGTAGTGTGTCGTGTTTTTATCCTGCAGACATTACATAGAAAATAATATATAAATAATATTGTACCAATATACGATGTAGTGTTTTGTATTCAGAGGAGAGAGAGTGAGTGTGAAAGAGAGCTGAGGGACACGCTATTAGTTTTCTAACGATCACGCGTATACCCATTACATACAGACTGCACGTGCACTATCAAATTATTATTAGCATTTTCCCTTTTATCACGGTAACTCGAATATTATTGTCTTGCACACGAATAAATCCGTACGTGTTCCAGATCATAATTATATAGGTGTGTAGTATTTCAATTTTTACGTATATTCAGCCAAATGAATTGCGCAGACGCGTGATATATAATAGCTAGGTATGTATAGGCATAGGTTAAGGTGGAATAATATTTGTACCTACTATATGACTGTTATTGCCTGGATCGAATAGGATTTTACATTTTTTTCTTTAAATATCTAAATATTATAATATCCTCCCATCAAATTTACAGCAAACAGTTACATTGATTTTGAGTGGTTTTTTTTTTTTTTGTTAACATTAATTTCAGTGAACTTTGTACATAGTTTGTATTATAGACTGTTTTAAATATTCATCTCAATCATCAATCTCTTTGACAATATCAGATAATCTTAAACTCTCGTATAATACAATATTCAGACGGCGTCGAATAAAATAAATTAAAAGTATTTTTTTAAAGCATCTTTATAGTTACAGAAATAAGATATTATAATTCGTATAGCTTTTTTAGTATTATGTTTATAATATTATGTTTAATTACAAAGAGTATAATGTCGTATGATCTACATAGTAAATTCGTCAAACTGTGCTAGGAAATTAGCGTAAGGAAAAAGTAATTTTGGGGTAAAGAAAAAAGAAGATAAGTTTTGATCACAAGTATACACTGAAAATTATGATTTACCGGCATCTATTGAGTATATTGACAAAGCTGAGCACTAACTAGTTAGAAATTCGAAATATTAATTATTTTATAATCTAAAGTGTCAAGAACAAAAAGCAACTTTCGTACAAAGTATTTATTTTTGTATTCACTGCAAACATCCTAATGTTTAGTAGGTAGGTACTCATCATTATGCCGATCGCCAAATGGATAATATAATTAATTGTAGTCCGTATAATATACTCAGGACCGTGTAATAATTTATAGATACATGTCTTATCATATTATATTTATTATAATACACAGTTTAAACAAGACGTGTAAGGTCAGCACACACTGCAAAGGTCGCGGTAAAATTATTTTGTCCTGGTGGCGGCGTCGCTGCGGTAGCGGTAAAATGCTGCCGAACACAATTTACCGCCACCGCCGAATATTCAATTTAATTAATCAACCATCATCAACAATTATTTTAGTTAGATAATTATCAACTTAACGGTCTTAACGTATTACTTGAAATTTGAACGAACGTATTTTAAGTTTATATTTTAAACTATCAAAAAAAAATGTACTTCCAACTTGTATTCCCACTTCAGTTATTATTTTCCCCAACTATAGATAACTTTTAACAAAACTATTAGAGAATAAACGGAACATTTCAGAAACCAATTTTATTTATGTTCTAACTTAATACATTTTTATAATAAAGTAATATTTCGTTTCAACTATAGTTGAAAAAACGACTAACTTGTCAAGTCAAATAAACCTTTGTCAATTGATAATATTGATATCCTACCTGGCTACTCATGGGTTCATGTATTACGTAATTTACTCTAAGTTATCTTTATTTTTAAGTTTTAATCACTGGAAGATTATGTGATTTATATATTCAATATAATATATTAAATATTTTGATCGTTGTTACATTTTTACGTTTCTATATTATTCTATATTATTGAATTGTTTTTTTTTTATGTTTTACGTTATACGGTTAATATAATATTCTAATAACAGCAAATTCATAAAAACATCCAAGCTGAAGATATTTTTTTTTTTTTATAATTATGTAATTTCGACCCTAATAGCAATGAATTAGATACCACGTGTATACTTAGGTTGGCGACTTCAAAACAATTTGTTATATTAATACACTGCCTATTTCAATGATAGGCTATATTAGTATTTACTCACTATGCCATAGTATTTTTAAATTTTTAACTTGAGCCGCCAAGCTAAGTTCAATTATTTTCTATAAATATCAATAAAATTTTATCTGTTAGGTAAAAAAGCTTTAAAATTCAATAGAAGGTGCCTAGGTGATTGTTTCAAAGGCAAATGAAAAAAATTGAAAATCCTTAGTCACCGTTTTTATTTATAAGCATTTAAAGTTCAAATATTGACAAAATACGGAAAAATCACGAAAATTAGCAAATTATTTTGAGTTGAGAATTCATAAACATTTTTCTTTTTAAATCTAAGATTTGAAAATGTAATACAAGATTATCCATAAGTTTGTCTACTTTTATCAAAATAAAATGTCTACAAAAAAATCAAATTAAATTTCTATGAGCGTTTGAAATTCACATTTTTACAACATTTGATATTCACTCGATTTCTCATGTAACGATTTTCTTATTTTGTTGTAATTAAAAAAAACGCATGACTGTAGATACTTGAAAATTTCACTGAATGTTTTTATTAACATTTTCTATACACAATAACATTTTGAAAATAATTTGACTCTTTTTGAGCTGTTTACGGACATTGCCAGTTTCCAAATTTTTTAGATTTTTATTCTATAAAATATATCAATAACATTTTATTTGTTGGGTGAAAAAGCGTGAAAATTTAATGCAAGTCTCCTGATATATCGTTTTAATAGCAGTTGAAAAATATTAAAAATACATAATCAAAATTTTTTTTATAAGCATTCAAAGTTCAATTTTAGACAACATTTATCAAATTTATAATTTAATTAGTATTTTGTAGTTAAAAAAGTATAAAATGTTCAACTTTTATAGTTAAGGATTGATAATTGAAAATAAAGCTCCACGTAAATAGGTTGTTTATACCTAAATTACTTTATTCACAATAATATCATCAAATATACTTGGTAATATCATAGGCTGACCGATCGTTTTCGCTCAAAATCGTTTTTCTTATACAATGATATTGTATCATTGAATTCAAATTTAACACCATCCACTACAGTGACCTACTTGTAACCTACTGTACAGCAGAGCGACATCCACTTACCCAACTTTTTCATAATTAAATTAGCATTGGATCGTCGTATTAATCATGGTATATTACAACAAATACAGACGGACGGACTGCCCTATAAAGGCGTCGAAAAAAATTAAATATATAATATGTTGTCATATGTGTATTTTAGGTTAACCGTAGTCGATAGGTATTCAACTACACTCGCGGCGGCGTGCCGTTTTAAAGTTTCCTGATTAATATGTATACAATCCTGCGGATGTACTATTATTGTATTATTGGTTCTGGTGCAGTTATACGCAACAGTGAATCTAATTTTAATTGCACACTACAAAATGTTCTGCTTTTCATTTTATATAATATATTTCCGCCACTATTTTCCAACACGTCGACGAGTCAATAGACGCTGAGGTGTTTGATTATTCCGTTTTGCGATTTCCTATATTCCCATGGCGGTCGTCGCACCGTTGACGCAATATAATGTTATTATTATTATTATTATTATTTACATACATTCTGATAGTTTCACTATACGTGAATATGCAGATACTCCATCTGCCGTCTTCCGTGCATAATTCGGAAAAAAATATGTATGAACAAAAATGTTTTACATACACAAAAGAACTTTTGACTTTTACGAACAAACGGCGGCGCCGTTGTTGATGACGACTTTTGCGGCTGCCGACATATGATAATATTCACCAGCTGTGACTGTATATAACACGTTATTCAAACGTCGCGGTACTTTCACACTTCGTGGCCGAGCCTATTGTCAAATAAATCGAAAACAGATGTTCGATAAAATATAAATAATATGTATCCACATTTTCGACACTGACGAGATAACGCGATTAATTTTCGACGTGTAAATACGCGTCCAACCGCATGCCCTATTTTAACTAAGAGATGTGTTATTCGCACTGACTGCTGCAGTTTAAAGCAGTAAGTTATAGGCGATGATTCGGCGGTTTCGTGAAGTTTCGGATAAGCATATTATATTGATCTGTTTTTCGGATTTATATTTTTATACAACCCTGACTGTTAGGTACGATCTATTTTTTTTTTAACAATTCAGACTATTAATGTTTTTAAATATTAAAACAGAGAACGAGCTAGCCATACATAATATTATGGAATATATAATTTTGCAAGTAGATAAAAAAAACACATTTTTTATGATGTCCTGATAAATTCTAACCATACGCGTAAATCGATTAATTTGCTTGTAAGGAAACATTTTTGATTGATTTATTTCGAGATTAGGGCCTGCATAATATAGGTACATGTTTAAGTAATAAAGTCCATCGGAATCGATCCAGTCGGCATCACGACTAAATATGCTATTGCGTAGGATATTATAGGTATATATAGAGAGGGACCTTATAGGATATTATAGGCATACAATATATGGAGGGACCTTCCTGTAAGTTCAAAAGTGGAGTGTATTGGGCCGGTGAATTGGTTCCTATAATTATTATTATTTGGAACTATCGTAACGCGAAAATTAGAACGATTAGCGAGTGGAACGATTCGAGTAGTCGACGGCACTGTTCGAATAATTAACGACGAAAATAAAACACTGGATTGTAGATCTGTTTTTGCCGATGACTATTAATATAAGTCAACGCCAGAGGTCACGAAACAAATTTACCGCAATCGTACCGAACGCACTGGATTTCCACGGTCAACTTATACCGCCACAACCACTAAAAGGCCGGCTTTTCAAAGTCACGTTCACTGAAAATTGGAAAGTACTTTGCGATATAAAATCGATGCAGAACCGTCGCCGCCGTCGGCGTTGTCGTTCACTTCGAGTAAATATAATTTACACAAACAACGGGTCAAATTTTGTATTTTATTATTTTTTTTTCCCGAGAATCTGTCCTCCTATTAGGGAGGTTATAACTTATATAAGTGACAACAGTGATTATTATAAAAACAGTTTTTGTTACACAGTTATTATAATTGGTGCACAAGAAAAATGATCGTTTGACAGATAGTTTTTCATAATAAGTGTTTTTACAATATAGTTTGTATATTAAAGATTTTACATAATCATTTCAATATCAGTTTTTTTTTTACAATTCAAGTGGGTAGTGAAAACGACAAGAACTATCTGTAAATTTAAAAACTTTCAATTATTTTTTCAACAATAAAACCGTAATTCAAATACAATGTACTGGATCTATGTGGGTCAATATAGTTATTGTATTTATTCTCCTAAAGAGAATTTTCTCTTATATCACCGAAATATAATATATTACAACTTAAAACAACGGGTTTCTTGGACAATTCATTAAAACACTATTTTTCCAGTAGTAAATTGGGCTTTGTAACTTAAGTTATGAAATAAAATTAAAACGAACAGCCATTTGATTAAATTACCATCTTAAAAGAGACACAAACTTTTCTGTCAATTTAGTACGTATTGACGGCAGCTTTGTAAATTATTTGAGTAAAAGTATTCAAATTTAAAATACTTTTTAAATACCTACTCAAATATATATAATTTATATATTTCTTTTATTTTCAATTTAATCACGTTAAAACATGAGAATATTTAATAATATTTATTTTTTTTATGTGACTTATTATACACCTAACCTACAATTTAAATACCTTGATAAAACAAAATATGAATAATTTTTAATCACACCAAATCATAGGTATAGTGTACAATTTTCAATAAAATTAATGAAAAACATGAAAATGCTAAAAAAATAGTTAGTAAAAAAATTTAAATTTTTTATAGTATCTATAAATTCTTTTAAATACTTTTCAAAATAATTATTCGTATCTGTATGTGTGACTACTTGAGCACTTTTAAAAAGTATTGAATATTGATTGCATAATTCATGGCTTACCTACGTAATCTTTTCAACGTAATTATTCGTTTCTATGGTGATAGATAAAGCGTTAAAAATTAGAATCCCATTTTTAGCGGTTTTTTTGTAATTTGTCGGTGGTTACAACTATTGAGAAAATCTAAAATTGACCTCTCTAAAGTACCATCTTGATCCGATTTTCTATAAGATATAAGATACGATATGTTGAAATCGAAGCCATCCTAAATGAATAAATAAAAAAATAAACACCATTTTAAAACCACTAGATTCCTCGCTCCACTGAGAATCTAAAAAATTACATTAATACAACCATATACGTCACGTTTGTCAATATTTGAGAAGTGCTTTCATTCAATTAAAATAATGAACAATAATTTAAACATTAAATATAGTACTAAAAAAAGATGTTATCAGTTCATCTTTACCTAAAACTATAAGTATTATAAAATATGAGTATTAAATAAAGCAGGGACCGCTGTAGTTAACACTGCCCGAAGTAAACAGGATAATTATAAATATTCCGGAAACGTATAATTTTGAATATCTAAAAATAAATGTATGTTTTTATTATGTTTGTAGACGAAATGTATAAATCAAGAATTTCATCTCGGTGTCGAGTAATTTTCATAAAAAGTTGTTTAAAATTTAAAATCAAAAAGTTCTAAATTTATATTAAAATTAACAGGCTATTTTTATTTTTTTTTCATCCAGAAAATATGAGTTGGAAAAACGCCAAAAATTCTTTTATGTGTTGACAGTGTACTATGTATTGTATTTTCACCTTATTGTTCAAACAGTACGAAGGTACTATATTATATTAAATTTTTCCTACTTTAAATAACAAAAATATATATATTATAAACAATTACTTTTAACTTTTTAAGCTAATTCAAAATATGATATATTATGTTTCTTAATCTTTCTTTTTTAAAAAAAAAAAAAAATATATTAGTAAATGTGGTTGGATATAATATGGTTAAGTTTAAGTATCTTAATAATAGTCAATAATATAAATATATAATCTGACACCACATGTATATAATATATTAATATTATGTATTATAATGGAAGTCGATGACATTTATTTTAATGAGACATTATAATATTATAAACTACACTATTCCCAAAAATAATCCGTTGTCGCTTGAAAAGCAATTTAAGACGATTAAAAGAAATATTGTGAATGTGAAAAGTACATACTTTTAGAGAATATTTATTTGACAAATGAAGACATCATTCAAACTGCAAAGGTTTACCTATTAAAAAAAAACCTTTTACATTTGAACTTAAAAAAATAAATCTAACACACGATCCATAAATATCATGTTATTCATTGATTCTGTATATAGTAACTATATTATAGTAACTTAAATAGAATAATTATTTAGTAGACAAAAAAATAATTCAAATTGAAACACGTGAACAAATGAAACGAACTGCGTTTTGTATAAATTGTATGCATATTGTATATTATTATACTATTTGATAATATTTTAAATGCAACATTTCGATTGTAAGTGCACATCTTTATGGTGTAAAGAGCGCATCTTAAATATATATAGATACTATAGAAACAATAATATACGTAGAATAATTTATTTGTATCTTCTAAAAAGATTTTGTATATTAATAATTGAAAAAAAAAATAAAAATTATTGGTACTTAAACCTGACATAATAGAATACTGCGATGTTTGCAGGTATAAGTATATATATATGTATATAAATACGTATTATAAGCCACAGAAAAAATGGTCAAATATACAATACATATAACTCTGATTGCTGGTTATATTACACGCGTTCTAAGGGACCGAAAGAAATAATTTCAACGTATTTTTCAACGCGATGAAATAAGCGCTAAACTTATTAAAGTTCTCTATAGACTACAATGGCGTAATTGAAATTTGATAAAATCTAAAACGTGTGGTTTTAAAATTAATACTTCAGTGATATCAGTGATATGGCTTTTGTCATCCGGCGCACTAATGCGCCAAGTCCACGTGTGACAGTTATAACTGTCATCATTACAATTTTCACCTTTGAATATTTATTTTTATTACCATGCACACCTCATTTTATCTTTAAAAATATTATGTACACCTATATTGTAGTGGTTACCTACAGAAAATTTAGAAAATTAAATCAATATAATATTATATAGGTAAATAGCACTCTACCTAATACATGCGACGCGTCAATATCGTAACTTGTGAGTAGGTAACATAATTGGTTCACCCAAAATCGTCTGTACACCTATGTGTTCGATTAGTTCTAATATAATATTATAACAAATTAAATATATCGATAATATCATATTATAATCTTCACAACGTGTATATCGTTTTTCGTAGTTTCTCAAAAACATTTATGGATAGTTGGTACCTTCCAAGTTTGATTTCTAATCATGAAATATTGACATTAATTATATACAGACAAAGTTAAAATTAAAAATAACGTAAAATGGAATATATTATAACAGTTCGTTAAAAATACGTCAAGATGTTTTATAAGCAACGAAATCTCGTCACATTTACCGAAAAATGTAAACACGAAAGGGGAAAAACAATAATTAAATGCAGATTTTAACAATATTGAAAGTAATCGATTATTATATGTTAGTAGGGTGTTATTTGCCACAAAAGAAAGTTACAAACAAAACGCTTGAACAATGTGCGTGTAAATAAGGAAATTAATACTCTGCATCGCATAATGATCCCTTTACCGCGTTAAAATCGGCCACACGCTGACTGGCTTTTCAACTTTACCGGAATGCTTCCTTGTACAAGTTTTGCGTTTTTTTTTTCGCAGGCGTTGTACACTCCATCGACCATGGTGCCTTTGATTCCGGCCAGACGGAACCCTGGGCCGCCAGTGATAAGTCCACGCCCGGCCCAATACAAGTTGCCACCTCCGCCGCGCGACACCAACGGATGTGCGGGCGATCCACCGACCGACCGGCAGACCATCAGAGGGTTCATCGACGACCATACCAAAGACACCGCGGTCGTGGTCCAACAACAGCCCCAGCAACCGCAGCAACCGCAACCGCCGCAGCAGCCGCCTCAACTGCGCGCCAGAAGATTCAAAGTGCCGCCACCCATCAAATGCATTTCCGAGCCGCTGGACGGTGGTAGCCGCGAGAGTTACGAGATGATGACGCCCGCCGCGACCATGTCTCCCAATCGACAGGTGAAGTGTGATAAGGGGACAAGTGATATTTCGATTGACATTATATTACAATAATATTGGCCGTGACGTTGGTCCGCTCACGTGTCTACAGTACCTTAGCTATACCTGCCTATCTTTTTTGGCGTTATTTCGAAAGGTTATAATAATGTAAAAGTCCATTTTTTTTTTAATATTATATTAATATAATATAATATATTAATATAATATTATATTTTATATTTTTTTTTTATATTATAATATACTCTGCAGATTTTTATATTGCGTATATATCCCGAAATATATAGGCGCTACTCGGAAAACTATTACTCGTTTCATCACATTTCGATAAAGAAAATATACCTTGAACGGATTGTTACTCATTGATAGGTTAAGTCCAGTGTTGTTGTTTACATATTTTGTCTTACAATCGGACCGCCATAACGTTTTTTTTTATCCATTAAAATAATATAATATTATTATTTATCTAGGCCCTGGGCCCTGGTGTAAGTAATTATAATGTGGTTATCCCTCGTGTAGTGGTTCAAAAGGGGAGAAAAAAGCTGTCTAAAATGTATTTTTGGTATTAATTCTTTAACATTAAAACTTTCATTTACTATCACATACTCACATTAAATAAAGAACTAAAACGTTTTGATTTATAATGATATTAGATCCAAAATCACAGATCGTTAGGTAACGTGGACTTTGACAGATTAGTTCAATGAAAATATTTTAAATTATATAAATTATCTGCGAAAATACGATTTGAGTAAAAAATAAATCTTCCTTTATTCCAATCTTTTATTTCAATAAATTATCTCCTCTTTTACAGGAAATATAATTCAATACATAACATAATACTATAATATGCTTCTGCAAATCACCAAATAACCACTAGAAAAATTAACACCTATTACTATTAAATATATAATATAATCTTTGGAAAAGTGGAAATGAAAATATTTTTAAACATTTGCAGAAGTAAACTTGGTTATCTTCAAAAAACATAGCAGGCGAAAAACTTCCCAAGTTAATTAAAATTTGCAAGGATAAGCTGATAATCTTTAACAATTTATATTTGGTGGTTAGAATAGTTTCCAACAGTGAAATCCTAATGTTTTAATTTAAAATAATGGTTTTTTTTTTTTTGTATTTAACATTATTTTTGACAAATTCACTTTTATATCTAAAATCAAGTTGATGAATGAATTAATTTTTAAACATGATACACCATAAACTGAAAACACTTTGATTGTAACAATTTAAATAATGCCTATCTATCTATTAATACGCGGTGTGCCAATCACAATTAATATAAACTAAATAATGTATAGTCATTCTGGCTTAGGGACAAAAGGATTTTGTCATTTTGACATTAAATGACGAGAAAGTATACATGAAGGGTATTGCATGATATCAAAATGTAATTCATTTAATTTGACCAATGGTAGAACATAATTTAAAGTTAAAGTAAAAATATATTTTTAAAAAAAGTCTAAAACGACATAAAATAACGTTAAACTTGCTAAGAACAAAATATACAATTTTACTGATGGGAAGTTGCTTGGAGTTTAGTACAATCAACAAACGGTGTATTTTGGGCTGTGTTATAATTACCAATAGACAGCGAGTCTCTATGTTCCCCTTTTCTGTTTTTGTATTTACGTGTTTCCATAGCCAAATTATAATATTTTTATAGATTATATGTTTTATACTCCACCTATTTTTAAATATCAATGATGTGTATCAGTATCATTAATACTATACGCTATAAATTACAATAATTTCATGGCATAAAATGAAACATAATATTATTTCTTCCATGATTGCCCCCAAACTATATCTATCTTACTCACACAATATACATTTCAGATTCTGATATATGGGGCGTGAGGAAAGCGCAGTCCATTTATTTATATGTCTATGTCCACACCCGATTTTCGCCGATTCTAATCTAACCCCACCCCTTATTTTTATCGGCAATAATTATCACGTCCACTTAATCATATCATGTCATTCATAACGTTCACAGGACAGCGGTCATTGGAGTGACTCGTACAGCGTCAACTCGTCGCCCGGTTACTCGACCAAGAGCATGGAAACGCCGCTGCTGTCGTCGCACGCCAAAATGATACCGTCCAGGTCGAACAAGAAACGTTTCATACTCGACCGGTACGTGGTGTGCGATCAGTGGAATGGCCGGGCCAGGTTTTCGCCGGCCAACAGCGGTCAGATCAGCTCCAGCAGCACGGCAGAGCTGACCAAGAGCCATTCGACGCCAGCCAGTCTGCAAGCAGTCGTCGAGTTCAACGAAAACTCACCCAACTCGCTGCAACACCGGGTAATAATAAATTATTTTTAGACAATTATCGTCGTCATCGAGATCGCTCCTAGTCGTGCTTGTACGTGTATGTATGTATAGTGTACCTACATAAGCACTAATAGGGGGGGGGGCTTTAGGCGCAAAGCCCCCCAAAAATTTCCTACATTTTGTTTTAAAGCCCCCCCTCTAAATCCCAAAAGCTATTTTCGACTATGCGTACCTATATATTATCACCTACGTCGTGCGAGAAAAATTAGTGGGTGAGAAAACAAACACTGCAGCAGAATTTTATAGCGAAATCGTGCATTTACTTGGCTTAAGTTTTGAAGAGAGAAATTCTGTAGGACGATTAATTGGGGATTTTTTTGAAGTAGGTAATTTGTAACGCAATTAAGTATTGTTCTTCTGTTGTTCGTAAAAATATTGATAAATTCATAATATTGTTCGTATATTGTTCTTATCCCTCTTGTCGGAAAAACAAAATTAATATCCCAAATGCGTATTATTGGCAGGGTGCAGGATAAACGGACTAATTATAAACTGTATATTATATACTTGGAAAAATAATCCTATATGATTATATTATAATAGTAAGGCATACATATTTATCGAACCATAAATAATTTTTCTGGCATACGTGTAATATATTTTATAAACTATAAATAATTAATCAATGTTTGGTTTTAATAATGTGCACAGCAATAAATGCTTTGAACCAAAGTTTTCTATGGAGTAAAAATAAAAATAAATTATTATTCTTTTTGTGTTGGGAATAAAACAAAAAGCAAAAAGCAGGTTAAATCGTTTTGGTAAAAATAATAGTCCCAGCCGAAGTGTAAATTTCACAGTCTTTTGAAAAGCTATTACTATGAAGTTCAAAAAGTTATCCGTTTAAACTTTTCATTTCAAATTAGTACTATCCGTGTCTGATATCCAATCTGTACTGCTACTCCGGCTTCGTGAAACTCTGATGCTATCTTTTTATCAGAAAGAGTGTATGGGAAAATAATTAATCACATCAAAATGCTGAAATCAAAGGTTACTCATAATTTTATGAGCCCGTTTTAATTATGCGTAATATTATTTTATACCTATAAATTAAAATTATTTTTTAACTAAGCCATAAATTAGTATGATTAGTGTATCGCAACAAAACAACGATGAAGGCATACAGAATATAATATCATATATTTTAAAGTTTTTTCTAAAATGAATCATTTTTAATCCTACCCTCGCCAATGGCTAAGTTTTTTTTTCTAAATAATTTTAGCGCCTTTACATTATATTATATTTTTAACCATTTTACATTTTCAGCGAGGGTTGACATTTTAGCTCTTATTGTCTTTAGGATATAAATTAGTTGAATAAGTTAATATAAAATACAACTTTGAAGTCAAATTCATATTTGTATTCATCTGTGAAACTTCTCTGGCAAACTATAATGGGTAAAGCGTATACGTATAAAATAGTCAAATAGATAATATTGATGTTTCAACATTCACGTCTCCCGACATTTCAAGCAAACTATATATATATTTTTTAGTTAAAAACCATACATATTTGTGTGGCCAATCTTATCATTAATGGATTTATAATAGATTAATATAATTAATATTATAAACACTATCAGAAATAAACTTGTGATGCTACTGGTTATGGAAAATTGCATGTCACCCTCCCTTCGCATAAAACGTTGACGTTAGCGAAACGAGGGGCCAGCGTCGTTTTAGATTCTGATCGGAGCGAGTATGTTAATAAGCATTTTTATAAAAATATCAAAATCGAATGTAGCCATAAAATATCTTTAAAAAAAAGGTTCTTTATTACGATCATGGTGTACATGTTTTGGTTTCGAATATTCGACTCTTGATCTCGTACTCTGAGAAAAACCAACGATTCATAAATATCAAATTATACTCATATCAATTAAATAAAATTATATTATTCTGATAAAAAATAAATATTTGACAATACAGATAAACTAAAAATCGGGACGTCCACAGTGTATGTACACGGAGATAACAATTATATTATGTAATATTATGATTTAAGTCAATATGAAAGATAATAATATGTATTTTAGGACATAATATATTATAATATAGAAGTTATTACATTATTACTGGTATTAGGTATCATTATAATTATTATTATAACTTAACAGGACCGTTTGTGATTTTAGGGTACCACGGTCGTAAATGACCGACAGGTCAGTGTTCCGAGTTAATTGATATTAATGTATATTATCGTGCATAATACATATTATAGTTAAACGAAGTCTGGTGACAAAGTAATTATTTTCGCTTACATAGTCAATATTATGGTCATAAATCGTTTAAAACAAGTAAAAAGTCAACCGTCTTTTTTTAATGAATTGGGAAATATTAAAACATATTAGATACACGTGCCTAAATGTGTGTGGTAAGCTCAGATGAAGTATATTAATTATCTTTACAAATAAATAAAATTGAAGTATCCGTCTGTATGTCCGAGCTAATCTTCGAAACGGCTAAACCGATTTTGACGGGATTTTAATAGACAGGTAGAGGACTTGAACCGAAAATTATACATTTGCTCCACAAAAAATAATTCGTATTGGGCATAACCCATCTGCGCCAAAATAAAAAGGTACGTTTTTATCGACTTCGCTTTTGCACGAAATTTACTCGAGTATACATTTTACAGTAATAATGTTTTAAATCATGTATAGGTAGGAACATAATAACGTACATACATATATATTTTTTTTTTAATCAATTTTTTTTCAAAATTATACTAAATATAATGCATAATTTTTTTAAATAACATTTAACACACATTTTTTTATGATTTTTTTTTTTTTTGACAAAGCCCAGTGATGAAGGCTACTTTTTATCCTGGAATTCAACCCCCATAATATGGTGACACGGTGGCACACACATGCCTTAAATGATCCTTAAAATTCTAAAATTATTATAATTTTCGTTTATTTTTAGTTGCCTTTGGTTAGAGGTTATTCAGAAAAAAAACACACATAGTTATTATTATTACATTTTGTTGCCAACGCGGTCAAAAAAGTCTCCTTTTAAAAATATCATTATTCTGTTTGTTTTTTGTTCTTTTTTTCCGGATGAAATAATACTGCAGCTATACAATATTATAATAAACGCGAAGATTGGTTAAGAATGGGTGTCATGCATCAAATGTAGCACAGACGGTGACATATGTGATATGTATATTATTATACATTTATGTGATTAATTCCAAACAAGTTTGCGCGGGGTCAATGCAAACAATATCGCCATCTTATAAGCAATTTTATCACAGTAGTTAGTAATAAAAGGTTTTTAAAACAAATTCGTTTTAAATCTTTGTTTGATTAGTTTTAATGGATATTTAAAACGAGACTTATAAACTGTGTACGCGTATCAATATTCCATATACTGCAGCGGTGTGGTACTGTGTTGAATTTGAAGAAAAAAATGTGTGGATAAAAATTTGTAATTTATATATTGATCTCGACAAATGCGCGAGATATAATATAATATTTGTATGCATAGTTAAGAAAAAAATACAAAAGACATTATATTATTATTCTCGACTTTTCTCGGTTAACTGATGTACGATTAAATTGGTTCAAAATCAAAATTATAAACTGAACATAGTTTTTATTTATTGATGTAAAAATACTATATTGTTTAAATCATTTAAATCATTGTATTTGTTTATTACCAAAAAAGTAACTATTAACATCAATTAGCTGATTATACTTTATTTGGAATACTCTAAGTAGTAATAATGATATATTTTTTAGAATAATAATATTACGGAACCCATTAAAATAATCTTATTATAATAAAATAATTTAATTATTTAAATTTAAATTTATTTGTTATTGTAAACACTTCATGGAAATTAAAAATTAAAATTTTAATTTTTTCTGAAAAATCACATGAATTTTAATTATGACTATTTTGGAAAATAAAGTTGAAAAAGTTTTGAACAAGGACTGTGATACACGTATTATTATTAATTATGCTACATTATTTGTGCATTGGTGGAGTCACAATAATATTCATTATATGACGTGGTCATTCCGTATTTTCTAACAGATAGCGCTATGATATCAATTGAAAATTTCCTCGAAACATGTTTTACCAATACATAATATTGACAAAAACCATTATGTTAACTTCAGGCATGGGGAACCGTTTTGAAACTTGGACACTGAACATAGATATGAACAAAATGTTAATAATTAATATATGGGGTGATTTTTTAAGCATGCTCGCCCTATTTTTATTCTTAAATTATGCATATTTCAAATAATGATTTTGGGAATTTTAAAATACACTTGAAGACCACATTTTCAAATCCTTGAGATATTTGTACCACTTAAGGATGATCCTGTGACAATATAAACTTCCGTTTTTCAATTATCAAGCAGATGTTTTTTTCTGCGAATTTCGATGTATCTAAATCAAAATTCAAGCGAGAAGTTTTTGAATTATATAACTTCGTGTACTAAGGATAATATGTCTATATAGTTATGGGTTGTATAGATACGGGGGGATTTGAAAAAGTTGATAATTACTATTGATGTATCGATATAAATTATTTGTAAAAATGATTCAAGTATAATAAAAATTACGTCTAATATTACATATAGTCATATAGTTTTTTAATTTTATATAACCATTTTTAAGGATTATTATCCTTAGTCTAATAATTTTAATAACTCAGAAACTACTCATTAGAATTTTGGATACATCAACATTTTCAAGAAAACCATTCGCTAAATCATTATCAGTAAAAAAAGGTGGTTCTCATTTAAAAAATAGAATTTTTTGCCATAGCTAGGATACTCTTTAAGTGGTATTAAAAATATCAACAATTTGAAATTATAGTATTTAGCCATTTAGGTATACTTCAAAATTCTAAAAATCAGAATAAATAAATATTAAATTATAAATTTACTATTAAAGGAAAAATGGAGGTAAACATAATTAAAAAATCACCATGTATAGTATGTGTTCTGCAGTTAAAACGCGTTAAGATATTATACACCATATTAACACGTTCAAATTGAGCATTCGTATTTGAACAAAATATTGGAATATAGTAAACAATTAAAAAACAATAATAGTAAAAACTACGATCACTTATGAGTTATAAATTGATTTTGACGCACACTTCACATACGTACAACACTTTACCACATACTTTGTACCTATATTATATTTTGAATTGTCGTTGAGTGCTATTTGTTATGGTAGAACGATCTTCGGTACATCAAAAGTGAACGAACACATGTATATTTGTGAAATAATCGGTTTTTTTCTTTACCCGATGGTAGCCTACCGTTATATAAATATAATTATGCGTACAACCGATGAGGGAGACAAGGGGTTAAGGGTTGTGAATAAAAAAAAACTTCTGCAGAAAGTCATCGTTGAACTGCTATCGCCATAGGTGATATTTTCTATGATATAAGATCATTAACCTTGACGTGTACGTACTACGAACTAAAATATTATATTTAAATATATTTAATAAAGTACATCTTAAACCATGGTAAGTACCAAAAAGTAATAATTAATATTATTATAGATATGCGTAATATATTATAATAGACCAATAAACATACAAAATTACTAACATATCCGGCCAGCATGCACATTCCTAACTTAACACCAATATGGTATTAAACAAATTGACGTAAATTTTATTTTGCACTCGGTTATACTGTGTAGGCATTATGACTAGCAGACAATAGTTACTTTACCTATGAGTTTGGCAGAGGATTTTGGCTGACGACAATATATTGTATTATTGCTTACAGCACTTTTGAAACACGTTTTGTACGGTTATTATATAATAATATATTTTAATATCACTCGTCTGTCTCCGTTTATGGAATTTTTCCAATATAAATTTCTTTTTATTATCTATAGAGGAATGTTCCAAATTTTAGATGTGCAAAGAAAACATTTTAAAATTAATTTGGAATTCTATTTGACTCCTGAAATATTGGACGGGTAGTGTTTCTGTTTCATAAATGTCGACAAACACAACCTAATAACTAGCTGATATTAGACATTTGGACTATTGTGTCACACGGTTAGATCAGAAACATTGCTGAATATTATACATAATATGATATTATGTACAGGATTATTCTGATAACGTGCGGGCATAAAAAAAATATAATTTAGTTACAGATATAGGCTGCCCCTTTTCTGGCCGTCTTCTCATTAAAAAAAACTGATGACGCTCCGAAGTGAAGTGTAAAATTTCATATTATATTATTATTTATTGAAATAAACGCCAAAGTTGGCTTATTGTAATGTTTGGTTAGATCATTAGGTATACCTAATGATAATATTCAAATGTAGCACAATAGTTTCGATACAATTGGCGTCTGGCGACGTAAATATTATTATCAATTATTGGACGCAATGGATGACAGCCGTAAAATGTCTAACGACGCTTAGGTAACGGGCTGACTATATGGTTTGTGCGCAACAAGTGGTCGCGCGCACACACAAATGCGCCGTGCATCATCTCTAGTATTATTTTCCGAAGATCAACAATATAAGAAATGAGCATTACGTGGAAATCTACTGAAAGCATATTATATTATTCTGCGGGTTCCATGTAAAGACTTTTCGTCGTCTATTTAACGGATCGTGCACATAGGTACGTGTTATGGTAGGTACCACGGTATAGATAACTGTGGTAGGCAGGTACCAATATGGCAATACCACCGCCGGCGTGGCGTAACCTATACCTATTACCAGTGTTGTGCATTATCTAGATAATTTTATCTAGATAAGTTATCTAGATAAAAATATTTATCTTTTTATCTTATCTAGATAAAATAAATATACACTATCTTTTTATCTTATCTAGATAAATAAAATAGTTATCTGAGAAAAATTATCTAGATAATTTTTTTTGTGAGAAATAAATTTTCTAAGTTTGTTTTGCTATTTTTATTCGATTTTATTTTCAAGTTATAATAATTGTAAATATTTACACGTCGACTATTTTGAAAAATTTAACTATTTTGTTAATTATTAACATGATAATTTTTATTCAGTTATTGTTTAGTTATCATTTTGAATTTTAATATAAGGTATTATTAACTGATTAATGATTATAAATAAAATACTTTTAAAAAGAAAAAGTTTTACTATATAGTGATTATGTTTTGTTTTTATAAATTATAGTTAGGTATTAAGTAATAAACAAAAAAAAGCAGATTTTACTTATTTTGTGTCTCCAATAGTAAAATAAATCATAATCTTATACTTTATTATTATTATTTTTTTAATTCAAAGGCTTTGATTACAGTGATTATTAGCCTAAGTTTGCATCCTAAATGTACTTAGAAAATATTAGAGAAAAGTTCAAATAATAGAAAAAAGAGAACAAACTTTATATTATTTCATTTATAACGAAATTGCCATTTTACAAATGCAAGCTTTAAATTATGTAAGTTTTTTTCAATTATCTGTTTTTTATCTAGATAAATGTGGTTATCTTTTATCTATTATCTAGATAAATATTTTAAGTATTATCTATTATCTTATCTAGATAAATATTCAATGAATTATCTGTTATCTTATCTAGATAATTTTTTAGTTATCTTTGCACAACACTGCCTATTACATAATAATATTATTATTATTTTTTTTTTATTGATCAAATTAATATTGACAACAGAAGCCATCAGTTTAATATTATTATTATTATTCTCTACGAACTTCAGGGTAGATAGAACTATTAACATATAATATTATGCGCGTTAATATATGTTGTATAATTAATTATTGTTTTACAGCAATGCACCCACGGTTTCAAATGATCTGCAGAAATCTTATAGGTATATAAATCGTTGATCCTCATTAATATGTCATTCTGTTATACCAAACTTAACAAGTATTTCGATGGCAATAAAGACTCTAATACTATAATATACAGCAGAACAGACAGCATTACATTATACACGAGAAGAGTATGGGGGCCAGATCCACCAATATAGCTTAAATCAAAAAAAACATTTTATGAAGTGATGTTTTTTTTTAGGAAAAATTTATACACATAATAATATTGTTGTTTATATTCATAAGAAAATGTATTTATTTCATTGTAATAAATTCATAGCAGTAATAACGTAATATTATTCAAATTTGATATAGGTACAGCACATATAACTATAATCTATATAGTAGGTAAAGTAGCATTATACACAAGACAATCGCAGATCTCATCGTCGCTTGTTAAGATGACGTTTTTATACCGACTGTTTTCATCGGTATAAACATATCCATTGTCCACGCAAAACAAACAAAACAACATTCAAAAGTGGTTTTAGAGTGAAAACTCTTATAAGAAAATGTATAAGTATAGAGAGAATTCAAAAACAAATTTTAAGAGACAGCTTCATCGATATTTTTTAAGTAATAGTTAAAAAAATAGTCAAAAAATGTAGAAAAAAAAGATTTTTAAAACAACCTATATCTACCTATATTTAGATTTTAGATTAATACAAAACTCCGACTGGGTTGTCTTCAAAATATTGTTCTCTAATATACATTTCATTATAGGTACCTACCTATGTGTTTTTAAGACACTAAAAGTCTAAAACTACTTAATTTTTAATTACTTTTCGTTTGTTTGGCACAACCATGTTACATTTTATTTTTCATTTCAGTCATGTGCTGAATACACAATATGATTTAGTAAGGTGCAATAATTGCAACCGTAACAGCTAATATCATATATTCTCATAGTATTTAACTCACAAAATATATATAGGCGTAAATAGACCTTTACATTTGGAGATAATTATAATTTCAACAAAAAAAGGACATTTGAATACGTACCAAGCACGTAGTAATTATAATACGTTATACGATTTCTGTTCATTTGTCGACGTCGGGAAACCAAAACCATCGACCAAGATATTAATTAATCGTATATTTAATTATAATATTGTAAATAGTAATTATATCTACCTAATAATTATTATTATAGTTATAGTGCTAATTATATTATAATATTATGACTTATAATACTTATAATAATTTGAATAGTATAGTTAAAACTTGGCAGTGGTGGCGTGAAATTGTGGAGGCTTAGAAGCATATTGTAAATTTTAAATATTTTTTACGCATCATTGAACCAAAATTAGCAACAGGGCCCATTAATAATTTTAATAATTATAATATTTGCCATGATATTTGTGTTGAGGTCTTACGATTATATATATATATATATTTATACACCCATTCACCCACCCACCCACCAACCCACCCATTTCAGACACGAAGCAATTGCTTCAAATAATCCTCTAATATCCCGCCGCCACTGATGTCTGCAGTGAAAGTTTTGGTCGTTATATTTTTGCTTCCGCAATATTATTTCCATCGCCGCATTATCGCGATTTACTGCGTATTCCAACTCAGAATATTATACACTCGTCTGCGTTAAACGTTTTAATTACTTATACGTTTCCTCATCGTCGTTTGCGCGAAACGTCTAAAACGCTACAATATTATTATTGTGTGTACGCCGCCGAGTAATATTTTGAACGCATAATGTCTACTACACACACCATGACAATAATATAGTTTAAATTAATTTATAGCTCTGCGATGGTAAGTCCAAACATTTTTTGTACAGACTAATATAATAATATTAATATTGATCATAATATCATACAATATGCGACATGTCATTGTACAAGAATCTTTATACTGTGGATGCGAACCCGTCGGATTTGTAACATAATATTATTTTGTTATTATACGTTTGAGTCACGTGGTATAAAATAATTTTATATTCTAGTGCGGGATGTGTATGCATTAAAAAATATCAAAATATGCCACATAATATGCAATAAAAATCGTGTAAATAAGCGAGAAAAAAAATGTTTAATTAGGTATGATATTGTGGTAAAAAATGCACAATTTTTATTTGATAATTAATATTATTAGCTTATACATTTATGAGGTATTAAAATAATTAAAAATAAATTAAACAACTTGTAATTGGGTATCTAATTTATAACCTCTTTTTTAAAAATATTTGCTTCAATATGAAATACATTTTGCATTTTGTTAAAAAATGCTCAAATATGCAGTAACATACAACAACAACAAAATGTCCATTGTCTTCGAACTATTATGATTCGTAAAAACTACTAATGGAAATACAATGTAAAGGTGCTGAAAAGGAAAAAAATATACAATTGCATAAAAAACCGTGCTCTAATTATAATGTTATAATACAGGTGATTTTCACGCAAGAATTTTCATAACATTTCTAAGATAGTTTTAAAAATAAATTGAGACAGAAATCGGAGCAATATATTTTATTTGATTTTATAGAAATTATGTAATTAGTAATTATTAAATCCTGTTCAGATAAATGAGTCTCACTAGCTTGAAAAAAATCTTCTTATGTGCATATTATAATACACTCCAAATAATAATTTAATATGAAAAAAATATTTAGTGTAATCATATCATAACACATAATCGTTAACGTTTCTCAAAATGTTAATCCCCACTAGGTTACTATATTAAAGACGCGCAGTAAATACTAAAGTTCACAGTTTTGTTTAATATTATTATTATTATTATTAATGACATAAATCGGGTATTAAAATCACAAATAATATTAAATATTCAGATATTAGTAATTCAGGTTATCCATTGGAGCCAAAGTAATACAATCTCGTGGATTTATATCCGAAACGCTCACTAAGCCGGTATTTTGATTACATTTTTTTGAAAAAAACTCCAACTTATTTATGTATATTTTTTCTGGTCGTTTTAAAATTATGCACAAATTACGAACCTTTACTGTATAGGAATTTACGTGATTTTTTTTTCAGTAAAACGAAACACATTTTTTAAAATAGGCCATATTTTATGAAATAATTTTAATCTCATCGGTTTGTTAATTTCTAGATCAAGTATACATTATATAACAATAATAATATTATATTAGGGGGGACGAGGTGGCCGAGCGGTCTAACGCGTCGACTGCGGCGCTGGCAGTCGCGGGTTCGACTCCCGGCCACTGGGCGGCATTTTTCTTCGGGCAAGTCACGGTGTCCGGAGAACAAGTGCCGCCATCCCCCCACCCCGGGGCACGGCAGAAACCTACGGGTGCCCCATTAGAAATTCTGCCAAACACAACACACACGTGTACCAACCTACCCAATATAAAACCTACCAAACCTACCCAATATAAAACCTACAGTACCCTCCCCACACCCAATGGCCTATGTTGCCGCGGGTTACTCAATAAAAAAAAAAAAAAAAAAAAAAAAAAAAAATATTATATTAGCAGGAACCCTGGGCAGGCGTAATAATATTCTATTGTGCAATATTTCCAAAACGTAACACGTCATTTATTAATTCTTGATTAAATTCTATATTATATAGATTCAATATATAATTACTATAATTGCGTAATTTGATTATTTACCACAGAGTATATAAAATACAATTGTACGTCATATTAATTGGTACTGTACACAACTGCAATACAGAATCAAGCGTTTTAGTGATTTATGTAATTATGTATAGTATGTTCTTGTAATATTATTATTAAATCAACTATTATTGAAATCCTCTGGTCATACGTGAATAAAGGCCAACAGGTCCGTACCACCTTTGCCGCGTTACGTCCATTTTGTAGCGTTTGTACAACACAACAATGCGTTATAGGCACCGTCGTTATTATGTAACAATATCACGATAGAGTGTTAGGGGTGGGGGGGGGGGGTCGAGTGAGAAAACAATAAGGCGGTCTTAAGGTTTAGTTTTAACGCGTCGGACGTCCCAAGGGAACAACGCAGATGTTTATCGTGCTGAGGTTTTGCTGTGTAGATCGTGCCTACGATAATATTATTAAACACGAACACGGCTAGGAAATTATATAAGACGTATATAATTGTTTCCACTTATGCCGAGGACTGAGATTGAATATCAGTGCTCACTGCTGTTCACATAGGTAATGCTAACAGCAATAACTATAGACAATTTTATTATCGCCTGTATTTGTTTACAAATATTTTTTTAAAAATATAATTAACGAATACCATGGACCAAGATCAATACTTTTTATACTTATCAGTCAATTCAAACTATGACAAAAATACGAATAGGTGCAATTTTTGTGGAACTGAACTCTCAGTCAACCACATAATTACAGAATTCCTGCAATACGTAAACGAACTCAGCAGCCTAAAGACACAGCACTCAGATCTGACGTGAAAAACACCTCACAAATTTTAAAGTCCTTAAACAAAACCAAATTGTATAATCTAATTAAACAAAAAAAAAAATGTTACTAATAATGGCCATTATCGCCGATGATAATTTAGAACAATAAAAAAAATACGAATAATAATAATAATTAGTTATGATAATATTATAATATGTATGTATACTTATTACTTACTATATTATAATTTCACAGGTGTTGGGAACCGAAGCCATCGACGTCACTGAAGTTTTTATTCGGCTGCAAAGGCGACAAGTGGTGTACAACGTCGCTATCCTGATCTTTATTACAGTTCTTTTGATATTTTTCGTACGAGGTAATCAAAAAAATAACAATAATATATTATTATTTATTAAAATAGACTGATTGTATTGGTGGTTTGAACTTTATTTAGTTCATCCCTTCGTGTACAGAAAACTATCTAGTATTCTACAGTAGTTCTTATTGTAGTTCTAGTCTAGACTCTAGTTCAATTATAGGAGGATAGCAACATTCGGAAAAAATGTATGACGACGTCGTAAAACGTCTTGTGATACTTCGTTGGTATAATATTGGAATCAAACTATCAACCACGTATAAGGGTTTAATAAAAAAAAATAAAACAAACGATTCAACCGTAAAATTAACCCACCACAAAAATATAACATGAATTCTAATGAGGTGTTGGACAAATTAGAAATAAAGGCATTTAATGCAAGGCTTGAAACCGAAATTATTTTTTTCATATTTCGATTTCTGGTTTGGTTATGGGTATTCATTTTTTCCAATTTTGATTTCAGTTTTGCATATTGGTATTTATTTTCCTGTTTTCGTTTTTGGTTTTGAATATCGGTTTTTATTTTTCAAATTTCAACTTCAGTTTTGATTACCTACCGGTATTGATTTTTTCGATTTTGTTTTTAATTTTGGTATCGATTTCGGTTTTGACCGGTATCCAATATCGGTTTCAAGTCCTTGATTATTATTATATTATTATAATGACAAGGGATTGAAACCGAAAATATTTTTCTGATTTTGATTTCGGTTTCGGATATTGGTATTTATTTTGTTTTTTAACGGTTCTAACCGGTATTCAAAATCTAATATCGTTTTCAAGCCATGATTTAATGTTAACTTTGGTTAGTTTCAGGTTTTTGTTCAGGGGATGGGAGGGCACTGCTCATTGTATTTCGTTTTTCCACTTTTCCGACAAAATTTTTAAATAATTTCACGTATTTTTGTTCACACATTTGTTGCTTTCCTGCACAGATGTGGACTCCCTCACATACGATGATATATATTATAAAAAAATACAGTAAATACTTATAATAAAAAATACGTTTGAAATGCATATTATTTATCAAGACCCCCCCCACCGTAGAAAAAAATATTGTAAATCTGCCATTGCATATCACTATATATAATATTATAGTATATACCAGTACATTACCCTATGCATTTAAATGCACTCAAAATATCTACCTCCTCTGTCCCTTAACATTTCAAATACCCTCACAAGTCACCATTAGTCATGTTTACCCTAACGACTTGTTCTTATAAACACAATTTTATTTTTACGCCATGATTATTATCATATCATGCGTAGGTATACAGTTGATTTCATTGTAGCTCATTTGTACGTTTCCAAAACACCTAGGTATTTAAATGACATTAATATATTTTGTATTACCTACTGTTTTAAAACTATTTGACATAGAATGTTAAAAAACCCTTTTTATACTATACTAGAATATAGTAATCAAGTTTACGGGCGCTACAGTTTGCTCAATCAATATTATTGATGTCGGACACAACTAATAATAATTATATTGTGGGTCTTGCCTCGGCAAAAGCCGGAATACCTACGACGACGTGTCGACGTTACTCAAGTGGGCACTTGGCGTTTTGTCAGTTCCGGCTTTTGCCCTCGACTTATAATATTACCCTGCAACACATCCACGTGAGCAGTCTTGACGGTTTTCGTGTTTCCACAGTGGGTTTGCCGAGTAGCAGTGGCGGCGGTCAAGTGTCCGTCAGCAAAACGGCGTCGACGATTGTGAGGAACTCAAACGCCGCGGCCTCCGCCGTCGACTACGCCAACGGCAGCGGTTTGCCGTTCAAGACCATTTCCGTCGACGCCGACCTTTCGTTGGTGCATGCCGCCCCCACCGATCCGTCGTCAAACATGACGGGTGAAACATTGCACTAAATGTCACACGACGCTATTATATTTACATATACCAACTATACCAGCTGCCAAAGTCACGTATATTGTATACCTTCATACCACTTTACCGCAGTCACGCGTATCGTGTACCACAGTGTAAAGTACTGTTACCACACTGTATAGCATGTCCCTCTCCCAAGATACGCGCATTCCACGTTTTCCGTTTTCCGTCGTCCGAAATTATTTTCCACCACCGCCTTAGAGCCTGCAGAGAAAACCTGTGCGACCCTAATTTGGGTGGTGACTTGAGGTTGACAAAGGCTGACTTATACGACACACGTCGTTTCTGTTCTCCTCGACACTGATCGTTGGAACTCGTTCCTATAATATGTTTTTATATAACACCGCAGGTGTAATGCCCGTATACACAGTGAAGTATGTGTCTCATATAAGACATGTTAAACTATTCCTTATGTGACACATTCATTTACTACGCATATGGACATAATGTACGTATATGCATAAAGTCAATGTATGTGCCACATAAGACATAGTTTAACATGTCTTATGTGACATATAGGTACATGATAAGTTTATTGATAATAGCATCAACAAGTTGGACATAATCGCGATCGATAATATCGCATCGACATTTTTTCGTTTAGAAATCCAACGGAACGAGCTTATTCGATACCGAGAGGTATAAAATATTATGACTTATGCCTGTCGTACAATATAGCTGGTACCTAATACAAGTACGCGGGAGATGGTATTTCGTGCCAATTTAATTACTTGTAATTTGCGCCACCAATAGGTACATTTAAGCGTGTATATAATTTGCGCCAAAATATAAAAATTAAACATGTATTTTGCGCCACATCTAAAAATTAATTTTGGTAATTTGTGACACGACAGAAAACGAAATGGAATACGTAATCTGCGCCACACTTTCAACTTTAATTGTTGGAATTTACCAGCAGATAAATTTACTGATATCGCATCGGAAATACGATAATAGGTACTAACGCGTGCCGGATATAATATTGTTGTATTCTACTAATAATAAGTAGAGGCGAGATCGATTGCGTCTAATCTAATAAAAATTATCAACTGTCAAAATATCGAACAATATTGAACAGCATGATATTTACAGTTAGTCCAATATTAATCGAAAATATATTAATAATATATTTATTTTAATATACATAGCGTATGTATACTTCTTATATAAATTTATTAATTATAATTACAGTATTACTGATTTTCTATTAAAATAAACTTGATAATTTAGTTACTTATTTTAAAGTGGCGCAAATTACATAGGTACATTTTTTTTTGAGGGGAGGGTTGTTTTGTGTGGCGGAAATTACATACGCCATACAACCTAGGTACCTACCCATAATTGTATGTGTAAATATAATTTGGAAACTTCGTTTCCACGTGTGCAGGATATTGGATATAATAATATATTTGGGGGGAGGGGGATGGGGGAAAGACGTCAACAATAATTGTTTTTATTTCGAGTGTTATATTTTATTTTCAGCCTCGACTCCGAAAAAAAATAACGTTCCGATCATTCTGCCGAATCCACCGGCGGGTGAAGATATGTACGACGTGGCCATTTTCAATCCAATGTATCCCATCGTCGACTACCCCAAAAGTAATTTAAACTATATACGACGTGTGCACAGACGCACGCTGTATAATATGTAATATAAACACGGCATATTAATGTAGTTGTATAGAGTATATTATAATAACGAGATATTTTATATTCACTCGAATGTGCATGCGCAATTTTGTAATCTAAAATACAATATGTATATAAGTGCGTGTATTACTAACCTACAATGATAATGTACGTTTGCGAGTTTGGTTTGGATTTTTCGGATTCGTATGAAATCGCATATTATGCACATAATATCATTATACACGCAGTCGTGGGCATGCGGTGGCACGGCGCAATAATGGCGTGTATCGAACTTTCCGTTTTCATTATAATAATAATAATATCATATCATATATATATAGGTACAGAGTCGCGTATATTATAGTAATACCTTTGGGGATTTAGGACGCCGATCGATCGAAAACCACCGGCCGGGTCCTATAGGTACAATAGTGCGGTATGTATAGGTAATATAAAATCCGACAGACCTCTACGCTTGTGCATAATATTTATATTATTACAATATCAATAATACGTGTGTGCGACACAATCGCGTTAAAAAATTCGTTGGCGAAAACCGTAAGGCGACGAAGTCCGCGTCGGACATTAATAAATTGGATTTATTATAACGCGTCGCATAAAACGTCGTTGCGCGACAATAACTATAATAATAATAATATTCTCTCGGCACAATAATTATTAATTTTGCATAATATCGGATTGAACAATAATAATACTATATATTGTTTGGTTTCGCGAGGTCATGAGAGGGCAAACGTCGAACACAAAAGATTAGAGTTTTCGATAAATTCCGTAACGCCACGCCAAAAGCAGCGCGTTCCGGTATTTTGTATATATATATATATATATATATTTCCAGTGCATAAAATGTTCTTATTATAAATTATTATTATTATTTTCTGTTCTATTTTAACAACGATTTCGTGCACTGGAAAAGGTTCAATGGACCGCAGTCGAAGGGAGTTTTATTTCGTATATTTCATGCAAATGCACTAAGAAAAATAATTATCACGTACCGGTAAAAAATAATAAGCACACGTACCGTTGAAATTAGTCCGTAATAATTATGACGATAATAGCATTAGAACTTTATGATTTTCACTCTATGGCCTGGTATAGGCGGTACACATAATTAAAAATATGTTTGTATATCATATTTTATATTATACTATAATAAAGGCGTTAGTATGAAATATACCTGTAGTGTTGAACTTGAACATTTTCAGAGGCTAATTTTGATATAATCCCACCCCGCAGCACCAATAACCCGATAAAGACGTTCGCTGAAATATTTATAACAACCTATCATAATATATAGTTATTACTGAAATAGTAAATTAGGTACAGCTATATAGTTAATACCAAATATTATCACCTATTGGCGTTCTCACTATTGACCTAAAATTTACCCACCCACAACCCCTTAAAAACCTCAGAGGCGGCCGCCTCTCTGCAATTACGCCACTGTGGCTATATAATATAATATTATTATACAAACGGATTTCATCAGCATGGCCTGTACGACAGTAATAGTTATTCATTAAACGATATCATTATATTATACGAACGTACACGATTTGAAAAAATCCAAACTCAACTTTTGTCGCACTTTAAACATCGATTATAGAACAATAGTTATACTATTTTGTAGCTGTTTATTAACATAATAATATAATAACTACATTTAAACGCAAACCGATTGTCATGGACACTCGTGGTCATAATAATTATAATATTTTATAATACTGTCCGTTTGTCCGTGAGCAGCGTGTCAATCCCTTTAACAACATATTGTTGCCATAATATCATTTCCGCCACCACTTACAATTTTTTTTACGATATTCACTAGAACGTCACGCGCCAAACTGTAAAAAAAAACCCCCAACTGGGTAATACTATTTTATTCAGCAGGTACTTGTATCCAAGGCTGCGAATAAATATAACGAGTTAAAAATTAGTTCATTATAACGAAGTTGGACGACGGGTATTACTTTTCTTTCATATTATTAATAACATTTTAATGTTTAACCCTTAATGTTTAATCCTCACGAGATTTTTAATAAAGTTTTCGGGGCAAAATATCGAGTTATTTTTCATTTAGTGCATTTTTTTAGTCTACCGAGTTAGAAATATATTATATTACTATTATATAATATATACGCACTCAGGTAGTTTGGTTTTTTTTTTATCATAATATTCATAAAAAATATATTTCAACAACGTCAACAGATTTCGACTAAGTCTTATTCCTTTTGCCCAAACATAAAAGTAAATAATTACGAGTTAATTACCGATTCGTCAATTACCTGCCTAATAAAACAATTTTATAACTAATCCTGACGGTAAATGACGTTAATTTACCGACGGTTAATGATTACTAACACGCTGTACATGGTTTTATAATACTGTTACGTTATTATCATATTAGTTATTATTATAACATAATAGAAATTTTAAAATTTATTATACGTAGAATGATTAATTTATCACACACACGTTGTATTTTATTTTTGTCACTAATGCACAATTTTACTGCACAGGCACTTGCCTACCGTCTTTTTGTCAAAACGTCACGTCCACCTTACCACAGTACCTGTACACTATACCTTACAAGCCAGAATACGTAATTATTATTGCAAATTATTGCCATCAGATACGACTCGAAAGAGAACATAATTGAAAAATGTGTGGTTATGTGCGAGCGCAACGTGACCAATGATGGTTAGGTTAGGTTAGGATCATATTATATTGAGAAACTACTGTCAGTTTTGAGCGTAATTCAATATTATGTGTATTTTCGTACAGTTTTCAAATTTAGTACGCGCATCAAATTGTTGGCGGTTTTGTTTATTCAATTTCGTTACATTATAATATCCTTAAAACACTTTCCGTTCTATGACGACTTACGTCTTACGTACAGTACCTACCATCTTTGGCTCGCGGTACATTAGCGGCTCACGACATGATGTGTCGGCGTCCAGCTTTACCATGGCAGATAAAATATCAAAGTTGTAGTCGTTTCCATAAAACGATATTCTGAAGACCGACACCGCGAGCTCAAATATAATATAATATGTTCTCTTTCGATTCGAATTACGATTGGATTGTACTTTGCTGTCGACATACGAACGTGTATTAATCAACTAAACTTGCTTCTATGGTATAAAAAGGATCCCAGAGAGCTGATAGCGCTGGAGTCTGTGGTAAACGTCCGTTGCTACGAGCTGACGGCACTGTACTTTTGTGCGCTTCTCGCGTCCAAAGGCTGTGGAAACCGCAAATTGAAGCCTTGTCAGTCGCTTTGTAAAGGTAAACAAATGTATACACTAACAACTACCAATACAATATATACCTCCTGCAGGGATTTCTTTAAACGCCCGGTCTCTGTGGATTTTCTGGTTTAAAAAAAAATTATTTTAAAGAGTATTCAACCCTATATATTGCCTAAAAGTATTTTTTAGGTTTTTCATCATCTTCTTATTCTTTTAATAAAACAAACCATAGGTACTTAACTTTTTATTATTTTAAGTCATTTTCAATCAGTTTTTATTTTATACATTTCGTAGTTATATGTTTGGATAAAACGTGCAAAAAGCCAAATACCTATAGTGTATAATAAGCATTTCAATTTTAGATACCTACGAGGAATAATGATTCCCCGCGTAATATTTTTGTATTAAAAATAAGGAACAAATGGTTCGTAATTTTAATGTTTGCTTTAGAATGTGAAAATTAAAATGAGTCTATCGAGTCATTTTGAACAGAAACTTAAATGAACAATCAATTTCAATAATAATAATACCCTTGGTTCTTATCCTAGAATCTCAAGATAGGAATAGTAATCGATTATACGAAATCAGTATATCTCCGCATAAAAATATATTACTTATTTAAAAAATATGATACTACAATAATATGGTAAAATGGATTTCACGCGATACGTTTTTAAAAAATCGCATTGTCTATAAATAATAATAATGTATTTTATTTCCCACGTTTCCTCCACGGTGCGGGACTGGGGCGGCGGGCTGTTGAATTCTAAACAAACGTTTTGATGGACACTTATACCTAGGTATATAATAACTGTCCGTTTTTTAAACCACAGAGACCATTCGGAGCTGCGGTTTCTTCTTTGACATATTTGAAGCGTACCACGAACATCGGGAGTGCACACAGTTCCCAAATGATAACAACAACCCAAACACGTTTTGCATCGGACACCGGGAAGTACTCAACGTCAGGAAAATGAAGCTCAGAGGACGTGAGTAACAAAACGTTTACTATAATAATATATTAGTAGGTGTGGGTACATACCAGTATAATATTATAATATTATTATTGCTATACCCATGACAAGGGTCACGTGATTGTTTTCCAACGTGAGTTAGGTAAGGTTATAATAATATTATGAGGTCGCTTAAAATATACGACACGAACGGCGAACGCTCTGAAAATTATAGTCACAATACTGCTACAGCCTACAACTGCTGCATCAGTTGTATTAGGAGGTATATTGCGTGGCTTGAATATTAATAATATTAATTTAATATTATAACTTTTTTTGGTTCCGGTTCAAGCTTAGGTTTTCGTAATTAAATTTATTATATTATTCTGATTTCGATTTGCGAAAAAATATATTTAAACGTTAAAATGTAGGCATATCGGTTTCAATGTTTAAATAATATTAGGAAAGAAAAGTGATAAAAATCCAAATTTAACGTTATTATGTAATAAAAGTTCCGAACACTGAGAATAATATTATAATTTGAAAAATACGTATATATGGTTTATGAAAAATAATAATAATTAATATTTACCAATATATTTTCAGGCGTTTGACCAGGAATTTTTTTAGGGGGTATTTAATTTTATCATTAAATATAACATGTGAGGAAATGCTTTACACGCACTCTCCGTGTGTAAATATCAAATATGAAATAGAACCATATGATAGTATACTGATAGTATATAATATGACAACACATTTAGTGGAAATCTGAATCATATATAGAAGGTATAAATTGTTTTGTATAAAATATACAACCAGTGTGTTAACAACGTTCGAACACTTCCCTGGCCACACCACTATTAATATTATTGTTTCCAAACATTAAGATGACCAAATCACCTATTGTTAATCCCTAAATCATCTAAATTAAACTATACTCAAATTACCTTCCACGTCGACGACGATAGTCGTTTTATTTATATTTTTTAGGTATACGATTTTCCGTACTATAACAGCTGATTGGAAAACGTGTGCATAGTAATTTTAATCGCGTAAATAAAACAAATATTATGTCGTGAAATCCCTAGAGAAAAACGATAATATTATCTCACTGAGTTTTCAGTTAGGGTATAATAATGTGTACCTACTGTACCAGTGTACTTAAACCATTAATCCGGCAAAATGCACAGCGAGACGAATTGAAACGTTTAGAAATTAATTATGGGTAGGTATATAGCTACAACTTACTATATACTGCCGTGTTGTATAAACAATTATGGAAACGGTAAGGTAACAATTCATTGCATTGAGATTTGGATCTAGTCCGTTACGGAATAGTTTTCCTACTTTAATTAATGTCGTACGAACAGAATGTTAGGGCATTTCCCGCAAACCCTTTCCTTCGTCCGAATTTGTACAAAAAATGAAATGGAAACGCCATTAGCTTGGCGGTGACGACTATAATAATAATAATATGTCGGTTAACGAAATATGATAAAAAAAATGTCGTTCGTATAATATATTTTATTATTATAAGAAATGGAATGCTACTATAGATATAATAATTCTTATGCGAGGAAAATAATCGAAGAATCGTAGACATGCAGTTTTTTGGGTATATTATATTATAGTGCAGTGGAAAAATATATATTACCGTGCTAAGTAGATTCTGTTAGAAATTTAATTAATTGTTTTTTGGTTTTGTAATTGTTGATTTGCGTTTTTATTGTGGCAATAAATATAGAACGCTACGAAAAGCGGATTCTCGAAAATCGGTTGGGAAAAAAAGTTGTACCCAGCACAAAAGCATAATAATATATCTGTGTTAATATATTATTTATTTTTTAACATAAATATGTTTTGAGGCTGGGCACAGCTGATATTCTATTTTTCTAATCGATTTTTTCTAACAAATTTTGCGTAACTTTTTCGTTGTTACAGTTACAAAAAAATAATTCTTTTATGTCTTATGATTCATAAATTTTCCTCGAAGTGAAAAATATCGAGTAGTATTACTATGCTTATTAACTTCAGCCAAATCAATTACAATATTACTTAATTAAAATAAATCACATTAATAATAGCTGATACGTACCAACTTATAGTTATATGCTCGTAACTGGTATAGGTAGTTCATAAATATTATAATTTATTTTAAATTATTTCGTATTATTATTATAAGAATATCCACCGGTGTAAAATTTATTCAAGTACGGAAATATGTTATGATAACAGTAATATATTTTAATTGTAAATTATTATTGTTTGTTATCGATCATAATTATAATTATTTCTCCTCAGAGTGAATGTATTAAAAAAAGGTAGATACCCGCTTTCTATTCCTATCATTCCTGAAGTCTTCTCGATTATTTGTATTACATATATTATATGTTTTTTTTTAATAAAACTGCTCACTTTGTTTAATTGTCGTAGTGAAAATATTCTCTCTCGACAATATTTTAATCATTCCTATTGTCATAAAAACAAACAGTTCGTCCATTTATTTAATGGATTTCAAGCTGGAAATGTGTCTGTCCTCGTCGAGCGCCATTATTGCTACGTTCTGCGTTTTAATGCTGCCCTTCGTGTCCTCTCAGCGTCCGTTTTGATATATATTAAGTGGGCAACAACCAACCTCCGTCGATTTCCGTTCAATTCCTAAACCTGAAAAACAATATAATTACGCCACAAACACATATTATAAACGTTACATTTCGACATTAACTGTCATTAAGTACCTACCTAGCTATACCTACGGCGTAAACAAGTAAATTGTGAACGTCTAATCGAATTCTTCGGTTTTAAATTGAATGCTGTTTCCTAATCCTGAACTTACTTATCAATCAAGAGTTGCTCGCTGGAAACTCATTGAACACGGCTATCGAGATGTTTGTGTATCCGTAATATTTCGTTCGAATAGGTACTATTCATAGGTATTAATGGTATTATGTATGGCGATATTATCGTCAAAACACCGAAATAAGTAATCGGATAAAAACCATGTAATTAAAAAATAGAAAGTGTAAAGTTATATAAAACAATGTTGATTTATAAAAAATAGAGATGGGCAATTCCCGGGAACGTAATATTACAGAAATTCTAGGAAATTTCACGGGAACGTGTAGAAATGTGCGGACATCGTACTGAACAAACTGCTCAAACGAATTACAGTTTACGCATCATAAGACTAAATAATGGTTTATTCCATTTAAATGTCCAAGTTTTTTGCTAAATTTAAATTTAAAAAAGCACTTATAATATACTGTTTGAAAATATAAAACAAAAAAATTAGGTTTCAATGATTGGGGTATGCAAATTATGTACACATATATTGGCGGAATATATGGGTCCCATTAAGTTTCTCAGATTTTTATTGCACTTGATACAAATAAATAAATAAACAAACAATTATTAACATTGTAGGTACCTGCTAAATAACGATTTAATCCAAAAAAAAACTTTTATAACCATTAATAATAATTCAGTTTAAATTGAATACAATTTATAAAATAAATCAGCCTTTTTTATTTATTTAATAACATTTAAACACTCAATACTCTGCACTGAGAAGTAAATATACCAGAAGATACCGCAAAAAGATAATATAGATAATTATGAAATGATTTCAACAAATTATAACAATTTCTTGGACATAACAATATGGAAATCCCGATATAGATTTTGGGACATCGGGACGTGAGGACACCTTTAATATGAGCAAATCAGGGTAAAATGTTTAACTTCGTAGCACAAGTCAACATCCATGGTATCCAACAAATAGATTAAATACACGGGGCTACACTATATGTATATTATGTTATATGAATATTTTTCTTGGCGTTCCTAATACCTAAATTACAATAACAATTACAATCATCAAAACATTAGTGTGACTTTTTTTATATTTTCCTCATTCCTCCTCTCAGCATCTAAAAGCTACATTAAAAAGTTTCATTATTCAGTATTTGAGAAGTAGATGGTACCTAAATAGCCATAATGGGTACTATTACTTTGAACAAAATTACTCTATTTTTGTGCTAGAAATATTAACTGTACCTAATGATAAATATAACTAATAAGTAGTAATAACTACCCAATGGCCAGTACTATTATAATAGGATTTTATAATACCTGTACATTAAGAAATTATCATAATATATAAAATAATTTATATAGTTACCTATCATTTATACTTCTGTAAAAATACATAAATCAAGATACGAGAAAATTGAAAATTTTGATAGCTTTTTGTATTCCCAGGATATATAATCCTGAGTTTTTCAGAAATTCTTGAAAACGGGAATATTCGTTCTAGATGTTTTCAGGGAGTTAGAACCCTAATTTTAATCAACAGTGCGACGGGGCTCTTAAATTATGATCAACATTCAACACTGTTATTATAAAGCTCGACGATTAAATGCCCTTATGTTTTCGTTGTCTCACAAAATAAACATTGTTTTCAGATGGATAGTATTTTTTGTTATTTTTATTTTATACTTAAAATTTTCTGATTTTATTTTATTTTATTAGATTTCAAGTTGAATATTTAATGAAGGTTTTAAACCTGTATGTATTGTTTTACAAAGAAAATTCATAAACTATATATTTGTCACAATCATGAAACTATAAATTATTCCGATGAACATTATAATATTATAAAGCCAATATTGATTACATTTTATTTTTACTATTATTTCTTATTATAATAAATGTAACATAATATGTCTGTAAATTAAAATAGTAAATCTTTACTTTAACTTCATCATCTACTTAATTATTTAATTATAATGTTCGTTTCTAAATATGTGTACACTAAAAAACTAAAATGGAACACTGCTAAAACCAACTTTTTTATAATATATATTATATTAATATGTAGTTACCACGTACCTATCGAACATTTTAGGTTGTACTATCTGATTTATGTTTGATGTTAAATAATAATTATATAAATTGCTAACAGGGTGCGGCGTTTCTTTTGGTAAAATAAATTTAACGACTATCTATTGTAGTTGACATTTTTATTTTTACAAGCACGCCGCACTCTTAAATTATCAAAACTAATATACTCTGGGTTAAGGTTCTATGATATTCGTTTTAAGTGAAATCAACTTTAACTTAAATATTTATTACTTTCGTACAAATATCGGTATACAACTATCATGGTCATATTTTAGTTGTATTTTCCCAAATGGGTCATCATTCTTGTGATGAAGACGTGTTCTGGGCAAATATTTATTATTTGTTCACAGTCTGTTGACATTTTGCCCCTGTCTAGTAAAACCTGAAATTAAGCCACGGAATATAACTATATTATTAATCGGAGCGAATTCGCGGACCTGCTAATGATGTATCACTTACAAGTTAAAACATTATAGTTGAAGCAAGCTGTCGTATATTTTCAAGAGAAATCGATTAATTTATATTATATTACATTCTAATATAAGTCATGATCGTATACTTAAGTAAAAAAAAAACATCGTAAAATCTGTTGTATTACGTTAAAATGTAATTTTGTATAGTTTATTTAGGGTGCATTGTTTTTGATGTAGGACTTATTAGACTTAAATCTTATTATACTTTTAATAATGCGAAGTATATAATATTATGTTTTGTTATGCATTGTGCAGTGAAAGATTTTGTTTTGAGTGAATACTTTCAACGAATCTTATTCGACGCTCGCAAAAAAACATTTTCAATTAAGTACCTTTATCAAATTTTCATCATTCACAGTTAATATTGTGCAAATAAAACAGAAAACTAGGTAGTTCTATATATTTATAGTAGCTACAATACAAATGAAACGTTTCCACTGTTATTATAATAAAATTACAATAATTATATATTATATTACACTTTGATTCTCATAGATATTTCTTAAATAATTTCAGATTAGCTTAAAGCATTTTATGACTTTTAAATGCATACATATTTTATCGGTATAAAATCAAATGTCATTATATTTTAATAATCGTCAATTAATATATTTTGCTTATTGAATGAATATTTTCTATAGAAATATATTGCGTTGTGTTTACAGTTTGCCACGAGGGTTTTAAGTGTGACAAAAAGAGATGTATCCCATTGGATTGGAAATGTGATGGACATTTTGATTGTGAAGATCACACCGATGAATTGAAATGTTCACAATGCCCGGGTATGTATTCTTACGGTTTTTTTTTTAAATATTATACCACCATTACACCTAAAAGTATCATGCACCCGCATGCATCAACGATTTTTATGTTGGTATAAAAAATATGATTGGATATAGTCTTATATACCAAAAAATGTGTAGTATGCCTTCTTAGTTTTTTTTTTTTGCGTAACTGCAGCATAGGGTTGCAACACTTTCGTAAGACTTGCCCCTATGCCACATCATTTATTTTAGTAAGAGTAACAACAATATATACAATAATAAATTATAACCTAAATTATAACCTAACCTAACCTAAATTATTATTGTATATATTGTTGTTACTCTTACTAAAATAAATTATACATCGTGGAAAGCCCACTCGAAGACCTACAGGAGCTGTTATCTTCAGCATTTGGCTAGTATTAGAGCAGCTCCAGATCTCAGGTGGGCATAAATCTTAACATGCGGTTATATGGTAGGCAGACGATAGTCATACCATTCCCTCACATAATGTTTTCATCTCCCATTTGTTGTCCTGAAAAAGTCTTCTTGGGATGACTAGAGCTCGCGACCCTAGACATATCGTACATGACGTTATGTAGTGTTCTTCCCGAGTTAATAACCGTACATCAATATAATTTAATAATTTGTAAAAGGCTGATATGACTTAAATATTGAGTGTGACCGTGTGGGAACTAATTAAATTTCTTTCATATCATCGTACCGAGCTTAAAATATGAAAAAATCATAAAATTAAAAATTATTTTAATCAAAATTCAGACATATATTGTGTTTATATCCCCGTTTTCATATTTATATTCACTATATACAACTGTACACACTAATACAACAGAAATAGTCAAATATTTAAATCAAAGGTAATAATATTTGATGCACAATTAATAGTATGTTTATTGTGTACTAAAAAATATATTTATAATTCCATCATCCTTCATGCATATTAAATATTGTCACTGAAATTAAAGCTGTAAGTACCATGAAACCATTTTAGTTAAAAAATGTTGAGTACATTTTTTAAAAATAATATTAGTGATATATTTTTAATTGCATAAATGTATTGAAAATTCAAATTTCCAAAGCGAAATGTATAAGGTAAGACTCAATGAGCTTTGAAGTCATTCAGCTTATGGTACCTCAATATAGATATAAATGAATATTAACCATTTGTTAAGGTTCTCCCTAAATTAATAATTTTCCATAAACTTGATTTTATTTTTGTTTATTTTGGATCGTCTTTGTTTTGATGTTAGTTTGAAAAAAATAAGTTTCTTCGCTTGGATTATAATCTGATCTAACATTTTAGGAAAATCGAAGGTTCTGATCATACAAATAAATTTGAATTTAAATGGAACAATATTTATTACGACAGGTGATAATTAATTATTATCGATCGCTTTATTCACGTAACTACATTATTATTAAGTTTATACACGTCTCGTGTGTTTATTGTAAGCAATTTTCTCTCCAAATTCCATGTATTAAAAATGTTTTTTTTATATTATAGCATTGCTGGTACATGAAATATACAAATATGCACATATATAATATTAATATAACATATATAAATATTATAATAGGTAGTATATATAATATACATATCGTACATTACATATAGGTATATATATATATGGACATATAGTTCATTAGCTGCAGCAGGTATACACGCCGCTGATACTCGTGAGACAATGCGAGCGGAAAGAAAACTTATTATAAATGTAAAGTTTTCTCGCTGTACATAAGGAAATAGCGGTGAGATTCTGTTTTTGGCGAGGAAAAAAAACGAATCAATATATATTAATCCGACGAAAGTTTTTCGCGCACAAATCGCAAACACCGGTGACCGAGACGATGAAATTACACCACTCCCCTACGCAAGTCCTATAAGTATACGTATAGACTATATTATACCATGTACACCGATATATAACTATATATATTATAGTCGTTTGAACTAAGTCGTTTTGTACGCACATAAATACGTAGATATATATAATATGGTCGTAACCGTGGTTATACGACCGGCGCGTGTCACGGACAGTGGCAGAGTAGTTGTGTGTTCAGCTCGACGTACGATTTGTCCCGCGCCAAATGTTCCGGCAAATGTCCCTATGTGTTCGGGTACCAAACACGATGGACGATGGTCGTCGGTGGTTAGCCACGGTCAGCTGACGTTTTATACCGCGCACCGATTTTTGTGCGATAGACCATATTATTATGTATACCGTAATAATATTACACAATATTATAATAATATTGTATCAGTGCGTCGAGGTTTTAGTCGCGAATCGCGTCATCCATCGCGACTATAACTGCTAAGACTGTTCATCGTATAATATATTCACTGCAGGGGTGGCCACTAACCTTAATTTTGGGAGCCGCAAATTAATAAAGCTAATTCGAGGCGAGTCACATTCTAAAGCGATGTTTATAAAATGTAGACACATTTTTGATTTGATATAAAGCTTGGTTCAAGAGCCACACAAGAGTGATTTAAGAGCCGCGTGTGGCTCGTGAGCCTCGTTGTGGCCACCCCCTCATATTGTTATTATATACCTAGGTATTAAACCATTGTTAGTTTTGTGTTACCGTAACAATGTTTACCGCTACGCGCTATTTAGTAGTGGGCAGATGTATTGCTGACGTTAAATTATTATAATATATAATTGTGACGATACTTCGCATCCAAAAAATATTATAAATCGTAACAAACATTATTTTATTACTACTTATGAAACAGAAGTATCGATTATAATATTATATTATTATTAACTACTCTGTCGTTCAAATCATCCTAGTCTGAAGAGATTCGCGTGCCGCCCGGCCATGGTTTGTTCAATATTAATATGTCTTACAAAATTATATACATTATAATATGATAATATTATGCAACGATTTCACACGTCTGTCATAATATATTATTAATACATTATTCTACGATATTAAGGTACATGGTCGGGCGGGGTTTCGACGAGTCCCGTTGAATCTCGTATATATAATAATATCGATGACTGATGAGTAATAAATATTTTAATTAAACCCTTTCTCTTCCGCCCGTAAGTTCTCTTCGAACCACGGCTGAATCCTATTGCGCGATACATTGTGTATAGTACCATAATATAATAGGTGCAAAGTTCCAAGGGGGAATAAAAAAAAAAAAAAACCCGTGAGAAACGAATATTATTCGGTTGATTGATGACAGATGAGACACGCGACAGAGAATCTGATATTGTGATTTACGCATTATATTGTTATTTATCGTACTCTCGCGTAGGTATTACTGTCCGGAAATATCATCAAAATCTCTCCGTTTCACTTGTATGTCTATACAGTGCATTGCAACGCAATATCATTATTTACAATAATAATTATTACATTACGATTAATAACATTTATAAATATAATATACGATTCCAATGGTTGTGTGGATCGCGTATCACTTCGGTCGTTATTTAAATAGTGTAGCCCGTGGGTATCCATATTATAGGCATAACATAATACGCGTAAAATATAATTGTTATAAACAAGTGCGCACTAATTATTGACTTTTAAGTGTATAAGTACCCACTCGGTAGTTATTGCGACCAAAATAATTGTGTTAGGACGATTAGCGTTCCAAGAACAATCATATAATAGTAATTATAATACTATAGCAAACGACACTCCGTAATGGTATTAGAGTGTACTTACGTCGATCGGCTCTCGGCGGTCTCGCATGTTTTGGAATACAAAATAATATAAATCCTATTTAGGTAGGTGTATGCGATCACATAATATTTTTAAATGTTTAACACGCGGAATTCACTCAAACACCGTAAAGAATTGTATATATATATATATTATGTAGGACATGTTAACAATTAGGAATGTAATATTATAATATAGTACTTGACAGGAAAAAATGTATCAACATTCTATTTTCATTGCGAACGATTTTCTAGTGCTTACAAAATATGCTTTGCGATAATATACGCGGGTCGTATAAAAAATGTCATAATAATATAAAATATAAAACAACTGATATATCATTTTGTATTTTATATTATTATCATGCCAGTATACAATATTATGTCAATGAATAAATTGAATTCTACCCATTTTATAGTAATCAACCCAATAAAAAGAACTCGCTGTGACGATCATGGACATTTTAAGCTTCTGATCAAAGATATACCGCTGTTAGCAATTGGTTTTAAGATGATGTGGGCTTTATTTGTTTCAGAGAACACTGTTAGAAGCAAACACAGTGAAACTTTTTTTTAAACTTTAACAATAAATCCCCGTCTTAAGAGTTCATATTTTCGAATTCTACATTCAGTTGTTTAGGAAATTGCTAGTAATAGGGCAAAAACAATATAAAAAACTTCTGGGGAATGTACGTAAAAATGCGTTAACATTTCAAGATTGAAAACGATTTTTATTTGGGTATTATTGATCCGAAACTTTCATGTGCACATGAAGTACTATACTACTTATAGATTCACATTTGATTGTAAATTGGCAATGTAATAAAATGTGATTTACAAAAAAAAACTGCAATAGGTTTATTTCACTTTACTAAACTCGAAGCATGATAATGTATTATTGTTATAGTGATGTAGACTGTATTATTATTTTTAATTTGAATTTCGAATGCAGTGATAAATCAACAATCATCGAATTTTAATGTTTAAATTAAAATTGATGAGTAAAGATTAATTTTGTAAGATACTAATTATTAGAATATTTCTACAGTTTTTAAATTCCTCTTCATATACTATACAATAAATATTGTGTTATTATTAAAAAAATTTAAAAAATATTATTGTCTATACTCAATAATAACTAGTAGGTAAGTCAAAATTAAAATATACTATTTAAAAAAAAATTAAAAGAAACATGGAGAAAAATTAAAGTGGTTGGCTTTTTTTCTTTTTTAATACCTAAGTAAAATACAATATGTAAATTAATTTTTACAATAAGTATTTGGGAGCTTGCTAACCTATATTATGTACCGTTGGTTAACGTGAATAGAGAAATCACCCATTGTTGATACTCAATGACTTAAAAAAGCGGTAATTCTTAAATACGGTTTTTAAGAAATTCGATTTTTGTTATAAGAATAATAAATATAACGAAGGTACCTACTTATGTCAATTAGCTTTTGTTAGATGTTTAAGTATTAATAATGTTATATATAATATATATAAATTACTTGATTAAAAAAAAATAGGTTAAGTAAACCCAAAATATAGTTTCAACAATATATATATAGCATTCATTTAAGCCTAAAAAAATCAAATTTAAAAACAATTAAAGACCATAAAAAAAAGGTGGGCATGTGGAAATTACTTTACCGTTTAGTATAGTTGTCAAGCATTTGGTCGTAATAGATGTGTTATATTTGAAATCAATGATAAACATTTGGATTTTTAAAATATACTAGTATTTTCCATTTTCTCATTTTAACCAACTTAAACTTGATGTATAACAAATAATATTAGTATATAACACCAGCTGTATGTGCAGTGGTGAGCGAAAAGCGTGGCGAAATAATATATCATATAATAATTGTATTAATTACATAACATATATATTACAATAGTGTCCGACATATCAACGTTAAAATTCTGTACTACACCTATATGCACCTATTCGATATACTTGATATACTTACTCTTATTTATTCATAATATAGTCCACATATTTTTCAGATTTAAGCTGTGAGTGAAGTTTTTAATTTTGAACCTATTTTATTACAGACTTTTAATAGATTATATTATTTTTTACTATATTATGAGAATGCATCAAATACGTCCGAAACGATTAATGTCGAACAAAAACGGCGTTACACAATTTTTTTAACAACTAAACAATCTTATTTTACTCGCCACTATACATTAATATCATCCTCGACGACATTACACATTTACACTATACTTCTATAGGTTATAGGTATATATTATATACTGGTAAAATTTATAATATTATACTCCATTCGCAAAACTTTATTTTTTTTTTTATCGATTCACGTCGCTTTTAGTCCGGTGTGGCGTACTACGCAATTAAAGGGCTAAATCGGGTTGGCGCATAATTTCGATATAATATTATGATATTATACCCATGGGTTAAGGTTGAGTTTACCCAAGCTTAGCTTGCTGCATGGTCACGTCAGACGGTCAGAGACGAAACTGTTTCGTTTTATTTATTTTCCTTACTTTAGCCAAGATATAGATCGTGTGGCAACGGCAAAATTGATGTTTGTTTTAATATAGTTTACAACGATATCCACCTGAACATATTCTATATATTTAATAATAATACACACTATATGAATAATCATTTTATGAACAAAATATATTTTAAACAATGTTATAATTATATCTATAGATGGTTTTTTTTTTACTATATAGCTGATCCGCGCACTTTGTTGAACGTAAAAAAAAATTCAACTTTTAAAAAAATTGTGATTGTTCAACTTATTTTGGGTGTAACTCGGTCTCCCTGGTAGGCAATCTGACTATGATCACGGACAATGCGCAACAGCATATAAAGTACCTGAGAAAATTGTTCAAATTCGATTTCACGCATGCTTGCGCCTGATCTGCCCGATTAACCAATGGCAACCAATAAAATAATAAATACTAATTTTTATACTTATTATTTCTTCTATAAACAATAACATTTATAAATAAAAATTTCCACCGTAAATCCCAAAATCCTCGTTTTGCACCTCCCCGGGTTGGACCTAACGAGTACAATTATAAATCTAAATCATCCCGGGAACCACTCACACACGCACAAAAAATGTCATCAAAATGTGTCCAGCAGTTCAGGAATGCATAAAGGACACTCACGCACGGACAGACAAACATTCATTTATATACATACATAATATAGATAAATATAAAGAATTAAACTTAGTATATTTTTTTTTTGTTATTTTGTTAAAAAACTGTCTGGTAAATATAGCTACCACAGACCTATAAAGGGTTAACAAAAACAGATTGTAGTCTTCGAGTCAATGAATTGTATTGACCGATTTAGATTTAGCATTAAACTCAACTATAGTATGTACTACATAAAATACATTGTTTTATTTACATAGTTATTTAGAAATATTTCTAATACCTAGGCAGATACTTTATTAGTAAAATTATGTGATACCCTTGAAATTTTGTATATTTTGTTTTTAAACATACGCCATATGCGTACACAACGCATTTACATAATATTATGTTGACATAAATTATTACATTATTCTTCATTATATATTTTCATCATCGTTCATTACTTAAAATACTGGTCAAGTTTATAATAATGTTATAATGATAATAATATTTTATCCGGACATTGCCAGTTAAGATATTTACAGTCGTAACATATTCTGCTTACGTGTGCAATAGCACGGTATAAAATTGATCTTATACCCGGGTACCTAATATCGACTTTACCCAAAAACTGGGATTACCCAGAATATCGTAACATAAATACGAAATATATTACAGCGTTTTGCGTATAATATACGAAATACGTGTATAGGTTAGGTTATACCTACCTATACCGTGATAAAAATAACCATCATCTCCATAATTCCTTTTCCCTTAAATAAACATTTAATATACGCCGGAAACGGTTTTAGAGACGGGTTCGGTGTGAAAAATGAATAACGAAAAAGTAAAAACAGTACGGCGGGTAGAAAAAAAAACCATAAAAGATACTATTCTATGTAGGTACCGATAGGATAATGCGCTGTTCATACTCACCCTTGTGGCTGGTGGTGGACACAGAGTGAAGTTCAAGAGACGACTGTCACTGATTTTTTTATGATGATCATTCACTCACTCTCCTAATTCTGTAGCCACCCCTCGTCGGTGATTGCGATGTGTACGATTATTAGATAATATGCGATGCATGTTGGTGTTTCGACCAAACGGCAAATTTGCGGCTACAACAATATACTATTGTTTAGTGTGTCTACTGCACACTATGGGGTCACGGTACACTTTGCGTGTGATTTTTGAATGAGAGGTTGGAGCAACAATTTGGTATATGGTGGGGAGGATTTGTATTGGAAAAATGTAGATCGCACACGCAATAATCGATACAGGCGATGGCCGCTAAAATATGTAAGACGATTCGCAGCTGCCATATTATATTATTTGTATTGTGTACTCACAAGTCACGACTCTGGAATGTGCATTTTTAAGTCCACCGCGGCGCCATCCACCTGCATATTATTATATTATAATATATACAGATCGTACGAGCACAGCGTAATATCCGCTTAAAACCTATACTCACGTGCGTATGTATTTAGGGGTACAAAATTAACGGGGTACCCGGAAAATTGATTTATTATATCAACACTTCCTTTTCGGGGTGGTTTCGTCTGCGCGGCACGGAAGCTGCAACCACGCGGCTCCGTTATCGTCTCGCCGGCATACGAAAACACTCCATGTTGCGATAGTAATAATAATATTATAGGTAAAACATTAATTTACACGAAAATCGCTGTGTCGATAATAATAATATTATAATCTGTAATAATGACCCACCGGCATCGATCAAGGCCACGGGGTGTAGGGCCTTTTGGAAGTCGCATCGACCACGGCGGCGGCTGTTAATAAAATACCTTTTCCGTATGTGTGTCCGCTAAAACTGGGTACACTCACCATGGATAGGTAAAAATAGGTTAGGTCACACAATTACCTACTTACACATTACTCAGTGACCTATATTTTAGAATATTCCGTCTGCGGGAGATTGATGATCTAATAGTCTAGTTTCGTGCACCGCAAACAGAATTCAAAAATATGTATAGAGTACTACTGAGTAATATATAGGTACGTGTAATTCAATTATACAGCGTAGGTACCCTGTTTTTGCGGACACGTTATGGTATATTATAGTATGTGGCCATGTGGCGTACCTATTTGCAGTGGGGATGAGGTTTTCGACCTTGTTCATACTATACAACTGTCCCTCCCCCACTTTGACAACTTACTCGCCAAAAATGTTACGACACGTTAAAAATATTTGAATATTATTGTCAAAAACAGAATATCTATGAAGGTGAGTAAATTTTTTTGAAAATTATATAATTCACGATATAATGGTTTTTTAAGTGTTAATGTGATAAATATTTAAATTTGTTTATTCATTTATATTCATTCTGGAAGATGTTTTATGGTTTTATAATACTGAAATACTTTCATCTTCTGACACGCCCCATTAAATATTCCTAAATATGCATCTGGAAACGACCGTGGATCCTTAAGACGGAGACGGGCTCTCGTTTTCAATATAACGCTAACATCGTGTATTTTTTTCGTTAGTAAAAACAGCGATGTGTGTAATTTCAATATCAAAAATATGTTATAATATTTATTGCACCACACAGTGATCTATGTACCTAATATTTACCTATACTATTTTATTGCATCGGTAATCGATTGGCAACATCGCGTATAATATGCGAATATGGTCCGAAAATAGTATTTTATAAAATAATGCCACTGTATATAGGTTCCACCAGAATAATAATAAAAAATAAATATCATAGTTTTGTATGATAAACGATTGAAAATAAAAAAAAAATGTGGAAGTAGATAACAGCTTTGCTGGATATAGTACCTAGCTGTCGACTAGGTCACAGTAATGGATATGTTAAATTTACAATAATATAGTAATGTAAATAATATGCGTGAACATTACAAGTCCCGACTAATATTTCTGAATTTTGACAAAATAACTAAAATCTTTATTCTTCGTTTAAATAATCAATTTTGTAAAAATTAAAGTTCAATAATGTCTATAAAAAAATTGTGCATAATAATTGTATTATTATATACATATAGCTTATTAGATTATTGGTTTTTAGCCAGAAACTATTAAGAGGAACCTTGTATTAAATTATTAAGCTTTTTGTTAGAGTGTAAAATTTTTTATTGACACTCGTAGAATAAAAACTAAAAAAAATCGAACATTTCAAATGTCGATGAATAGCTTAAAAAGAGTGAAAAATATACTATGTAGGTATAGAAAATGCTAAAATTTTAAGTACATAGGTATCTACGAATATTTTTTTTCGGATTAAAACAAGGAATTTGATTTTTGTCAAAAACTTGTTTGGAGTAAAAATTCACGGTTTCCTAATTTTTTTAAAAATATATTGTAAGTCTAAGTATTTTTAATGTTTATTTAATTTAAAAATAAATTGGAAAAAAAAACAAAAAATTTTGTGCCGTGACCAGGATTCGAACCTGGGTTATTGCGGCCACAACGCAAGGTCCTAACCACTAGACGATCACGGCCGGACGTAAATTTCTAGTAGATAATACAATTATAAATTATATACTACATTTTATTAAACACCAATCTTGTTTCGATATAGTATAAATTATTAAAATAGTTATAATACTATAATACTGAATACAATTATAACCAAAACATAAATATTTTTCGATTTTTTAACTTTTCCTGAGTTTTCAGTCATCCAAAATCACTAATCAGTGATCATTTTCAATATAAATACAATAAATTAACATTATTAGAATAAAGATAGGAATAATATCACATAGGTTTATATTTATAGCTAGGTAAGGTAATATACTATGTGATATACCGAGTTTTTGCTTAGTATTTGGATTTACCGTGTTTTCGCTTAGAAAACATCAAATATACTGGACTTACCGCATATTTGCTTATTTTAAATTTCATTTTAAGATGGGTTTTAATAGGAAATACGCTATTTTTACATCAAAAATCGGTGTAAAACCACTAATTTTACCTATAGTAACAAAAATCTCATTTTTACGAAAAATGGAGTTATCCTGTTTTCGCTTAGCACGGCAGTATAGCAGGGATTATTTTAAATTATTTTTTTAGTATTTTTGATTGGAATAACCTACTTGAGTTTAATTTATATAATATTATTATGTTTTTGCACAGTTACCCCAAACGGGCACCGCATAGTAATAACTAATAAGGGAAGACAAATTTGTTTGTACAAGAGTAGAGAGCATTTCCACCTTAGAGCGGTTTGCCGATTTACTATAGGCAACGGGATAGAACATGTTTTTATGTCACCGATAACTTAATTTTAAAGAAATGTGAGGGTTTCAAGTCAATTTTTTTTATCTAGAATAGGTAACTCTAAGATATTTTATGCTCGTTGACCAAGGTATTATCACTGTTAAATTTTAAAGTGGTTGGAGCCTTGGGTGACGAAGTGTGAATAATACAGCAGTGCTTTATTAAGGATTTAGAATATTTTTCATTTTTTCGCTCAGCTATCTCAGAATGTCTGATATTAATATATTGTACTACCTACGTTTGATCCGAGAATTTGGACGATTTCGGATATAGTCTGACCGAACCCTTGCGTTTAGATGAGTGTGTGATTCCGGTAATCCGGTAACAACCCAGACAGCAATTTTTTGTTTGGTAATATTATTATAACATTATAATAACGAATAATATTAGTATAACGTTATTATAATACTATTATAATATTATTATCATTACAAAAGGCTGTCTGGGAACATCAATACTTACAATGTATGTGTTAACAGTCAATGTTCAATTATTATCAGACTATTTTAACATAAATTGTAACTTTAGTTCAAACACTTAGCAATAAAATGATAACACGATTTTTAGAGTTTTTTTTTTTACACGGAGTCTGCGGAGTGTTTTTGTTGAGTATAATTCAAAAAAAAAAAATTGTACTTCGGTACCTACCTATTGAGAAAAAAATAATACCTTCGGTTAAAATATTTTTTATATGTTAAATCCGATAGTATAAAAAATAATATAACACTTCCATGTATTTAAATTGATATCTACAGGACTCACAGTTCACCTGTTCACGTGGACGTAGTCTCATATTATCACATTCCTAAATAGTTTACAGTTTATGTATATAGTAATATATTATAATATACCACGTGATCTTTGTCCATTGATTTAATGAAAAAAAACTCGTAGATTCCGAGTTGAAAGAACGTCACCAATTCCAAGTGAAAAATTCCTGGAGCACCTACATAGTTATGCCTTTCCTGCTGCAACCGACAAATTATTCAAGTTAAATAATATCATATTATTTTCGCGTGTAAATCGAGCGACTAAAGTATTATTAAAAAATGTACGTCATGTTTTAATTAAATAATTTATATTTTGTAAATACACCTAGGTATTGTTATTTATACTGTACTTCTAGAAATTGCTTTCGAATTCGGAGCATATTCTACACGGTGTTATTTGCGAACACTATGATGCACTATATCATTTATGTCCATTGCTATTCAAGTGATAATTCAAAAATGAGTAAATATTTTATGAAGTTATAATATTATATAGGTATACAACTAGGTATTATAACATAGTTTTATCAAACGTAGGTATTACGGGAATATTACAACAACATAATATGAAACTATTTTTTAAATACCTACTCAGGAATATGAACAGCCGTACATTATTAGGGCAGTTATTAGCATAAAATGGCGGGGGTGCTAAAATTGTGGATAATATACAAGTAGGTATATTTGAAATTATGTATAATACGTACATAACCTTCCCCTTTTCATCGGTGGCAGTTTGACAGTACAAAATAATTTACTATCTATTGATAATATATTATAATCGTCTACTATATTATTTAAAATAAAATAATTTTCAATAATATGAAATCAATGCACGTGGTGTTTTAGGCAGGCGATTTATATACACCTCTGAAATGTTTGTATTGTTCTGTTGAGTAGTAGCGATTAAGTAGAGTGTAAAAACAACGTTTAAACATAATAATAATGTATACTCAAGATATTTAACACTCGCATGAACACTATTTGGATATTATTATTGTTTGCAATACATAAGTACATCTCGTTAAACGCATATAAACATTATATCCTTAGTGTATTATTATTTACCTTTGTAAGAATCACAACTGTTCGATAGATGCGTGGTTGTTCCTACGCATATACATAAATAATATAATATTATATATTGTTGCGAGAAGTGGTCTAAATAACAAAAATAAAATAAATTACTGTGAATACGTTGTTTATTAGAGTACCGGCGGGATGAGATGGGATGAGATGGAATGGAATGGAATGTTTTTATGTATAATAAAGGGTTAAATATAATATGTTATATTATATATTATTATTAAGCTACACGCGAGATGTATCAAAATCGCAGTTTTCTATAATAATTGTGGTGATACATATTATTATCATAATATAGTACACAACCGTTCAAAATAATCCTAACCCAACGTATATGTTCGGAATTTTAACAATTTATTATATTTTTGAATGGAACCTGAAGAAATGCGTCATAGTCAGTTGCCTATAGGTATAATATCTATATTTCATTCTATTCTATAATATAATTATCGAAAAATGCAATGGTTGGCAAGTTAATGGAAATATTTAACTGTGGCGAGTTCAGTTAGTTCAAATAAACTGCTTTCAGTTAAAAGGTAAAAGTAAAAAAAAAATGAACTACATAAGTTTAAGGTTAGGATAGAAAATAAAAATAACTTAACTCAGTTAAAAAAAATTTAATTATTTTTAAGTCATGAACTGTCTTACTATTTTATTTACACAAACATTTACTATGCAGTTTAACACTGTGTAAAAAATTAGATTATTATAATACATAACTAGAAAACAAATTACCGAAATCGAAAAAGAGTCAACGAACAGTATTGTCTAGCTGGTTCCACATGACACGAAAATAAAATTAGCTGCAAGACAATAAGAATTAACAATAAAAATGTTAGCTGAACAAGTTAATAAGTTAAAAACAAAAATAATTAACTAGTTAAGTTAAACAGTTAATAAAATTAACTTTTTAACAAGTTAATGCCCACCTCTGGAAAAATGTGCATATCGACAAGTTCAATAAAATCGACTGAAATGGTTAAAAAAGTTAGCTACCGTTTGGGTACTGCGCTCACATATATATATATAAGTTAGACCTGTTTAAGGAGTTTAAATTAAGTATAATGTATTGATTATAATAAAATATATGTACTTATTATTAAATACTCAAAAAATATATTATGTTCACAATATATATGAATATGAAAATGTATTAAATTTAAACATAATAATATACAAGACTCGTGTAAAGCTGTAAAATGATTTAATTACATTATGTAAGGCTTTGTGTTATTTATCAGACTTCAAAAGTTAATTTTTCGATTTATAAGTTTTGGTAAAACAAATAATATAATAATATAATATTGACATCGGAAAACTTAAAGTTATTTTCTCCGCGGGAAAAATCATTAAACGTCATCAGAAGTTTTTTACAGCTCGATTATTAATATTTTATAAACACGGGTTGGTTAAGTTTATTATCCGTCAGTTCACTATAAAATATATGCTAAACTTTAACAATTCGTCTGCGGCTACAAAGTTTCAACCTCTTGCAGGTTTTCGGGGAAATTTTCAGATATTTCGTGTTATATATATTATTACACATACCAACCCAATTAGTGCGTGCGATGTTGCAGTATCAAATTAAAATAATATTATAATCGCAAACACAGACGAGTCGATAAAAATACAAAGGAAAAAAATAATATAATCTATTAATGATGCGCGGTATTATTGTTTCGCGTAGTCGCATTAATTCCTCAGTGGTCTAGTAATAATGTAAGTGAGATGAGCACAATCTAATATTATTATGCACCTCCACGTCGCCTTTGAAACGCAAAACCCGAATCGAATCAAATCAATCTGCATTGGCCGTTCGACTGACGGCTATATTAAATGCAGGTATAATATGTTACGAAAGTTTGCAATCAATTGTGACGCATCGGATGAAACAAAACCACGGCTGATTTAACACAAAGGATTCGGCGTTTAAATGGTACGCCGACAAGTATACGTAATTTTATTTCGATTTGGACTTTTTATTGTTAATGTACAGTTAAAACGAATATTACGAATACGAAATATAATGGATACGAATGTATGAATGTTTTACACATGTACGTATCTCGGTATAATATTATTATAGCAATATATAATATAGGCTATGGTTAATAATGAAAATATAAGTTCGAAATTTCTAGTTTCAATCGTCAATCGGATTATTATTGCACAAATCTTTTTCGACGATATAGGTCTTAAAGACGTAAAATAATAATATTTCAAACAGTTGAGTTCGCAAAATATGTAGCTTAAGTTTATACAAGTAAATACGTGCTTTATGTTTCAAAATATTCAAAGGCGTCAATAGTCCGTAATATATATTTTATAATATAATAAAATCATAAAAATCTATATTTTTGTTCATTATAAAATATAAAATGCATAAAACGTGTTAAAAATTAGTAATAATTGTTTTGTAAAATTAATTTTTACTATGGTATCGATACTCAAAAGTTACCTAAGTTATACTCCGTAAGTTGGCACTTACAACAAAACGTTATAACACAAAAACTCTGACGCTCTATATCGTAATTACTATAATCATATTATGGTAAGTACATATTATTTTGTAGCATAGGCATATAAATAAATATTATAAATAAATTTATATGTCGCTATGTTTTGTAGATATTATTGAGATAAAACGTTTGGCATTTTTTAACGTTATAGTTCTAAATTCAATATGTGAAATGAAGCACACTGCTAAGCAGGTATCAGGGGGTTTTCTGGGGTTTGGGCGCACTTGTACCTATTTACCTACGATTTATCTTGTTCTTATATCGTTTTGGTGCTAAATATTTCTTCCTGCACCTCCAATTATAAACAAACACAATATTCAACAAAACTTGTACGACTGTTAAAGTATTAAAATATTATTATTGCTATTATACACACATTGATTTACGTATATATATATTTAATGTTTAAATAATCAGTTATAATGGTGTAAATTTATTTTGACGGCAACGGAGACGAGATAAAAAGGCACATCGCGAACGTATATCGCGTTTAACGTCCTGGAAGAATGTATATAGTTTATACTATACTTATACTTACGCTTTATTCCATTTCACGAAGTAAAACTTGTGAATTGAAGAATATAGGTACCATCTGCCTCTATAGAGGTGCACCAGCATCTTTTATATCTTTTGACTGTTTTATTCATTTATCCGCTATCAGTTATAGTATATAAAATGTGGATATAAATAGTAAATACATATTGAATTATGCATAATAATATTATTAAAAACTAACACCGGTATGCGCATAGCTAATTTTTAATACGTCACGACTGTGTATCTTGGTAAGTTGAATATTATATTATATTATCATAATAAATTATAACACGAAGATAGCTAACTAGGATTTCCGTCGCTCGACTTGATGACTGCCTGAACGCCTAAATTAAAAACAACAGCACTACCTACCTATATTATTATTAGTAGTAGTTAATATTATTATAGTAGGTATACATCATATTATTTTGTTTTTAATGTGTGTATGATATCTAATAATTTGTGATTATGTACGGGAGCAACCTTGTGATCGAATGGTTCCTCACAACCATTTTATTATGGACATAATATAATATAAGTCGTTCACGTATACTACCTATACAATACTGTATACTGGGTAAAGGGTTGACATCATCAATGTGAGTATTGTTCAAATTATCCCTTTATATACATGTATTATGAAATCCCGAATCGCCTCTTTGATTACTTTATGCTCAGACTATATCATATCATATAATATACATTCGCACGTGCATATACCTATGTGTGCTTCTGAATTTAATTGTAAGTCTGTTATGATTGTGTATGAATACAATTAGCGTTTTCAAAGTATACTTACCATTATAATCGTGTTGTTATATTTTTTTCGGATTAAAATATAAAAATGAAAACAATGTTTATCAACACGTGAACATTATTCTTACATTTGATGCCGATGGGTATACGTGAAATATGTTATTAATACGTTTTTAATTTTCAATAGATTTACTACTTTAATCGTTACAACCTCAGATACGATAAATAACACACAACATAGTCCTCGAACAAGACTTTCATTAAAAATAATAAGAAAATAAGTTTCCAAACGAATATAATATATTTTATGATCAAAACATTCTATACACGCGTATAGGCGCAGCAGTGAAGATTATAATATGAAAGCGTTATCAACACAAACCAAATTTAAAATATAAAATATACTTTATCGGGAATCAACGGAAATCATATTATAACAAAACCATTACAATTTACAATATATTATTGTTTACATAAAAACCATACTTGGCTTTTCGTGCCAACTTCGTGTTAAGTTTTTATATTATGCACGTACAGTCTACACACATTTTATTTAAACAAACTTTTCGTTTTGAATGTTGACATTCGGTAGCGTGTTATATTGATCGATTTCGTTGCTTTAGAACGAATTATGTGTCACATTCAACAGGTGAAACTTTAAAAGAAAAAAAAGGACGTTAACCGCTTGATAATGTACGTCTAACTCATTTTCGTCATTCGTGGTATTTTTCTCAGATCAATTGTTTTGCGGATCTGGAAAATGTATAGCTGTAGAGCACATTTGCAACGGCGTATCCGACTGCGAATGGGGACAAGACGAACGGAATTGCGGTAAATTATCATTTTAAATAATAATATTTCCTGCCTCGGGAGGAAAGAAAAATCATAAACACAACATAACCACACGCGTAATATTTTGAAATGTCACGAAAACGAGAAAACGGCATTTTGTCGTATATGTATATATTGTATGTATCCTATTCAGTCTTGTAAAAAATACTTTCATTTTGTATTCGGAATACGCATTTGAATAAATGAGTATTAAAGTATTTCGAATACGTTTCGAATACATTTAAAAAAATATATTCTGAATATTATTATTTTCCCTCTAATATGTTCAGTTTTGGAATGGTTGGAAATTAGCGTGGGTCAATCATATATATTTTCATTCAAAGAGAAAAACTATAAATTGTATATAACTTATAATGTGCCCAATTTGAAAAATTTGTTTTGTCACAAGTATAAAATAATTTTTTGAGTTAAAAAAATATAAAAAAAAATTGTTCAGAATTATACGTGTTCGAATAATTTTTTTAAAAAGTATTTACAATTGTATTCGAGTAATAAAAAAGTATTTAAATACTTTAATTTGAATACTTTACAAGACTGATCCTATGTGTGTGTGCGTGTATTATGTGTATTATACAGTGCGACTTAGTGGCGAGATGGGAGTGCGAGGTGAAGGGATGCTGGAGCTTTATTCGCCGAACACGACGTCGTGGCGACCCGCGTGCATTCAGAGTTGGGATTCAGACCTGTCAGCCACCATAATTTGCAACATTCTTGGATACAAGTAATATCTATATGATTCACCCATCCCTCCACCCCCCCCCCCCTCCCCCTCACACGTTGTATATTGATTACGTAAATCGCATACAACTTCGACATGCCCCACTGCTATATTAATATAATATGCGTAATATATAGGACTTATCGGTTTTTCAGTATTTCTCTACAATAACATTAGCTACTGTAGAACCCTGTCGTGGCCGTCCTCGGCCAGTCCACCACTTCGGTTGATCCGACAAAAGTAATATCGCCATTTAGTATATAATATTGCTATTTATAGCCATTTGGATTTACCGATGTATACCGTAGATACCTGCTACATAATATTATATAAAATTCGATCTAGGAATAGTCGTTTAGACATTTGGATGTGGCCGTTTTGGCGTGGGGACAGTTGGATTAAAAAAAAAAAATAACCATAATCAATCAATAAAAATATCAATAGCGAAAATCAAAAAATTAAAACACAATACCTATTAAAAAAAATTATAATACACCCAATTTACGTACCTACTACCGAGTTTTATAATTTTTGCGAGGAATCAACCAATTATTTGACTTCATTAATTAATTTATTATGTATTATAACATTTTGATTCAAAGTATATTATTTTAAGTATAAATAATATGAAGAAGTATAATTGTTTTTGATATTGTATTTTAATTGTCAGTGTGTTATGATGAATTACATTTTTTGATATTAATTTATATCAATTTTTGACGAATTATAACAAAACAAATATCTAACTGTTTTTAATAATATTGTCTTTTAATTATAAATTGTTACTACTTATATTTTTATTGATTGATTTATTATAATTTTTTTTACGTTTAATTGACCCCACGTCCAAATGGCTACGTTTGTCCCTATATTCGTAAAAATTATACCCAGATTTCACACGCCAACACCTTACAAGAACGCTTTTGATATTGCCCTTCAATACATCAAGTAGAACTCAACATCACCACCTACATGGACATTTTGTGAATCATGAAAAATATATTAAAGGACACTGCAGCTAATTTTAGAATTCTATATTTTACTAAACAAAAATATATAATTGACTTTTTTTTCTAAATAATGTTTTATTGGTACATAATACTTTTTTACTATATATATAGGATTACATTAAATTTTTAGTAATAATGTATGTACAGTAAATTATTTACCTAATTCAATATGTTTTTTGTCACGCCTGCACCGAAAGTTTGGTTTTCGATAGCGGTTGAAGCGTTGGAAAGCGTCATTTTTCCGTCCAGTGAGCGGTAAAGTGGAAATCCCAAAAAGTGCCGGGCGCACATATCACGCACATATCCCCTGCACAACCAGACACTGAAATCTAATATCTATACCACGGTCCTTACAAAACATACACTTTTGGTTACATCTTATATTTATATTATAACCTCAATGCGTGACGCTTAAAATAAATAAAACCAAATCGTTTCTTTCATGAAATATTGTTGTCGTAGAATTATGGCCTATAGTTGTTGCATATATCTCTGCATTACCTTTGCCGTGATCGATGAATGCAGAGGTGTGACAAAAAATAGTATGTGTGGCTCGTGCGGGAAGACAATTTTCTGCCCTTGCCACACAATATACTGTTTTGTCACGCCTGCACCGAAAGTTTGGTTTTCGATAGCGGTTGAAGCGTTGGAAAGCGTCATTTTTCCGTCCAGCGGGCGGTACAGTGGGAATTCCTAATTATTGTGCCGGGTGGTAAAGTGGAAATCCCAAAAAGTGCCGGGCGCACATTTCACGCGCGACGCGCGTATACCCTACACAAACAGTCACTGAAATCTATACCACGGTCGTCGGTTCCTTACAAATTATAAACTTTTGGTTACATCTCATACTCATATTATAACCTCCATGAGTGAGGCTTAAAATAAATAAAAGCAAATCGTTTCTTTCATGAAATATATTGTTGTCGTATAATTATAGTCTAGTTGTTGCACAGATCCCTGCATTACCTTTACCGTTATCGATGAATGCACAGGCGTGACAAAAAATAGTATGTGTGGCTCGTGCGGTAAGGCAATTTCCGCCCTTGCCACACAATATACTATTACATAGTGTGTACCATAAATCCATATTTTTCTGTATTTTCTGATAATCCTACCTTTTCTGGCTTCCGACCTTAACCCCAGTCACATAGGTGACAGATTATAGGGTTCTGCTGCATATACAATATAATATTAGGTGTTTTCGTAAAAATATACGATTTCTGATAGTTTAACATGCAATCCAACTTTGATTTGTTTCTTTTTCAACTGTAGACTATTGTTGTAGTGCCCGATGCGATTTAAATGTTATAATATTATTCAACGAACCTTAACATGAAAAGCAAAAGTTCCCTATCAACTATTATAATATATACATGTCATAATATACGTTTGTAATATTATGATCATGCCTAATATAGTATTATGTATTTATATTTTATACATCGACTTATCGCATAAATTATAGCTTTTGCGATAACGGTGTTCCTGATTCGCACGAAATTGGTTATCAACCGACACCTCGGTATTTTCATCGTCAATATTACATTATAAATTACAGACTATCTTCTAAAAGCATGCTCGGCGAGAACAACAAACTTTTGGCATCCGTTAAGTACAACCAATCAGAAGAATACTACGACGAAAACAAAATGACCGTTTACAGAGAAATCCGATACTGTCCGGATTCGTACTTGTACCCGTCTATAAGTCTCTTGTGCACTAATTTTGGTAAGTTTTTTTTTTCATTTGGTTTTATTTTGTACGATGTCATAGAAAACACAATTTAAGTAGAATACGTTGAGAACAAAATACCGATATGATAAAATATAACAATAATGGCGGGGCTATTATACTTATTATATTAGTTGTACTGCAGTATGATCTCCAAGCTTTCTCATGCCTATTTTTCCTTGAAAAATACATTTATTCAAAGTTAGGTTTTTTGAATTTTTATGTACCTATAGGTATTATTAAGTAGTAGCATATTTTCTTGTAGGTACTTAGATTTTTCCCCAAATGAAAACCGTTTTATACGTATATTATTATTTATTAAGTAGATATTGATTTCTTTGAAAATGTTTATGTATATAAATTAAAATTCTAAAAAATACTTCATTTCTAAGTTATTAACTTGATGATTTTAAAATTATGAAAATTAAAACTAATTATTTACAATTTTTTAATTTGGGAAAAATGATCGAGCATAATATACGCACCAGTTGAAATATCACATATAATTTATATTTGATGTAAAACTATTATCAGAAACAATTCGTTTGAAATTATATTTAGATTTTAGATCAGTCAACATTTTCAAAAAAACCATCTGATTAACAATAATTTACAAAAAACTGTGGTTTAATAGAAGCATAGAGGTTTATAAATTATGGATATCATTACGAAATATTCCTTAGATGGTATAAAAAATCTAAACATTTGAGAATGCGGTCTTTAAGTAGATTTAAAAATTCTAAAATCAGAGTTTGAATAAATATTTACATTATTAAAGGATAAAGAAGGGTGTGATTCGCCTTGTATACTGTTAGGTATACCAAAAATCTATTCGTGTTTTATGTAACTTTTATACAATTTAAATTGCGTTTTAAGAGAAACATTATAATATAATATAATTCCAGGACAGAGGTATGGTAGTTTTCGAAAAATATAAAACGATTAATGTTTTAGTTTTATTTTGACATTTTTTTTTTATAAAATATGAATTTTTTATCTTCACGACTTATACAATATATTATACGAGATTAGCCGCGGTATTATAATAGTAACATCGACAGTTAAAATATATCTTACCCCCCCCCCCCCTCCAATAACACTCAAAATGGAGTCGCCCGATCAACTCTCTTAATCTCCATCAAAACGACAAACATCTCGTAAATTTTTGTGATTATCGCAGAGTGCGGTGTCAGACGGAGACCGCAAACCATGAATAAGAGGATCGTGGGCGGCAGACCATCGCTGCCCGGTGACTGGCCGTTTTTGGCCGCAATCCTTGGCGGCCCGGATGAGATATTCTACTGCGCCGGAGTGTTGATATCCGAACAGTGGGTTCTGACGGCGGCTCATTGCACTGGAGGGTAAAAACATGATAATATAATAATTATATCACACGTGTTTTGTCCACAATGGAAATTACGGAATAATAAAATCACGGTGGTGTACATGCGGTGTCATCATGGTGATCGGTTCACGTGCTTTTTCAGGAGGAAAATCTTGGGCGACCTATCAGAGTGGACCATACAGCTGGGCATGACGAGGAGACATTCCCATTCGTTTTTCGGACGAAAAGTGAAAGTGGAAAAAATCATCAGACACGAGATGTACAACAACGGGCCCGTTCAACACGATCACGATATCGCACTTTTCAAGGTATACCTATATGAATATAATATATTATACCTACATGGTAATTCGACAATTGTTATGGTTTTCGCCGACTGAACTGCAACGAAAATCATAGCTCTCCCCCTTCCCAAAAATTAAAGCCATAAGTGCCGCCAATGCCGAGAATAATATTATATTGATCACAGACAATAACATAATAATATAATTATGTGGTACAATATCACCGTGCAGTTTCACGGAAGGCCGTGAAATCTATCATTTTGCAACGAGTATTTCGACAGATTCTCTTCTATGTATGTACATTGTACACACATTGTTGTGATCGTGTTTGACACCATCCATAACAATTCTATTTAATATTTTTAAAATATGATTTGGAAAATAATTTCTATATATTAGATATTAGAATGTATAGTTAATTTATGTAAATATTTCTGAAGTAGTTGAATAACCGATTTCCATTACGAGTATTGAAACAGTTTTATGTGTATAAACCTACGCAGGTTTGAGCAGAAGCATAGGTGAACATCGGTGGGGGGGCTTAGTCCCTCCCAAATATCTCATTCCCAAAACAGGGAACTTTTTCGTTGTTTGGGATTGAAGTCCCCCCCTCCACTCACATTTATGTTAAAAATGTATGTGCCCCCCTTGAAATTTTAATGGATTCCCTTCCATGGGTAGAAGCTAGTTGTTTAGAGCAATATCAAGTCAGTGGACGGGTGAGTGTACGAGAACAAAAACGGTGTGTATAATATGTATTAGTACATTATTATGTATATATATAAGGCAGTCATCTATATTAAAACTGTCTAGGTATATTCTAAAATGAAATATGATTCGTAGATGACCGACATGTTTATAGGTACCTACCTACGTGGTTTGACAATAAAATATGTTATGCAATAATGTAACATACAAACCGGCGTTTTTCTTTTCAGCTCAGCGAAAAGTTAACATTCCACGAGTTTTTACTTCCGGTGTGTTTACCGCCGCCAAACATGGTCCTTAAAGCAAACATCAGCTGCACAGTCATCGGATGGGGTAGACGCAATGGTCTTGAAGGTAAAATCAATCAGTTTCCTGTACGAAATAGTGTTAATATCATAGTATAAGCTCGCCGTCACGAATTAGTTCTATAGCACAGTCATCTACTATAGATAATAGCTCTATAGCAGGTGCGGATACAATGAGAGTGCATGGAAGCGATGCCCCCCTCACAAATTTCCCGAAATAAAAATTTAATTATTATATTAATTAATTTTAATTGTTGTTTCTAAATAAATAGTGATCTTTTCAAAGTTCCTACCTAGTTTTTTTTTAATTTTTAGTAGAAGGTATACTTATAATATTTTTTTATTATTGAATTGTATATATTATTTTATGTCCACAATATTAAATGCCCCCCCCCCTCCCCCCACTAATAATTACTCTGGATCCGAAGCCTGCTCGGATGCTACAGTATATGCACTGTATGCTACAGTGCATATTTTAATGATGATATTATTGTGACATCACGCAAACACACAGTTATATATTTTTGACGACAATGTGTATTACGCACGCACAATAATACATAACAATATAAGTGTGCGGCTGTTTACAATCTACAACTATAGGCTATAATATAACATAGCTAATATCAATATTAATATTATATTATGTTTTATTCGATACTCGTAATTCGTATGCTTAATAACATAGATAGGAACATTTTGAATAGTAAACAATAAAGCGTGAAATATTAAATTTTTATTTTTATTTTAAATGATATAGGCACCTAGTCCACATACCTTATGGGTTATAATAACCTTTAAGGATGAAAAATATTTTCAATATTTTCAAATAAAATTTGTTGTGTTTGTGCTATTAACATCTAGTGGGTTAAAGATGGTGGCGCGCTGTACAGCTAACAGAAAAAGTATTTATTTTTTTTCGTATAAAATCAATAAGTATATATTATTTCAAATATTCTTTCAAAATGCATTTGAAATATAAACAAGTATAATTTAAATACTAAGTATTATAAGTCTTATCAAATACTTACACAGGAGGATGCTTATAAAATGTAATTTTTAAATTTAATAGTAAAATTTACTGTTTAAAAAAATAAAACCGAATAGTTGTGTTATAGTAGAATACCTACATAAAAAGACAAATACCCTTTTCTAAGAAAAAAAATTGACTGAATAGGTAGCATTTATATTGTTTTGCGTATAACTTATAGAAGTATTAAAAATGGACTGTTTGAATGCTTGGATTTTTGTCTAATATCGATTTCAATTAAATTGCATATTATCTATCATCATGATAATTATTCGTGTATATGGCATCTAAAAAATGAACAATGAGCATTATTATTACAATACACGGTTGGTTGTGACCACGTATAAAACCGAAAATCACAATTTCATTTGAAATTCAAATCGCGAAATTAAAGTGAATTATATAATATTGGATTAGTCGTGTAGGTGTTGTGTGCTTCATAATATAATATATTATTATCATAATATAATTTAAATCATTATTATAACGACGATCAGACTTTTCATTCAATTCTATCGCGCAGTATGATAAGTGTTTGTTGCAGGTGATTTATCACACATCATAGAATTTTTTTCACCCGTGTGATAATGTATAAAAGAATGGATTAGAATAAAATCAAATCCATTCAACGGTTTAACGCGATTCGACGAATTAAATGTATAATATGGGAAAAAAAATCTTCCGCGATGAGGTTGTCAATGACGGATTATTCATTCCCTTTCACCTGCACTCGAATTTAAATGTCGCGTCGGGTTATGCCTTTTATCTTTTGAACTGCATGTTCGAAAGTTTTGGGACCAACGGCTATTGTTCGGTGGCAGATCAATAAATTTTTACTCGGTTTTTTTTTCCCTCCATGCGAGAATATAGTTATAGTAAAAACCTCACTCCGCCACCATCGCCACCTGACTACCTACCGGAGCTGCACACGTTCCAAAGTTTCCGTAGTACTAAAAATCATGTGTTTTCATATAAATTGAGGATCGTAAATTTCGGGTTTTCCGGTAGAAATCAGATTATTGCCGTACAATATTATTTATGCACGTATATATTTTCGAGTTTGTTGTTTCCGATTAAACTTTTCGTTTTCCGATATAAATGAACCGCCTTCCAATGCGTTTCACAAACGCATTTAATATTATATTTATATAGTACTGTTTCCGATTTATATAAGAATACAATTTCATATTTCAAGGCCACGATTCCGAAGAATAAATTTATTTTTTGTTATAAATAAAATATGTGTTTTGAATTTAAAAGTTATTATTATTCAACGATGTAATGGTGTTTAAATATAATATTTATTTATTAGAATATAATTAAAAAGAAACCATAAAATGGTAACGTATAATACAGCATAGAAGTTTTCTTTTGTTAATAAAATCAAAAATAAAGTCACGTTTATTACCTGTAATATAATTAATGTAATATATTATACAGTATAATAATATACAAGTAGAGTGAACAAAATAATTAGCAGCATAATTATAAATTAAAAAACGGATTGTACAACATGTTAATAAAACATGTGTAACAGGTTACAGCCGAAAAATTACGTAAGTATAATTTATAATAATAATAATAAACGGTATTTATACTATAGCTGGTGTAACCTACTCGTCTTACTTCACTGCAGTTCACTCCTCTCGTCACAGGATTTAGGTATGTTGTGATATTAAATTCGGAAGCAATGGTATAAACCGTGAAATAAAAAATAAAAAATAATATTCCCACCTTGGTTCTGGTTCAAACCATAACTTCAAAATATCACATTCGTACATTACTCCAAAACAGCACTATTGCTTGCATTTTTACTAATAATATACTCAATAGGTAGTTTATTATTTATGATCATCATTCAGTCAGCACGTTGATGGTATAAATCAATCTCCTATGAATTGGTTTACAAAGTAACTATTATCTTATTGACATATTTATACATTTAAATATTTGATATAATAATAATTGTCAATATGATAATATATATTAAGGTAACATCCAAATTTTAGTGGCACTTTTAAAGACACTAAAGTATTTTAACTGGAATAACTCGATCACAGACATTATTTCACTATAATTATAATCACTTGGCTTTTTTTACTATATTTTTTGTCAATGACACTACTTATGTGTTTCCCGTCATTTTCATAAAAACAGAGAAGATTTCTGACCTCAACTTCCAAATTTCAATTTTTCTGACACACTTTTCAGTTTTCAATCAGCCAAAAATGTACTCACCCTTTGGGGTCATTATGTAATTACGAAGTATGGTTGTTACCAGCTACCTATAGAAAGTACCTAAATAGTAAACACGAGTAGTACCACTTAGGACGATAACTGAATACATAGAGTATAATAACATGACTTACAGAGTCTATAAGTATATATAAAATAAAACAACACAATTTAAAATATAGGACAAAAATACATAATATAGAATAATAACTATTTAAAACTGCAGTAAGTACCTACATATTTGTATTTTCACAATATTATTCTACATTACCTTCCGACCGTTGTGCGTATGTATTTTTATTGTTATTATTCACAAATAAATTGAATTTAGGTAAATCAATTACCGTTATTATCGCGATTGGTATCCGTAAATTCGTGTATTTTTCCCCATCCTCTTCGTCTGTGTACATAATATTATTATTATATAAACCAATTTCTCCTGTATTTTAAAATTGAAAAACGCTATCGAAGCTTACACAGTAGTATTAAGAATATTGTTATTAATATTTGACAGGATAAATATTAAGTAGAGCGGCAAATCTAGAATGCAGTGAAGTCGAATTCTCTCCTTTGACATTTCCTTAACGAAGTGGATTTAAAACCTAACCAAAAATATTAAAATAATTGTTGGCAAACAATTATGAAAATCATACAGCTACCTACGAATGTATTAAAATACAATTTATAATAAGACACAATTTGCATTTAAAAATGTCAAAAAAAAACTCAATTAACTCTGCAACGTTATTAAATAAAACGAATAATAGCGTAAAAATGAATTATTTTAACTAAATTTCACAGAGTTTAATATTACAAATTATAAACGGTTTGTTATGAAACTTTAAAATTTTAAATAAAAATAAGTTTGATTGTTATACTCTGTTTATCATTTTTTTTAATGAAATACAAACTAGGGAGTCTCTAAATTAAGTTTTTTTAAATTTTCGTATAGGCACCTAGTTAATTTATTATTTTTTGCTTCATTCAGACGGAACGATAATAAAATAAAAAATGCAACTATGCAAAAATGATGTACGAATATTGACATAATATTTTCTAAACTAGGTAACAATTCCAAATTACCGAACACACACACCCTCAAATGAACCTACACGTACAACACTATTATTTACATAGGACATGTGACTGGCAAAATAAATATGAATTTTTCATTGCAAACCATTGTTAAGTTTTTAGGGGCTTATCAAACATTAAAAACGAGCATAATAAACTATTTATTTAATCCCTACATATATTTATTTATTAAATCCACGTTTTTGTGAATTATATTTTAATTGTATTCATTAATTTACTTTGATTATGTGAGCTAACAAATATGAGCCATTTTTTTTTATTATTTACCTTGCTTGTTAACTAATAATTCAGTTTATAACAATCACTTAGAAAGACTATTGTGACATTATTATTTATTTAAAACGTATTATATTCAAATATTCGAGTACAATAGTGCATACTATTTATTTTATTTTATAGCAAATAGAAAAGTACGTAAAACCAATTGTATTATGGTCTTTAACAGAGAAAATAAAAACGATTATTATTGAGTTTTTAATAATAAAAATAGTTTTTCAATTGGGTCGAAGAAACTATCAAACTTATCCTAACATGGTACCTAGTTATTAAATATCCTTTAAATAAACTAGTTTTTACTCTACAAATTGTTAAGACTATGATTAATGAAAAACAATGCTCAAACCGTTTTTTTGTAGGTATGTCATAGGTACCGTTATAGGTAATGTTATAAACTCTTTGCCAGAGAAATCGAGAAAAATTAATTTTAACTAAATATTTTTAAATTACTTTCCAACTGTAATTTGTTTAACATGAATATAATATAATGTTACTAATCTAACTTTTCTATTTTTATTTTTAATGAATAGTTTTTTATTTTTGAATACAAAATATTATATAAATATAACTACTTGATCATAAACTATTTATGAAATAACTAAATTATATTAAATAACAAAGTAGGTACGGATTAATAGGTAAATAGGACGAAACAATTAATTTTTTTTTTGTGTTAAATAATTGAATAAATCTATAGAAAATAAATATGACAAAAAATCATTGTTCTCCAATAATAAACACTTCATCGTTTCATACTTTCATACAATGTAAGAAATACAATTTACAGAGTTGTAGTGTTTTAGTGTTCATCATACTTAATAATATAATGTATATATTGTTGAACGTTGACCTAAATTATTAGAGTTATTTTTTTTTCATTATTTTATCGTGTTGTGTTAGAATAAATTCTTACACAGTCAACTAGATTACAAATCAAGAATGCCTTCTTAGGATTTAAATATAAGTGTGCAAATACAGATTACACTTTTTTGTGAAAAATAAATCACATTGAAAATCATGATCTTAAAAAATTGCTGTCGTTATTCCTTAGTAAATAATATGAAGATTTTAACAAATCAAAATTGTTATAAATTTAATTTTCTTTCGTCGTTTTTTTTTTATCCCGAAATTTCAAAGTGGGGTACCAAAGGATAATTTAAATCGACTTATTTTTCTAGGAAATGAAATGCTTGTAAGTGCTAAAAACCACTATTCGCAAAGATATGAAGTTGATAACGGCAAGATAATAGTTAGTGCTTTTTTAGATATTTCCGGATATTATTTTAAGAAATGTATATCCACACCATATTAAGGGTATACTCTTTGAATTTCAACTGCAATGTACGATCATTTTTTATTGAACATTAATTTTCTACGACAAGTTCCAAATCAACCAGGTTACCAACAGACACAATTGAAAGGATCTGGAACTTAGTCGTAATGTTTAATATAATCGGTGACCTGCAACAACCTGAAATGTTAAAATCTGGAATTTAAAACCTGGGCAGTAAAAATCTGGGCTGTAAAAATCTGCAATGCTAGAAAAATATTTATTCATCTTTATTTCAAAAAGTTTAATCGTTTTCTTCCTAAAAATTGTCAATTTGTTATATTTTTGTAAATCGCAGTTCAATGCAATTGGTAAAATACGAGGAAAAAAACTTTCGAAAAATCGCGACACACCTAAAATTTGCTTGCGGCAACCAGTTTGAAAACCACTGGTCCATACTCTAAACTCTATAGTATACTTTATAATATATTATAATTTATAGTGTACCCGAACGTTGTCTTCTCGTTAAACGTCAAAGACCCGATTCGTGTCATATATTATCGTCGGTCTAAATCGCAAAAGTCTTAACTACTTTTTTTGGTTTTTGGCCTTTGGTATTATTTGTGATTAAAATTTAAAAAAAAACCGCATAATACTATGATAAAGTCGTAACTGAAATTATATAATTGTATCTTCCATGAAATTGATAATCATCGTATGGCAATGATTTAAAGACCTAGAAAAAGTTGTATCTTCATAATATCATTGTAATAAATTATGGATATACGACCTTTGCGAATTAGGCACGAAATGGTTATGAACGCGTTTTTCCACTCCTGTTAAATTTACCATTTTGGACTTGCGACCTTTGCGATTTAGGCTGACGTTACGTTATTTCAAGTGTGATTATTTATAATCAGGGCTTGCATTTGAAAAAAAAATATTGTTTTACGTTATTTACAATCAAAACGTTATACAAATTTTGAGTTTATCGTTATTCAAAATTTAAACGTTATTCAACTTTTGTGTTTATCGTTATTCAGAATTAAAACGTTATACAATTTTTGCGTTTAACGTTATTCATAATTAAAACGTTATACAATTTTTGCGTTTATCGTTATTTAATATTTAAAAGCATTTAGATACCCGTTTTAAAAGTACACAGGCCGCAATTAAAAAGTATATGACTATGACCTTTTTTGGGGACATAATTTCCCTATTCTGAGTTTTAAGTAGGTATTGTGTAATTTTATTTATTTAATTAAATGGGTTAGATAACCCAATTACATATTATTTACAAAATATAGAGTACAGTGATACAGATTAAATTACAATATACATACATAGTTCGTAAAGAAATGGAAACAAAATAAATGATAAAACAGTATGATGATAATTAATCTTAAGTTATAAGTGATAATGTATTATTGAATTTAATAAATTGCCTAGGCTCTAAGGACTTTATCATAAAATAATAAATATAAAATATACAATTACACAAACACTGACGACTGAACAAATCTGAGCAAACTGATCACCGAACACAATAGTTGAATAACTTGAATGGTATAAATTCCGACCGTAGTACAGATAGTACAGTACAATATTATCAGAGTATCACTATTATTAGCTATTGGTAATTAAATTATTCTATTAATACCTTCTTATTAAATTTTAAAATAAATCTAATACGGGATCTCCCGGATAGGCCGGATACGGGATAAAATTAATTCTTGGATCGAATAAATAATTGAATAATACTAAGTATTATTAAATAATTGGAAATTAATTATTTTGTTTAATGGAATACAATATATACCGTTTTGCGTTATGTTTTGTTTAATGATATATCATATATTTTGTTAAACGTTACGTTTTGTTTTGTGTTATTTATTTATTTATGTTTATCGTTTTTCGTTATAATTGCGTTTACAAATTTCAATCGTTTTTTATCAAATATAACGTTATAATCATAACGTTATTATAACGTTTGCAAGCCCTGTTTATAATATTTCGTTTTTCGCAGGAGCCGATTACGAACCAACGGTAAACGAAGTTCAAGTTCCCGTATTGGACAGAGATTTGTGTAACACATGGCTAAAACAGAAGGACGTTAACATCACGGAGGGAATGATATGCGCTGGATACGAACAGGGCGGTAAAGACGCGTGTCAGGTGATTATAAACAAACAATAACTCGAGGCTTTGTTTTATTCGACCGGATTCGCTGAAAACGCAACAATTTATTTACTTATAATCGGGACTTTTTGCGAGACGTTGTTTTTATTGTCTATGTACCGTGGTAGACAGCCCGGTTTTCTTACGGTTACCAGAACTTAGTTTTGTACACAATTCAGTCAAACAATAATTGGAGTAGACACCTGCGTAGGTATTCATTCCAAAATGTCTGTAATAAAAAATTATGTATAATATGTTATATTTGAAACAAGTAAAATGTTGCTTAATAAAAATTAAACTACATTATTTTTACGGCGGTTGACCAGTTGCTTCTCAATGCCGAAAGCGGACTTATCGGTAAAAGATAAATAAAAGTATAATATAATTATAACTTAACCGAACTGATAAAATATAATCGTAGATTAGATAGCGTATTACCGTAAAACAGTTATTTTTTCACTATCATCGGTATGGAAGTTTTTTGTTTCCGCCAAAAGATATTATACCTTTCCCTTTTCTAACAATTTGCTTTTCTGTAATTTGAAAAAATCTATAGGATATAGCGTTTGAATAATATTGATAGATTGTAGGGGTGTTAGAGGCTCATTTAAAACCCTTATAATATCATCGATTATTATGAAAATAAATTGAAATGTTTAGTTTAAATGACAAATAGGTAGGTAATCAAACTAAATATAATTACATAAAAATATTTGCTTAAAGTAAATGTAATAAAAATTACAAGAAATCTACGGAATACAATTATTTATGAATTCATCAAAATAATATTCACTTGATGACTGATATTTATATTTTTTCGTATACATTTATCAATCGGTTTATACTTGAGCTACTCCTAAACTAGCATATAATATATATCTCTCGCGCGTAACAGATCTTGTTTAGGTAACAAGCAGATCCGTGGAGCGCAATTATTATTACAACTCTCAATAGCCGTTTGTAATAATTAGTGGGTATATATACCTACCTTTCAACCTGTAATATCGTCGCTGTACCCACGTTCGGTTAGATTTTCCTGCCACACGGACTTCCTGCAGTGGATACGCCGTAGTATACCGGATATAGATATCCACGAGCATGCACTGCACGAGTCGAATGGTTTATATACCTAATAATAGCTAGTACACATGTGTGATTTCTCAACAGGGCGACTCGGGAGGTCCGCTGCTGTGCCCGATGGAAGGATTCAGAGACCGGTGGTTCGTGGGTGGCATCGTCAGCTGGGGCGTGGAGTGCGCTACACCAAGTCTGCCGGGTGTGTATGTCAACGTGCCCATGTACACGGAATGGATCAAGAACAACATCCGCACCGATCAGCTGTTTTCGTCGACAGACGACGAGTATTGAATGGGATTTTACACGAGCAAAACGCGATCGGCTCTCATCTCTTCGTCGATCCAATCCCCATGTCCCTCATCACCTACCTACCGTTTGAAGCTGCAATTGACTGCACTGTAATCTGCAGTGGTTTTCGCCTTTGGGTTTCCCCTACTGGAAAATAAAATATCAACGAAAATACTTATAATATAATATAGGTACCGGCTTAGTATAGTGCACTTTCGGCATTGTCGAGAAAACGCAAGTATTCCATATTATACAACTGGTATTGACATTGCGTATTATAATATAATAATGTCATGTGCAATGTATTATATTATGTTCCACGACCACTTCGATTTTGATCAAAGACAATCGGCTCGATTGGAAATATATATATATATATAAAAAAATACAATAATAATACATTTCAACTTATCCGGACGACGTGTACGACGACCGTCGTAATATTATTATCGTTTGATAGGTACAATATTAAGTACAACTCCGCGAAGAAACTCGCGATTTATGTAATTGTTGGTTCGTCTACGTGATATACAATCGAAACGCTTTAGGCACTTAACTACTATAGGTTTTCTGGGTGCGATAGGTACGATAGTTTCGTATTGTAAACTGTATAGTATTATATGCAGACGATGCGAATATGCGATGGTTGGACATCATACACGGAAACAATATTTCGGACATTTTTCAGACGATCAATTTTCACACAAAACTATCGGAGCTTACAACATGTCGTGGTTTGCGCTACTATATTATATCCGTATAAGACGTTCGTTGATATGATATTTTAACACGTATATCATCACTGACGGTACATCGTAATATTTGTTTAAAATAGGTATATATCCGTCAAAATATGTGTTGCAACTTTTATAGAAAGCGTACAACACTGTATACGTTTAAAAAATGTGGCACATACAATCATAATAATATGGTCATCCGTCCAACAGCATACTTCTGATTTTTCGTAGATGTATTGTATAGTTTTACTTCGTTTGGAACTTTTACTCAAATATTAACGATTATATAGTATAGCTGTTATACTATAGCGTATACAGTCATACGCAAACACTCAGACTTTTCAACAAACAAAATATTCATACGAATATACCTACCTTTATTTTCCCTTGTTCAACCGGCATCAGAGGATAGGCTCTATTTCAACTACTCCCCTGCTGCCATCGTTTATTGGTGGATACAATTTATAAATATACTAATATACCTAGGTATTTACAACTTTCCAAACGGTTTTTAATTTCATTCCTTATAGATTTATTAGGTATTATAAGTGTCACCCACGTTCTTGTTTCCAGTAAACGGTATCCTCAGTTAATAATTTGCAAGGCGTTCGACATCTGACAGAATATAATATAGAAAATAGTTAAGTCACATATTATTATAATATTGATTATGATCGCAAAGAGATATTTTTTTATCGAAACTCTTAACTATAATATTATTACCTATAAAACGTTAGCTTGCGATTTTCGGCAAAACTTTAATAATAATTTTCTATACACACACCAGATACAACAACTGTTATGGTGTCACTAGCCACATCTTCCATTATTATAATGTTGAATTAAAAAATAAATAAAATTGCTCATTGAAAAACACACACACACGCACACACACATACATTGGTTAGAATATTATTACAATAATTTATTGTAATATCATATACTCCAAAATGTCGCGTGATAAAAGCGTAAGCGATAAACAATCTTATGCGGAAGTCCTACTCGGAGCGCATTGTAATCTTCATGGCGATGGAATTATAGACAATAAACATAATATTTTACACATTATTCCAAAGACAAAAAGTGAGATTTTTTATGTAAATTCGTTTAAACTTAAGTAACAATAAAAAATTACACTAATCTTAATGACAAACATAGGCTAAGAAATAGTTGTGCGTAGAATTAATATAATATAATATTGGACAGTGGGCTATTTTTGTAAAAACAAATAGGTACAATAAAAAAAATGGAATTACATATTTTATTTGATAATATAACCTATATCATATTAAATTGCTTAGGTAATTACTAATAAACTTTCCGCAAAATGATAACTACGCAGTATACCTTCTAATGTCATTTCTATTTGAATGAGTAGAGTTCGATTATTTTTGGCTGTAATCATATTTTCAGAGAAACAAATAAAAAACTATAATCAATCAGATAAACTGAATTAGCATAATATTCTGAAGTTCGATATCAATCAAAGTAAAAGTTAATTATATATTGTATCACTCTTGCGTAATATGCCACTTGTAAATTATTAGTTGGATAAGTATTAAAATTTGTAAAAAACCACTATTACTTTAGCTCAAGCTTTAAATGTGATTAGTTTTCAAAATATGAAAAAAAAAACATAATATAATAAACAAACTTATTAAAATATAATATTATAAGAGTATAAATCATGTTTGACATATGACAATATAATATAAATTAGATATAATTACTAATAGGTACCTACGTGTAACTATAATAATATATGCGTTAATGGTCTATCGTAGATTAGAAATCGTGTAGGTACGATCATTGATGTGGTTGTACAACACGTACAATATTATAAATTAATATAATGAAATATTAAGGGCGTGTATTGTTATTTTCTTTAAAAATTGTTTATGTTGCGTTTGGTGTACGATTGGTTATTATATTATACAAATATTAATATATTTTATGATAAATATTTTGGTGATCGGGAAAATGGCAGTGTTTATTTTTCTATTTCGGATGTCCTGGTGAAAGGGGTCATCAGCGCTAATGAATCATGGTATGATACCTGACAATAGTTTGTAAAAAAAAAATGTGATTATCGGAATGGAAAGTTAAATAATGATTATAATAATGTACCAAGCTGTTATTTTTGACGACTATCTATAGTCGTGCTATATTGATTTTTGTACCAAAACAAATATTTATATACATTAAAAATATACGTTAAACATACTTTAACACATGAATGCAATTTTATGTAAGTGATAGGAAATGTCATAGTTACCAAACATATTAAAACTATATTTATGGGGTGAGAATATGAGAATGTTCTGTGAGAAACTTTTAAAAATATTTTGTTTTGGTTCTAATTTTATTGTGTGAGGTTTGGATGGTTCTATGTTATATTGTAGTCTAACATACATTATAATACCTTTTATGTTAGACTACATAACACAACATTAAAGTATTTAGATATATTATAGGTGTTAAGATAAAAATTAAGTGAGCTGTATTGTAAATGAAATGTTCATAAATCTGCAGTATATAACGCATAAACGATGACAGAACAATTCAATATTCGTCACATTATTGAACATTTTCATGCTCATCCTGAGTGTTATTACGATAAATTTATAGAATTTATTAGTTAGTACCTATTGTAATATTGTAATTGTGTGAAGAAGTAAAATATATATAATTTTATACTTAAAAGATATATTAATCATAATTTGTTACCAACAAATCACAGAAACGAATGGCAAAAATAAATTATTTTTACTATTGAATTTTTTTCCGTTCGTTAATTTCTTGTGTGTGCATTTTACTTTTATTGGCTGTATTTTGAAAAGAAAAACTATTGATTATAGTTATAACGATGTTACCGTATGTATCCGATGCCTAATGACTTAAAGTAGATAGAGATATAATTTATTAAATGTTATATGGATAAGGAAATTAGTATATTAAGAGAAATTTAAGTTGAATATAACGTATATTTGTGTAAACTAGAATAAGCAACGAATTGTCTAGTAAAGAAAATTATAAAGCTTGAAATTGACTTTTTATTTTTCATTCCTAAATACATCGTTATCCCCCGGCCATTATAACGTACATGCAATTTTCAGTTTTGTCAACGGATATTATTGTTTATACAGTGAAACCTCCCTTAACGGACACCTCTAAATAGCGGACACCTCTATATAGCAGACGTTTTTTCGGGGACGGGAACATTTTCACTATTTATGTATAGGAAAACCTCTATTTTCGCGTCAACGAAGTATTATAACTAATGCATTGTCCTACGTGCGTTTAGTTGTGTTTGTGATGCCAACGTTTATTGCAGTGCGAATTTATTATACGAACTTTATTGCGCTATGGCTAGCAAAAGAAAACGATTAACTTTAAAAGAAAAAATAGACATTCTGGAATTTTGAACATCAAATACAATGGGCGTTCGTGCATTAGCAGACAAATTTAGTGTTAGTAAAACACAAATTGCTGATATTATAGCAAATAAAAACGCTCTTTACAAAATTTGGGCTGAAAATGGAGAAGAGAAAAGAAAATTATTTTTTTAAAATTTATGTATTTAATTAATGTAAAAATAAAATAAAAATTAAGGTAACTGTTTTTTTTTTCATAAATGTTAGTTTTATCGTGTATTCAATTAATGTAAAAATAATATAAAATAAAATTATTGAATTTATTTATTTTTTAAAAAAAATGTTTTCCTCTAAATAGCGGACACCTCTAAATATAGCGGACAAAATTTAGGCGACTGAGAGTGTCCGCTATTCAGAGGTTTCACTGTATATTAAAAAATGTTGTTTTAAAATTATTAAGTAAATTTGTTTTTTTATTTTCTAGATACATATATCTAATATAGTAATATGTAAGTATTTAGTTTTGGTAGCGTGATCATTAATAGTTTTTAATAAATTAAAGCCTGATACATAAAAAACCATTCTCGTAAAATATAAACTCGTACAAATAGAGTAACTTAACTCAACTTAAATATTAAGTGTTAAATATAATTTAATTAAAAAACCCTTTATAATACCTATGACTTACGATTAATATGTACCCATAGTTTATTTAAATTGTTACTTACCTACTTATTTTATCTTTAAAATATAAAGTTTAATACCGCAGTGTACCGCTATAATAACTAAAAATATTCCAGACAACGATTCTAGATTCAGATTTATATAAGGGCCAGATCTTTGAAAAAGCCCTATAATCTATCACCTATGTCCGAGACAAAAAAAAGGCCTCTTTGAGTACTTATTGATAATATTCCCTAAAACAAAAGTCGGTGTGTGAGAAAATAATTGTAGGCGACACTCAATCTCTTCAAACTCAAATAGGTACCTATATTGTTACGCCAAAATTATTAGGTATTAGGTATCACCGTGTGTTCCGTGTAAATCGTTCGATTTTTTTTTTATCATTTTTGTTTTTGTTACAAACTTTATAATTTGTAAATGTAATTGATTTATTTAATTTGGTTAGAAATAAAATCGTGCAATCGGATTGTCCAGTTCAACACGTCATACCGGGCACACGATGATAGTGTAATAGTACCTTTATTCGATTCCATAAAATCAGTGTCATATACAAGTTGTATCAGAAAGACCTGATAAAAAAAGATTCTACTTAAATGTATGATATATAATAAATATAAATACAGATATAAATTATATGGTTAAAAATAATTTAAAAAATATATTATACTCATTTCAGGTTGAGATTCAAAAATAAAACTTTGAAAAAATTTATTACGTTTTAAATTAATTTACTCAAAAAAAAATTGTTATTTTAAAAAATTCTAAAAAATAAACTATTTGACTTATATAAATAAGTTACCATCAAAATTGTCCTTGTAATCAGATTTATAAGTATGAAAAATAAAAATATTTTTTTTTAAATATTTTAATACGTATTTATTGTTATACGTATAGCACGAGACTATTAATTATATAAAAAATAAATATACATATAAATAAATATAAAAACAATTTTAAAATATTGATCAGAACAAAAGTTATTTCATCTGTCAGGTCCTGCTGGGTTACACCCTGCATATTGACGGCGTGGATAAGCAAAATCAGGGGGTTTCAGTATTTGGATGTTATAACACTTTCAATCTATTCTATACTTTTTATATTTAAGTAAACTATCAATAGTATCATCGTCGGCAGAGATCAACCCGCGGACTGTCCCGAAGAATCACTGAGGACACAGAGGGCAAGGGCCAAATTTAAGGTTAGATTACGGTTGAACATAACGCTAATTCGACGAACCAAAGAAAAGTTCGAGAAACCGGAAACGCGCATAATATTAAGACGTGGTTGACGGATTGCTCCGACACTGACCGATCGAAGGGTGCAGCATCAAAATAAAGACGTTTCCCCGAAGAAGCTCAGGTCAGACTACTGCGAGGTCACACTGTTGTGACAACGTATATGAATGCCTATCCTCCCGAAAATCAAATTTTTATTTATTTTTTGAATACCTACATTATATCATCGTTCAGGGATTTAGAATACGTGACAAACTATGCTATAGGGTTTTTAAACATTAAATGTGTATTTTACATATAATTCAAGAGGACCCATGGAAAACAGATGATTTTTAATAAGCAGTAGGTAGATACCTATAATACCCACACAGTACAGCTTAAGAGTATTTAGTTTAGTGGGTATAACGTGTTACGTGTAAGCACATCAATCACCGTTAGTGTACGATTATAATAAATTAAAATAAAAAACTTTTGAATATAAGCCAATCTCGAATATCCCATTTATTTATATTTTTTACTTTATTATTTCTAGTTTATAGGGTGCATCTCCATTCATGCAAAAAGTCCAAAAACATGATTTTTGAGAATCAGCTTTGGCAATTTTTTCAAACTTTAAATGTATGCCAAATTTTGTTTTTGCTTGTTTATTAACTAATTTTCTTTTAAGCAAAGCAGTTATTTATGAATAGTTGTAAATAATATGACACCGTGAAAGAATTACTTATTATAATTAAAATACAATTTATTAAGTTGGACTTTGTGACTTTTGCATAGTTTACATGGACCATGATGTATGTAATTGGTGACCTGGCACAACCTAAATTTATCAAAATCAATTCAATTCTTTTTTCTACATCGGCGTTTTTAATTATTTGTGACCGACGCGGCTCATCTAGTTGATAAATGCTGTAACAAAAATACCGTTTAAGGGGATTTTTCGTCACGCATTTTTGGTACGTTTTAGACCAATAAGCAGTGGTAAGTTACACATACTTCTGAATGTCCGATTTTAATTTTTAATATATGTATGGATTCTTTGGTAAAATAACTTGGCTTTCTAGGAAGTCGATTTTCGATTTTCAATTTTAAAGGACCATAAAATTTGGATATTTTTTTAAAAAGTCTCATGAAATAATTGCATTACCTACATTTATATTTATTTTGAGCTTTTTGGGTTTCAGATCAAAAAAGTGGTTCTTATAAAGCATAGTCTAGGTCCTAGACTCTAGGAGATTACGAATTCAACCCTTTTTTTCGAAATTACAATCAAACTTCCGGATATATGTTTAATTTACTACCGCTTTTGGTAGTTTTTATAGATGATGCATAGTAGGAGATATTTCGTTGTTCTCGATTTGTTGACATGTGCGTGTGCGTGCGAGAGTGGCACACGACGGATTCCGAACGTATCTACGTACACTTCGCACACAACCACACTGCGTAACGAGTATAAGACATCGAATTGCCTATACACGACCCCTTATTAAATCACCGCCTTCAATCCCCTTAATTTAACAACACTAGATTGTAGATATTATACGTAACGGGTACCAGGGTCGCATAAGCTATCCGCTACCATAATCATCTGCTTTGGTGGCGTGGAGTCGATGTTGGGATATTTTGTTCCGCAGAATAATTTGTTTCCTTTTAAAACATTTGATGTAAACATTAGAATATTTGATGTAGAAATCGTTGCATTTTCAATGGTTCAAATAAACAGTAGGTACAATAAAATTAGTTCATAACATTATACTATATTTATATTAATAAATTATGAATTATAAATAATATATTGTATTAAGAAGTAATCATTAAATGTATATTATACATATACCTAGTGTGGATTAGGTAATTTTTATATTTTATTCGTTTCATTTATTTATGGTATAGACCAGACTTGGGTAAAATACTTTTTAAAAGTATTTCAAATACATATTCCGAATACTTTTAAAAAAAGTATTCAGAATATGTATTCGAATACTTTATGATAATAATATTCTTAAGTATTTGGAATACTTTTTGTGAAGTATTCCAAATATTTTTCGAATACTTATTTTCAGTGGCCTTAGATTTCAATAGCAAAAATATTTTTTTTTCAATTCTGTATTTATAAATGAACATTATTATAATCTCGATAATACACACCTATATAAGATCTATATTATAGTTAATATCATTATAAAAAATAATAAAATAGTCAACTAATACTAAACCAATAGCCAAGTTGTCGTGGCTTAAGTAATAATAATAATAATAATAATAATAATAAAAAAAATTACATCGTTGACAACATAACAATATTAGATAAATATATTTTATAATATTTAAGAGTTAATACTGTATATTTTATATTAATGATTTATTACACTTTAACATTAATACATTTTCAAAATTTTTATCGTTCATCCTACCTCTTTTTTTTGATAAAATAGTACCACCAATACTAAATATGCGTTCTACAGCAGCACTGCTAGGAAGTGGTGTGTTAAATTTTAAAAATACTTTTTTAACTGTGGGCATTTCATTCAATATATTTAGATTTTTTGTAGGACTTTTTGACAAATACCTAGTTATTTCTTGCTCTAATGAAAGATCCACTTTTGATTTATTTTCAGACCAGTTAAAGTAATTATTTGCATCATCACTCATATTGCTATTCTTTTAGATCAATTATTTTAAAAATATTGTCATATTTTGACCAAGGTAGGCGATAGTTTTTACCAGTGCCATCAGTGATCGAAGATTGACCTTCGTCAATTTCGTTCAAATCTGCCATTATAATGTTTTTCGAATCAAACTTATTACTTAAGAACAACGGAAAAGACGTATAAAGAATAAAATCAGCGTCGCAACAGAAAAACAATGTCGACTAATGGCGGACTGCGCGGAAAGTTGCACACAACACACACACACGCAATAATTTTAGTATCGCATATGGCATATCGCATATACTATTAGCCATTAGTTATTACTTATTATAGGGAAATCCCGAAATCATAATAATATCTTATCGCCTTCGCTGGCTCGTCGCTATGAAATTAGAAAATACGTAATAACATTACTGGCCAACTAAAAATAGTAGAAAATAAAATAATATACATATACATAAACATATTACTATAAAATATTTTGTGTAGAAATATACATACCTATACAAGCACAAAAGCAATTTCTATGACGGAAAATTAATGAAATTATTTTTAAAATTTAATTGGAATAAAAGTATTCCGAATACTGTACTCAGAATACTTATAAAAAGTATTCAAAATACCATGTTGAATACTTTCAAAAAAAAGTATTTAAAAAATATTCGGAATACTACCCAAGTCTGGTATAGACTATACACTATAGAGTATTGACTGAAAAAAAAAATACTAAATAATAATTACCTAGTGATTCCCTGTTGTGCTGTCGTTAATCGTTATTAGTTATTACTTATATTGAGTACGAACTACGAATACCTATTTGAATTTAAAAATACAAAGTTATGTTTGATTGACCATTTTTTTATAGTTACATGCAAATATAGTATAAAATAGAAAATTAAATAAAAATTATCTTAATTTATTTTAGATTTTACAGGGAATAATGTGTTCTTTTTTATTATTATTTTTTTTTTGTCTGTCTTAGGACTTCATCGACTTTTAGGACAATAAAAATGCTTTGATTTTCTTCAACAGTACCTTTTCTGATTGGAAAGTAAGTATAGTTCTGTACTTTTGGAGCTAAAAAGTAATGAGTAATAGTTAGAAAAAACAAACAAAAAAATTAATAAAAAACTGAGATTCTTACGGTTTTATTTTACTGTACCTAACTCTAAAAAAAATAACCTTACATGCGTCACATTTTCACAGAATGTTTATAGTAGCATTTTTCTATACACCATATAATTTACAGAATTTTTCACTTGTCTTGAGATGTTTACAGACATTTTCAGTTTCCAATTTTTTTAGTTTTTTTTCTAAAATATTTAATGTCAATAAAAATTTATTTTATAGTCAAAAAGCCTCAACATTTATAGAATGCCGGCTTACTATAAATAACAATATAAATATATTATAAAATATACAAGGCTGACAAGGCTAAACCATTTCAATTTTTCAGCACCTAAAAATAAGGATTTTTTTCAAAAATTCCATAAAATAATTGCATAAGGTGGTACAATTATATTTATTTTGGGCACATCTGATTTTAAATCAAAAAAAGTGATTCCTAAAGAGCATAATTTAGAAGCTTATAAATGTAAACATTTTTTCAAAGTTACAATCGAACATCAGAAATTATGTTTAATTTACTACCGCCTTTAGTAGTTTTTATGGTTACGCAAACAAGATTATATATTTTAATTTTTCATAAGTATTGACATGTGTGTGCGTGTGCGAGTATTGCAATTTACAATGATTCTCGGAAACACACACTAATGTTAATTTACTAGTTACTACTCACACATAGACATAGCCCAAATGTTGATGTCATGGTAATTGCCTATACATATTACTCCTTATAACATGATCCACTAGAAAAAATTAGTTACGATTAGTTACAAATGTGTTACAAAATATTGGCATTGGTCTCGAGTCGATCGGACAAAGTCGGGGGGCTGTCTCGGGGGCCTTCATCAGTAGAACATCAACAGAATCTAAAAGTAATGATTTACAAACTATGAAATTTAATTCCGTTGAATTCTTATCTTTGTAGAAATTTGAAAAAGAATAATAGGATTTGTATATGACAATAAAATCTATATAATAATATATTCAAAACAATACCAGTTGTATAACTTATTTAATTTTATATTAAAACATGTAAGGAATATACGAATATAATATAATATCATGAATCATAACGAGTCAGTAACTAATATTTTAACAATATTAATAACCAATATAAATAATACGCATATTCATATAGTATAATAGGTACCTACTTTGTATAATCTTCTGTACCCATCAATTAGTATCCATTGGCTTTCATAATAAAAGAATTTATTTACTAAAAAAGTACGTCATTAATCATTATTAACTTAAATACTTATACCAATAATATAATATTATAATGAAACTATTATATAGTTACCTACTTTGTTCGCCAAGTCAGTGCTCCGGGATTTTCACTTTATCGATTACTGGATGGAAAGATGTAATTATCCAACACATCATCCGTCATTGCAAATTAAACTAGTTTGTGACAAAATTAATTTTGTTACTTTGTTGTAAGCAAAAATTTAGACCGGTTTTTTGGAGCACTCCCCAATTTTGCTCCTGAATGTTTGTACTGTTTGAGTTAAGATAACAGTGCGGAACTTTAAAAAGCTCCTCCAAATAAAATAATGTCCAAGAAAATTGAATAATTGAATAGTATTCGATCAATGTCCAACAAATAAGCGTATATGGTTGTATAATATACATATTATGCTGCTATACCTTTATACGAGGGTCAAAAGCTATTTTAGTTGGTTAGGAGGGCTAGCCCTTCACCTGGAAATGGCCATAACTCTGATACAGTTAGGTTACAAATTTTAAAAAGTTGGTTATAAATGGTTACAAATTAAAAGGAAAATTATGAATTTAATTTCAATCAATTTGGTTAAAGTGAGCTCGCGTGAAGTTGGTCCCTCATTGGGAAACCAGTTGTAACTTTTGAACTACGAAATTACAATTTTTAAAAATTGGTTACAAATAGTTACAAAATAAAAACATCAGCTTACAAATATTTTGAAAGTTTTTAGTAAAGAAGGGGGGGAGGTTAATTTCACACACGTAAAATGTTCTATTAGATGAAAATAGTATACACTATGGCGTAATCAACATTTTAAATTATCAATTTAAGTAGAGAAATAATATATGCATTAAAATATATATTAAGTATATTTTTCTGAATTTATTATTAACATATTTTACTGTTTTCTCACTGTTTAGTGTTTAATAATAGTTCACATTAGAAAATCGTGTTTCTTGAACAATATGAAAAGTGGCAAAAAGCAAATAGTACATTTTGGAATGTCACCCATTTAAAACCCAATAATAGCCGTAGAGAGCCACCCAGACAAAACCAGTTTTTGAAACTGTACACGCACATACACCCAGACACACAGTGTCGTATTTACAAGGCTGGGCATTAACGAGTTAAAAATTAAAATTAAGTTAAAACGTTAAGTTAATATTAACTAAATTAAGTAACTCGTTACTTTTTTTTGGAAACTTAATTTTAACTTAATAAGTTAATTTTTTATCATATTTAACGTGTTAACTTCAAGTTAATTTTATACAGATTTCTTAAAATTAAGTTACATTTTAAATTTGACCCATTGATTTATAATTTTGTTGGCTTGAGAATTATTAGATATCATAGAAAATAAATGGGAAAATGACGTACCTATGGTTAATAAATAATAATTATTACCGATTGAGTTTGATATATACACAATAGACATAATATAGGTATTTTCAATTTTGTAAATAGCCTATTAGCCTGTATCCAGTGTAATACTAGTAATGCCCACCCGCATGTAATAATAATTAATAATTAATATTTATAAATTTGTGATTATTGTCTATTGATGTATATACAAATATACAATATACATACAGTATATACTATAACTATATACTTTATACATTATACATATTACGAATAGTGAATACGAGCCATATTGGATATAAATATTTGATCATATATTATGTTTATCATTGTCATAATATTATATAATGAAAAAGAACATTGAACTATTATTATATATTTAAATTATATATTAAATATTAATATAAATTTATATTTATATGTACTCATATAATTGTATACGGGTCTCGACGTTCATGTACTTAATTAGTTTTCTTGTAAACCATAACTCATTACCTAGTATAGTGACATTTTAGCGCATACACCACACATCCTGTCTGATTCCGAGAAATACATTATTACTTGAAATTATTAAAATAACTCATGCCTCATGGGGAAAAATTATTTTTGAATATCTGATTCAATATTGAAAATATTTATACTCCACGATTTATAGTTTTAATTACGGTATTGTTATTTTGCTGCTTATTGCTTCATTGACCATTGACGTGCGCAGAGCGGTACTGCAGTTCGATTGACATTTCGTCGATTTCGAGTCATTTATTTGTTTTAATTCCACTGTGGTGTTTTTTGTTATTATTTGTATATAATATTAATTAATGATGACCGAGTCAAAAGACCTAGAGTCAAAATGGCCGCATTTAAATAATTATTTTAAACAGCTACCTGCGGATATTTCGGATGTCAGAGGAAATTTTGTGTTCAAATGTGTCCTTTGCCTACAAAAAACGAAATTATTGTCAACTTCTAAAACATCAAATTCGAATCTTAAAACTTGATATAAATTCCAAATTTGTTATTCATTTTGTAGGTAACCTATTTTTCTTATAGATTTGAAAATAATTAAATTTTTAATTAAGTTAATTTTAACTTAGTTAATTTTTTTTATCCATGAATTTTTAACTTAACGAAGTTATGAAAAAAACATTAGTTAACTTTTAACTTAACTTAACTTACTTTTTCTTGTATTAACTTAACTTAACGAGTTAAAAAAAATCGTTAACTTGCCCAGCCTTGCGTATTTATAATATTGTTTTTATTGTTGTATCATTGTATTATCTGTTACGTAATATAATATGTAGCTTATGTACGAAAAAAAAAACGGCCACCAAAGGCAGACCAGTTTCGTTGCACACAGTCAACGGGATGTAGGAGATTGTTCGTGAGCGCATATCGCCAGCAATTTATTATTTTATATTTTTTTGGCTCAAATAGCCATAAATTGTTATATTTTTTGTGGGTGCTAATCGCCACATTTTAATTATTATTGTAAGGTGCAAATCACTGCAAAATATATTATTTGCAAAAACGCAAATCGCGTAAAAACCATTATTGTATCGTGTGCGCAAATCGCCGCTGTTGCAATATAATTATTTGTATCGTGCGAAATTTATAATCTTAATTTAATTACCGTAAATCGCAACTGTATATTACTATTTTATTCATTGTGGGCGCAAAGCGCCAGAAATTATATTGTATTGTAATCTTTTGTGTAGACGTAAATAGGCAGTCGCCATTTATTATATTTTATTCTGTACTACTGTAGTATTACAAGTTGGGTTTTAAAATTTCATGAATTTTTCATGAAATATTTCATTTTGATGAAAAATAAAAATAAAATGTTTATTATACCTAAAAGTTTATAGTCGTCAACTTCTAAGTGAATATTTTTAAAAGTTGGTTTATTGTATGAAACAAAAAAAATACCTAACATATTTACATATAATTTATAAGTTGTTTAACAAATCTATAATAGTCATAACAAAATATATGATCTAAGTATTAAATAATGAGCCTAGACCACCTTCACATCACTCAGCCACATAAACACACATATTATACGACTTTTGTACACTTTATAATAAATTACTGAAAATACACTATTATTTCATTCCTTTTTGGAATTGACTTCAACTTTATAAAAAACAATAATTATCTTTTGGATCGCTGATATACAACAATATTTTAAAATTCATGTATAACAATGTTTTTATTCTCAAAATAATGCCAGGAATATTTTTCAGCACTACATAATATAGAATATACAAATATGAAATAATAAATCAACAAAAATAATATATTTCTTTTAAATTCTAAGTGTGTAATCAATTTATTGTTTCTAATCATCTATAACCGAACACGTTTAAAAGAAGAAAAAATATTTTTCATAATTTCATTGAAATATTTCAAGAACAGTGAAATTTTCAATTTTGAAATATTTCAAATATGTAACGAGACAAAAGTACATATTTACAATTTCCCATTTTAACGCATACACTCAATATTACTAGCGCGCACAGTGGTGTATCAACGCGGAGAATCTGTTATATTACCGTGCACCGACGCGCCGCCGGTCGACCAAAAAGTAACTATCTGTTGTATATGTCCGGCAATGAGCGCCAAACACATATCACAAATGGCGTGCACCGCGCACCATGTTACGAACCGACGTGTATTAGCATCAATTAATGACTTTCGGTTAATTAATATGCACAAACGACAATGAAAGTATGAAGCGCGTCATCAGAGAAGCTGACCACGACGAACACGCGCCAGCAGCAACAGTTTAAATCATCGAATACCACCACAAGGTGAGTACCCACCCCAGGTCATTGCTGTTCACGGCGGCAACTGAGATAATCAGTAAATAGTCTCCGTGAACATACTAATTCCATACAGTTTTTATCAAGGCTGGGCAAGTTAATGATTTTTTTAACTCAGTTAAGTTAATATGCACCAATAATAAAAAGTTTAAAGTTTAAAGTTAATTTAACTGTAGGTTAACTCAGGTAAGTTAAAAGTTAATACACACTTTTTGTTAACTTTTTATTAAGTTAAAAAAAAGTTAATTTGTTTATACAACGCTAGCGTACTTAATTTTTTTCCAACCCCAAACTAAATTATAGGAGATAGTGTTAATACTCCATACAGTATGTCCATATAAGTTAGATTCGAATGATATACATTTTTGACTTTAAACAATTTACGATACATATTTTTTGACATGAAAATGAAATAGACTGAAATAGTGAAATATTATAAAATTAAAAACAAAATAAATTAACCTAACATACTTCTTAAAATGAAAAATTAACTCGTTAATTTCACGTTAATTAAGAAACAAATTTAGTAAGTTAACAGTTAAGTTAATGAAAAACCATAAGTAACTAGTTAAGTTAAAAAGTTAAAATAAAATTAACTTTTTAACTTAACTTTAACTTTTCAACTCGTTAATGCCCAGCCTTGGTTTTTATATACGACTTTGCCTCTGTGGCTGGATATGGTCTAACCCACCAGGTCAAACGAGCCGGTACGAGTCGTCTCGCCGCCGCTATTCGATGCCGCCGAATATCGTGAACGTCGCCCACATGCCGCCGTCCGATACGTTTGTTGTTATAATCGAAGCCAGTATAAAATATATCTCGAACGCCGTCCGATTATTTACTTACTCGCTACCAGTTGAATTATCGTGAACGACGAGTTATACACCACCTCCATCCGATTTTTTTTTAGATTCCAATATCGTTAATAGAGTGAACACCTTATTGTCATAATCATCGACCGTGAACGTATTTATCACATCGAGCACGAGTCAACCAAACAGCCTAGCCATCATCCAAGTAGAGCCGAGGAGAATCGTGAGTCAAAACAAAATAACTATACTGTCAAAAAACCTTTTTCCCTGTTAAATGTGTTTTAATTTATCAAACCACTGTATGTGATATAAAATATAAAAGAAAATACTGTTACTCTTCAAATACCTATAATTGTGTTTTAATAAATAGATAATAATTTATTTTATTTGTGAACAATAAACCTGCGTTGCGTTTATTCATAATTATTACAAGTATATATTAGTATTATAATATTTAATATATTATTAATTTATAATTTATACTACCTACTATTAGTAACAAACGGTATTGGTTGGATTATTTTTTCTCGAAAACATTGAATTTATTTTAATATGAATTATTAGAGTATAGTATGTATTTATAATGCGTTGTATAATATAATATGTAATTGTATTATAATATAGTTAAATTTATATTTATCTTCCAACGAGTAAACAAAATATTTATGCAACTGTAAACAATTTCTTAATAAACTGTGTGTTTGAATCGTTCATATAATAATTACAGAAAAAAGTAATCGGTTGTTTGGGATCTGCAAAATAAATTAGTATTAGATTTCTTTAAGTATGTTCGTTATATTTACCTTCCATGAACGCGTACAGAAATCGATTCATTTACGTACATAAAGAACAATTTTTAGCCAGTAAACCCGTCAAAATTTTATTTAAAATACACCAATTTAATAGTATTTATTTTAGCTATGAAAATATTGAAATTTTCTTCCATGAACTAAAACATATTTTTTATCACTTTCCGATTTTTATAGAAATCTTATGAAGAAATTATAATTATAAAATGACGAACACGGAGACAACTGGGCCCGCTAATTAATATCCAGCCCATGGAATAACCTGATTTAATCTAAATCTTGGCTAGCATTCCTTAGATCGCTGCCTTGGTCAGTCGGTTACTAAAGCCGGGGGCCACACCACTTACTCCAAGTTATTTTTTTGTATTTAATCATCAGGTATTCAATATAAACGACAGTACTACAGGAATTTAACAGTATTCAAACACCAATATTTTAGTTAACGATCATTCACGGGTGTTTTTGGCATTGATTATAACCATTTATTTATGACATTAATTATACATACCGTTTGTGACAAATTCATTGAGGTTTTCTGCAAAATACGTAAAAAAAAATTAGTTTATTGTGATGATTTCCTATATTTTTTTGTATAACTAATATCATATAAGAACGTAACTCGGTTGGTTAAAATCTTAATTGAATCTTAACATATTTTATTTGTAGAATATGGACAGGAGTTATATTACTTATTTTCATTTTTCAGTTATCACATATTAATAAAAATGTAATTAAAAAAAAACTATGAAAAATAATTATGATTCTATATTTCAATATCAAACTAAACATCATTCTATTTTTTCTAACACACACAAACAAGTAACAATTTAAATTTTTTTCTACGATCGGCCACATATTATTATTTTTTCTTGTTCGCTTTGTAGTTAATTTATAAATATTATGATTTATGAGCGATATAACTAATTGTTACAGTATTTGAATATAATGAATTTCATTCACTGCATACAAACCCATTTCGTCGATACTTAACGGGTTGTCTGGAGTGACATAAAACGCTGGAGTCTATATTTTAACCCACTGTGAATGAATTGTCTAGTGAGTAAATCTTGGTATTTGAATGAAATAATATGTTTATGGTGATTCCGTGCTTCATTATTTTATATTCATATTTTATTTACTCATTGTTATTAAAACATATTTCATACATAGGTTACTTACAGTTATTTTTTTATTTAACTACTTTTTTTTATTAAAAATAAATAGTCATTCCTTATAGTGATACAATTATTTATCAAGTACTTGTAACTAGAAAATATTTGCCAAATTTATATTAGGTAAAGATTTAAAACTAGGAGAGCATAATTGATATGTCGATAAAGGTGATATTTCAATTATTAAGTGGTGCGATAAAAGAATATTGTTAGTCTTTTGTCAAACTCCCACAAATCCCGAAGATATTACAGCGGTAAAAAGAAGATCAAATGATGGTTCGTAATAATAGTTTCATGTTTCAAGAGGAAAAAATAAAATAAATCGATGAAAGATTTCCTCCGAAAAAATTATATCTATACAAAATATATCAAATATAAACACAGTTGTATTGAAGAAAATAAACCGTGTATACCAAATGTAATTTATCTTGAACAATCTGCTCAACAAACACAATGAGTGTACAAGAAGATGTTCCGGATGCAGCACTACAAATAACGATATTTACTGAATGGATGTGCTCCAATTGTAATGTTCTGTTGTATTAGGGAAAAATAAAAATGGATTTGCACTTTTTCACAATATAAGGAAAGGGTAAGCCTTATAGTAGTACGTTAAGCACCTAGTTATCAGTTGCATTAATAATTTTATTTTACTATTTCAACTTTCGTTCAAATACTTAAATCATTTGTTTGTATAAAAAAAGGTATCTGTGTCGCACAGGTATAAACATAATTTATCAGTATTCTGTGCTAAACAGCTTTAATATACAGATACACAGTGAATTTATACATACTGCGATAGTAAAATTCTTGGTATTTTATTGACAAATCTGTAAAAATTAACTGTATTCAATACCCAATGTGAAAGTCTTCTATTGTTTTTGGTATAACTAATAACACATATCAACAACGTAACTATGTTGGTTAAAATGTTAAAATATATTTAATAGATTTAACAGTGAACAGATTGTTCTTTAGGTAAAAATTTTATCCGGGGAGCTGTAATGAAAATCGCGGTTCTCTCCCAGGTCCTCGATAATACGAAAATAAAAGGTAAAAATGTTAATGTAATATCAATATTTATTTGAAGGATATGTACATGACTTATCTTAATTAAATTTCTGTTTGCCGTACGTATTTACTTTTTTAGTAATCGCGTATCAATATAATTTTAGTTAAAAAAGATGGAAAAGTAAGTACCGCATTGCTGTATAGTATAGTTGTTGAGAATGTCGTTGTAATGGATGTGTCAAATTTGAATTCAATAATAAATAATTTTATACGAAAAATGTTTCTATACGAGGTTCTACGTTTCTTTCTTGTTTTAAAACGTATAATTAAATTTAAATCAGATTTAATAGTCAAAATGAATTTTATCATCCTTAAGAAAGTTCGGACCGTTCCAACATAATTCGGATGTAGCTAGTTCTGCAGTAGTAATACCTCTAGACAATTGATCAGCAGGATTTACACTGGTACTTACGACTTCAATCACTACGCCCAATATTTATTAATATAATGTTTTGATATTAATTTTGAAAGCAAATTTGAATTCTTCACTAAATTAACTATCCTTTGGCGATTTCATTTTTCTGATTTTTATTTTTTTACTTAGAAATTTAGTAACAAAAATAGTAAAAATAGATCATATTATTCATAATTCAAATTTCAATACATTGATATAGCATAAGAAAAATGTACGACAATTATATGTTATGGAACAAACAAAACAGCAATAAATGAAAAAGGTTTTTCTCAAGACCAACAAAAAACGATTGGCAAAAGTTATCAGTTTGACAGATGAAAACCACACCGAGTAAAGGCAAACAGCGAGACAACGGTGTGATGTTCATCTGTCAAGTCAGGATACACGGAATAATCAGTGATGGACAAGGTTGTCGAAAAGGGTATAAATACCGGACACTTTCGACAACCTAGTCAGTCATCCAGCCAACAGTTATTCTGTTAAGACGTATTCTGCCAACTACTCTGCAGCCAGCGTTCAGCAGCTCCTTCAGTCAGCCGTTCTCATCGCTCTCAACAGGGCATCAGCGCCCACTGGATCACTCCAGGGAACCCGTCCACTTAAACAGCCGTTCTCACCGCTTCAACAGGGCTCCAGCGCCCACGGTTCACACCACGAACCTTCAACTCAACCAGCCGTTTTCACCGCTATCTAACAGGGCACCAGCGCCCACAAGTAAGCCGTCGCGGAAGCGACGTCCCTCCGTTTTAGCTGTCGTGGGGCCGCGCCCTCACATAGCCACAGCATCCCCTCCCATATAAACACACCCACGCCCATCACACATGGACAAACAACGCAAAGGGGGTACCCCCCTACTAACCACCTACTCAAAATTGCACGTCAACGTTCTGCTCCCCCTCTCCAACACCACTTCCAACTCTGAAACTTTAGATTCCTTCTCTGACTCGAGTGCTTCGACTCAACACTCACGATCCTCACTAACCTTCGTACAATCTACAGACACATTACTTCCTGCAAAAACCAACACCGCCCCAACAACCCAATCTCCGTATAAATCTCCAACAATCCCCAGACCACCACCCATAATCCTGAGCTCCGTTTCCTGGCGTAAGGTCGCGCCCACCATATACTCACTCCCCAACTTACAACCAGTCTCCTTATCAGCCAAGTCCTCTGGTGAACGTGTAACCTTAAAGGCCGCCGATGCGACCCAATTCCGGCTAATCCAAAGCACCCTGCTGAAACATGGGACCGAGTTCCACACTTTCTCTCTCCCCGAAGAACGATCCCTCAAGGTAGTTATGAAGGGAATACCTAATGACATAACTTCTGACGAACTCAAGGATGAACTTGAGTCCCTGGGTTATTCTGTAAAATTCGTCCGCCGCTTTGGCACCCCAGACAAACCAATGCCTATATGTCTCGTGCATATCGCTGCCAACCCGACTGCCAAGGATATATTTCTCCTTACCAACTTATTCAACTTGGAAATCTCCATAGAACCTCTTAAACCCTCCGGCCCAGCCCAGTGCTTCTCCTGCCAACGCTTTGGCCATGGTTCCCGTAACTGTGGTCACCTGCCGCGGTGTGTTAAATGCGCTGGAAACCACACTGCCAACGTCTGCCCCAAAACCCCTGAACAAGCTCCAACTTGCTGCAACTGTGGCGGTCCACACACGGCAAAGTTTCGGGGCTGCCCCCAATTTTTTGCCCAAAAACAGCAGGTATCTCCATCACCGAACCAAAACTCCGCCCAACAACAAGTCTCACTACCAATCCCGACCTCTCCACCATCACCATCTCCATCAACAAAACTCAGCAAAGACTTACTCCGCAGCAACATCTAAATCAGCGCACACTTCTTTAGTTTCTCCAGTCCCACAATTTAGTTTACCAATGATTCTCAACCTGCTCACCAACTTATTGACTGCACTATCCAACAATCAAGATCCTAAAACACTCATAGAAACTACAATTAAAACTTTCCTGTCAATACTCTCACCCCAAAATGAATAACTTAAAAATACTATTTTGGAACTCCAACGGTATTAAACACAAACTCAACGAACTACGTTCCCTTGCACTTCTACTTAAATCCGATATAATCTTACTTAACGAAACCCGTCTATCCCCTTCTACCAAACTTCATATTCCCAACTCTTTCACTTACAGGAACGATCTGCCACCCATCCGCGGCTCGCCTGCTCACGGTGGCACGGCAGTTCTAATTCACCGACGCATCGTTCACCAACCTACCACCCTTAACACACTCATTCAAACCTCTTCCGTCCTTATCCAAATAAATGGCCACGAAGTACTTATATCAGTGGTATACAAACCACCCGGCGCCACACTCACGACTCGCGACTTAGACTTGTTAACCCAAAGCGCTGAATGGTAAATTTCGGCAGGTGATTTCAACGCCAAACACCCTCTGTGGTTTAGCCACTCGACAAACGCGGCCGGCCGCGTCCTCTTTGACCACGTTCAACAATCAGACTATACCATTACAGCTCCCTCATCCCCCACACACTTCCCGACAAACTCTTGATACAGACCCGACATACTCGACATCGCTCTCGTTCGTTTACCATACCCTACCCAAATCGACAACCTCAACGAACTATCTTCTGACCACAACCCTATTCTTCTGGAGACCATGTGTACTCCGGTATCATCGTCCCCTCCAATTACTAACCGCTTCATAAACTGGACAAAATACAAAACAATCCTCTCAAACTTGCCTAACCTAACCGAACGTCCGACCAACAACAGTCAGTCAATCGATTCGGCAATCGACAGTCTGACTAAAAACCTACAACACGTGATCGCAGCTAGCGTATTTACCCCTAGACATAAAAACTCATCCTTCCAATTACCCGACTACATAAAACTAGTAATAACGGAAAAAAATCACCTACGTCGTCAATGGCAGAGAAACCGTGACCCGACTACCAAACGTCAACTTAACGCCAAAATCTCGCTAGTCAGAACTTTACTCGAAACTCACAAAACCGACCAGTAGGACATTTTTCTTAACTCACTTGACCACCAAGACGGTTCCATATACAAACTAAACAAATGTCTCCTTCACAAACGCCCAGCATCCCACCCGCTGTCTGGCCCAAATGGTTTAGTCTTCTCGGCCACCGATCGAGCCGAGTTAATAGGCGACTCTCTCGAACTTCAATTCCAACCAAACCCTGGCCCCGACCTCCTTGAAGTAACTGCACATTTGAACTCACTACAAAACATTAAAATCACTAAATCCAACCTATTTACCACTCCTGGCACAATCCAAAATATCATCAACAACCTCCACAAAAAGAAAGCCCCTGGTGATGACCTCATCACCAACACTGCTCTTAAATTTCTACCCAATAACATTCTACTATCCCTAACTCAAATTATCAACTGCTCCCTCAGAATTTGTTACTTTCCACGTGCTTGGAAAAAAGCAATAATAATTTCCATTCCCAAGCCAGGCAAAGACCACAAACTACCTGCAAGTTACCGACCAATCGCTTTACTCTCCTCCCTATCCAAAATTTACGAACAAATCATCCTCTCTAACCTGCAAAACAATCTCCGTGACAAAATCCGCCCGGAACAATTTGCCTTCAGACCAGAACACTCTACAACTGACCAAACTTACTCACCGACTCAGCCAGAACTTTAACAACAACGTAAACACCGCTTCCATCTTTCTTGACGTAGAGAAAGCCTTTGACCGAGTCTGGCACGTAGGTCTCCTCTACAAACTATCTCAACTCAACATCCCGACTGAAATCGTTAAAATCATCGAATCCTTTCTCACTGACCGCACTTTCATCACAAAAATCGAAGACTCATTCTCGTCCACTAGACACATACTCGCAGGTGTCCCTCAAGGATCCTGCCTCTCTCCTACTCTCTACTTGATTTACATAAACGATATTCCAACAACTCCAAAAGCTCATCTCTCACTATTCGCTGACGACACAATGTTCTTTACTTTCGACCAAAACCCAAAACCCGCGGCCATACAATTACAACACCAACTCAACCTAGCTACTACATGGTTTCATCGCTGGAGAATCAAAATAAACCCGACCAAAACCGTAGGTATCCTTTTCGGACGTTCAAATACTTCACCCATCCCACCATTAATACTCGACAGTATCCAGTGAACTGGTCCAATCACGCAAAATACCTTGGCGTCACAATCGGCCGCAGACTCACCTTCAAAAAACACGTCCAAAACATCACCAAAAAGGCCACTCGCGTTCGCGGAATGCTCTACCCCATACTTTACCGTTCTAGCCCCGTCCCAAAGACTTTGAAGCTCAACATTCTAAAACTCTACGTCTCTCCAATTCTCTCTTATGCAGGCTCCTCTTGGGCACCCTTTATCGGTCGCTCACACTGGAAACGCATCGAATCTGTCCAAAACATCGGTATTTGCACGGTAACAAGTATGCCCTCTATCGTCAAAAACTCGGTCCTTTTAAAATCTGCCAATTTCAAGTCTATCCAAAACTCTATCCGTACTCAATCTAAATCGATGTTCTACAAAAACTCCTTTTCTGCTCATGCCCACATCCGACTCTTAGGTAAAACTCACCCCCCTCCAACCACTAAAAATAGGATCAAACCCTACCCACTATCATGGGTAGGCCAACAATTGTAAATAACCACCCTCACCAACTTTCATCCACTAGTAGAGGCAAAAGCCTGGTATAGTTAACGGCATAGCCGCCCCTTCAAAGCAAAGCAAAAACCGAGTCATCATCAGTCAACATCAGTCAACGTTCAGTTCACATCCATTCATATCAGAGAGATATCATCAGTATCATTCAGCGCGGACGTGTTTAACTTTCAACTTGAATGCGCAACACGTAGAAAACTTTACACATCCCCCCTGCTCGATCACGAGGCAAGGTACCTAACGGGTGCCACGGCTGAATCACGCACCGGTTGCTAGGGTTACCAATCCGCGCTTATCGTCGACCATGACTCACCGCGGTGGCGTCGGACGCAACAAACGTAACTCAACTCCATCATACTCCATCGAAAAGAAAGGTCGAACTCAGACCTTCTGACGACCACCATTGCCACCAAACCCACAACTCAAGGACTTATCCTCCACGGGGAAAAAACGCAAGGCTAGCCAATCCAGCTCAGCCTTACCTCCTGAAAATCCAACAACTTCAAAGAAGCTGGCTAAGGCACCCAACTATTCACCAATTCCGGATACGAATATTACCACCGGCGGTAACCACCGCTCTCGTTCCGCTTCTGCGGACGGCTCCGAGCATGCCGATTCTAATGTCTACAGTGACACCCTGTCCACCTCCTCTGGTTCTTCGGACAACCACGAGACAAGCAAAACACCACTTAAAAATGACCCAAAATCCGACAATAAACGCTCGATTCGCATACAACCGATCCTGATTCAAACAACCCCTGACCATCCATGGCGGAAAATAGTAAAAGCCTTGTACAAAGCTCAAGGCCTCGATCAAGTGACCGCAAAAACCCACATCAATCCCATTACAAATCCAAATAAATTGCCCTGAAAAATCCTCATTCAGAATCGTTCAACAATTCTTGACCATCAATAAAACCAGCTTCCACACGTATGCACTACCTGAAGAACAATCCCTCAAGATTGTTATCAAAGGCGTTCCACTTGACGTTACCAACGAGGAGCTCATGGAAGAACTTCTAGAAGTAGGCTTTAAATCAAACTTTGTCCGTGCCTTTGTCAAAAACGATAAAAGACTTCCCATCCACATGGTCACCCTAAAACGCACAGTAAATGCGAAAGAAATATTCAAAACCACAGAACTTTTCTACGTCAAAGTAAAAATAGAACCATATAAATCAATGGGTCCCGCTCAATGCTTTTCATGCCAGAGATTTGGCCATTCATCGCTTCAGTGTGGTCACCCACCTAGATGCGCTAAGTGCGGAGCAAATCATCCAAACAAGGAATGCAAGAAGCCAAAATATGACAATCCAACCTGCTGCAACTGCAATGGAAAACACACCGCAAACTATAGAGGCTGCCCATACTACATAGATCTCTGCAAAGAAAAAATAGATCACTCCAGAGGGACAAGAAACAAATTTATACAAAAATCCGTGTTGACAACAATTCCAACACCTAAAACACTACCCGTAACAAACAGAGTAACAAAGCACCAAACAGAAAAACTTGAACCCACAATAAACGCACCAAAGCTCCTACTAATAATCAAAGATCTCCTAACAACAGCTCAAGAATGCAAAGATGTCACATCAAAAAATGCGGTCATCACGACAGTCCTGAAAATCATAAACGCCAATCCTACACTCCATGATGAATGATTTCAAAATCTTATCATGGAACTGCAACGGTATCGAAAACCGAATATCAGAACTGACAACATTCATAAAAATGCACAACGTAAACATTATCCTGCTTGGAGAAACCCGCCTCGACCCCAAAACACCGCTCAAAATCCCAAATTTTCACACTTACCGCACAGATCGCCAACCACGGCCAAGAACCCCACCGAACGGGGGAACCGCAGTGCTCATCCGTCGTGGCATTGTTCATCAACACGTGAATACCCAAACCGAGCTCGACTCAACCTCGGTTAACATAAAACTCGCAAACAACATCGCCCAGGTAACTGCGGTATATAAAAGCCCGGGCGCAACACTCAAACCAACAGATTTGGACGCGCTGACCAATCACGACGGCCCCCTCATAATTGGCGGTGACCTTAATGCTAAACACACAGACTGGCGTAACCCCAAATGTAACAAATCAGGCAAGATTCTCGCACAACATGCCGAGCGGACAAACCGATACTCGGTTGTCACCTCTGACTCGCCAACCTACTATCCTTACATTGCAACTCATCGACCAGATATACTAGATATTTTCTTACTTGACTTGCCAAACATGCACTACCTCCTCACCAATCACTGCGACCTATCGTCAGACCATAACCCCCAGATATTAAACCTATCATCCCGACCTTCTATGTGCGGGCCACCATCAGCAAGGAAACGCATAAACTGGAGAAAGTTCGAAACCGAACTAACTCCCCATATAAAGAATATTCGTATCACCACAATTGATGACATCAACAAAAACATCGATCAACTCACCCAAGTCATCCAATCAGAGTGCAAAAACTGTTCCTATAAACCGAGACAGCTAGACCCCCCGATATCACTACCTGATGACATACTGCTTGAGATTGATACCAAGCGCTTACTACGGAGAAGCTGGCAACGTACACGTGACCCTCGGGTGAAAACGCTGTACAATACACCGACTTCCCTTGTCAAAGATATTCTCACTCGTCATAGACAATCTGAATGGAATTCTTTCACTGTCACTCTCAATTTCAAAAACAAATCTATAAACAAACTAAATCGACGACTCCTCCATAAACAACCTGCAAGTCAACCTCTCAAAGCACCTGATGGGACAAAAATATACGACACCAATTTAAAGGCAGAACTCTTCGCAGACACAATGACAGCCCAGTTCCAAAACAATCCGGGCCCACCATCACCTGAAGTCACAAATTCAATCCAAAGACTACGCACCTTTTAATTCCTCCATCAGATGACTATGTTACACCGAAAAAAGTATCTGACATAATAAAAGGACTCCTTTCAGCCAAAGCTCCAGGAGGTTTTAACAAAACAATGAAACACCTCCCAAAAATTGCAATTGTCCTCCTAGCGAACATCTACACGTCATGCCTCAGACTCTCATACTTTCCTCATCAGTGGAAAAAAGCGCAAATTCTCATGATCCCAAAACCCATGAAGAACCACCAAATACCAGACAATCATAGGCCTATATCACTTCTCAACACAATGTCAAAAATATTCGAAAGATTAATACTTCGTAAGCTCAACATCCATGTCAAAACTAGACATGAACAACACGCTTTCCGTACTGGCCACTCTACGACTACCCAGCTAATCACGCTGACTGACGATCTGAACCAAAGGTCCCAGAGGGGGAAAAAACTGTGGCTGTCTTCCTGGACGTGGCAAAAGCCTTCGACCGCGTATGGCATCAGGGGCTCATCCACAAGCTAACACGCTCAAACGTCCCTCACTCACTTATAGTACTCATTGAATCTTTTCTTAAAGGCCGTACTTTCAAAATCAAAATATCTGACCACCTATCTACATCCCGTAATATAGAAGCTGCGTCCCTCAGGGGTCATGTCTCTCACCGCTCCAATACTTGGTCTACGTAAACGATCTCCCGACCGTAAGACCAGTCACACTGGCTCTCTTTGCGGATGATACGCTCCTATACACAAACAACCGAAACTACAAATATGCAGTCTACAAACTACAAAGGCAACTGGACGTCACGAACAACTGGCTCACCAAATGGAGAATCCAATTAAACGCATCCAAAACGGTAGCAGTGATATTTGGGCCTCGATCCAAAAAACACAACACGAAGTTAAAACTACAAAATCAACATCTTGAATGGAGCTACCACGCAAAATATCTTGGAATCACTTTCACCCACGATCTAAGGTTTGACAAACATATCCAAAATACCATTCGCAAAGCGCGTGGTGCCCGTGCCGCACTATATCCGATCCTAAACCGAAACAGCACCGTTCCACTGGCCAACAAACTGACAATATATAAAATATACCTCAGGCCCATAATTTTATATGCAGCTCCTGTTTGGAGAAATCGCCAATCATCTTGGAAACAAATCGAGGTCTTCCAATCCGTAGCACTACGTACCATGGCCGGTGCCCACTACCTGGTCTCAAATCATAACCTACGAAACTCGATGTCTATAGATACCCTTCAAGACGAAGCACTTTATCTCTCAAAGAACCTTGCTCATGCACTTTCACGGAGCAAATATCCCCACTTATCATGCCTTGTCCCATGAACAGACCAAAACAAATCAATTAAATAACCTCATTCAGAGAGAAATGGCCCAGCCAGGTACTCTTAATAGGCCAAAGGCCGTCCCGTCAAAGCAAAAAGCAACCTAGTCAGTCCACTTCAAGCCTTCAATCTGTTCACAACAAAAACCAAAGTTCCAACAGAAGAAGACCCGGACCAAAACAAAGACCGCCAACTACCGACGATCAAGCCGACTACTGACGACAACGCTGCTCCACGGCTGCAAACATCGTTCAACTGCCGGCCACCGACGACACGCCGCTCCACGGCAGCCAGCATCGTTCGACCGGTGAACATCGACTAATCAACCACTCCACGGCGCGGGACCAGTGCATATCCCGGCCAACGGGATTACATCTCTAAACGGCCCTTTTTAGGGCCAACATCTCACCGACCTTGGCGCTTAATTAAGCTGTCCGATCCGAGCCTGGTTCGTCGTCGGGGTACCGCTTATTTAAGTCTGTACCGACGACGGTCAGCTCCCCTGCCCAATATTTGCTTTGTATAATATATATATATATTTATATATATATATATCAAACTTATCCCGTTGTATAGATAGGGTCCGGCGATTGCCCGACCGATACCCAAGCGCCTCCGATTGTGCCGACTCACTTACTTAAGTCTGGTTGGCACAAATCGAAGCTTTACTCAAGCCCCCCAATATTGTAAATATAAAACACAATTCACATAGCAATAGATATACTTGATAACCAAAACCAACAAGCATTATTTATTTACGACGCGGATCGTCCATCCGGACGCACCGTTTCATATAGCCTAGTAAATTTAGAGAAAATTCATATCTGCTTTCAAAATTTAAGTCGGAACCTCCTACTGAGCGTAGTGATTGAAGTCACTGTCATTATTTTTTTAAAAAAAAATGTTTGGAATTTTATAAAGTTATAAGTGGTGACAAAGGAGAATTTACCCTCCCTTAAACTCCGTTAAATGTAAATTTTGCATGTTCGTACCTACAATTTAATTTGAGAGGTTCTGGCCAAATATAAAATATGCAGATCTAAATATTATATAACAAGTATAACAAATATTTATTTTCTGTAGTCAATCGCACCTGATAATCAAATATTTACAAACATTAGTACTTAGTGAACCAACAAATAAGTGTGTAATCGCCTCCTAAAAAGAGTTGCACATCCATGGGTATAGAGTTTCCTATACAAATGTATATCAAATTTAAGATCCATAGACGTATACAGAGAGTACGTTTTTACAATATACATAATTATGTATGGCTCGATAAATGAAGTATAATATTATTCCTTAATCCTAATGATATAATTGGACGAAGAAGGTTATTTAACACTACGCCCGTCGATATAAAAATATCAAATTAAAATTCCATTTCTATGAATATTAGGTTAATATTTAAGTCAAATTAAACGTTGCAAAATGTAAAATGTAAATATAGAACAATTTTAGATTCCGAACGGAGCAATGAATGTTTTACCTTTTAGGACAGTAAAAGTGCTTAGATTTTCTTCTACAGTATCATTTCTGACAAGAAAGTAGTCTAGTTGGTACTTTGGGGGATCAAAAGTAAAAATTTTCTGACTTATTTTGAGCTGTTTACGGACATTATCAGTTTTCAATTTTTTTAGGTTTTTATTCTATTCAAAGACAGATGAAAAATATTAAAAATGTAGTCACAATTTTTTTTATAAGCAGTTTAATTTCAAATATTGATAAAATACGTAAATCTCACAAAAAAGTGCAAATTTGATAAATTCATAAAAAATTTTCTTTCTAAAGATTTTAAAAAGTACCTAAAACAAGATTTCTTATAAGTTTGTCTACCTTTATCCAAGACGAATAAATTTAGATACATGAACATTTCACTGAATGTTTATTTTATCAATTCCTATGCTTGATAAAATTTTCAAAATATTTTGACTCGTTTTGAGCTGTTCAAGGATTTAAATTTTTCAAATTTTTTTTTCTATGAATATCAAAAAAGTTTTATTTTTTGGGACAAAAAGCGTGACAATTTAATACAAGAGTCCTGTTAAAAAATATTAAAACTACATATAGGTACACAACTTTTTAATAAGCATTTAAAGTTCGAATTTGAACAAAATTCATAAAATTCAAAATTTAATAATTATTTTGTGCCTAGTCAAAAATGTACCTATACAATTTTCAACTTTTATGGCTAAGGATTGATAATTAAAAACAAGGTTTTATGTAAATACTAGTGTCATATATAAATCAATCTATTCACAGTAATATCATCAAAGGATATACGTAGTAATATCGTAGGCTAACTGACTGTATTCGCTCAGAATCGTTTTTCTTATACAACGATATTATATCATTGAATTCAAAATTAACACTATCCATTACAGTGACCCAGTTACTTGTCAACTACTTTAAAGCAGAGGGACACCCACTTGCCAACCTTTTTATTTTTTTATATGTCCAAATTGTAGAATTTAAAGTTAATTGCTTAAAATTTGTATTCTTTATAACATACGAATCAAAATATTGGATGATTTACTTCAATTTTAGTTTATTTTAATTTAATATTATATATTATTAGTTTTTAATAAACTTAAACGATCGAATTCATCACATCATACTCCAAAGAATTTTCAAAGCATATATTTTGAAGAATTTGTATAGTAGAAATATTTTATATATTTTACACAAAATTAAATATATACTGTATACGTACTCGTCGCTATTCTTTCTAAAAAAAAAAAAAAATAGTAATAATAATGATTCGTGTTTAACATTAGTATATTAATATTAGACTACGGCATTATCATACAATTTTAGATACAGAATAATCAGAATATAGTAAAGCTTTTAAAATTTAAATATTCGTTTTAATAGACCGATTTGAAATCGATCGAAATATATGTTGAAAAGTTAATAATAGTGAAATATACTTTAAAATGTTAATTGATTGATGTGTATAGTTTAAGAACCTATAGTAGTCAAAGTTATATAAAAGGTATCTGTACAATAATAGTAATAACAAATTGTCATCCCCAATAATGGGTGACGGCTTGTAAACTAAACGGGGTTCATAGTTATAATATTACTCAGTGAGTAGGTAAGTAAAAATTTGAGGATAATGATGATCATATAAAATATGACTTATGAGACACAATTAATCACATAAACTGAATTAAACAAATAATAAAATTAAAATATAAATAAAACAATAGTACAAAATACGTACGTTTAAATTCTAAAAATAAAATAATAAACAAATTATATTTTAACTTATGATTCGTATTCTAAGAATTATGGCGATACCTTTATTTATAATATTGTCTTCCAAAATATATTAAAACCAAGAATTTCACAACGATTTACTAATAGGGTCCCACTATAATGTATGTAGTTATCATTATGTTAGGTTATATTTAGTTTTTCAGATTTATAATAAATGTTGCCGCCGCAACATAAAAACAGTATAGAATATAGGACATCGGTCACGAGGCAACAGCTGGACACACACACACACTCAAATATCACTATTTGTATTGTTTTATTATTATTATCGTTGAAAGTGTGGTGGCGACTATGGTCCCACAACACTAACTCCCACTGTCGCGTGGCGTCACTATGCTCACTCACCTAGTCTCGCGGCGTTCGCCCACAGTTACGCACCTCGTCGCTTATTATAGGCGGTTATAGGCGCAAATCGCCACCTTTTAATATTACCTTATTATTTTACTATTGTAATATGTGCGTCAATTGGCACTTATAATTATATTTAGTCTGCGCTAAATGCAGGACATATTATATTTTATTTTAGTACAGGACCAGCTAGCTAGTCTGCCCTCCACAAATTGTGAGTTATTTTTATCATTATTTATTTATTTATCATGCATATTCAATTATTGGGTCAATAGAAGTCTAGATATTTTACAATTATTATTTGTCGTGCCAGAAGCGCCAGTACATTATTAGCATCTTTATATTTCATAAGTACGAGCTAACAGCTTAAACAGCTCTGTCAATATATATTTTATTCTGTTCGACCATAAGGGTCGGACATTTATATAATATATTTTAATTATTATCTTTATTATTACATATTGTTGGACCAGAAGGGTCACATTTATTATACATGGCAGCAGCTCCAATAGCTTTTCTATATTATTTATTATTATTGTTTTGTTGGGCCAGAAGGGCTGCATATTATTTTATACGAGCTTCAGCTTAAATAGCTGCGTCAATATATAATTGATTTCGGTTGGCCATAAGGGCCGGTCATTTATTATAATTATTATATTTTTTATTAATTTGTGTTACGGTGAATTTGATTATATATTTTGTACTAATTATTTAGAATTGTATATTATACAGCAACTTACCCACCAGAAACCGTGTTACTATTTTTTATTACCTATTTGTTTAATTGTATACACACCTACATATTCATAGACAAATACACATAATTACATATCACGCACTACATAGCCGACAGTAATTGCTAGGCGATCCCGACCACTACTGTTCGGGCTATTACACCATATACACCCAGCTTGTTCTCCATATTTCTAGGACTTAGGCGTTAGTGGTGTAAAGCCTAAGTTGGTGTCCGGGCACGCGTATAATTATTGTACGCTCCCGGCCCGCACAATAAGAAAAAATTGTTTTCCAATTTATTTTATACGCATCCATCGTAATATCTATGTGTATATACCAGGACTATAGGATTAAATACTCCCTAGTTGTGTTTCATAAAGTTATCCATATTGGTTTTAATAGAATTGTGTATAATAATATAATAACTCTGGTTTTTAGTGGACATGTCTTTGATTTTTAGTGTTCTACATTTGGGATGAATGTGTAGTGTGCTCACTGCTCATGTAAGTCGACTATTTAAGGTTAGCCCAAGTTATTTTACATTGCATAGGTTTGTTCTTAGTTATTGTCTAGGACAAACTCTTGGATGTAACGTATAAGAAAAGAAGTTTCATTTAATTTCAAGCACCGTTCCATGTACCACAGTCCACAAGTAAAACAATTGTAAGTTGATTGAATTTTATAAAATCCATAATACTTGTTGAGTAAGTAAACCTTTGAGGATGATGATGATCAAAATATAGGTAAGTTATAACTTAGGATTGAGTTATGAGACACAAATCACATAAATTTAATTAAACAAATTAAAAATAAATAAATAAATAATATGATATACACGTACCATTCATTTCTAAAAATAAAACAATAAACACAGTATTTAATAAATAATACTATCCCTTATGATTCACAATCTATGAACTATAGGGTTAACGTAAAAATTATGAAGAAATATTGTTAATTTAATCGTGCAAATCCAATATCGTAAATATTACAAATTTTCATACGTAATACGTATATTATGCAGAGATATTTATTATTTTCTCCAAAAATTTTTTTTTTCCTATATTAATACCTGATGGGCTATATGAGGAAATGCGAATTTACCCTATCTAAAACTCCGTTAAATGTAAACAACTCGTATTAAACATAAATCTCAAATATTGAGTAACAAAAAAAAAAATAAACAATATTGATGCAATTTATACGTACTTTTTGCGCTTGTTGTCTCTAAAAATAAAAAATAAACATACTATTTAATATACAATATAGGTGCCTTATGTCAATCTAAGATTTATAGGGATAACATAACTATTGTCCAGCAAAGTATATTATAACATTTATAACCAAGAATTGTACAACGTTTTACTTACGAGAATCAATCGTTAACAAGATTTTATATATAAATATAATTGTATTTTTAAAAGAAGCAAGCAGAATTATAAGATGGGAGAAAAGGAAATTTATTAAAGACATAGTAAGGAAATCGGATTAAAACAATCAAAATCATAGGACAAGAGACCTTAATAAGAAGATCAACTCTCTAAGCAAAGAATTTAAAGAAAAAGAAAACTTTTTAAGTAACGAAAATGATACCTTCCTAACGAAAAGAGATGATATAATCAATGCATGGACATACTACTTTGACCAACTGCAGGGAAACCATTTATCCATTCCATTTTGAGAATAAAGAACCTAATAGAGAAGAATATCCCGAACCAACAGTAAAGTAATTTTCAAACCAAATAAAAATCCTAAAAAACCACAAGTCACCCGGTGAAGATGGGAAAACTGGAGATTTATTCAAAACAAGAGGAGCTGATATGTAAATACATACACCGACTAATAAGATTAATATGGCAAAAAGAGTTTATCCCATCCACAAGAAAGAGAACAAACAACTATATAGGGATTGATCTGCTTAATGTAACGTATACGATTTTATTTTATTGTATACTAGATAAAATCAAACTTTGGGAAAAAGGGTTTGTAGGAGACTTTTAGGCTGGATTCAGGCAAAACCGCTATACACAGATCAAATCTTCTTCCTACGCCCAGTTTTCCAAAAAAATTGGGAATATAATAAAAGCGTACATATGTTATTCATCGATTACAAAAAAGCTTATGATTCAATACATAGAGTGTCTTTAATTAAGACTTTGGAAGAGTTCAGAATGCCGTGAAAACTAATAAAATAGAATGCAGTATCGGTCATACTGACATCAAAGTAAAAGTGGGATATACCCAATCGTATACAGTTCAACAGATACGTGACAACTGGTCTAAAGCAGGGTGATACTATGTCACCTATTATATTATTCAACATAGCATTGGAAAAAGTAGTAAGAGAAGCAACTCTAGATAAAGAAGGTGTAAAACTAGGTGAAAATAACATTGGAATCTTGTCATAGGCGGGAGACAATGTTTTGATTGCAGAAACAAAAGATAAATTCAAAAAACAATAAAAAAAACTCATAAATACTGCAGAACGTACAGGCCTGGCGATTAACTCCAAGAAAACTGAATATAATATTATGGTAGTTCAAATACACGACCAAGTAGATCGCTGGAATGAGTTGCTAGAACTCAAACACAACAAGTTCAGAATATTACAGCAGTTCAAATACCTTGGCGCACTAATAATACACACTCCGAATTGTAAAAGATAAGACTCTACTTCAACGTACCCTACTGCGTAACTGCCACTCTGAACTTGAGCGTAGGTCTCAGGATGGCGAAGTTGGACTGCAGATTGTTCATATAAATGGTCTCCCGAAGGTCGTGTTTAGCAATCCTAGGAATGGAAATTTCAACCAGAGGCCCACATTCAACAACCCTTAACTCATTCATCAGCTAGCAAGTCTGTTTCTGGTTTTTACCAGAACTGCCGTGGTCTCCGGACGAAAATTTTAAATTTTAAATGTAATGTAGCCTGTATAAATTATGATTTTTTTGTATTAACTGAAACTTGGTTGACCGATTCTTTTGCTGATAGTGAACTTGGTCTTACCAATTATAATATTTACAGATATGATAGATGTTCTAATACTAGCAATTGTTTAAGGGGTGGCGGAGTTCTCATTGGGATAAGAAAAGATTTATCTTCCAAATTAATTGCTGTTCACGAAATTAACGTCGAGCACTTATTTGTAATGCTCTCTGTTGGGTCCTATAGGTTCATAATTAATGCTGCTTATTTTCCTCCTCTTAGTCCACCTTTTTTATTTGAAAATTTTATGTCCTTATTGGAAACTATATATCAACAACATCCTGAACACACGTTCTTACTCTGTGGTGATTACAACTTGCCTGATATTTCCTGGTCTAATGATTCACATGGCCTTACTTATACTTCTTCCTCCCCTCTTCGTGTGCCTTGTGTTCCTGAACTACTTGCCTTCAATGGGTTCTATCAAAAAAATTCTGTTTTAAACTCTAAAGGTTCCATTCTTGATCTAATTTGTTGTAACACCGATTCCGCTATAGTTTGTGAATCTCTTGAACCGTTTGTTCCGCCTGATCCTTATCACCCACCTCTTAATATTTCGCTACATAATATCTCTACCTCTACTACGTTAAATAACTCGCATTCCTTTCACAACTTCAAAAAGGCGGATTACAATTGTATTATACATTTTCTGTCTTCCTACGATTGGGTCTCTACTCTATCCAACCTTGATCTAAATACTTCGGTTAATACCTTCACTGATTCTCTTCACAGTTCAATTTTGAGGTTCGTCCCTCTGTCCCACTTTTATAAATCAACTTTTCCTTCCTGGGTATCCAAAGATCTCAAAACCTTAGTTTATCGCAAAAATAAAGCTCATGCTAAGTTTAAATCTACATTTGATCCTGCTGATTATAGAGTCTTTTCTCTACTCCGTGCAAAATGCAAATACATGTCTAAAAAATGTCACAAAACGTTTGTTGAACAGTCAGAAAAATCTTTATCCTTGAATCCCAAGAAATTCTGGGATTTTGTACGTAGGAATCGTTCTCACAACGCTGTTCCGAACATAGTTTCCTTCGATGGTGTCGATAGTTCTTGTATTCAGGAAAGTGTAAATTTATTTTCTAAACATTTTAGTTCTGTCTACTCTTCAAAATCAATTATTCCAAACCTCCAGTCTTTAGACTTACCATTTTACGACTTACCAAACAATTGTTACTTCACCCCTAATGATGTTCTCCTCAAGCTCAACAGTCTGAAAAATGTGTTTTCTTTAGGACCCGATGGAATACCAGGGGATTTCCTCTACAGAATAAGATATGTTATTTTCAATCCTCTTTGGTCTCTATTTCGAAGATCCCTTGATGAAAGTACATTTCCTGACATGTGGAAAATCGGCTCTATTACTCCCATTTTAAAGTCAGGCAACCCATCACTAGTCACAAATTATAGACCAATTTCAATTCTAGGACATATATCTAAAATTTTTGAGTCCTTAGTCCTAGACTCAATCCAGCCTTCAGTTAACATGATTTTAGCCAACGAACAGCACGGTTTTCGCCCAGGCAGATCTACGGTTACTTGTAACCTTAACTTTTCCAATTACATACACGGTTCTTTTAAAGAAGGATCTCAAGTTGATGTTGTGTATACCGACTTTGCTAAGGCGTTTGATTCAGTTAATCATGAGGTTCTTATCTCTATACTTCGTGCTTCTGGTTTTGGCGATCCTATCCTATCTTGGTTTAATTCATTCTTATTAAATAGATCGCAATGGGTTAATATGTTCAATACAAAATCTGACATATTTTTATCTACCTCTGGTGTCCCCCAAGGTGGACATCTATCACCCCTTCTTTTCTCTTTGTTCGTTAATAGTGCTTGTACCTCCCTTAAACACAGCCAACTACTCTGTTTTGCTGATGACATGAAGTTTTTCCTTAAGATCTACACGGTCGATGATTGTCTCAAACTCCAGGATGATCTTAATAGATTCTCTGCCTGGGCAGAAACTCTTGGTCTTACATTAAATGTTAATAAATGCCGGTCAATGATATTCACCAGAAGTCGCTCTCCTATCACTTACTCCTACGTTTTGAATGGCTCTTGTTTAATTCCCGTTGATTCTAGCATTTGTGATCTTGGTTTTACATTTACTTCCTCTCTTTCTCCTCGTGCCCACATCGATAAAATTACTTGCAAAGCTCTCAAGGTTTTGGGTTTTGTTAAAAGAATATCTGGTGAATTTAAACTCACCAGCTCTCTCAAATCCATCTATTGTGCACTTGTACGCCCAATCGTTGAATATGGCTCTATTGTATGGGATCCTCAAACTGCTGATGCCTGTATTCAACTCGATTGTGTTCAGCGTAAATTCTTATGCTATATGAAGCACAAATTGAATGTTAACTGCCCCCCTCATGATTATACTCCTCTACTCCGTCTCATGAACTTATCTTCCTTAGCTGACCGTCGCCGCTCGCATGCTCTTGCTTTTCTTAATAAAATCTTATCGGGATCTGTTGACTCCCCTTCACTCCTTGCACTAATTAACTTTAAAGTTCCTGTTAAGTGCACCCGCAACACACATACTTTTTTTATTCCGCATTGTCCTACAAAATATTTACAAAACGAGCCAATAAACCGTATGATGAAATTAGCCAATGAGGACCCGTCATTTCTTCCATAGTATTATACTATTATCTTTTATTTTGTTTTTATATATAACTCATGTAAGCATGTACCGATGTTCCACACTTAAAATTAGTATGTAATTTTTGTCAACATTACACCATACATATCTGTATCATGGGCTCACGCCCGTTTATAATTAATAAATAAATAAATAAATAAATAAATAAAGAAGGTGTAAAACTAGGTGAAAATAACATTGGAATCTTGGCATAGGCGGGAGACAAAGTCTTGATTGCAGAAACAAAAGATAAATTTAAAGAACAATAAAAAAAACTCATAAATACTGCAAAACGTATAGGCCTGGCGATTAACTCCAAGAAAACTGAATATAATATTATGGTAGTTCAAATACACGACCAAGTAGATCGCTGAAATGAGTGGCTAGAACTCAAACACTACAAGTTCAGAATATTACAGCAGTTCAAATACCTTGGCGCACTAATAATACACAGCAGAAATTTTGGTTTTTTTATAGAAACTTTTGACAGTAATAGTGAAACAGGTAATGATATTTTTATTTTTGATATAGGTATTTCTTTGAATTTGAGATGATTGTCATGTCACTAACGAGGTATCTAATCAGAGTAAATAGGCTAATGTAGCAACGACGGTACCGTGGAAGTAGGTGATGGGTATTGTATATTGGCACGCCGTTTTATTTATTCGGCAGGGTAGTTCAACGTTTCATAAGATGTATAGTTTATAATATTACTATAGGGAAGGTAATTATAGCTAGTTATGGTAGGCAAGAAGTACAAGTAGGTCGACAATAATTATAGCTACAATATTCTAACTAGGTACTTGAAGTATATTTAGTATAATATGAATATTGGAGTCTTGAACTATATACAAATTTAAAATTAATATAATATAAAATTTTATAAATAAATCCAAAAACAACTTACTATAACCGTTTGCTAGAAATAAAATAACCAGGGGTAATTAATAAGTATAATTATAAAATAGTTTTAATTTAGTGCAATAAAAGTGGTAAATCTAGTAATTTATTTGATAAGCTCTTGATAGTTTTACAAAATGGGGTCCAACTTTGAAATAAAATGGTTTTTTGTATAAAAAAAAAACAAATCGAAATTTTATTTTAATTTGTATATTAATTTCAGTTTTTTAATAAATAATTTAGGAATAGTATATTTTTTAATATTTTGTAACATACTACTATCATAATGACAGCTCATACAAATAAAATATAATATTTGAAGTCTCCATACACTTGGCTCAAATGCAATCCAACAAATATTAAGAATTTAAACATATTTTAGGAACATACGAGTTTAAAGAACCATTTTAATTTGGTTAGATTAGGTGAGCAAAATTTATTTGCACCTATCAAACCACACTAAAAACGTTACCGGAATCGCAAGTATGTAGCTGACCTTAAAACTATAAGAATGTTACAGATTTTAAAAATGTATTTTATATGATTTCCAATTGATTAAAAAACAATGTAAATAAAAAATAAAAATATATCTTTTGTAAATTTACCAAGAAACTTTTAAATAAAAATAAATTATAAGTCTTTGAAAGAGAATTCTCAAAAATGTTTCTTACTTGAAGCTGGAAAATAAATTATAAAATATTAATTAATAATATTATAATTGATGTATTTAAAAATATTAAATCTAAGAAACAAATACTGCCAATTATTAACAATATTAATGTCTGTTTTGGTTTTAAATTTTTTATTCAATATTTGAGGTGTATATGAGGTTGTTTTTTTAGGATTGTCTAAGTTTTGAGAGCACTGAGTGAGTCAGTATATATGGTTGAGCATTTCTTCTCTGTTGAGAAACTTATTACGTGGCTTTCAATATAGCTAGATATTCAGCTGTATAAATTTAGTTGTCTGTTAGGATGCGATGTGCTGTTTGACTGTTAGACTGGATTATTGCGATTGCAGTTCCTACTGTATTTTTTTATGCATTTACATATGTTTCCCAATGTATTGGTAGGCTAAAAAGTTTAATTTTTATATATTGGAGTCAGATCATTTTTTTTTTTTGTAGGAAGAAAGGTTGAAATAGATGAATTGGTTTGGGGTAATTTATGCGAGGTGTTCAAACTTTTGTCGGTTGAGTAGGTTTGTGAAAACAATATTGAGATCTCAGGATTATATTTGGGCTGTACGAGTGCCAAGATTGAATAGATCGTTATTTTGGTATCGGTCTATTGAGTTTCTTGGTATTGCATTGATCGGATTTGTTGTTGCTATCATTATTATTTTAAAGTATTCCAATGGGTATTTTATTCTTCTTTTTTCTAGTGTCACCTGGGCTAGTGTGATTTATAATGCTAAGAACTGGGCTGCTTTTAAAAGCACCAATTTACGTTCGTAGTGTTGCATTATGGATAGGGTCTAGTGTTTTAATTCTAGCTGATGTTGCTCCTGCATAGATGATAGAACCGTTTTCTAGTGCTGAGAGGATCATTTAGTTATGTATTAGCAATGTTTGGAAGGAACGAGTTCTAAAAGGAACGGATTCCTGGAACGAATTCCTTTTTAAGGAACGGCACGTTGAACGAATTCCTTTTTATAAAAAAAGAACGAGAAAATGAACGAATTCTTTTTTTCAAGGAAAAAGAACGAAATTTTTCGTTCCTTTCAAGTTCCAATTTACACAGATATATAAATAATTGAAATTGAAATATTTTTTTTCTTAGTGTGTATATTTCCAATATTATGATCGTTATCGAGTATCCGAGCATCAAACCGCATCGTTAAAGTGTTAGTCCTTAATCTGGGTATTCTGGTACAGGATACTCATTACTTATTGGTCATTAGTAATTTTATTAATATTTCTCATAAGTCATAACTCATAAGTTATAACTTAATATATAGAAATGGGTATAATATACTATTATATTACATTATTAGGGTTTAAAATATAAATCCTTGTCGTTGCGTCGGCGGAAAATAAAATAGCATGAACACCGAAGACTGAACAATAAAAATCATTTATGAATTACGATGCGGGTCGGGACTATTGTAATACCTACAGCTAAAATGTATAATAATATATTACTATATTAATATGACGTTACAATATTATTTTAATGATAATTATTTAAAACAACAATAAATGATAAGATAGTTGACATACGTTGGCCAGCAATTTAATTTTGAAGAAAATCTCAAAATAGATTACTAAAATACGTCATTTGATTATACCGAAAACCCCAAATGTCTGAAAAGTCAAATAATCGTATAGTCGAGAGTCGACAGCCGGTATCAGTGTTTCATTTTCATATTGTGAATAATCTGAAGACTTGAAGTGAATTGTGATTTGCATTTGTTATACAGTACTACAGTAGTTATAACCGCTCCTGTTGAGAGATTGTTTTCTACTGGATCCAATATCATGACTGTTAAACGTTACAGATTAGGTGATGAACTATTTGAGAAATTAGTTCTTCTAAAACAGAACAAAGTTACTATTTAGACTATAGTACTTATAGTATAGTCTATTGTTATAATGTTATATAATATTTATATTTTATATTGTTTAAAAAATAATGAGTAAAATATAAAAATATAAATGAATAAAAAAAAAACTGCAGTCAGTATTATTTTATTAAACTTAATAGTAAATTATAAATTTACTTGTAGGTATGTATAAGTATAATTAAAAATTAAAGTACCTAAATATATCGGTTTGAAAAAAAAATTGATGATTAAATAAGAATTTTAATTTTATCTGGAACTAAAAAAGGAACTAGTTCTTTTTCCAAAGGAACGACAAAGGAACGAATTCTTTTTTTTTAAAAGGAACAAGGAACGGAACGAATTCCTTTTTATAAGGAACTTGACAAACACTGTGTATTAGCTATAGTGTTTTGCTTTCTGTTTCTCATTCAAAATTACTGAGTGTTTTTATTATAATATGTAATTGATTTTTAGCTTCATTTTTTAATTTGGTTAGGTGGAAGCGCCATGATAGTTTTGAATCAAAGGTTAAACCAAGTATTTTTATATTGATGTTTGTGATTTCAATTTTCAAAATTGGGTTGTTGGGGACGTGTTTCTTTGAAGAAAACAGATGATCAGATTTATCTGGGGAGAATGTAATACCTGAAGTTTTACTCCATAGTAGTAAGTTGTTTAAACAGTTTTTTATTTGTCGAATTATGGTTAGTGTATTTTGCCCCTGCAAAATATATTGCTATCATCAGCCTACGTTGTAATTTTGTGTTGGTCTTGTAATGGTTGAGAGGTCGTTGATTGCAATCAAAAAGAGAGTTGACCTTAGAGGAGAACCTTGAGGACTGCCATTTTCAATTTTGACAGGTGAAGATAATGTACCATTATAGTGGGAGTTGTTGGATGATATTTTTTATGTCTGCTTCAGTAAGATGTTTTTGGTTGATAGGTAGATATTGCAAATTGTAATCTTTTGTTTGAGTTGGATCCATAACGGATAGGGCTTCTAGGAGAGTATTTATTATGGTTTCTTCGGGAGGATACAAAGCTTTTATGAAACTAGAGAAATCTTTGATTACGTTAGCTCTTATTTTGGTTTAAATTGTGTATCCTTTTACAATCGCCGTTAAAATTTAACGAAAACTTAACCGGTGAAATGCTGCCAGTAATAAAATCTGTTATCACTCGGTTAACATTAACCGACACTCGACCGGACATTCTAAGAACGGCCCTAAGAGTATTTTCTCTGTAGCAAGTATTATAGCTCTTTAAATTTCGTTGATAGATTAATAATTTATAATGTGTTTCAAAATATATCATATTATAATATGATTTGAAAAGAAAAAAAATATTGTTAGAAAATGGAAAACTTTATAAGATTGAAGACCACAAAACAGTTATATCATACAAAATAAAAATGATTACAATGCAGACAGTACAAAAATCCAAAATAGCATCAAAAAACTCAACATAAAACACCTTATTGGAATAAGTATAGGTCCAAACATAGACTACGAAATTAACATAGTAGAATTCTTTAAAACGATATTAAAATAAACAAAATATAATATAATATCAACAATATTGTAATGTACATAAATAACTAAATTGTTTTTAAAACCATATATATTTAAATAAACAATGAATTAGTTATCTTTTTTTTCTGTTTACTACAAATGTAATGCAGTATAATAATTTGGGACTAATAAAAAAAAAATTAATAAATTACGTACCTGCATTATCTGGAATGAAATAAAAACTGTAGTTATTAATTATAGACTATTTATATTATTGTTTTACTATAAGAACATAAGATCAACTAAAAATTGCAAACAACGTTTTTAAATTTTGTAATTAAATGGCTCCATTTTTTTTTTAAGAATCCTAAAAAATTAACGTAACTACTTACTTTTAATATAATAATATAAGCATGATAATTTTTAAATTATGTACTCATATGAGATTAATCTAATATAATATAGAATGAAATAAATCAAAAACAACTTACTTAAGTCACCTAGAAATGAAATACCCGACGGTAATTTATAAGAATAATTATATAATAGTTTTAATATATTATGATTAATGCGGCAAATATAGTGATTTATTTGAAAATTCTCAATAAATTTACAAAATTTTCAGTTGAGGAATTTAAATTCAAAATTATTTTGTATAAATAAAAAAAATACAAAATGTATTATAATTATTTTTATATTAATTTCATACTTTATTTATTAAAACGGTACTCAGAGTGGGTGATATACCGTGTCTTAATGATTTTAGCTCCTTTAAGTGTATTAATTGAGAATCTGACGTCTGAGGTCTTTCCAGTGTTATAATAAAAAGCAAATCTAAATTTGGAAAATGTAATCATATTTATACACAATGTAGCTTACCTAATAACTATACATTCAAAAAAATTCACACTCTTCCGTAATTTATAACTTTTATAATCTCTAATTTCTAAAATGTTTCCAATTTGAAAATTAAAAACAATTTATACAGTAAAAAATATTGCTTGTGTAAATATACCGAGAAATTTTCAAACAAAAATACATTTTAAAGATCAATAAAACAATAATTAATTAAATAATTCATACTGTAGACTGTAAATAAAAAATATAAAATATAATTAATAACCTTATTATTTATGTATCTAAATATAATTATATATTAATACATATTAGTAAATATTTAATTATATTAATTCAAAGTCGTAGGAAAACCAAGTATTGCCAAATATTAACATCATTTTTATTAACGACGTATTTTAAATTTAATAATCAATAGTAAATAGGTGAGTAAGTGGATGTGGCACTGCTGTACAGTAAGTTACAAATGGGTCAATGTAATGGATGTTGTTAAATTTGAATTCAATGATATAATATCATTGTATAAGAAAAACGATTCTGAGCGAAAACGGTCAGTCAGCCTATGGTATTACTTATATATTTGATGATATTATTGTGAATAAAGTAATTTATGTATAACTTATTTACGATGAACCTTGTTTTAAACCTTGTTTTACATTAAAAGGCAAATTAACTAGAATGATAAACTTTTCCGAGAGGGACATTGATATCTTAGAATAGATCAATGTGAAGAAGCACCTACACAATATGTCGTGAGTATAACAAAATACAATAATTAGAGATCGAAGAAGAAACGGCTAATATTGAAATAAAGAACGCTACGACTACAGCAACGAGTTTGAAGATTTATATTTCCAAGCTATAGCGGAGAGTGAAAAATAATAATATAAGAGTACACTAGTACACTAGGGTACAAAGTGAACACTACACTGACGTCTAACAATGGCAGATATAGCTTGCAGCGTAAATCAAGTAAATTCTCAGAACTTTTCAAAGTATTCAGGATGAAAAAAAATAAAAGGAAAACCTCTGATTTTTAATGAAAACCAGTTTTTAAACATTTCAATTACATTTTTGTTTGTACCTACATATTTAGTTCAATAATAAATGTCCACTGAAACCTGTAGAGATCGAAGAAGAAACGGCTAGTATTGAAATAAAGAACGCTACGACTACAGCAACGAGTTTGAAGATTTATATTTTCAAGCTATAGCGGAGAGTGAAAAATAATAATATAAGAGTACACTAGTACACTAGGGTACAAAGTGAACACTACACTGACGTCTAACAATGGCAGATATAGCTTGCAGCGTAAACCAAGTAAATTCTCAGAACTTTTCAAAGTATTCAGGATGAAAAAAAATAAAAGGAAAACCTCTGATTTTTAATGAATACCAGTTTTCAAACATTACAATTACATTTTTGTTTGTACCTACATATTTAGTTCAATAATAAATGTCCACTGAAACTTGTAATTTTCACCAGATATTTATATTAGCAATTGCTAGATATAACGTAATTTATATTATCACTTACATGACAAAATATTTTTTCTCTTTTTGTGTTATTTATAGATATTCAAATTGTTTTTAAAACTTAAGTAGGTATAAAAACAAATTATATTCGGTAAAAAAAATGTAATATTATGTAGTACTACAAGGGTCCTCTTAACTTAGTGCTTTAATTAATATCAAAATTGCAGTACTAATTTTTTTTTATACCTAGGTATCCGATTAAAAATTAATTCGATTGAACTTCATCAAAACCACAAACATTTAAAAGACCGATTCCATGCAAAATAATATTATTATGTAACTATAAAATATTAGAAATTATTAAATAATACGTACTGCCTGTATTTGTTACTGCAAATGATAATGTTTAATTGATAAGAAAAGTGTAAAATAGATTACACTATGATACACATATATAAATATATATATGACCATGATTAAAGATTTATCTAGGTTTTGTGGGGGAAAAAAATTGATCAGGTATTTATAAAATATTACTCTAATCTTTAATAATTAATGAATCATAATAATTATGATACCTATAGTAAATCAAACAAATAAATGAAAACGTCATTTCTGAAAAAGTCAAAACGATATGTGGACATTTACAACTGAAATTTAAGGTGCTTGTGGACAAGGACGAATAGAATAGACACCATTATTAATACAAGATAGAAAGATAACATTATTCTGAAAGAACCTATAACAACTAGTAATATGGAATTATGAAAATGTGTTTTCTTTAGAATAACTATCGCATAGGTAGGTTTGTAATATTAGGTATAAGGGAAAAATGTGAAGCTGTGCAAACGTCATACGTCATTCGTCAGCAGTATTACATACAACACATTCAACTATTCAATAAAAATTTTTGAATACACATCCCTTCAATACAGGATATAAGTTAACAACAATATTTAATTTGCCATTCCACGAGAAGGGAAAGTACAAATATGACAATAAACATAAAATATACTTACCAAAGGTCTCTACAAAAAATATATATTATAATACAATTAGAATATTAAATACAAAATTATATTCAAATTTTCTCTTCCAAAAATGAAAAAGTATGAATTCTGATGTTATCAATATTGACTGCCTGTATCATATTATGTATTAGGTACTACATTTTCATATTAATTAAGAATAGATATTTAAACAAATAAATACTTATTATTTCATGTGCTTCACATTTAAAAGGTATTTAATTTATAATTAACAGAACTGTCAGAACCCACCTGAAGTTTTATTCTATTAAGGAAATATTCATTTTGAACGTGAAATTTTTAAAACGGTATCTCATAAATTAAGACTTAACATACGACATGTATTCTAATGTTTCTGATATTCAATGTCTTATTTATCTACAAATGGGCATTCAAGTTAATGGACGAAATAATTAATATTATACCTAATATTATTATCTTAAAATCTCAAACAGAATAAAATAAAAAAATAAAAATATAGGTACGTACCCATATTTTCTACAAAAAATTAAAATAATAATCATTATATAAAATGTAATTAAACATTTCAATAGAGGGACATTTATTTTAAAAATTAAAAATGTATAGCTTTATTTAAATATGCTGAAAGTAAAACAAAATTTCATATAATTTTCATAATTCATAAGTAATCATTATCTGCATTGTTAATCGCTATTATAGCGGTTGTTTTAATTATGTGGTTTAATACAAAGCATATTTTAAATGAAATAAGAGGCCACGTTCTTATTTTCACAATTGGAAATTAAATATTAAAAAAGGTAGGCAAGTGGGTGTCGCTCTGCTGTACAGTAGGTTACAAGTGGGTCACTTTGATGGATGGTGTTAAATTCGAATTCAATGAAATAATATCAATGTATAAAAAAAACGATTCTGAGCGAAAACGGTCAGTCAGTCTATAATATATTAAAAGGAATTTGATGATATTATTGTGACTGTAAATTATTTACCAATTTACGTGGAACCTTGTTTTAGATTGTTAATCCTTAGCTATACAAGTTACTACAAAATCATTTTTTTTTTAATTTGATAAATTTTTTTAATATTTGAACTTTAAATCCTTATAAAAAAAAATTGTGACAATGTATTTTAAATATTTTTAAATCATCATTGTAACAATATATTAGTAGACTTGTATTAAATTTTCAAGCTTTTTGACCCTACGAATAATTAATTTAAATTGTCATTTATAGAAAAATATTGGTAACTGAAAATGTACTTAAACCACTTAAAACAAGTCAAAATATTTTGAACATCTTATCATGTTTAGAAAATACTAATGTGTACATTCAGTCAAAATGTCATGTATATACGGTCATTAATTGTTATATGAATTTACGTAATAAAGTATAGCATTATATTATATAGTACTCATACTATATCATATCAAATAATGTATTTTCACAATAATTGTCATCCAAATTATACAAAAACAGGCAACTTTTTAAATTAAAACTATGATACCAGTTGTAATTTCTTAATTATTTTAGATTCTGAGTGGAGTGACTTTCAATTAACCGATACTTGGTATTCGATAACTTTTTGAATTCTGAATAATATGAGGTTTTTATTAACTACATTATTTTTAGTTATAGGTATATTTGGTTAATAATAGTAGTAGCCAATAGTTATACCCAATTATAGGTAACGGCTTGTAAAGTAAATGAGTTCATAAATCATTGCTATAATATTACTCATTGAGTAAGTAAATATTTGAGGACAATGATGATCATATAAGTTATATGAGTTATGACTTATGAGTTATGAGACATAAATTATATTAATTGAATCAAACAAATTAAACAATTTAAAAAAAAATAATAATATAAAATGTACATACGGCGGAAATCTAGAAATAAAATAAAAAACATATTGTTTAATAAATAATATTATACCATATACAGTAGAAACCGTTTATAATGACACCGGTTGTAATGACATACTGGGTGTAATGACCTTAGATTGCAAGTCCCGGCAAAACTCCTATATTGTATGTACTAATTTGTATCGATTATAATGACATCTGTATAGTGACTATACGGATGTTATGACGGTTATTTTTTGTTATATTGGAAAAATATTTTATCTATAATGACTTTACTTAATCGAAGGTACTATTACAATACCGATAATACCGATAATTTCATCGTTGTTTAGTTGTCAGTTTTATTTTATCGTCAGTGTACGGGTAATCGTCGTGCGGTTAAATGTGTTTTGTGTTCGTGTGTTAAATTGTATTGTAAAATGAGCAAACGAAAGCAATTCACCATCGAAGAAAAGGCAAATGTCATTTTTCGTTTAAAAAAAGGTGAAAAAAATTCCGACATAGCTAATGAATTAGGCGTAGGTCACTCTACAATTTCCAACATATGGAAAGCTCGAGACGAAATCGAACAAGAGTTTCAAAATGAAAAATTATCAGTTAAAAAACTCAGAAATTGTACACATACAGATTTAGATAATGTCTTATTACGATGGTTTAAAAATCAAAGAAATCTATGCATTCCAATTAATGGACCAATTCTTCAACAGAAAGCCAATGAATTAGCTGAAGGCCTTGGTAAGCATAATTTTAATTGTTCCACTGGTTGGATTCAAAGATTTAGAGCTAGGCATAATATTGTGTTTTCAACAATAAGCGGAGAATCAAATTCGGTCAATACTGAAATAACACAAAATTGGCTCGAAAAAGTATGGCCTAAATTACGAGAAGGATACACAGATGACCAAATTTATAATGCAGATGAGACTGGACTTTTTTACAGAATGCTTCCTAACAGAACATTAAAATTTAAAGGAGAAAAATGTTCAGGTGGTAAAATGTCCAAAGAACGTCTAACTGTCTTAGTTTCAGCAAGTATGACTGGTAAAAAAATGAAACTGATCATAATTGGAAAATCCCGTAATCCACGATGTTTCAAAAACATCAATAGTGACTGTCTACCGGTAACATATGAATCTAACTCCAAGGCTTGGATGGCCGCAGAATTATGGTCTAAAATTTTATTAAATTGGGATTTAGAGTTAGGAAGAAAAAAAGAAAAAATTTTACTCTTAGTTGACAACTGTCCAGCACATTGCACTGTAGCATTACGCAATATTAAACTTGTATTTTTACCCAGTAATTGTACGTCTGTTTTTCAACCAATGGATCAAGGCGTAATAAAATGTATGAAAACTTATTTTCGAAAAAGTTTGGTGCTAAATATGATCAATAATATTGAAAACAAAATTGAAGCGAATATCAGCGTATTAGATGGTATATTAATGATTTTTAAAGCTTGGGGAAAAGTATCAGAGATTACAAGACGAAATTGTTTTCGTCACGCTGGTTTCAATAATGCAATACCACAACAAACTGTCCAAGGAGAACAAGAAGAAGACATAAGTTTCCCAAACATAAATGAATATGTTAACTTTGATAATGATGTGCTAACTTCAGAACCATTAAGTGATCAAGAAATTATTTCTTCATTGATTAACCAACCCGGAGAACCTGAGGAAGACGATAATAGTGAAGAAACTGATACTCCCGATGGAGATTTATCTATTAATGCAGTGTTCAATGCAGCAAAGATGTTAGCAAATTATATGGCTCTAAATAACGTAAGTCCAAAGATAAATTTTGAAGAACTAGAAAAAAAATAGAGCGTGAATTCTATACTAACAAAGTTCAATCTAAAATAACAGATTTCTTTAAATAATAATTGAAATTTGAACTAATTAATTTAAATGCATATGTGTGCACATAATTAAATGTTTTTTACTTATTTTATTACTTGCTTTATTACTTTTTTCTATATTATACATTGCATAAATAAATACATAATAATAATAATATGTATTGAAGTTACAATTTTTTTTTCGTCATTTTGGTTATAATGACAACCGGTTATTATGACCTATTTTCTTTGGTCCCTTGAACGTCATTATAAACGGTTTCTACTGTAATTCACAATCTAAGAATTATCTATAGCGGTACTTTACTAAATTAATGTCTGACAAAATATATTTTAATCAAGAATATCATAACTATTTACTAATGAGAGTCCTGCTATAATTGAGGTGTTTCTATGCAAAACGTGTTATTTCCAAAAACTGCTTTTTTCAGGAATAGTGATTTTCTGTTGCAAACGAACCGAACAAGTTAAGACTTATGGGTAACTTTTAAAAATTAAATATTTATTATTAGAAAAGAAAACTGTTTGATGAATAAAAAATATTAAATTATTTGATAATTTTTTTTAAGTGTTTTTGTTTTGATTTTACGCAAAACGTGTCATTTCCGGAAATGATATGTTTTGAAAAAAATATGGTTATAGTTCGTTTTGTAAGTTTTTTTTCAAAACGTATTATTTCCATTATTTTAATTTTGTTTATATTTTAGAAAAATATTACAATATTGACATCAAGTAATAGAGTAACATTTTGAATATGTTCGAAATATACAATAAGCACATGGAAAATATTTATTTATATTAAACTCAATAAAACAATAAAACAGCCTTGTTACATTTAAAATTTAGTACCTATATGATTATAGATGGTTCTTCATGAGATCTTGCTAAATAGATAGTAATGTATATTATTTGCCATAAGCTTGGCTTGCTTAGATTTCAACATAGCTTCTAATAGTTCAAATATTTTTTGAATATCAATGAAAATTAATATAATTACATTTTAATGTTTATTTTTGTCGTGGAAATAATCCGAATCATGCTATTAATGTATTATGTATATTAATTATTAACACGATAACATAGCATAGTACTCTCAAAAAGAAGCCAAAAGCAGCTATCATGAAATTTGGCGGGAAATTACAATCATGCGGATATGGATAGGCTAATCATATAATTTTTTTTTTATTTTCATATAATTTTTCTATTTATAATTGTTGGTTTTGTACTAAACAACATCATATTTTAATACGAATTAATGAAATAATTTTAATTTTAAAGGATTAAACGCCATTTTAGCATTAGCACGTTTTGAATTAAATGTAGTATAATTGCTATATCAAAAACATGGGTAATAACACGTTTTGATGTAAAATTGAAATAACACGTTATGAATTAAATTATGGATATACTACGTTTTGGAAAAAAAATGAAAAGTATGTATATGATTTAGTACGGGAAAGAGTACGCTTTGAAGAAAAGTGGATATAGATCGTTTTGGAAAAAAAAATTATTGAAAATAACACGTTTTGACAAAAAAAAAAACAGTTTTAATCGATTTATCGCCATTCATTCCATAAGAATCGATGTTTAAATCGATTTTATTGATAATGGAGATAACACGTTTTGCATAGAAACACCTCAATTCATGTTGTTATCACTAAGTTAGGTTGGGTTTGGTTTAATTTCTACTGAAAAATAATTTACAAAATTTAAAAAAAATTATATTTGCTATAAATAACTTAAAAAAAGGCATTACCTAGATAATAATCTTAACTTTACATTTTGTAAGAGGTTAGTTCCCTCTAATTTTTAAACTAACGGAGATACCCGAGCGTAAAATGTGACATGTTACGCACTTGTAAGACGGAAAAGCAAATGTCACTTGTAATGTTTTCTTCATTATTCGGTTGCATCCAAAAAAAACCACACACTTTTGATTTTGACCCCAAAAATTAGTTATAATATAATAGGTACATTATAATAAGTATTATGGTAAATACCTTTTTGGGGTCGAAATCATAAGTGTGTGGTATTTGGATACAACAATTTTAAAAATAATGCTGTCATATCCTACCAACAATGTGCGGTTTTAACATACCAAACGATTGTGGCTTTGTTCTCTATTTTATCGCAAGTGTGTGGTTTTAGGAGTCAATAAATTATGCAAGTCGAAACGCTGAGAGGGTTTATGTCGTACGCCAACGCGGAACCTCATTTTTTAGTTTAAGAGCTTTTTTTTTTTATTTATTTCTTGTATAATATACTTAATTAAACATGTACTCAATTAATTTTATAATTTTCTATCAATACAAGTACTGTTTAAGTAAAAAATCATCGAATTATGACAAATTAAAAAAAAAATAAAATTCATAATGGTAACTACTCAGTGAGTAAGTAAAAACTTGATGATAATCATCATTACATGAGTTATGAAACAATGAAACATCAATCAAATACATTGTATAACAAAATGAAAAAAATTAAATAGGTTATAAGAAATAATAATACAATAAATACTTACCGTCATTTTGCTCTAGAAATAAAATAATAAACATACTAGGTATTTAATAAATAATATTATACTTTATGATTCACAATCTAAGAATTATAGGGATGACTTAATATTATTATTATCATTCTATAAAATATATCATTACCAAGAGTTTCACAATTCATTAATGTGAGTCAAGTGTTTATAAGAATGTAGGTATGTATTGATAAAATTGTATTATACTGTATGTTACTGCAGCAAATAACAAAAGTAATGAATAAGTAAATAATAGAAAGTTAATGGTTACAACTTATATATATTATATCTCCACTGTAAATTATTAAGATATTCAGACTTTCTATTGAGGGTTATTGTAATTGAAGTTTTTTAATTATTTTAAGTCAACTACAGCTTCCATCACTGTCTAAAATTATCATGCCACAATAATTCATACTATTATAGGCCAAGTAGTGTAACCAACTAGGTACTTCACTTTGGAGTAACATAAAAATATAATATAAAATTGCATTTAGTTTAGTAAGTACGCCATTGCCTTATAAATATACTATTTTAGTATCTAAAAAACAAATACTTTTTAGGTACTCAAATACGTAATTCGTATATTTTTGAAAAAAGTACATGGCCATTGGATATAGAATTACATTTTAAATTTAAGATGTATAACTATTATATAATTTATAACTATACTCAAAGTTAAAACCATGAAAATGGATGACTAATTCTAAAAAACGCAGAAATCAGCATGACGTATGGCTATAGTGTTGTGACTTAAAAACAATTTATAGTATATAATATATTTTTACATATTATGATGGACTAATCTAATACAATATTGTGTAACATAAATCAAAAACAACATACCACTGATAACTAGAAACAAAATGCACGGTGGTAATCAATTATAAGTACAATTATAAATTAGTTATAATATGGTAAAATTTAAGTGGAATATCTAGTGATTTATTTGAAAAGTTCTCAATAATTTTCAAAATTTTCAGTTGTGTACCGACTTACAAATAAATTTTTTTCTTGTTTAAATAAAAAACAAATCTAAATTTGGTCTTAATTTGTATATTAATTTCATAGTTTTTTAATACTATGATACTATGTATTATAAAAATGATACATACGGTTTACTGCAAAATAAATTATAAAATATTAATTATAATTACCGAGTTTTGTCAACATATGACTTTAAATGCTTATAAAAAAAAATGGATTTTTAATATTTTTCAATTTTAATTGTAACAATATAATTTGAGCCTTGTATTAAACTTTCTAGCTTTTTTACCTAACAAATAAATAATTTTATTGACATTCAAAGAAAAAAATTTAAAAAAATTTGTAACTGTTAATGTCCGTATAAAGTTGAAAACAAATCAAAATATTTTGAAGCATTATTTCGACTACTTATCGTGTACACAGACACATATAAAAAAAACACTAATCATAGTAAAATCAATACATTCATCGCTCCACTCAGAATCTAAAAACAATGAAAATACGTACTTATTTTAACTAAAAATAAAGAGAATTGATTAATTACACAAATATATAGGCAGATACATTATATTTAGTAACTTGATTTTTTGCATCAAATGTTGAACAATATTATAATATTTCAGTAGGTTGTAACGAACATTACTCGGTCATGCCGCTAAAAACTCATGGGAAAAACCTATGTTTAATAGGTTCCCGCAGTGACTTTAAAAATGACACTACAAAACAGCTGTCAAGAATAGAGCATTAGCGCTCCCGGTGTCGAAATAAGCAAAACGACCCCGATTAAAGATCTTATATTCTTATCTATAACGACATTTTAGATATTAAACGAAAGTTAGATGATAATAAAAATTTTCCCTACATGTGGCGAAACTGAAATACAATTTTCCCCGCATGGAGCGTTGAGAGTTAATTTTTTGAAGCATCAGTTCTTGAGTCACAATATTTCTCTTCGTTGTGCAACCTATATATTATCTTAAATCGTGGTCGTGTGTAATACTGTAACATACTCGGTACTACTGTATCGTATACGTTAGCGAGTAAATTCACAAGAGACCGCGCCAACCCGACAGAGTACAGTCTTCTAACACGGTGCTCATAGCTGGTACCATGAGAAAATAACAAGGTATGATCACAATAAACTGAATTTCGTTCAGTCAACGCAGAATAGGGTGGGAGTCATCCTCGTAAATTGAATGGCTTATATTTATCGCATGTTCTATGAGTTTATAATATTTAAGATAATATAATATTATCGAGGACCAATGAAAAGCCGAGGAAGACCGCCATTCCTATACTCCTATTTCAGATAATAGAGATATAATGCGTATCACAAAGTTGTCATCATACCTTGTTATTTCGTCATGGCGGGTACCTGGTTGATAGTCGTCAAGGCTTTCGGCCAACTTCCCCAAGGCAAGCTAGAGTTTGACTACCATTCGGCCTCGACCAGCTGTATGAGTAGAGTATCAACACATCAGTACATCACTGCGGACACTCGGGCCGTCGTATCCGTTTTGCGTAGTTGTTGTAGTTCGCCTAGTGCAGTTTGGCCATCGTGCTACTTTCGTTGTCGCAGTACCTGCGTCACCGTTACTGCGATTACCAGACGAAATAATGATTTTGTATAAATTATCCGTGAAATTATCTTATATCAAATCACCGACCTACGATACGAAATATATGTCTGTTTAAAACCAGCGTTGGTTATCAATATTCTTATTGTATTAAAATAATAAATATTGTTGTTTTGATAATAATAATTAGATATTATGTGATATTAAAATAAATATTGTGAATTATTACTCTAAAACCCATATATTTGAGTCTTTACAAGGTATGAAATTAAAATTAATATAATGCATTTTAAAACATTTAAATGATGCCATTTCGTACCTATAATTTCAAAGAATTTTCTTAATATTAGGTATATGAGTCTTTAGACATTTATAATATTTATAAATTTATTTATTACTCTTTTATTGGTGACGTTAAAAATGTATAGAATATAATGTTTCGTTTTGTGGTTTAAATTACAGGTTAGGACACGGATCACAGATCTGGGGAATGGGGCCACAACACACGTACGATTTTAAATAAATACCTGCATAATTCATTCCGCTTATTTCAACATTCATTGTGTCATCTATACAATCTGAAATTTAATCATAATAGTATTATTGTAAACTAATATAACACATAATTATTCAATGTCACATTTGTAACATAACTGTCCTCTAATGCAGAGATTCAGTGGCTGCTTTATGAATGGACAAGAACAACCTAAAATGTATTATGTTTTAAGTTGATACTGTAGCATGTCATGAATTTCCTATGGCAGTGAGAGGAATAGGCGCAAATAGTAGGGGGGCTAGGGGTTCATAGCCCCCCAATAGAATTTGTATAGCCCCCCAAAAACTAATAATTTCACAACTATAATTTAAAAGTATCATAAGAGTATCAATTATAGACCTGATGTACAGTCCACCCAACTTTCAAAAACTATTTACGCATATGGTGAGAGGGTTGTGTGAGTGCGAGGATTCATAAAATAATTATATATAACTATTATACAACTCAACAGCTGATAATACTTTTCATCGTACAAAGCATTTATTATTGACGGTTTTCTATTTAAATAAACATTTAGATAAGATGATGGTTTTTAAGCTAGACATAATATATGCAAAAGTGTAAGTGATGTATTATATGTATATCGATAGGTAATATACTCATTATAGCTATAAAAAGTAATAACCACAATTCAAAATATTTGTTAGCTGGAGATATTTCACCGTTTTGTTAACTGGATTAACTGGATTAACTAATTTAAAGTACAAAAATAATTAAATAAATACAAATTATAAGAATTACAGTTATAAGGTAAATTTGAGGTGGGTGAGATTAGTTTGCCAGATGAAAAGCGCACAAAGTATCGTATTAAAAATTAAAACAAACTGAGATGAAAGGTTGGGCAAGTTGACGATTTTTTTTTTCATTTTTTTACTAAATATATTTCTAAGAATGAAAACATTAATAAATTAATATTTATCCGTGTTATAAACAGATATCTTAATATGAAATAAAGTTAAAATATTTTAAATTTGTTTTTAAGAACATATTAAAAGTCAATGCTTATAAATTATATTTTTTTAATTTACTTAAAAAAAAGGATATAATAAAATACAATTATTGTTAATTGCAATCAACTTACTTCTAAATCCACACGAACTTAAAATCGCTATTGGATTTCAAAATAATTTAAACAAAATTAAATTAATATAAGCTTGAGTAGGTATTGGTACCATAAAAACTGATTTAATGGTTCACTAATCTCGAATAATGACCAATCATGGGCCACTGAAACTTACTCAACATTACACACGCAATTCTAAAGATACTTTCCTTATAGCTATAATTATTTATAAATACGACAAGTCGAAATTCAAAAGGAAATCAATGTCAATTAAAAATAGATTCGGAATGTATTGTTTTTGTGAATTTGTCAATTAATGGTCATTAATCTGAACTATAATTTAAAAATATACAATATACATTCAAAATTTTTTTAAGTTCCTACCTACTTAATCAACTTCTTCTTTTTCGGGTTTTCCGAACTAGGACCAAGTTGTCGCACAACCATTTCTGTTACTATAAATTATATATTATATAATCCCAGAGTCTTCCAATTTGATCCACCTCCTAATTCAGGGATTCAAATACATGTCCCACGAACAAAATTTGAGGGCACGTGAAAGTAAAAATATTTATATTTTATAACATATACACGTATTATTTTTATTTTTAATATCAAATAGGATCAGAATGTTAGTACTTTTTCAGTATCATTGACGTCTTTCAGAATAATTAGATTAGTATACAGGGTGTCCCACTGAGATCTGACAAAGAAATAACTTTTGTTCTAATTAATATTTTTAAAAAAATTCTTTTAAATATAATTCATAGACAATTGCGCTACATTTTTAGTACACATTTTTTATTTTTTAACACTGAAAATAAAAAACTTAAAAACTGATAAAATAAATTTCCAAAATATCCAAAATAGCCAATTTGTAAATCTGATTTTCAGAAAAATTTATATCGTAAAAACATTTATTTAAGTCAAGTGGCTGATTTTTTACCATTTTTTTAAATATCAATATTCTTGTTAAGTAATATACGATCTAGTTTATGTTAGAAACATTATAATTTCAAAAAATATAAATCATTTTGAAATAATGTTACAAAATGTTCATATAAAATAATTTCAAAATGATTTATATTTTTTGAAATTATAATGTTTCTAACATAAACTAGATTGTATATTACTTAACAAGAATATTGATATTTAAAAAAAATGGTAAAAAATCAGCCACTTGGCTTAAATAAATGTTTTTACGATATAAATTTTTCTGAAAATCAGATTTACAAATTGGCTATTTTGGATATTTTAGAAATTTTTTTTATCAGTTTTTAAGTTTTTTATTTTCAGTATTAAAAAATAAAAAATGTATACTAAAAATGTAGCGCAATAGTCTATAAATTATATTTAAAAGAAATGTTTTAAAAATATTAATTAGAACAAAAGTTATTTCATTTGTCAGATCTCAGTGGGACACCCTGTATTCGTTAAAACGTAGTTAACATACTAATCGCAGTATAATACTATATATTATATTAATATACAGGCTGAATCTTATGTAATTGTACGCGGGTTTTTTTTAACGATCATGGAATTTTGTTAAAACGAAAAAAGATGTTTGTCTTTATTTTTTATAGACAATTTTTTTATAACAATTTCAAAATTCTTAAACACGCAGGTGTACCAATAGCAAAATTATTAATCAACCTTATTTTTTCAAACGGTAATCACTACATTTTATAACTGATTCTAGTAAATCTTTTTTTTTCTGAAAATGTTGATAGTCAAATCATCAATTTTGGTTAGCTAGTTTATTAACTATGATCCTCTAAAGATTAGTAAAATATGCATTTATACTTTTAATTGAAATAATTGGTATAGGTTTCATTTACAAGAGCTAAATATTATTTTCTTATCACTACCTTTTAATACAATTAAATAGTTGAATTATTAATTTAATGACACGCTCAAAAAAATATAAAAAAAATAACATAAACAAAATTGTTGGCAAACATAGTCCATTATTTTTATTTTAACATACGACAATAAAAATCAGTATTATTATTTAAATTTATTATTATAATTGTAATTAATTACTTTACATTTTTATCATCACAGTTACTTTTCTTACAATACCATACATTTGGATTTTTTATTAGATGGTTAAGGTAATAATGGTAAATTGGTTCAAACCTATGGTTAAAATTTCATGTTTATACCACTACAAAAAGAGCACCTCAAAACATTGCACTTTTTTCATTACACAATTTGTTTTAACCCCCATACGTAGGTACCTAAGACATATAATATCAACAATCGAATACCATTTACCAATTTACCATTATAACCTTAGCACCTAATAAAGAATCCAAATTTATGATATTGTAAGAAAAGTAACTGTGATGATAAAAATGTAAAGTAATTAATTATAATTATAATTATAAATTTAAATAATAATACGGATTTTTATGATTTTACATTACCGATTCAACTATTTAAGTGTATAAAAATTTAGTTATAAGAAAAAAATTATTTAGCTCTTGTAAATTAAACCTAAATCAATTATTTAAATCAAAAGTATTAATGCATCTTAAATATTTTACTAATCTCTAGAGGACCATAGTTAATAAACTAGTGAACCAAAATTAATGATGATTTGACTATCAACATTTTCAGAAAAAAGCTCTACCAGAGTCCATAAAAATATAGTGGTTACCATTTTAAAAAATAAAGTTGATTTTGCTATTGGTACACCTGCGTGTTTAAAAATTTTGAAATTGTTATAAAAAAAATTTCCTGTTAAAAATAAAGAAACACATATTTTTTCGTTTTAACGAAATTCTATATAATCGTTCCATAATCGTTAAAAAAACCCACGTAAAATGACATAAAATACACCCTGTATAATATTTTTCATAATTTTATGGCACATTTGAAAAAAAAATGTAAACATTTTGTCACGTAAGGTTAGGTTAGCCAGCGAAAAAAAAACCGTTTTATGTTACAATAATTATTGTAACATAATAAATTATAATTAATACAAACATAATATTTCAATACATATTTTGTTGATCACTAAATACATATAAAATCATCCCAGCATGACAATATTGCACAGAAATAATGCAATCGTGTTATGAAATGGTTGAAAAAGGTATCGCCGATAAGCAGTGTTAGCAATTCTACCCGATTTACTAAGTGTGCATTTTTCAGACCCATGCAATCTTTTTTAGTATGAGTATAAAATTCTTTTTATCATAACTTTTCTAAGTTATTGTTTATTTAGTAATAATTAATTAAAAATAATACCTTCACAATCAGCTAAAAAAAAAATTGTATTATTCGATTGTTGTAAATCAATAAATTAATCCTTACCGCATGCTAATCCTACATTCACTGTAGCAGATGCATGCATAACCCAAACTGTAATTACTAAACATGTAAGCGTTAGTATATGCTGCTTGAAGTAAACCATTTTGAATCAGTATAAGGTATAAGAAGGTTCAAAAGTTTAAGAAATTAATGAGAACGTTGAACTGTAAATGAAATAAAATTTTAGTTCTCGATTTCTTTTATAAGCGACCTGTTTCCATACTATACTGTCTCAGCACAAAATAAACAATATTCACAATACGTTGTTGATTTAATAACAACTATTCGCGGGTTGAGAATGAAAAGTTTCTATGTCACAATATCTAATTGTTCAGTAGAGTGATTCTTAACTTTAATACCTAATGTATTTTTTTCAGGTTAACTTATGAACATATCCATAATTTTAATGAATAAATAAATACAACTATTATCAGATATATTGTTAATATTAAGTATTAGACATCTACATATTTATAAAACCCAAAATACTGAAAAAAAAAGTGTATAAGAATAAATAAGTTCCGTGTATAGAACCTTTTCATTCTTCCAACTAAATGATATACATAGAACTTTTTTCTTTTTTTTGTAATTCCATACAATATTTTTACTTCTTATCAGAGTTACCGACACATGCAACATCAATATTTATAATGAAATTTGTTTTGTTTTACAGTATTACATTTTTTTTTTGATTATCGCTTTCCGTTATAATTACGTTTACAAATTTCAATCGTTTTTGTCAAATATAACGTTATAATCAAAACGTTATTATAACGTTTGCAAGCCCTAATTATACCTATAACTAAAACGTTAAAACCTTTATTTAAGTAATGTATACTTATAGCTTTTGGTACTTGTATATAATATACTAGCTGACCCTGTGCTCTTCGTTGCTCCTAAAAAATTATAACCCTTTAAAAAATCGTGATTGTTCAAATCCTTTTTAACTCGCAGCAGTAAGTGCAATTCAGCCACCCTGGTAGGCAATCCGACTACGTCGGATCGCGGACATTGTGCGACAACATATCAAGTAGATATGTATATCGAATATATAAAAATGTCGTGCCACAGTGTTTGTTATTGAACTCCTCCGAAACGGCTTGATCGAAACTAAATTATGTTCTAATTATTAATAGGTGTATAAATCTCTAATGCAATGGATCAAGTATGATAGAGAAAATCGGAATAATCATTTATCAGACTTAATTGAATACTTTCGGTTACCAATTGTTTCCCATCTATTTTTTGAGTGTACTGTTGATAATGAACCACTTTTGAAGTTAAATAACAATTGTAACTATATGTCTATATAATATTTTTATATTTGATTTTCTTATTTTTTCAAAATATATTTTGTTGGTAGGTAGAAAATATTTAGATGAAGCTTATGCCGTTCATACAGTACTTGGTACTGAGTTAGAAGCACCGAATTTTACTTGTTGCAGTATGTTTTAATTATAAGCAAAATCTTCCTCTTTTGTTTAACATAATCACAAAACAGTGGAAAACTATTCCAATAATTATACCACTAAATAATTATGGTGAAACTTATTTACTCGATGATGATTTGAGTCAAAAACATGACCAGATTTAATAAAATATTGATAATTACTCTTAATACCATCAAGATCAAATATGTGACCATTATCAAGTAAATAAGTTTCACCATAACTATTTAGTGGTATAATTATTGGAATAGTTTACCATTGATTTGTGATCATGTTAAACAAAAGAGGAAGATGGTGTTGGCTTTTTTTTTGGCACATTTGTTCGACTCTTTCAGCCAGCTCATCTCGATCATAGTCTTGCTCCCGTTGCAATTCACGATTGAATGCATCATGCGTGGGCTTCCAACATGAGTAGCTGAGAGAATAGTCAAACGACCAATGTTGGTCACGTAGCGATGGCGTCACGTCAGTGGATGTACACGTCTGATCGTAACATCGACTGATTGAGACGCTCCATGAATATTCAAATTAAAAAAAAAGTTATAAATAAATATTATTCTCAACTCTTATAACCCATAGCAACCATGTATAAACAAAAATGTCTAGCGTAAATCTCAAAATTCCTGTTTGAGCACCTACCGGGGTGATCAATTCCCTTTTTAAATTATCCTATGACACTCACAAAGAATGTGGCTTTCTATTGGTGAAAAAAATTTTGAAATCGGTTCAGTAGTAGTTACAGAGATTACTTTCAATAACGGTAACTAACTCCTCTTTATATATTAGTATAGATTATATACATTTTATTATACTTTTATATTATAACTACATTTAGATGCCTGGTTAATTTAACAGACATACATTTTTTCTTTGGCTTGACGTAAATTTTAAAAGTGTGATGTATCACGAATATGAAGCATACAATTAAATTGATATAATATATGACTAGGATAATTATGTATTTAGACATGTTTCTAACTAGTTTTTTTGTGTATAACTATTAACTATCTTATGTTATTACTAGCAACTCATTTGAAAATATTTAGTAGTATTTTAAAGACGATCGAACAAAGTGGAAAATTTAAAAAAGTTGGTTCAAATGCACACATTGCATTTTCGTTGTGCTTACTTTTGCATACTAATTATTTACTCAAGTGATAAAAATCAACAATAATGTAGGTGCCTATGGAGTTTACGATGCATGGTGAATTATTATTGCATAATATATGAATTGTTACTGAATAAACAACATATTATTATGAACATTGCTTATTGTATTTTTCAAAACACAATATTTTTTGTGCATTTCATATAAAAAAGTTGACATTTGAGCGAGTATTGTTAAAAGTTTTTAAGTTTAGATAGGTGGAATGGATTGGCACAGTGTTACCTCTATCTATATATTAAAAGGCTCATGAAAAGTTGCACATACCTCAGTTGAAAAATATAGACATTGTCACATTTTTTTAATTATAATAGCATTTTTACGAAATTAAAATATTAGTTTGTTGTTAAAAATGCATAATACTTTTTTATTCATAAGCCTTAGATTTCAAAATATAATAGGAGATTCCTCATATTGAAGGGTTATTAAATAGTAGTATTTTTCCAGGAAATTAAAACAAAAGTATATTTCCAAGTATAAGAAATGATAAAACCAGCATATTATGGTGTAAAATGCAAGCATCTGTGGTTACTACTTTGTTAATAGCAACAAAATAAGAAAATCGTTGTATGAAAATTTGTTAAAATGTATTTAGAACACAGTATTGTGACATAAATATTAGTATATATAGGCTAATTTAAAAAGGGCAAATTAGAGGTTCGACCCAAGGAGGTGCTCAAATAACAGGGATTTTGAGATTTACGATCAAAATGTTTGTTTATAAATGGTTGCTGTTGGTTTTAATAGTAATTATTATTTCAAGGCATTTTAAACGACTGGTCCGATCTTGATGACATTTTTTGTGTGTGTTTGAGTGGTTTCCGGTATGATTTATATTCACAATTGGACCAGGTAGGTCCAACCCGTGGATGTGCTCAAACAGGGATTTTGAGATTTACGGTGGAAATTTTTGTTTATAAATGGTTGCTATTGGTTATAGGAGAAATAATTAGTAGAAATGAGTATATTTTATTATTTTATTGGTTTCCATTGGTTAATCTGGCAGATAAGGTGCAAGCATGCATAAAATCGAATTTTCACACATTGCCTACTTCATAAACACATTGCCCGCGATCCGACGTAGTAGGATTGCCTACCGGGGAGGCTGAGTTACACCCAAAAAGAGTTTAAAAATGACAATTTTTTTATAAATTGTAATTTTTTACAAGCGGTGAAGTGCGCGGAACCAGCTAGTTTATTATAAATTATACAGCATGCCTACATAATAATATAATGACTGTTCAAAAAACATGATAGTAAATGATTGTATTAAAACAATCTTTGCCAACTTAATTTTTATTTTATCTAAACTAGTCTGGGTGAAACGGTAATCATATCATATTATAATTTGGGCTGAATGGGTATGATAATTTGGGTGAAACAGGTCACGCCTGTGGGGTGTATACTACTTCGGTTGTTATCGCTGGTACATCTTACTGATCGGCGATCACGACATATATTGCCCGGTGCATCCATGTTGGGTCCCAAGTCATAGATATATAACTAATAGCATTTTAAAATACTTAGGACTGTCTATGATCAATTTAGACAAAAGATATTGTCAAAAATATATGTTTGTATATAATTTATAATATATAATATAATATATATTCATTTGTTTTTTTGCAATTAAAAATACAAATTATTAGAATTTTACAAATATTATGATGTACCTACATTATACAATTATATGTACAATACCCAGAATTAATGTAGAATACATTTTTACCGATACAAAAATAATTTTCTTAAAGACTAATTTTATTTTAATTAAAGTATTATATTATAATAGGTAGGTATGTATTTTTAAAAAGTAAAAACTCACTATTTGTGTGAAATATTTATGCTGTATCTAGCTAGGAATATTAAAGGACAAGAAATAATTAAATAATAAACTTATCGCACGGCAGACAAGAAACGACAACAGGTACAAATCATTCAAAACGTAGATAATCGATCTAATCGATAGTATACGTTTTGACTGGTCAACTGGTTAGGTTATAATAATAAACTTATCGCACGGCAGACAAGAAACGACAACGGGTACAAATCATTCAAAACGTAGATGATCGATCTAATCGATAGTATACGTTTTGACTGGTCAACTGGTTAATTTTAACTTTAGTTAAAAACCCATAGGAACCTGAGACATTTACGCGAAAACGGCTTCACGTCAAAATGGCTTCATGCCAAAACGGCTACGCCAAAACGGCCACGCCAAAATGTCCCATTCCGTCAACTCTTCTATCTGCCAGGGACAAGAGTCCAAGTTTATTCATTACTGGCCAATAATCATGTGGTGGATGTGGAATTTGCAAAATAAATGACGCCGAAGAACAAAAACGCCTCTGGACCCTCTCAATGCAAGAAGAGTCTGCTGCCGTAAAAGGGTCCCACAAAATGGAAGAATATTCTAAAAGAGGCCGTACAAGGGAGCAATATAAAGCTTTGAGAGAACTAGATAGCCTAAATTCTTTAGAAGTGCGTATGACAAAGCCGAGCATCTTTAATGCACGACAGTAAACAGCCTCAATATGGTAATGAAAATCGAGATTTGGACATAAAAAAATACCCAAGTCTTTCTTCATAGTAACAATATCAATGATTGACCCGTTTATCAAGTACGTGAAGTGAATAATATTTCTACTACGGGCAAAAGACATAGATTGGCATTTACCTACATTGAAGCTTAGTCCCATAGAATTGAACCACAAAACAAGAGCATCTAGCTCTTTCTGGTGGGTTATACAATCAGTTATTGGCTCAATTATCCGGAAGATTTTCAAATCGTCAGCAAACATAAAGAACATAGAATCCGGGATAACCTGATTTAGACCATAAACCAAAAGAGAAAACAACAAGAGGGATAAGTTCCCCCCTTGAGGGACACCTGAAGGTACATAGACTGCTTCAGATTTACAACCTAAGACTTTTACATATTGGACCCTATCAGATAAATAAGATTTGAACCAAGAAAGAATGGGCTCCCCAAATCCAGTTTTATATAGAACTTCAATTAGTATTTTATGGTCTACACGATCGAACGCTTTGGAGAAGTCTGTAAAAATAACGTCCACCTGAGTTCGGTTTTCAATGGCCTCCAATATGAAATTATGAAAAACTCTCAGATTCGTAATAGCAGAACGGCTAGGTCTAAAACCGTATTTTTCATCAACTAAGATAGAATTCACTGATGGCTGAATACTCTTCAGGACAAGCAGCTCAAAGATTTTGGCAATATGATTTTGGGTAGTAATAGGCCTATAATTGTTAACATCAGTTTTATCACCAGTCTTAAATACAGGCGTGACTGAGCTAATCTTGAACATGGATGGGAAGGTTCCCGTGTCAAGGAAGCGACGAAATATCAACCATAAAGGAAAGCAGAGAGCGGATCTTATGTTATATAGAAACGTCCCAGGCAGACCATCAGGACCAGCTGACTTAGAAGTTTTTAGCATAGACAAACCCAGTACGACATCATTAGTAGTAAAGGAACAGTTACTTGGAAGGTTAAAATGAGAAAAGGAAATAATAGGAGTTTGGCTGGAAGAGGGAGTGGCATAAACGGTGCTAAAATAAGAAGAGAAGAGGCTAGAAACTGATTCAGGGCCAGAACCAATTTTTTTGTCAAAATGAACTGTATATGGAATCCCATCACTGGATTTATTTTTCCGGACAAAGTCCCAAAAAGACCGAGGATTGGTTTTTAGCTTACACTCAGTTTGAGCTATGAACGATTTATAGCAATTTTTGTATTCATATTTATAGCGTGCTCGGAGATTAGAAAACTCGTTATAATCTCTGGGACAATGGGAAACTTTATACTTGGCATGCGCCTGTTTTTTAGAAATAACTAAAGATTTGAGGTCTTTAGAAAACCACAGTGGAAATTTAGAAGGACAATAACTGACCTCAGGAACAAAATTCAAAACGCAGAAATGTAGAGCATCATACAATGCATTGGTTGCTTGATCAACATCGAGAGACACAATAGTTTCAAGCCAGTTGAAGGACAAAAGGAAAGAACATATGTCCGGATAGCATGCACGACGGAAATTAAAGTATTTATGGGAGTTGTCAAGAAGTGGATGGTCCCGGTCAAAGGGAAATTTGATTACAAGTGCAGGATGATAAGGATCACAAGGAACAGATACAACTTCAGAATTTTCTACCAAAATACTGTAGTTGTTGGAAAACACCAGATTAAGGATTCCCCCAAAATGATTCGAAACCCCATTGAGCTGGAAAAAAATATTGAAAGCAAATATTTCGGGAACACATTGCACTCTAGGGCCTGAAGATGAACAATAGATTAGACCATAATCGTCCATTTTGTTGTATTTCCAACCTAATAACATTAGATACTTGAAATGTACACCATATTATGTTAATATTATCATTTCTTATACTTGATAAAATGTTAAAAATATTTCAACTTGTTTTGAACTGTATCAGGACATTTTTCAGGGTCAAAAAGCTTGAGAATGTAATACAAGGCTCCCGATATACTGTTACAAAGGCAGTTGAAAAATATTCAAAATACCTTTTTTGTTTTATAAGCATTTAAAGTTCAAATGTTGACGAAATTTATCAAATTGAAAATTTACAATTATTTAGTAGTGAAAAATGAATAAAATGTCCAACTTTTAAAGGAAAACCAAAGGAATACAAATTTAAAATAAGGTTTCACACTAGTAGATAATACTATAACCAACAAATCTACAATTATACAAACACAATTTTTTCTTATAGTTATTTCAAGTTCAATTTTGGACGACATAAAATAATAAATAACCAAGAAATACGATTTTATTTATTTTGTTGTAATTTAAAAATATTATTAGTGAGTACTTGGAAATTCTCAAGTATTTTATTATGTATACACTAAACATTTTTAAATAAGATAATAATATGCAAACAATATTATTTAATCTTACGGCCTACCGTATTAATAATAACAATATAAACCCAAGTATAAAATAATATCCTAAGCTGAACGTAAAAAAAAAATCCACCGAGAGGAACAAAATATCCCCATAAAGTAACAAAACGTCCATGGAACAAAATACCACCAGGTGATATTTTGTTCTTGCCTCGTTCAACAGCCATCGCGAACACAGACGCTACCAAAACGTTCCTGCAAAGTTCCCACAATGTTACTACAACGTTCCTATAATTTTACGACGTTACATATGCCTACCGAGTGAAAAACAAACCGTTACGCGACGTTTTTAGCAACATTTATTATACAAATAACACTTATTACGATCATAATATTAAGTGCAATAAATTATAAATATTCAGTTTAAATATATAAAAAAGTTGAGCAAGTGGCAATTGTACCCTCTACTGTACATTTACTATTTAGATGTCGTGCGGGTCACTGTAATGTATTTGTAAATTTGTTCAATTTTAAATGTAACGAGAAACGATTCTAAACTAAGACTATATTATAACTAATAATCTAATATTATAATACTATGATGTATTTATATTGCAATTAAAGACTTAAGTAATAATTTATTTTACTAATAGTACAATAGTTCAATTCTTGACGTAAACATTCTAAAGGGTAGAAAGAACGTCGTAAAAACGCCTGAAGTGTGACAACATACACAAAACATTGCATTTGAAAGTGTCATTGTCATTGTGTGTATAAACTATAAAATTATATAATTATAATATTTATAATATTATCATAGATTAAAATATATACTTAATATTTATTCTATATTTCATTGATTTATCTATAGAATAATATCCACCAGTCAACCAGGTATAGGTTTAAGATGGAGAATTCAGATTTTTTTTTGTAAAATCTATAAGTTATAAATCCTTTAATATATTAAGGTTTGAAATTATTACTGGTTATTCTTGATAACACAGTTTCGTGATTTTCGGTTTATTATTTAATAATGTAAATATTAATCAATCCTTAGGTTCGTCAACTTACCACACTCTCCCCTATACTTGTTTTTTAAATACTTTCAAAATACTTTTTTTCTTTTTACCGTCATATTTCAACCGACATTGTTTTTGTTTCACATATTATTATTATTTTAAAATTGGTTTTAAAATAATATTTTATAATGCTTCTAAGAGTTTTTGAGATTTCATTAAATACGCAGATGAGTGATGTCACAATATCTATACCTTGATGAAGTTTAACTCGGCCATATAATAGGTATGTGACATCTGAAATTCTTGAACCAATTAAAGAATGTATTTATTAATTATTTAATTTAAACGTTTATTAATAATTTTAAGTATACATTTGTGATGAACATAAATGCATTTTAATATACTACCAAAAAGTACTTGTATTGTTGTATAGTATTTTGAATAATTTTAAAATGTAATTGTATTTATACTCAAATACTTTTGAAAGACAGTAATCGAACACGTATTTCAATTTTCAAATACAAATGACACCAAGTATTTAAATAGGTACATATTCTGAATACATTTAAAAAGTATTTTTAACAAGACTGCTAATAAAGATAATAACATATTATATAAGAACCTTAGTAGCTCTTGTGGCTCAACAATTATAATGATATGGTCTTTTGCTGGCCCATCAGTAGGCACAGTATAATATACATAAAATCAATAACTAATAACTACATTATCTATGGGTCTAACAATGTCGGTGCGCAGTTTTCTGGCCAGATAAAGCTGTTATCTACATTTTGAATAAATTATTCACAGACTTACAAATAAAATATTAATTTTATAATTTAAAGATTTGTGAATATCTGCAAACTGATAAATTCCTCTACTGGGTCGTGTCAATCAAATTGTATAGTAAAAATTAGCTTTGGACATATTAATTAGATCTGAAAGAGTAAGGTAGGACTCGTATATGAGTATAAATTAGAGGGGGTACTTACAAAGAGACTATATTAATAGAGTCACATTCACGATCGAACGATGGGAATAATTAATACTAATGTTATATTATATACCTGCTGATGGGAAACAAGTCTATATAATATGTTAAAATAGGACGCTGCAGGTCCATCTCCTGCTCAATTATAAGTGGCGGGACGATATTAGCGACGTGGAATAAGATTTATCATTTTATAAATTACAATAAAATCTTAGCAAAATAATGGTAATAATAATACATGTACCTACCTAATGTTATGAACTAGCTGTTGAGTTAACTGCTTAGCTTATAAGTTGCAGGTAGCAAGACCGTTGGTAGAGGATTTCTTAGGTAAAGTTGACAAAATAATTAGACTGGTTGAAAAGTTTAAGTTGTTTATTAAATTTCTTCTGCATAAAATACTCTAAGTCCAAATTGACAAAGTTGTTATGTTGTCTCTCGTGAAGGTGCTCGTTTGTACATATGGTGTCACACGTCTAATCTACAGGCCGTTTCTGGTCTGGTGTTATAGGGCCTCCTGCTCTCCCATTTCCCCCTAGTCTATCGACTTATCTGTGGACTTCACAGGACGTTGTTTAATTAATTATCGATACATTCCCACGCCTGGTTATTCCAAGGATCGTGTCCTGTTATCGTATTTGCAATATATGTTATACGCCATCCGTCACTAATTAGATACTATGCATTATATATATATATATATATGTATATTTCATAACAATATCTAATATTATATTCATACATTTATGATTCAAATGAAGTTGTAGGACCTATTGAAATGCGGTTTCGATATCGCATTGCCCTCTCATTATATTCCCATAGCCCATAGGTTTTCTAAAGGATATAGGTATGAATTTGATTTATTTAGCCGAATTTCTATGTGCAACTGTTTATCTAGTCTTTATGTTGCCAAATGTAGCCGAAGGCGAAACGATCACAATAATATATCATGTGTATTATTGGGTTCGTTACATTAAAATCTACATGTATATTGGAATATTATAATAATATACTAGCTGATCCCGTGCACTACGTTGCCCGTTAAATGTACCAACTCTATATGACTCAAACTTTGTTCGATTTGTTATTTAATATTTGGTGTATGTTGTTCAAAATTTATCTTAACTTTTCTGTTGCCCGGAATAAAAATTCTGCTTCGCAACAGTACATTATCAGGTAGGCAATCTACCTGCTGTAGATCGTGGATCCCGTGCTGTTTTACGCAAGTGTATGATTTAACTCTAAAGTATCAAAGTTATACCAAGTTTGTCGTTTTTACTTATTTCCACCTACCGTGGATTAATATAATTAATTAGTACAAAATTCTAACCTAACCTAACCGTACTAAAATCCGATGAATAAAAAAAAACCAAACTTAACCCTTTTTAATTTAGCCCATCTTCTAACCATTTGAATATATTTTAATATTACAGGTACTTAACATCAAATGTAAAAAAAATGTATAATGTTATTATTCCCCCCCCCCCCCAAAAAAAAAAAACCACACCCTAAAGCCGACACTTAATTTCCGAAATAAAAACGAAAACGTTGCACGTGAATAGAACAATATAGCGGTGTGTAGTTGACGTTTTAAATTGATCTTTATTTCGTAGTGATATATATTTTACACTACTAGATAGCACAGTTTGTTCCACATAAAGTTTGAAACTACTTAATACTTATATTAATAATATTATTATACTACTCAATACTAAAATAATATAACTATCAATATTAATATGTTCATAAAATCTATGCCGTGCCAGTATTTTGTCATGCGTACTAATAATTATATAGAATAATATGGTTTTTTTTTTTTTGGTGATTTTTATCTGATAACCTCTGTTTATAATTTATTTAGGTCTTAAAATGTAATTTATTACTGTCGAAAGAATAACTATTTTAGTTTTGCATTAGAAAATTATTTTAACTGATCTTTTATCCACCATAGTTTATATCAAGAGCTCTGAAGAAAGTACAAAGAAACTTATTAATTGGTATTGGAAAATTGAAAATGATTTTATTCTTTTTTGTATCTTACTCACTCGACCTGACTCTCTCTTCAAATTATATTTCACCATAGTACTTTTGTAAATAGGTATACTTGTTCTATGAGTTCTCTGAATTATTTAACGGTTTTTTTCGGAAAATTTTAGTTTTACTTTAATTTACACAAAACAAATATCCACTTTATAAAACAATTTAGGGACAAGCTAAATTAAAAAATAAATATGCTTCTAAACATTTTGTTTTTTTGTTTTTTTCGTTTGCTTATGACAGTGCTATTAAAGAAAAATCACGCTGTTCCACAGATATTATATCAGTTCTTCTTTACGTGCTGTGAGAATTTGGTAGTTCTACAGCAATTAATATGGTGCGAGAAAAGTTGTCCCGCGCAAAACAGTTTTTGCCATGTTCTACATTTGTCAGACGGAGACAACACAAGCGGGTGTGACATCCTCTTATTATTACTTATCATTGCGGTTACAGAGAGTATACTATCTTTAATCGTACTTATTATTACATTGCATTTATTATCTTGTAAATAAAATTATTAATGAAAAAAATAGAATACAATTTCCAAAAAAAAGAATATAACGTTATTTTTTTTTTTGATATTTCCGGTTTTGTTGAATTGACCGGTTTTTTAAAAAACCCCTTAATTGAACTTGGTGGTTACCGGTAATTTTTAACCGCTTCTCAAAATGTAAACTTACAAACCGGAAAGCGGTTACCAGACCCAAAATTGGTCATGGTAACCGGTTTCCGTTAAAAACCGGTAACCGGTCTAAAGCCCTGATTTTATCCTAAAAAGTGATGACAGACACGAAAATAAAAAATTAAAAAACACACATTATTGTTAAATCAATACATCGTTCCACTCAGAATCTAAAACTGACTGTGAAAAGCCTTGAAAATTAAATTCAAAATCTCACGTGAGGTTTTTTTGTAGCAATTTATAAATATTGAAAAGACATAATATTCTCATTTTTTATAAGTTTTTGAAGTTAATTTTTACAAAATTCGTCAAAATCATGAAAATGTTAAAAGTTGATTCTCGGGAGTTTAATGCAAGGTTTGTCTTTAGTTGTTCTTACAGAAACCTAAAAATAATAATAAAATAAAATAATATTTTATCTTTTAGACCGCATAGTAACCCGACCGCTAGGGACTGGCTTAAACAGCATAGGTACATTAGAATAGTACAGTTAAGTAGGTATCTAACACTAATAAGGTAATGATTTAATCAAGAGTGTAATAATAGACACATTCATTTAATAATAAAACTCAATACGTTTAAGTTCATTATGAATCGGTCAACATTTACAAGCCATACCTACGTGATAACTGATAAATGCTGATCGACGGTATTTATTAATAAAAAACATGTATGTTGTTGCGTGTCAGTTTGCGGTTTCCGACTAATGCCACAGAAAGCACACTACTGGTGCGCAACGCGTCTTCCGAAACAATTTATTAGTAATTAGTTCAATAGTGGTAATTATTTTACATATAAAATATACGACATTTCGGAGTATACAGTCCACAACAAATAAAAGTATTCGTTTTAATTATTACTTGCTTACCACGTCCCAACAAGGTAGTAGGTACCTACCTAATTTAGTGAACTAATGAATGCATAAAAATATTGTATATTTGTGTAAACTAGAATAAGCAACGAATTGTCTAGTTAAGTAAATTATAAAGCTTGAAATTGACTTTTTATTTTTCATTCCTACATACATCATTATCCCCCGGCCATTATAACGTACATGCAATTTTCAGTTTTGTGAACGGATATTATTGTTTATATATTTAAAAATGTTGTTTTAAAATTATTAAGTAAATTTGTTTTTTTATTTTCTAGATACATATATCTAATATAGTAATATGTAAGTGTTTAGTTTTAGTAGCGTGATTATTAATAGTTTTTAATAAATTAAAACCTGAACATAAAAAACCATTCTCGTAAAATATAAACACTTACAAATAGAGTAACTTAACTCAACTTAAATATTAAGTGTTAAATATAATTTAATTAAAAAAACCCTTTATAATACCTATGACTTACGATTAATATGTACCCATAGTTTATTTAAATTGTTACTTACCTACTTATTTTATCTTTAAAATATAAAGTTTAATACCACAGTGTACCGCTATAATAACTAAAAATATTCTAGACAATTATTCTAGATTCACATTTATATAAGGGCCAGATCTTTGAAAAATCCCTATAATCTATCACCTATGTCCGAGACAAAAAAAAGGACCATAAAATTTGGATATTTTCTTAAAAAGTTTCATGAAATAATTGCATTACCTACATTTATATTTTTTTTGGGCTTTTTGGGTTTCATATCAAAAACGTGGTTCTTTTAAAGCATAGTCTAGGTCCTAGACTCTAGGAGCTTACGAATTCATCTCTTTTTTTCGAAATTACAATCAAACTTCCAGATATATGATTAATTTACTACCGCTTTTGGTAGTTTTAATAGGTGATGCATAGAAGGATATATTTCGTTGTTCTTGATTTATTGACATGTGCGTGTGCGTGCGAGAGTGGCACACGACGGATTCCGAACGTATCTACGTACACTTCGCACACAACCACACTGCGTAACGAGTATAAGACATCGAATTGCCTATACGCGACCCCTTATTAAATCACCGACTTCAATCCCTTTGTTAAATAACAACACTAGATTGTAGATATTATACGTAACAGGTACCAGGGTCGCATAAGCTATCCGCTACCATAATCATCTGCTTTGGTGGCGTGGAGTCTGTGTTGGGATATTTTGTTCCGCAGAATAATTTGTTTCCTTTTAAAACATTTTGATCCTATTTAATATTTTAACAAAATAAAGTAGGATATTTTGTTCCTTATCAAAAGTGAAAAAGTGAAAAGTGAAAAAAGTGAAACAAATCAAAAGTGAAAAAAAAAATCCTAGAACAGAAAAAAATGTCCTAGTTCGACATTTTCTTCCGCAGGGGCTAGAAGGTGCCGAGGTTCATAAATGTTTGTATTACTGCGAGTCAGCTTGTTTTGTACTTAAAATATTAATATTCAATTGCCAATTATACGGCAACTGCACACAGCAAACCGTGTTACCCATTTGTTAATTAGAGTTACCCATTGTCAATAGTTGTAAGCCTACACACAAATACAAATATACCTACACACCTTACACATAACTACACCACATAGATTACTAGAATTTGCGCGGCGAACCCAAACAATTCTAGCTGAGCTATTACACCATTACACACAAGCTACACAGGTCTGTCAGTGTGTGATTAGGTTTGTGATTTGATTTGTAATTCAATCATTGGGTAGAAAAAAGATACAGCGCTGAGATGGACAAAACTTTATTATTAAGTATGTAACGAGACAAAAGTAAATATTTACATTTTCCCATTTTAACGCATACACTCAACATTACTAGCGCGCATCGTGGTGTATCAACACGGAGAATCTGTTATATTACCGTGGACTGACACGCCACCTGTCGACCAAAAAGTAACTATCTGTTGTATATGTCCGGCAATGAGTGCCAAACACATATCACAGATGGCGTGCACCGCGCACCATGTTACGAACCGACGTATATTAGCATTAATTAATGACTTTCGGTTAATTAATACGCACAAACGACAATGAAAGTATGAAGCGCGTCATCAGAGAAGCTGACCACGATGAACACGCGCCAGTTTAAATCATCGAATACCACCACAAGGTGAGCACCCACGATCGTCATTTCTGTTCACGGCGGCAACTGAGATAGTCAGTAAATAGGCTCCGTGAACAGAACCCAAGACACAATAATTCCATACGGTTTTTCCGGTTTCTACGACTTTCCCTCTGTGGCTGGATATGGTCTAACCCACCAGGTCAAACGAGCCGGAACGAGTCGTCCCGCCGCGGCCGCCGCTATTCGACGTCGCCAAATATCGTAAACGTCGCCACACGCCGCCGTCCGATTATTTACTTACTCGCTACCCGTTGAATTATCGTGAACCGCCATCCGATTTTTTTTACATTCCAATATCGTTAAAAGAATGAAATCAAATCACTGTATGTGATATAAAATATAAAAGAAAATACTGTTACTCTTCAAATACCTATAATTGTGTTTTAATAAATAGATAATAATTTATTTTATTTTTGAACAATAAACCTGCGTTGCGTTTATTCATAATTATTACAAGTATATATTAATATTATAATATTTAATATATTATTAATTTATAATTTATACTACCTACTATTAGTAACATACGGTATTGGTTGGATTATTTTTTCTCGAAAACATTGAATTTATTTTAATATGAATTATTAGAGTATAGTATGTATTTATAATGAGTTGTATAATATAATATGTAATTGTATTATATAGTTAAATTTATATTTATCTTCCAACGAGTAAACAAAATATTTATGCAACTGTAAACAATTTCTTAATAAACTGTGTGTTTGTATCGTTCATATAATAATTACAGAAAAAAGTAATCGGTTGTTTGTGATCTGCAAAAAAAAATGGTATTAGATTTTTTTGTGTATGTTCGTTATATTTACCTTCCATGAACGCGTACAGAAATCGATTCGTTTACGTACATAAAGAACAATTTTTAGCCAATAAACCCGTCAAAATTATATTTAAAATACACCAATTTAATAGTATTAATTTTAGCTATGAAAATATTTAAATTTTCTTCCATGACCTAAAACATATTTTTTATCACTTTCCGATTTTTATATAAATCTTACCAAGAAATTATAATTATAAAATGATGAATACGGAGACAACTGGGCTCGCTAATTAATATCCAGCCCATGGAATAACCTGATTTTATTACACTGTTAAGTTACTTGAGCAGAAAAACAATGAGGTTAGTCGAACCTAATGCATTATTTTTTCACATAGTAATAAAACCGATGGTTGTTCAATTGGTTACGAAAAATCTTGGCTAGCATTCCTTGGATCACTGCCTTGGTCAGTCGGTTACTAAAGCCGGGGGCCACACCACTTACTCCAAGTTATTTTTTTGTATTTAATCATCAGGTATTCAATATAAACGACAGTACTACAGGAATTTAACAGTATTCAAACACCAATATTTTAGTTTACGATCATTCACGGGTGTTTTTGGCATTGATTATAACCATTTATTTATGACATTAATTATACATACCGTTTGTGACAAATTCATTGAGGTTTTCTGCAAAATACGTAAAAAAAAATTATATTATTTTGATGATTTCCTATATTTTTTTGTGTAACTAATATTATATAAGAACGTAACTCAGTTGGCTAAAATCTTAATTGAATCTTAACATATTTTATTTGAAGAATATGGACAGGAGTTATATTACTTATTTTCATTATTCAGTTATCACATATTAATAAAAATGTAATTAAAAAAAAACTATGAAAAATAATTATGATTCTATATTTCAATATCAAACTAAACATCATTCTATTTTTTCTAACACACACAAGTTACAATTTAAATTTTTTCTACGGTCGGCCACATATTATTATTTTTTCTTGTTCGCTTTGTAGTTAATTTATAAATATTATGATTTATGAGCGATATAACTAATTGTTACAGTATTTGAATATAATGAATTTCATTCACTGCATACAAACCCATTTCGTCGATACTTAACGGGTTGTCTGGAGTGACAATAAATAGTAATTTCTTATAGTGATACAATTATTTATCAAGTGCTTGTAACTAGAAAATATTTGCCATATTTAAATTATATTAAAGATTTAAAACTAGGAGAGCATAATTGATATGTCGATAAAGGTGATATTTCAATGATTAAGTGGTGCGATAAAAGAATATTGTTAGTCTTTTGTGAAACTTCCACAAATCCCAAAGATATTACAGCGGTAAAAAGAAAATCAAATGATGGTTCGTAATAATAGTTGTTAATCATGTTTCAAGAGGAAAAAATAAAAATAAGTCGATGAAAGATTTCCTCCGAAAAAATTCTAAAACTCTTGTATCCATAACATTGATGGAGAAATATCTACACAAAATATATCAAATATAAACCCAGTTGTATTGAAGAAAAATAAACCTGTATACCAAATTTAATTTATCTTCAACAATCTGCTAAACAAACACAATGAGTGTACAAGAAAATGTTCCGGATGCAGCACTACAAATAACGATATTTTTACTGAATGGATGTGCTCCAATTGTAATGTTCTGTTGTATTCGGGAAAAATAAAAATGGATTTGCACTTTTTCACAATATACGGATAGGGTAAACCTTTTAGTAGCACAGTAAGCACCTAGTTATCAGTTTCATTAATAATTTTATTTTACTATTTCGACTTTCGTTCAAATACTTAAATCTTTTGTTTATATAAAAAAAAGGTATCTGTGTCGCACAGGTATAAACATAATTTATCAGTATTCTGTGCTAAACAGCTTTAATACACAGATACACAGTGAATTTATACATACTGCGATCGTAAAATTCTTGATATTTTATTGACATATCTGTAAGAATTAACTTTGTTCAATATCTAATGTGAAAGTTTTCTATTGTTTTTGGTATAACTAATAACACATATTATCAACAACGTAACTCTGTTGGTTAAAATGTTAAAATATATTTAATAGATTTAACAGTGAACAGATTGTTCTTTAGGTAAAAATTTTATCCGGGGAGCTGTAATGAAAATCGCGGTTCTCTCCCAGGTCCTCGATAATACGAAAATAAAAGGTAAAAATGTTAATGTAATTTCAATATTTATTTGAAGGAAATGTACATGACTTATCTTAATTAAATTTCTGTTTGCCGTACGTATTTACTTTTTTAGTAATCGCGTAGCAATATAATTTTAGTTAAAAAAGATGGAAAAGTAGGTACCGCATTGCTGTATAGTATAGTTGTTGAGAATGTCGTTGTAATGAATGTGTCAAATTTGAATTCAATAATAAATAATTTTATACGAAAAATGTTTCTGAGCGGAGACCTTGTGTCATCCTAGTATACTCGTATAAATATCAAAAAAGTTTTATTTTTTGGGCCAAAAAGCGTGACAATTTAATACAGGGGTCCTGTTAAAAAATATTAAAACTACATATAGGTACACATTTTTTTAATAAGCATTTAAAGTTCTAATTGGGACAAAATTTAATAATTATTTTGTGCCTAGTTAAAAATGTATACAATTTTCAACTTTTATGGCTAAGGATTGAAAATTTAAAACAAGGTTTTATGTAAATACTGGTGTCATATATAAATCAATCTATTCACAGTCATATCATAAAAATATATACGTAGTAATATCGTAGGCTAACTGACTGTATTCGCTCAGAATCGTTTTTCTTATACAACGATATTACATCATTGAATTCAAAATTAACACTATCCATTACAGTGACCCAGTTACTTGTCAACTACTTTAAAGCAGAGGGACACCCACTTGCCAACCTTTTTATTTTTTTATATGTCCAAATTGTAGAATTTAAAGTTAATTGCTTAAAATTTGTATTCATTATAACATGCGAATCAAAATATTGGATGATTTACTTCAATTTTAGTTTATTTTAATTTAATATTATATATTATTAGTTTTTAATAAACTTAAACGATCGAATTCATCATACTCCAAAGAATTTTCAAAGCATTTATTTTGAAGAATTTGTATAGTAGAAATATTTTATATATTTTACACAAAATTAAATATATACTGTATACGTACTCGTCGCTATTCTTTCTAAAAAAAAAAAAAAATAGTAATAATAATGATTCGTGTTTAACATTAGTATATTAATATTAGACTACGGCATTATCATACAATTTTAGATACAGAATAATCAGAATATAGTAAAGCTTTTAAAATTTAAATATTCGTTTTAATAGACCGATTTGAAATCGATCGAAATATATGTTGAAAAGTTAATAATAGTGAAATATACTTTAAAATGTTAGTTGATTGATGTGTATAGTTTAAGAACCTTTAGTAGTCAAAGTTATATAAAAGGTATCTGTACAATAATAGTAATAACAAATTGTCATCCCCAATAATGGGTGACGGCTTGTAAAATAAACGGGGTTCATAGTTATAATATTACTCAGTGAGTAGGTAAGTAAAAATTTGAGGATGATGATGATCATATAAAATATGACTTATGAGACACAATTAATCACATAAACTGAATTAAACAATTAATAAAATTAAAATATAAATAAAACAATAGTACAAAATACGTACGTATAAATTCTAAAAATAAAATAATAAACAAATTATATTTTAACTTATGATTCGTATTCTAAGAATTATGGCGATACCTTTATTTATAATATTGTCTTCCAAAATATATTAAAACCAAGAATTTCACAACGATTTACTAATAGGGTCCCACTATAATGTATGTAGTTATCATTATGTTAGATTATATTTAGTTTTTCAGATTTATAATAAATGTTGCCGCCGCAACATAAAAACAGTATAGAATATAGGACATCGGTCACGAGGGAACAGCTGGACACACACACACACTCACATATCACTATTTGTATTGTTTTATTATTATTATCGTTGAAAGTGTGGTGGCGACTATGGTCCCACAACACTAACTCCCACTGTCGCGTGGCGTCATTATGCCCACTCACCTACAGTCTCGCGGCGTTCGCCCACAGTTACGCACCTCGTCGCTTATTTTATTGTTCGCGAATAATACTTTGTACTTTAATAATTTCTAACCTTTACTCATTTTAAAAATCAACTCTCGCAGTATATTCCAACAAATTTCCGCAGTGTCTTGTGAGTTATATAATATGTAGATAAAGCCATAGCATTATCGTACGCCGCCTCGTCAGCTGGTGCCGAGGTTACCTCGTGTTTTCAAAATTTTCAATTTTCTTTTATACACGCAACTACGCAAGGTATTCGGACAAGTCCACCGACCTTTTCGCAATGGGTGACACCGAGGACTCGAAAGGCATAACTGATGCGCTCAATTAGCCGTTACCGTCCACGGTCTCGCTCGATCCGACCGCGATTGACAGTGTTTCCCACGTGCCCCGTCTACCGAATTTTTGGACTTACTCCCCGCACGAGTGGTTCCTTCACGTGGATGCCGTGTTCGCAAACCAAAGAATTCGCGTCGATACCCCACGCGTAAACCACGTGCTTCCTACGCTGAACGAGAAGGCTGTCAAGGCTGTAAGTGACCTGATTGGTCACAACACGTCCTACGCTAGTCTAAACGATCGCCTCATCAGCACGTTTTCGGTGCCACGGCCGTCGTCGACGCTATTTCGCACCATCGTCGAAACCGGGTGGAATGAGCGATCGGAGACCCTCCCAAATGCTCCGGGATATGAGCTGTGCTTCCCAATTCGTTGGACGACACCGAGTTAAAGAAGTTCTGAGTTGCCATACGTCCTAGTGATACATCGGCGCAGCATTGTCACGGCGCTCCACAATCAAGCTCACCCAGGTATCAACGCAACCGTTAAATTGGTAACTAGCCGGTATTGCTGGCCAGGCATGTCACGACAGATCAGAGCTTGGACAAGGTGCTGTCAAAACTGCCATAAAAGTAAGGAGCACAGGCACACAATTTCCCCAATCGCGCCTTACGCGCTGCCAGACCACCGGTTTGGGCATAGTCATATTGATCTGGTCAGCCCGCTACCTCCACACGCGATCACCAGTATATTTTGACGTTCGTTGACCGGTACACTCGTTGGCCGGAGGCTTGGCCGATAAAAAATATGTCCGAATACGCCATTGCCGAACTTCTTGTGACACAGCGGATTGCCAGGTTCGGAGTTCCTGATTTAATAACCACCGACCATGGGAGGCAATTTGAATCAGACTTGTTCACCCAGTTTATGACGTCGTTCGGGATTAAACACCTTCGAAGTTCGCCGTATCATGCGCAGGCCAACGGTATGGTCGAACGCCGTTCTGGACCGCCGGGAAAATATTTTCAATATTCAGATGTATTCGAGGCAGCCGTGGATCTCAGTGATCTCCTGCTTTCATCCTCAATGACAGCCCACCCGCGGACCACACCTACGCAGCCTGCGAAGTAGTTCAACCTGCACCTCAAAAGAAACACGTTCGTTTTGTTTCGTTGGGGGGGGGGGAGTAATGTGGCGACTATCGTCCCACAACACTTACTCCCACTGTCGCGTGGCGTCACTATGCCCACTCACCTACAGTCTCGCGGTGTTCTCCCACTTTTACGCACCGTTCACTCTCGTCGCTTATTTTATAATTCGCGAATACTACATTGTACTTTTATAATTTCTAACCTTTACTTATTTTAAAAATCAAGTCTTCCAGTATATTCCAACCAATTGCCGCAGTGTCTTGTGAATTATATAATATGTCGATAAAGCCAGAGCATTATCGTACGCCACCTCGTCGGCTGCCGAATAATATTTTAACACGGCCGCCGTGATTTTTGTCTCGCACCGTATGATGTTGCGGCCATATAGATGTGTGTCATTATAATTTATACAGTGTTTATTTACTCAAATAGTAAAATGTATTATTGTTTTTTAAAATTGTGAGCGCCAGAAGGGCATATCGATATCATATTCATTATTAAGTAAAATTGTGGGCACGAAACACCATTTTATATTATATTTCGTATTGTGCGAACACCAAAGTGTGGTATGCAGTCAGATTTATTATATTTATTTTATTATTGTGAGCCATAAGGGCAATACGTTTATACTATTGTGTATATTATATATCCATATGCGCAAATCGCCACCTTTTAATATTACCTAATTATTTTACTATTGTAATTTGTGCGTCAATTGGCACCTATAATTATATTTTGTCTGCGCTAAACGCAGGACATATTATATTTTATTTTAGTACAGGACCAGCTAGCTAGTCTGCCCTCCACAAATTGTGAGTTATTTTTATCATTATTTATTTATTTATCATGCATATTCAATTATTGGGTCAAGAGGAGTCTAGATATTTTACAATTATTATTTGTCGTGCCAGAAGGGCCAGTACATTATTAGCATATTTATATTTCATAAGTACGAGCTAACAGCTTAAACAGCTCTGTCAATATATATTTTATTCTGTTCGACCATAAGGGTCGGACATTTATACAATATATTTTAATTATTATCTTTATTATTACATATTGTTGGACCAGAAGGGTCATATTTTTTATACATGACAGCAGCTCCAATAGCTTTTCTATATTATTTATTATTATTGTTTTGTTGGGCCAGAAGGGCCGCATATTGTTTTATACGAGCTTCAGCTTAAATAGCTGCGTCAATATATAATTGATTTCGGTTGGCCATAAGGGCCGGTCATTTATTATAATTATTATATTTTTTATTAATTTGTGTTACGGTGAATTTGATTATATATTTTGTACTATAATTATTTAGAATTGTATATTATACAGCAACTTACCCACCAGAAACCGTGTTACTATTTTTTATTACCTATTTGTTAAATTGTATGCACCCCTACATATTTATAGACAAATACACATAATTAAACAACACGCACTACATAGCCGACAGTAATTGCTAGGCGATCCCGACCACTACTGTTCGGGCTATTACACCATTACACACCCAGCTTGTTCTCCATATTTCTAGGACTTAGGTGTTAGTGGTGTAAAGACCTAAATTGGTGTCCGGGCACGTGTATAATTATTGTACGCTCCCGGCCCGCACAATTAGAATAAAATGGTTTTCCAATTTATTTTATACGCATCCATCGTAATATCTATGTGTATATACCAGAACTATAGGATTAAACCCCCTAGTTGTGTTTCATAAAGGTATCCATATTGTTTTTAGTAGAATTGTGTATAATAATATAATAACTCAGGTTTTTAGTGGACATGTCTTCGATTTTTTAGTGTTCTACATTTGGGGTGAATGTGTAGTGTGCTCACTGCTCATGTAAGTCGACAATTTAAGGTTAGCCCAAGTTATTTTATATTGCATAGGTTTGTTCTTGAGTTATTGTCAAGGACAAACTCTTGGATGTAACGTATAAGAAAAGAAGTTTCATTTAAATTCAAGCACCGTTCCATGTTCCACAATCCACAAGTAAAACAAATGTAAGTTGATTGAATTTTATAAAATCCATGGCTATAATAATACTTGTTGAGTAAGTAAACCTTTGAGAATGATGATGATCAAAATATAAGTTATAACTTAGGATTGAGTTATGAGACACAAATCACATAAATTGAATTAAACAAATTAAAAATAAATAAATAAATAATATGATATACACGTACCATGCATTTCTAAAAATAAAACAATAAACATAGTATTTAATAAATAAATTTATCCCTTATGATTCACAATCTAAGAACTATAGGAATAACGTAAAAATTATGAAGAAATATTGTTAATTGAATCGTGCAAATCCAATAACGTAAAAATTACAAATTTTCAACGTAATACGTATATTATGCAGAGATATTTATTATTTTCTCTAAAAATTTATTTTTTCCTATATTAATACCTGATGGGCTATATGAGGAAATGTGAATTTACCATATCTAAAACTCCGTTTAATGTAAACTACTCGTATTTAACATAAATCTCAAATATTGAGTCATAAAATCAAAAAAAAAAAAGAATAATAATGCAATTTATACGTACTTCTTATGCTTGTTGTCTCTAAAAATATAAAATAAACATACTATTTAATAAACAATATAGGTGCCTTATGATTCGCAATCTATGATTTATAGGGATAACATAACTATTGTCCAGCAAAGTATATTATAACATTTATAACCAAGAATTGTACAACGTTTTACTTACGAGAGTCAAGCGTTAGCAAGAATTTATTTATAAATATAATTGTATTTTTAAAAGAAGCAAGCAGAATTATAAGATGGGAGAAAAGGAAATTTTTTAAAGACAAAGTAAGGAAATCGGATTAAAACAATCAAAATCATAGGACAAGAGACCTTAATAAGAAGATCAACTCTCTAAGCAAAGAATTTAAAGAAAAAGAAAACTTATTAAGAAACGAAAATGATACCTTCCTAACGAAAAGAGATGATATGATCAATGAATGGATATACTACTTTGACCAGCTGCTGAACTGCAGGAAAACCATTTATCCATTCCATTTTGAGAATAAAGAACCTAATAGAGAAGAATATCCCGAACCATCAGTAAAGTAAATTTCAAACAAAATAAAAATCCTAAAAACCACAAGTCACCCGGTGAAGATGGGATTACTGGAGATTTACTCAAAACAAGAGGAGCTGATATGTAAATACATACACCGACTAATAAGATTAATATGGCAAAAAGAGTTTATCCCATCCACAAGAAAGAGGACAAACAAATATGCAACAACTATATAGGGATTGATCTGCTTAATGTAACGTATACGATTTTATTTTATTGTATAATAGATAAAATCAAACTTTGGGCAAAAGGGTTTGTAGGAGACTTTCAGGCTGGATTCAGGCAAAACCGCTATACATAGATCAAATCTTCATCCTACGCCCAGTGTTCCAAAAAAATTGGGAATATAATAAAAGCGTACATATTATGTTATTCATCAATTACAAAAAAGCTTATGATTCAATACATAGAGTGTCTTTAATTAAGACTTTGGAAGAGTACGGAATGCCGCGAAAACTAATAAAATAGAATGCAGTATCGGTCATACTGACATAAAAGTAAAAGTGGAACATACCCAATCGGATACAGTTCAACAGATACGTGAAAACTCGTCTAAAGCAAGGTGATACTATGTCACCTATTATATTCAACATAGCATTGGAAAAAGTAGTAAGAGAAGCAACTCTAGATAAGGAAGGTGTAAAACTAGGTGAAAATAACATTGGAATCTTGGCATAGGTGGGAGACAAAGTCTTGATTGCAGAAATAAAAGATAAATTCAAAGAACAATAAAAAAAAACTCTTAAATACTGCAGAACGTATGCGCCTGGAGATTAACTCCAAGAAAACTGAATATAATATGGTAGTTCAAATACACGACCAATTAGATCGCTGAAATGAGTGGCTAGAAGTCAAACACTACAAGTTCAGAAGATTACAGCAGTTCAAATACCTTGGCACACTAATAATACACAGCCGAAATTTTGGTTTTTTTTATAGAAACTTTTGACAGTAATAGTAAAACAGGTAATGATATATTTATTTTTGATATATTTCTTTGAATTTGAGATTGTTGTCATGTCACTAACGAGGTATCTAATCAAGTAAATAGGCCAATGTAACAACGACGGTACCGTGGAAGTAGGTGATGGGTATTGTGTATTGGCAGGCCGTTTTATTTATTCGGCAGGGTAGTACAACGTTTCATAAGATGTATAGTTTATAATATTACTATAGGGAGGGTAATTATAGGCTAGTTATGGTAGGCAAGAAGTACAAGTAGGTCGTCAATAATTATAGCTACAATATTCTAACTAGGTACTTGAAGTATATTTAGTATAATATGAATATTGGAGTCTTGAACTATATACAAATTTAAAATTAATATAATATAAAATTGTATAAATAAATGAAGAACAACTTACTAAAACCGTTTACTAGAAATAAAATAACCAGTGGTCATTAATAAGTATAATTATAAAATAGTTATAATTTAATGCAATAAAAGTGGTAAATCTAGTAATTTATTTGATAAGCTCTTGATAGTTTTACAAAATGGGGTCCAACTTTGAAATAATATGGTTTTTTGTATAAATAAAAAACAAATCGAAATTGTATTTTAATTTGTATATTAATTTCAGTTTTTTAATAAATAATTTAGGAATAGGTAGTATATTTTTTAATATTTTGTAACATACTACTATCATAATAACAGCTCATACAAATAAAATATAATATTTGTAGTCTCCATACACTTTGCTCAAATGCATTCCAACAAATATTAATAATTTAAACATATTTTAGGAACATACGAGTTTAAAGAACCATTTGAATTAGATTAGATTAGGTGAGCAAAATTTATTTGCACCCATCAAACCACACTAAAAACGTTATCGGAATCGCAAGTATGTAGCTGACCTAAAAACTATAAGAATGTTACAGATTTGAAAATTGTATTTTATATGATTTTCAATTGATTAAAAATAATGCTTTTGTAAATTTACCAAGAAACTTTTAAACAAAAATAAATTATAAGTCTTTGAAAAAGAATTCTCAAAAATGTTTCTTACTTGAAGCTGGAAAATAAATTATAAAATATTAATTAATAATATTATTATTGATGTATCCAAAAATATTAAATCTAAGAAACAAATTCTGCCAAATATTAACAATATTAATTTTTTTTTTGGTTTTAAATTTTTTATTCAATATTTGAGGTGTATATGAGGTTGTTTTTTTAGGATTGTCTAAGTTTTGAGAGCACTGAGTGAGTCAGTATATATGGTTGAGCATTTATTCTCTGTGGAGAAACTTATTCCGTGTCTTTCAATATAGCTAGATATTCAGCTGTATAAATTGAGTTGTGTGTTAGGATGCGATGTGCTGTTTGACTGTTAGACTGGATTATTGCGATTGCAGTTCCAACTGTATTTTTTTATGCATTTACATAATATGTTTCCCAATGTATTGCCTTATCTGCTGCTCCAACTCAGAAATTCTCCGACCTGTTCGACTTTCGGTTAAAGCCTACTGCCACTGCCGATCTGCTTAAATCTAAATTGTTCTCCGAATTCGAAGACATCACAGCGACCCAGATGGTTACTAAACATCCAACATATGCATCGTTCCATATTCACCTGCCACTCTAATTAATTTTAAAGTTCCCTCTCGCTTAATAAGGTCTAATTCTCCCTTTGTTGTTCCTTTCCACAGCACCAACTATGGTAGAAATAATCCAATCCATCGTATGATGCGCATTTGTAATGAGCACCTATACTCTTAGTAAGTTCTATTTTGTTGTTGTTTTTTTTTTTTTAAACTTAATCTGTTATTACTTATAACTGTTTTTACCTTTGTTTAATTATTGTTTTATTTTTATTTGTATATAATCGCCGTGTATTGTTTGGCGTTTACCTATTTATTGTTATAATATTCATTTTCATTACTACAAATTGTGTTGTACTATTGAGCTCTTAGCCCGTTCATACATAAATAAATAAATAAATAAATGTATTGGTAGGCTAAAAAGTTTAATTTTTATATATTGGAGTCAGATCATTTTTTTTTTTGTAGGAAGAAAGGTCGAAATAGATGAATTAGTTTGGGATAATTTATGTGGGCTGTTCAAACTTTTGGTGGTTGAGTAGGTTTGTGAAAACAATATTGAGATCTCAGGATTATATGTGGGCTGTACGAGTGCCAAGATTGAATAGATCGTTATTTTGGTATCGGTCTATTGAGTTTCTTGGTATTGCATTGATCAGATATGTTGTTGCTATCATTATTCTTTTAAAGTATTCTAATGGGTATTTTATTCTTATTTTTTCTAGTGTCACCTGGGCCAGTGAGATTTATAATGCTAAGAACTGAACTGCTTTTAAAAGCGACGATTGACGTTCTTAGTGTTGCATTATGGATAGAGTCTAGTGTTTTAATTCTAGCTGATGTTGCTCCTGCATAGAGGATAGAACCGTTTTCTATTGCTGAGAGGATCATTTAGTTATGTATTAGCTATAGTGTTTTGCTTTCTGTTTTTCATTCGAAATTACTGAGTGTTTTTATTATAATATGTAATTGGTTTTTAGCTTCATTTTTTAATTTGGTTAGGTGGAAGCGCCATGATAGTTTTGAATCAAAGGTTAAACCAAGTATTTTTATATTGATGTTTGTGCTTTCAATTTTCAAAATTGGGTTGTTGGGGACGTGTTTCTTTGAGGAAATAATTAACTGTGATTTATCTGGGGAGAATGTAATATCTGAAGTTTTACTCCATAGTAGTAAGTTGTTTAAACAGTTTTTTATTTGTTGAATTATGGTTAGTGTATTATTGCCCCTGCAAAATATATTTCTATCATCAGCCTACGTTGTAATTTTGTGGGGGTCTTATAATGGGTGAGAGATCGTTAATTGCAATCAAAAAGAGAGTTGAGCTTAGAGGAGAACCTTGAGGACTGCCATTTTCAAGTTTGACAGGTGAAGATAATGTACCATTATAGTGGGAGTTGTTAGATGATATTTTTTATGTCTGCTTCAGTAAGATGTTTTTGGTTTGATAGGTAGATATTGCAAATTGTAATCTTTTGTTTGAGTTGGATCCATAACGGATAGGGCTTCTAGGAGAGTATTTATTATGGTTTCTTCGGAAGGATACGAAGCTTTTATGAAACTAGAGAAATCTTTGATTACGTTAGCTCTTATTTTGGTTTAAATTGTGTATCCTTTTACAATCGCCGTTAAAAGTTAACGAAAACTTAACCGGTGAAATGCTGCCAGTAATAAAATCTGATAACAGCCGGTTAACATTAACCTACACTAAACCGGACATTGTAAGAACGGCCCTAAGAGTATTTTCTCTGTAGCAAGTATTATAGCTCTTTAAATTTCGTTGATAGATTAATAATTTATAATGTGTTTCAAAATATATCATATTATAATATGATTTGAAAAGAAAAAAAAATATTGTTAGAAAATGGAAAACTTTATAAGATTGAAGACCACAAAACAATTATATCATACATATTATAATATAATTAATTATAATGCAGACAGTACAAAAAACCAAAATAGCATCAAAAAACTCAACATAAGCCACCTTATTGGAATAAGTATAGGTCCCAACACAGACTACGAAATTAACATAGTAGAATTCTTCAAAACTATATTAAAATAAACAAAATATAATATAATATCAACAATATTGTAATGTACATAAATAACTAAATTGTTTTTAAAACCATATATATTTAAATAAATAATGAATTAGTTATCTTTTATTTCTATTTTACTACAAATGTAATGCAATATAATAATTTAAGACTAATAAAAAAAAAATTAATTAACTACGTACCTGCATTTTCTGGAATGAAATAATAACTGTAGTTATTAATTATAGACTATTTATAATATTGTTTTACTATAAGAACATACAATCAACTAAAAATTGCAAACAACGTTTTTAAATTTTCTAATTAAATGGCTTCATTTTTTTTTTTTTTTAAGAATCCTAAAAAATTAACGTAACTACTTATTTTTAATATAATAATAAAAGCATTATAATTTTTAAATTATGTACTCATATAAGATTAATCTAATATAATATAGAATGAAATAAATCAAAAACAACTTACTTAAGTTACCTAGAAATGAAATACCCGATGGTAATTTATAAGAATAATTATATAATAGTTTTAATATATTATGATTACTGCAGCAAATATAGTGATTCATTTGAAAATTCTCAATAAATTTACAAAATTTTCAGTTGAGGAATTTAAATTCAAAAATAATTTTGTATAAATAAAAAAATACAAAATGTATTATAATTATTTTTATATTAATTTCATACTTTATTAATTAAAACGGTACTCAAATTGGGCGATATACCGTGTCTTAATGATTTTAACTCCTTTAAGTGTATTAATTGAGAATCTGACGTCTGAGGTCTTTCCAGTGTTATAATAAAAAGCAAATCTAAATTTGGAAAATGTAATCATATTTATACATAGTGTAGCTTACCTAATAAGTAATAACTATACATTCAAAAAAAATCACAATCTTCCGTAATTTATAACTTTTATAACCTCTAATTTCTAAAATGTTTCCGATTTGAAAATTAAAAACAATTTATACAATAAAAAATATTGCTTGTGTAAATATACCGAGAAATTTTCAAACAAAAATACATTTTAAAGATCAATAAAACAAAAATTAATTAAATAATTCATACTGTAGACTGTAAATAAAAAATATAAAATTTAAATTAATAACCTTATTATTTATGTATCTAAATATAATTATATATTAATTAATATTAATAAATATTTAATTATATTAATTCAAAGTCGTAGGAAAACCAAGTATTGTCAAATATTAACATCATTTTTATTAACGACATATTTTAAATTTAATAATCAATAGTAAAAAGGTGAGTTAGTGGATGTCGCTCTGCTGTACAGTAGGTTACAAGTATGTCAATCCTTAGCTATAAAATTTGAAAATTTATAAAATAATTATTTAATTTTAAATTTGATACGTTTTGTCAAAATTCGAACTTTAAATCCTTATAAACAAAATTGTGGCTATATATTTTTAATATTTTTCAACTGCAATTGTAAAAATATATCAGGAGTCCGGCATTAAATTGTCACGCTTTTTTACCCAACAAATAAAAAATAATTTATATTTATACGAAAAAAACAAAAAAATTGAAAACTGACAATGTCCATAAACAGCTCAAAAAAAGTCAAAATATTTTTTAAATTTTATGGTGTATAGCAAATGAAAATATTAACATTCTCATGTATTGTAAAATTTTCATGTATCTACTGTAATTCGTTTATGAATAACAATAAAATAACAAAACCGCTACATGACAAATCGAGTGAATGTCCAATATTGTGAAAATATGAACTACAAACGCTCGTAAAAATTTAATTTGACTTCTTATAGACACTTTTTTTTGATAAAGGTCGATAATCTTATAAGAAATTTTGTGTCACATTTTAAAACCTTAGATTTAAAAAGAAAAATTTTTATTAATTCTTAACTCAAAATAATTTGGTAATTTTCGTGATTTTTCCAAATTTTGTCAATTTTTGAACTTTAAATGGTTATAAAAAAAAACTGTGACTAAGGATTTTTAATATTTTTCAAATGTCATTCTAACAATATAGTAGGAGCCTTTTATTAAGTTTGCAAACTTTTTTACCCTATAAATTTTATAGACATTTTATTGACATCCTTAGAAAAAAACACTAATAAAATTGGAAACTGAAAATGTTCCTAATTAGTTCAAAATAAATAAAATATTTTGAACATTTTATCGTGTATAGAAAATGGTAATATAAATGACCAGTGAATATTGCATGTGTATACGTTCATTTGTTTTAGAGTTACACCAAAAACCAAAATCGTTTTTATGTTGTTTTTCCCAGCGTGAAATTTGAAATTTTGACCTCCTCAATGCCCCAACGATATTCACTTTCCAATCGAACAAGATACTGAAGTTGAAAATCTTTATTTCGACTACTTATCGTGTACACAGACACAAAAATAAAAATAATAAATTTAAAAAAAACACACATCATTGTAATATCAATACATTCATTGTTTCACTCAGAATCTACAAACCAGCATACAATGATAATAAAGTGATAAATAATAATAATATCTAACTTTATACTAAAATATATTATTATAGTATAATATACATATAGATGTATAAGTCATCCGAGTATAAAGAATTTCGTTGGCTTGGAATCAAAATATGCTATTTAAAAATATTAATTTCTTCAGGAGAGAAATTAAATCTTAAAAAATGTAAAAAAAAAACTTTATTACAGTCAATTAATTATGCAATATTATGGTAAGTTTGTCCGGAATTAGTGTATTTATCTGTAACTATTTTTTATACCTATCCGATTAAAAATTAATTTGATTGAACTTCTTTAAAACCACAAACATTTAAAAGACCGATTCAATGCAAAATAATATTATTATGTAACTATAAAATATTAGAAATTATCAAATAATACGTACTGCCTGTATTTGTTACTGCAAATGATAATGTTTAATTGATAAGAAAAGTGTAAAATAGATTACACTATGATACACATATATAAATATATATATGACCATGATTAAAGATTCATCTAGATTTTGTGGGGGAAAAAAATTGATCAGGTATTTATAAAATATTACTCTAATCTTTAATAATTGATTTATTGATGTATAATAATTATGATACCTATAGTAAATCAAACAAATAAATGAAAACGTCATTTCTGAAAAAGTCAAAACGATATGTGGACATGTACAACTGAAATTTAAGGTCCTTGTGGACAAGGACGAATAGTATAGATACCATTATTAATACAAGATAGAAAGATAACATTATTTTGAAGGAACCTATAACAACTAGTTATATGGAATTATGAAAATGTGTTTTCTTTAGAATAACTTTCACATAGGTAGGTTTGTAATATTAGGTATAAGGGAAAAATGTGAAGCTGTGCAAACGTCAACGTCATTCGTCAGCAGTATTATATACAACACATTCAACTATTCAATAAAAAATTTTGAATACACATCCCTTCAATACAGGATATAAGTTAACAACAATATTTAATTTGCCATTCCACGAGAAGGGAAAATACAAATATGACAATAAACATAAAATATACTTACCAAAGGTCTCTACAAAAAATATATATTATAATACAATTAGAATATTAAATACAAAATTATATTCAAATTTTCTCTTCCAAAAGTGAAAAAGTATAAATTCTGATGTTATCAATATTGACTGCCTGTATCATATTATGTATTAGGTACTACATTTTCATATTAATTAAGAATAGATATTTAAACAAATAAATACTTATTATTTCATGTGCTTCACATTTAAAAGGTATTTAATTTATAACTAACAGAACTGACAGAACCCACCTAAAGTTTTATTCTATTAAGGAAATATTCATTTTGAACGTGAAATTTTTAAAACAGTATCTCATAAATTAAGACTTAACATACGACATGTATTCTAATGTTTCTGAAATTCAATGTCTTATTTATCTACAAATGGGCATTCAAATTAATGGACGAAATAATTAATATTATACCTAATATTATTATCTTAAAATCTCAAACAGAATAAAATAAAAAAATAAAAATATAGTTACGTACCCATATTTTCTACAAAAAATTAAAATAATAATCATTATATAAAATGTAATTAAACATTTCAATAGAGGGACATTTATTTTAAAAATTAAAAATGTATAGCTTTATTTAAATATGCTGAAAGTAAAACAAAATTTCATGTCATTTTCATAATTCATAAGTAATAATCATTCATAATCTGCATTGTTAATCGCTATAATAAAAAGATTATTTCAAATGATTACAAAATAAGAGGCCACGTTCTTATTTTCACAATTGGAAATTAAATATTAAAAAAGGTGGGCAAGTGGGTGTCGCTCTGCTGTACAGTAGGTTACAAGTGGGTCACTATAATGGATGGTGTTAAATTTGAATTCAATGATATAATATCAATGTATAAAAAAAAGAGCGAAAACGGTCAGTCAGCCTATGATATATTAAAAGGAATTTTATGATATTATTGTGACAAAAGTAAATTATTTACCAATTTACGTGGAACCTTGTCTTAGATTGTTAATCCTTAGCTATACAAGTTACTACAAAATCATTTTTTTTTAATTTGAAAATTAATTTTAATTTTTTAATTTTTTAATTTAAAATTTGAACTTTAAATCCTTATAAAAAAAAATTGTGACAATGTATTTTAAATATTTTTAAATCATCATTGTAACAATAAATTAGTAGACTTGTATTAAATTTTCAAGCTTTCTGACCCTACGAATAATTAATTTATATTTACATTTATAGAAAAATATTGGTAACTGAAAATGATCTTAAACCACTTAAAACAAGTCAAAATATTTTGAACATCTTATCATGTTTAGAAAATACTAATGTGTACATTCAGTCAAAATGTCATGTATATACGGTCATTAATTGTTATACGAATTTACGTAATAATGTATAGCATTATATTATATAGTACTCATACTATATCATATCAAATAATGTATTTTCACAATAATTGTCATCCAAATTATACAAAAACAGGCAACTTTTTAAATTAAAACTATAATACCAGTTGTAATTTCGTAATTATTTTAGATTCTGAGTGGAGTGACTTTCAACTAACCGATACTTGGTATTCGATAAGTTTTTGAATTCTGAATAATATGATGTTTTTATTAACTACAATATTTTTAGTTATAGGTATATTTGGTTAATAATGGTAGTATAGCCAATAGTTGTACCCAATTATAGGTGACGGCTTGTAAAGTAAACGAGTTCATAAATCATAGCTATAATAGGTATTACTCATTGAGTAAGTAAATATTTGAGGACAATGATGATCATATAAGTTATATGAGTTATGACTTATGAGTTATGAGACATAAATTATATTAATTGAATCAAACAAATTAAACAATTAAAAAAATAAAAATAATAATATAAAATGTACATACGTTGGAAATCTAGATATAAAATAAGAAACATAATGTTTAATAAATAATATTATACCATATAATTCACAATCTAAGAATTACCTATAGCGGTACTTTACTAAATTAATGTCTGACAAAATATATTTTAATCAAGAATATCATAACTATTTACTTATGAGAGTCCTGCTATAATTGAGGTGTTTCTATGCAAAACGTGTTATTTCCAAAAACTGCTTTTTTCAGGAATAGTTATTTTCTGTTGCAAACGAACCAAACAAGTTAGGACTTATGTGTAACTTTTAAAAATTAAATATTTATTATTAGAAAAGAAAACTGTTTGATGAATAAAAAATATTAAATTATTTGATAATTTGTTTTAAGTGTTTTTGTTTTGATTTTACGCAAACGTGTCATTTCCGGAAATGATATGTTTTGAAAAAAAATATGGTTATAGTTCGTTTTGTAAGTTTTTTTTCAAAACGTATTATTTCCATTATTTTAATTTTGTTTATATTTTAGAAAAATATTACAATATTGACATCAAGTAATAGAGTAACATTTTGAATATGTTCGAAATATACAATAAGCACATGGAAAATATTTATTTATATTAAACTCAATAAAACAATAAAAAAGCCTTGTTACATTTAAAATTTAGTACCTATATGATTATAGATGGTTCTTCATGAGATCTTGCTAAATAGATAGTAATGTATATTATTTGCCATAAGCTTGGCTTGCTTAGATTTCAACATAGCTTCAAATAGTTCAAATATTTTTTGAATATCAATGAAAATTAATATAATTACATTTTAATGTTTATTTTTGTCATGGAAATAATCCGAATCATGCTATTAATGTATTATGTATATTAATTATTAACACGATAACATAGCATAGTACTCTCAAAAAGAAGCCAAAAGCAGCTATCATGAACTTTGGCGGGAAATTACAATCATGCGGATATGGATAGGCTAATCATATAATTTTTTTTTTATTTTCATATAATTTTTCTATTTATAATTGTTGGTTTTGTACTAAACAACATCATATTTTAATACGAATTAATGAAATAATTTTAATTTTAAAGGATTAAACCATTTTAGCATTAGCACGTTTTGAATTAAATGTAGTATAATTGCTATATCAAAAACATGGGTAATAACACGTTTTGATGTAAAATTGAAATAACACGTTATGAATTAAATTATGGATATACTACGTTTTGGAAAAAAAATGAAAAGTATGTATATGATTAAGTACGGGAAAGAGTACGCTTTGAAGAAAAGTGGATATAGATCGTTTTGGAAAAAAAAATCTATTGAAAATAACACGTTTTGACAAAAAAAAAACAGTTTTAATCGATTTATCGCCATTTATTCCATAAGAATCGATGTTTAAATCGATTTTATTGATAATGGAGATAACACGTTTTGCATAGAAACACCTCAATTCATGTTGTTATCACTAAGTTAGGTTGGGTTTGGTTTAATTTCTACTGAAAAATAATTTACAAAATTTAAAAAAAATTATATTTGCTATAAATAACTTAAAAAAAGGCATTACCTAGATAATAATCTTAACTTTACATTTTGTAAGAGGTTAGTTCCCTCTAATTTTTAAACTAACGGAGATACCCGAGCGTAAAATGTGACATGTTACGCACTTGTAAGACGGAAAAGCAAATGTCACTTGTAATGTTTTCTTCATTATTCGGTTGCATCCAAAAAAACCACACACTTTTGATTTTGACCCCAAAAATTAGTTATAATATAATAGGTACATTATAATAAGTATTATGGTAAATACCTTTTTGGGGTCGAAATCATAAGTGTGTGGTATTTGGATACAACAATTTTAAAAATAATGCTGTCATATCCTACCAACAATGTGCGGTTTTAACATACCAAACGATTGTGGCTTTGTTCTCTATTTTATCGCAAGTGTGTGGTTTTAGGAGTCAATAAATTATGCAAGTCGAAACGCTGAGAGGGTTTATGTCGTACGCCAACGCGGAACCTCATTTTTTAGTTTAAGAGCTTTTTTTTTTTATTTATTTCTTGTATAATATACTTAATTAAACATGTACTCAATTAATTTTATAATTTTCTATCAATACAAGTACTGTTTAAGTAAAAAATCATCGAATTATGACAAATTAAAAAATAAAATTCATAATGGTAACTACTCAGTGAGTTAGTAAAAACTTGATGATAATCATCATTACATGAGTTATGAAACAATGAAACATCAATCAAATACATTGGATAACAAAATGAAAAAAATTAAATAGGTTATAAGAAATAATAACACAATAAATACATACCGTGATTTTGCTCTAGAAATAAAATAATAAACATACTAGGTATTTAATAAATAATATTATACTTTATGATTCACAATCTAAGAATTATAGGGATGACTTAATATTATTATTATCCTTCTATAAAATATATCATTACCAAGAGTTTCACAATTTATTAATGTGATTCAAGTGTTTATAAGAATGTATGTATTGGTATAATTGTATTATACTGTATGTTACTGCAGCATATAACAAAAGTAATGAATAAGTAAATAATAGAAAGTTAATGGTTACAACTAATAAATATTATAATATCTCCACTGTAAATTATTAAGATGTTCAGACTTTCTATTGAGGGTTACTGTAATTGAATTTTTTTAATTATTTAAAGTCAACTACAGCGTCCATCACTGTCTAAAATTATCATGCCACAATAATTCATACTATTATAGGCCAAGTAGTGTAACCAACTAGGTACTTCACTTTGGAGTAACATAAAAATATAATATAAAATTGCATTAATTTAGTAAGTACGCCATTGCCTTATAAATATACTATTTTAGTATCTAAAAAACAAAAATTAAACTTTTTAGTTAACAGTATCATAAAAAAAAACTATATTTTAGTGTCCCCAAAACAATTTCATTATTGAGGGTTACATTAATTGGCCTATTAGCCGACGTTTAATCAATTATAAGATAAACAATTACCATTATATTGGACATTGGACATAGAATTAAATTTTTAATTTAAGATGTATAACTATTATATAATTTATAACTATACTCAAAGTTAAAACCATGAAAATGGATGACTAATTCTAAAAAACGCAGAAATCAGCATGACGTATGGCTATAGTGTTGTGACTTAAAAACAATTTATAGTATATAATATATTTTTACATATTATGATGGACTAATCTAATACAATATTGTGTAACATAAATCAAAAACAACATACCACTGATAACTAGAAACAAAATGCACGGTGGTAATCAATTATAAGTACAATTATAAATTAGTTATAATATGGTAAAATTTAAGTGGAATATCTAGTGATTTATTTGAAAAGTTCTCAATAATTTTCAAAATTTTCAGTTGTGTACCGACTTACAAATAAATTTTTTTCTTGTTTAAATAAAAAACAAATCTAAATTTGGTCTTAATTTGTATATTAATTTCATAGTTTTTTAATACTATGATACTATGTATTATAAAAAATGATACATACGGTTTACTGCAAAATAAATTATAAAATATTAATTATAATTACCGAGTTTTGTCAACATATGACTTTAAATGCTTATAAAAAAAAATTGTGACTATGGATTTTTAATATTTTTCAATTTTAATTGTAACAATATAATTTGAGCCTTGTATTAAACTTTCAAGCTTTTTAACTAACAAATAAATAATTTTATTGACATTCAAAGAAAAAAATTTAAAAAAATTTGTAACTGTTAATATCCGTATAAAGTTGAAAACAAATCAAAATATTTTGAAGCATTATTTCGACTACTTATCGTGTACACAGACACATATAAAAAAAACACTAATCATAGTAAAATCAATACATTCATCGCTCCACTCAGAATCTAAAAACAATAAAAATACGTACTTATTTTAACTAAAAATAAAGAGAATTGATTAATTACACAAATATATAGGCAGATACATTATATTTAGTAACTTGATTTTTTGCATCAAATGTTGAACAATATTATAATATTTCAGTAGGTTGTAACGAACATTACTCGGTCATGCCCCTAAAAACTCATGGGAAAAACCTATGTTTAATAGGTTCCTGCAGTGACTTTAAAAATGACACTACAAAACAGCTGTCAAGAATAGAGCATTAGCGCTCCCGGTGTCAAAATAAGCAAAACGACCCCGATTAAAGATCTTATATTCTTATCTATAACGATATTTTAGATATTAAACGATAGTTAGATGATAATAAAAATTGTCCCTACATGTGGCGAAACTGAAATACAATTTTCCCCGCATGGAACGTTGAGAGTTAATTTTTTGAAGCATCAGTTCTTGAGTCACAATATTTCTCTTCGTTGTGCAACCTATATATTATCTTAAATCGTGGTCGTGTGTAATACTGTAACATACTCGGTACTACTGTATCGTATACGTTAGCGAGTAAATTCACAAGAGACCGCGCCAACCCGACAGAGTACAGTCTTCTAACACGGTGCTCATAGCTGGTACCATGAGAAAATAACAAGGTATGATCACAATAAACTGAATTTCGTTCAGTCAACGCAGAATAGGGTGGGAGTCATCCTCGTAAATTGAATGGCTTATATTTATCGCATGTTTTATGAGTTTATAATATTTATGATAATATAATATTATCGAGGACCAATGAAAAGCCGAGGAAGACCGCCATTCCTATACTCCTATTTCAGATAATAGAGATATAATGCGTATCACAAAGTTGTCATCATACCTTGTTATTTCGTCATGGCTGGTACCTGGTTGATAGTCGTCAAGGCTTTCGGCCAACTTCCCCAAGGCAAGCTAGAGTTTGACTACCATTCGGCCTCGACCAGCTGTATGAGTAGAGTATCAACACATCAGTACATCACTGCAGCGGACACTCGGGTCGTCGTATCCGTTTTGCGTAGTTGTTGTAGTTCGCCTAGTGCAGTTTGGCCATCGTGCTATTTTCGTTGTCGCAGTACCTGCGTCACCGTTACTGCGATTACCAGACGAAATAATGATTTTGTATAAATTATCCGTGAAATTATCTTATATCAAATCACCGACCTACGATACGAAATATATGTCTGTTTAAAACCAGCATTGGTTATCAATATTCTTATTGTATTAAAATAATAAATATTGTTGTATTTAATAATAATTAGATATTATGTAATATTAAAATTAATATTGTGAATTACTCTAAAACCCATATGTTTGAGTCCTTACAAGGTATGCAATTTAAATTAATATAATGAATTTTAAAACATTTAAATGATGCCATTTCGTACCTATAATTTCAAAGAATTTTCTTAATATTAGGTATATGATTCTTTGGACATTTATTAATTTTATAAATTTATTTATTACTCTTTTATTGGTGACGTTTCATTTTGTGGTTTAAATTACAGGTTAGGACACGGATCACAGATCTGGGGAATGGGGCCACAACAGACGTACGTTTTTAAATAAATACCTGTATAATTCATTCGGCTTATTTCAACATCCATTGTGTCATCTATACAATCTGCAATTTAATCATAATAGTATTATTGTAAACTAATATAACACATTATTATTCAATGTCACATTTGTAACATAACTGTCCCCTAATGCAGAAATTCAGTGGCTGTTTTATGAATGGACAATAACAAACTAAAATTTATTGTGTTTTAAGTTGATACTGTAGCATGTCATGAATTGCATATGGCAATGAGAGGCATAGGCGCAAATAGTAGGGAGGCTGGGGGTTCTTAGCCCCCCAACAGAATTTTTATAACCCCCCAAAAACTAATAATTTCACAACTATAATTTAAAAGTATCATAAGAGTATCGTATTAAAAATTAAAACAAACTCAGATAAAAGGTTGGGCAAGTTGACGATTTTTTTTTTTTAACTTTTTACTAAATATATTTCTAAGAATGAAAACATTAATAAATTAATATTTATCCGTGTTATGAACAGATATCTAAATATGAAATAAAGTTATAATATTTTAAATTTGTTTTTAAGATCATATTAAAAGTCAATGCTTATAAATTATATTTTTCTAATTCACTTAAAAAAAAAGGATATAATAAAATACAATTATTGTTAATTGCAATCAACTTACTTCTAAATCCACACGAACTTAAAATCGCTATTGCATTTCAAAATAATTTAAACAAAATTAAATTAATATAAGCTTGAGTAGGTATTGGTACCATAAAAACTGATTTAATGGTTTACTAATCTCGAATAATGATCCAATCATGGGCCACTGAAACTTACTCAACATTACACACGCAATTCTAAAGATACTTTCCTTATAGCTATAATTATTTATAAATACGACGAGTCGAAATTCAAAAGGAAATCAACGTCAATTAAAAATAGATTCGGAATGTATTGTTTTTGTGAATTTGTCAATTAATGGTCATTAATCTTAACTATAATTTAAAAATATACAATATACATTCAACATTTTTTTAAGTTCCTACCCACTTAATCAACTTCTTCTTTTTCGGGTTTTCCGAACTAGGACCAAGTTGTCGCACAACCATTTCTGTTACTATAAATTATATATTATATAATCCCAGAGTCTTCCAATTTGATCCACCTCCTAATTCAGGGATTCAAATACATGTCCTACGAACAAAATTTGAGGGCACGCGAAAATAAAAAATATTTATATTTTATAACATATACACGTATTATTTTTATTTTTAATAACAAATAAGATCAGAATGTTAGTACTTTTTCAGTATCGTTGACGTCTTTCAGAATAATTAGATTAGTATATTCGTTAAAACGTAGTTAACATACTAATCGCAGTATAATATGATATACACTTAAATAGTTGAATTATTAATCTAATGACACGCTCAAAAAAATATAAAAAAAATAACATAAACAAAATTGTTGGCAAACATAGTTCATTATTTTTATTTTAACATACTACAATAAAAATCAGTATTATTATTTAAATTTATTATTATAATTATAATTAATTACTTTACATTTTCATCATCACAGTTAATTTTCTTACAATACCATTCATTTGGATTTTTTATTAGATGGTTAAGGTAATAATGTTAAATTGGTTCAAACCTATGGTTAAAATGTCATGTTTATACCACTACAAAAAGAGCACCTCCAAACATTGCACTTTTTTCATTACACAATTTGTTTTAACCCCCATATGTAGGTACCTAAGACATATTATAATGTCAACAATCGAATACCATTTAGCAATTTACCATTATTACCTTAGCCACCTAATAAAGAATCCAAATTTATGATCCTGTAAGAAAAGTTACTGTGATGATAAAAATGTAAAGTAATTAGTTATAATAAATTATGATAATAAATTTAAATAATAATACTGATTTTTATGGTTTTACATTACCGATTCAACTATTTAAGTGTATCAAAATTTAGTTATAAGAAATAAATTATTTAGCTCTTGTAAATTAAACCTACCTATATCAATTATTTAAATTAAATGCATCTTAAATATTTTACTAATCTTTAGAGGACCATAGATAATAAACTAGCGAACCAAAATGGATGATGATTTGACTATAAAAATTTTCAGAAAAAAAGCTCTACCAGAGTCCATAAAAATGTAGTGGTTACCATTTTAAAAAATAAAGTTGATTTTGCTATTGGTTCACCTGCGTGTTTAAACATTTTGAAATTGTTATAAAAAAATTGCCTGTTAAAAAAAAAAGAAACACATTTTTTTCGTTTTAACGAAATTCTATATTATTGTTCCATAATCGTTAAAAAAACCCCGCGTACAATGACATAAGATACACCCTGTATAATATTTTTCATAATTTTATGGCACATTTGAAAAAAAAATGTAAACATTTTGGCACGTAAGGTAAAAACAAATCGCAAACCCTCATCTAATGCTTCCACGTCCCCCTTCACTATCTCTTACCACCTCATTTTTGGTTTTCCTATGGGTCTTTTTTCTCCCAGATTCTGTTACATCACAGGCCACAGCTCTCAGTAACGATAGTTTCTTCTACCTATGCATGTACTGCCCACTGGAATCTACCTTGATGATATTTTTTGCAATGGTTTTTTTGTTCTATATTGTTTCTAACCATATATTATCTCTTCTTAATCTGCTCTCCTGTTATAACCAAAATCTTCCTTAATATTTTTCATTTTAGTAATTTATTTTCATATTATTAACTAGGTATAACTCGAATGCGCGTGATTTATCTTTTCGAGAACATGGTTGCGTATGTTTTTTGTATAAAACCCATTGCGTATGAAACATTTCCAAATTTCTAATTATATATTTTTACTGTTTTCAAACGTTCACCTTAAGTACGTTTTAAAAAAAATTAACTGTTGGGGATACCAAAGATGATTATATATTAAATATTAATAATAACCCGTACTCATAAGGTTGCGTTTATTTTAACGTCAATAGGTTAGGTTAGCCAGCAAAAAAAAAAAACATTTAATGTAACAATAATTATTTTAACATATTAAATAATAATTAATACAAACATAATATTTCAATACATTTATTGATCACTAAATACATATAAAATCATCCCAGCATAATAATATTGCACAAAAATAATGCAATCGTGTTATGAAAAGGTTGAAAAGGTACCGCCGATAAGCAGCGGTCGCTATTCTACCCGATTTACTAAGCAGCATTTTTCAGACCTATGCAATATTTTTTAGTATGAGTATAAAATTCTTTTTATCATAACTTTTTTAAGTTATTGTTTATTTAGTAATAATTAATTAAAAATAATACCTTGACAAGCAGCTAAAAAAAAAAAAAATTGTATTATTCGATTGTTGTTGTAAATCAATAAATTAATTCTTACAGCATGCTAATTCTACATTCACTGTAGCAGATGCAGGCATAACCCAAACTGTAATTACTATACAAGTAAGCGTTAGTAAATACTGCTTGAAGTAAACCATTTTGAATCAGTATAAGGTATAAGAAGGTTCAAAAGTTTAAGAAATTAATGAGAACGTTGAACAGTAAATGAAATAAAATTGTACTCCTCGATTTCTTTTATAAGCGACATGTTTCCATTTTTCATACTTTACTGGCTCAGCGCAAAATAAACAATGTTCACAATACGTTGTTGATTTAATAACAACTAATATAATATAAGAATATACCAAGAACCGAAATATGTCTGTGAATGCCATATGCCATATTTATAATTGTTTAAAGCTTCATTAAACAATGCGTACCTAGTTATTTTTATAAAAATTATTTAAAATGTTAAAATTCAATATGCATATTATATAAAAAAATACATACCTACCTATTATATATATAATACTTTAATTAAAATAAAATTAGTGTTTAAGAAAATTACTTTTGTATCGTTAAAAATGTATACTACATTAATTCTGGGTATTGTACATATAATTTTATAATGTAGGTATATCATAATTTGTATTTTTAGTTGCAAAAAAACAAATGTAAATATATTTTTTTTTTTTATTGATCTTAAATACACCGACATCTAGGTCATTAGTACAAGGTGTTAAGTTAGGTGGAATTTTTTACAATATCTTTTGTCTAAATTGATCATAGAAAGTCCTAAGTATTTTAAAATGCTATTAGTTGTATATCTATGACTTGGGACCCAATACGGAAGCACCGGGCAACATGCGTCGTTAACGCCGATCAGTAAGATGTACCAGCGATAACGACCGTAGTATACACCCCGCAGGCGTGACCTGTTTCACCCAAATTATTATCAGGTTAGTTACCTTGGCCCCACCACTTACTCTAAATATGTATATAACAATACATTTCAAATTATGTTATATCATTTGTAACCACCAGAAAAATATTTGTAACCCGCCCGCCACCGCCCAAAACCAAGTTTCTATGTGGCGGGGACGTGGTGACGTTACTTCAGCCCACCATTGCAGAAGTTCGACTTGCAAGTCACTGAAATCTAGTGGAAATTATGTAATATCATTTGTAACCATTTGTAACCACCAGAATGACATTTGTAACCAACCCACCACCGCTCAAAACAATGTGACGATCAGAGTTGGGTGACGTGTTGACCATCGGCTGTACGCATTAGGCTGCAGTGATAGGTATGTTGCGTGTGCGTGCGATAGCGACCTTGTCCCGTGGATCCAAGTCCGCCGTTCGACGACAATACCTGCCGATGCAGCAAACGCACACACGCTCCCCTCTTTCGTCTCCATGCTCTGGACCACGCCGACTAATACCGTGTGTAGGGACATCGGCCGAATAATTACGTCTCCACCTGCTCTTTCCCTGTTCTTTTCACTCCCACTGTCTCTGTCCCTCGTCGTCTTTTCGTGCATTTGCGGCCGACTAAGCCGACGGACGACACTTTCTCTCCATACGCCGGTTCAAGCACCATGTTGGAGTAGAGCACCGCGATCGCCGTAGTGCCATCGGACGGCACATACAGGAGCATGGTGGTAACGTACTTAAATAATTTGTATATATTTCTTTAACACAGTGGCCGGTATTCCTATAACTTCTGAGTCATATTATTGCCATATTGGTTGATTTATTATTATTATTATGGTATGTGTTTTTTTTATTTATCTGTCTGTCCGAGTTCTATGCCGACGGCTTTCTCGGCGCCAATTTTAAATAATATATTAATATTTTACCCCAAATAGTGTTACATGTTTTCTTTGCGTATTATTATTGTTAGGATTTCCACATTTCTGGTACTACAAAATATATAAAATCCACGGCGCTCCGACCTTTTGGGGTCTCGATTATGAACCTGACTCGACCACATGACTCTCGAGTCATGAGCAATATGACTCGAGTTGTCACAACCAAGTTTCTATGAGGTCCATTTCCCCAGCCCCCCTAAATTGGATTTTCGAATTTTCATTTATTCCATATGTTTGTAAGTCATTTATAAAGTTTGTTATTAAGTATGAATAGACGAATAGTATCTGTTGGAGATACATTTTAATTACCCCCCCCCCACCTATGATAAATTTCTGGATCCGCCCCTGCTCACAGTCCCTCTTAGATTACACAGGTGTATAAGCCCATATCGATTCGTTGGCGAATACTACGTTGTAAAGCTGGTATATCTCACTAAAACTAACTACCATCTTACCATCCCACATAATTTCTTCTCACTACATAATAACCACAGATGCTTGCATTTTACACCATAATATGCTGATTTTATCATTTCCTATACTTGGAAAATATACTTTTGTTCTAATTTCTCGTAAAAAATACTACTATTTAATAACCCTCTAGAGCTGGAATCTCTTATTGTATTTTGAAAAGGTTTATGAATAAAAAAAGTATTATGCATTTCTAACAACAAACTAATATTTTAACTTTGTAAAAATGTTGAAAAATTCTATTATAATTAAAAAAATGTGACAATGTCTATATTTTTCAACTGAGGTATGTGCAACTTTTCATGAGCATTTTAATATATAGATAAAGTTAACACTATGCCACTTCATTCCACCTATCTAAACTTTAAAAACTTTTAACTATAATCGCTTAAATTTCAACTTTTTTATATGAAATACACAAAGTATATTTTGTTTCGAAAAATACAATAAGCAATGTTCATAATATGTTGTTTATTCAGTAACAACTCATATATTATGCAATAATAATTCACCATGCGTCGTAAGCTCCATAGCCACCTACATTATTGTTGTTTTTGAAGTGAAACTTCTATACGCGCGATGGGAGTAAATTGTCAAGGCCGTGACACACGAGCCATTGAACGAAAATCCGTCATGATTTATAGCAGTTACCATAACAACAATTTTAAAAAACAATGGCAACCAATAAGGCAATAAGTATTGTTATAATAGCTTTGAAACCCGCGGAAAGATAGATAAGATAAGATAAGATATGCTTAAGAAATATGATGAATATAAAGATAAGACATGTTAATATATATACATATGTATAATATATGTTCTATGATAAGATCTAACCTATCTCTGTACCAAATCATCCCGTGTACTTCGTGCTGCCCATCAACCAATTAATATAATTTTATAATATGTTATATTATTGTATTGAATGACAATTTAAAAATATTGTTTATTTATCATTTTGTATTATTATTTTTTATTTAATCTAAAATCTAAACCTGACTTAACGTTACTAATGTAAATATTTGTAAATATAATTTTATAATTGTTATATTATTGTATTGAATGACAAAGTGGAAGTTTCACTTCTATGACCTGTGCCTGCACAGAATCGCTTTTTTTATCACTTGAGTAAATAATTAGTATGCAAAAGTAAACACGATGAAAATGCAATGTGTGCATTTGAACAGACTTTTTCAAATTTTCACTTTGTTCGATCGACCTTAAAATAGTACTAAATATTTTCAAATGAGTTGCTAGTAATTACATAAGATAGTTAATAGTTATACAGAAAAAAACTAGTAGAAACATATCCAAATACATCATTATCCTAGTCATATATTATAGCAATTTAATTGTATGCTTCATATTCGTGATACATCACAATTTAAAAATATATGTCAAGTCAAAGAAAAAATGTATGTCGGTTAAATTGACCAGACATCCAAATGTAGTTTCTATATAAATAATATATTATATACAAATACCAAAAGCTACAAGGTATACATTACTTGAATAAAGGTTTTAACGTTTTAGTTATAGGTATAATATAACATTATACGTAGGTATATATCATAATTAGTAAAATTCTAAATACTTATATTTTTAATTACAAAAAAACAAATAAAATTACAGGTATTATATTATATACATACTGTAAAAATATATTTTTGACAATATCTTTAGTCTAGATTGATCATAAACAGCCCTAAGCAAGGCTTACATTAAAAAAAAAATTCCATTTATTGTTATTTAGAATTAAAACGTTATCCATGTCTTGCGTTTATCGTTATACAGACTGAAAAACGTTATCTACGTTTAGCGTTTATCGTTATTTAAAACTATACGTTACAAACGTTTTGCGTTTATCGTTATTTAAAATAGTTTTAATTAGGACTGGCGGTATTTTCGTTGTCTGTTATCTGATATCATATATCATGGACTAAGATTATAAGAATGGATAGGAAACGCCTATACAGGCTTCGCAAGAGGTTGCTGTCTTTTTTGGGGAAAAGCGAAAGTTCAATATCTAGGAGAGAGATAGACTATAAGAGGCCTTTTTTTGAGGTGAGGTTACAATAATTATCAATTATAAAGGAACCCTTATAACCTCAAAAAATGTATCACTTTATTGTTTGTTGATAAGCCCGATGTCCTATCCATTCTTACAATATTTATGACTTAGATAGAATGGACTGGAAGTCTTGAAACGATGATAGCCTAATCTAAGGCTGGTGGTATTTTCGGTGTACCGATATATACCGGTATTTAAAAAATTACCGGTATTCTTTATTTTCGGTAATTACCAGGGTACGGTATTTTCGGTAATTACCGAATATACCGTATAACCAGTAATACCGTAGACACCGATAGTAAACAAATACCAGATACCGGTATCAAAATTTTAAATACCGCCAGCCCTAGTTTTAATATCTATTAAATTTAAAAATAAAACATTATTTACTGGGTAACCAACAAATCTACAATTATACAAACACAATATTTTCTTATAGTTATTTTAAGTTCAATTTTGGACGAAATAACATAATAAATAAAATAACCAAGCGTAACGATTTCATTTATTTTGTTGTAATTTAAAAATATTATTAGTGAGTAGGTATTTGGAAATTCTCAAAAAAATAAATACATGTGGTTTTTTTTATTGATATTAACAAACCATTTTCAGCTACTTCACCTGGTAATACAATATGTATCTACAATTTATACATGTATTTTGTCATAGTATAAATACAATCTAAATTAGAAAAAAGATAAATAATTTATAATTTTAAAGTAAAGGGTTTTTTTTTTTTTCAATAGATGGAATAATCTAAATCAAAATTCATTGATAATATTATTATTTTTGTATGGAAATGTTGTATATTAATTATAAACCGTGCGCCGCGCCACTGCGAAAAATAACCAGTTTCGAACATTGCGGTGTACCTACTTCATACGCGCGGTGTGGGGTAATGAGAACCGATTTAGAACACATGACAATTGACAGCCAAACAGTATATTCTACGAGAGAATAATCAAATTCGCGCATCACGAATGATTTGATTGTTGAGTCGACAATCTAAAATAAATAGTCATTAGGGGTTTAAAATATTAATTATTAGGTGTTGTGCTGCTGATACAATTTCAGCACCGCTTAAAATGTTCCTAGTTGCGCCTGTTTGTACCTATATGCATACCAGTAAAATATGTTTTTAATATTTAAAGTTCTAGTGTTATTGACTGTTGTTCTTTTTATTGCTGTGTTTATTTAATGTAAAATTTAAATTTATGTTTACAATAAATGTATTGAATTTAAGACCATGTATTTCTGCACTTCATTTGAAACCTTCAGCTATCGCGTCCGCATATGGCATATCTATACTAGTTGCCTTTGGTCCAATTTAAAAAAAAACATATGTTTAGGTAGAGTTTTTTGTTTATTCAGTGGCGCTGAGTTCAGTAAAATAAGGTGGTTCAATTCTAACCAAAGCTCATCCAACAACCCACCCACCCAATTTATCATTAAAAAACAGAAGAAAATATTTAATACACCTAACCACACAAAGCCGGTCGCTTCGCTCGCAAACTACACATATTTTATTAAATAATTACATATTGTATTGTTGTATCGATTTCAATCATAGACATTGATCAGCTAGTCAGTCACTATTCACAAACGTTTTGATTGCATGTTTGCATACAGTTATAATTTGTATTAATAGATTTTATTTAATATACATAATTATGTTAGTTCTTACCAATTTACTATTTATGATCTTTATATATGTAATAGCTAGATACTTGTCATTTTCAAGGTATGTAAGGGTGTACTATATTTGATTCAACCAAATAATGAAGATCTGATTCAACCAAATTATGATAATGTAAATTTATTTCCAGCTTGCAAAAACGGTGATTTTCCAAGTGATGCTCATAAATGTATTATTTGTAGTGCCAAAGTCCATGTATTAGATGAATGTTCTGTATCGATAAGTTATGAGGAAGGCTATGGTGAAAAACGAAAATGTATTGGATGTATGACATCCAATACATCTAATATTAATGAAATTAATGATGATTTAGTTTTGGAAAATTGGGGCGATGAAGCTTTGGGACCAGAAAAAAAAAGAAAAAAGAAAAACTACTTGGATAAGGATCCTACAATAGTTTTATATAATGACCAAAGTCAAACCAAAAGTATTGTTATTGGAATTTTACAAAATGGGTCGTTATCAAAATTATCTCCAGTTTTAATTAACAATAAACATTTTGTGGTAACAAATACATGTACATTCGATTCAATAGTGCATGCACTATGTGTCAGCATTTGTGATAGTCCGCTTTATAATCAGTTTATAAATAGCAAAAAAGAAGAATCCAAAACTCATTACCTAACTTTTTAGCACTAACTATACTATAGGTTTTTATTAAATCTAATCATATTATCATACCTAACTTGATTATTAGGTATAAGCAGTGAGAAAACAGGCCACTTTTTATTCCATTCTTTTCGGGAAGCGCAGAACCAATGGCAGATGTTTGATGATACGCTGAAGACAGTTGTAAGAAACAGGCCAAATAAGACTGTAAACTGCGAGATGTTATTATATACCTTATAATAATATTTTATATTTGTACTTATATTTGATTTTAATATTGTTAAAAGGCTATTAAAGGTATTTTTAAAATTTAATAAATGCAGGACTTAAAAATGTTTTTATACACTTTTTTTGATACATTATATTAATTGCAAAGCCGTGCATATGATTAAAGTAAAATTAGGTATATGTGGCTACTATAATATCTACATAAGCCGAAAGGCGTCGAAACCATAAGTCAAGGATGGCAGTCGCCACGCTTCTTTTAATGGGTGGGTGGTGGTGGTCCCATGGTGGTGTCTAAGCCTCTGAAAAATGAGGTTGATTATTGATTAGGTCTAATTCATAATTTATTATATAAACTATAAATGATCCATCTTTATATTTAATTATGAAGATAAAAGTCGTGTAAGCGGAATGGAGAATGATATACACTATTATACAAAAATAAATGATAAATGATATAAATGATTAAATTAATATATTTTATCATGTAGTTGTATTACATTATAGTAGTATAAACTATACAGTTTAAACCAAATCCATGATCCAATATATTAATTTTATCATTTATCATTTACCTTTTACTATTTCATAAACATGCATACCAGCATACCTAATATTATTATTTATCAATTATAACTTATCAGTAGGTAAGTTAACAGTTATGTTATATTTAACAGTTGGTATTGGTAGTATTGTAAATAATATATATTTTAACTATCGATTGTTCTTTTATTATGGGCATATTTTTGTTTTCTTATATCTGTGAAGTTATTAACGGATCTATTAGTATCTGGTAACAAAGATAACTATTATACATCTTATAATTAATACTATAATTTATTCATATTTTGTCAAAAGCTGATATTTGTCATTTCACATTTGATACTTGGAGGTGTGAAATTGTTGAAATTAATTAAAAATTAAGGATCTAGAAAATGTTGAAACTGTATTTGTCAAAAAAGATCAAGATAAATATGTTGTAAAATATTTTTTAAATGATGTTTTTTTATTAAATTTTGAGTAAAAAAGTAGGTACCTACATATTTTCAAATATATTTCGTACTTTTTTCAGGGCTTGCATGTATATTTAGTAGTTTATATTATACACAGTTGAGACATTATGCATCACGTATATTTTATCTTTATTATTGGACTACCATTATCATTGTTTATAAATTATAATACATGCTCCAACATAATCACCAGCATTGATTTTTATAAAACATCTATTTTTTATTAAATATTGATTTTTTCAACTATAGATTTTTTTTTATCAAAATTTATTTATTTCTTTTTCAATTATAGATTTTTCTTATTAACATTTTTTATTGAGATTTATTTATTTCTACTTAGATTTGTTTTATTTTAATTGGATTTGTATTATTCAATCTAAATTTTTTTTATTCTTTTTATTTTTATTTTCTATTTGAATTCACAAATTGGCGTGGTCGGATTTCTGATTTTGTCAAGTGGTGGGCTCCCGTTTCGTTAGCCCCTCTTGGTATAACTCTGGTTGAAAGGGGGGCACAAACGTGGGACCACCGGGCACAAACGGCACAAACAGAGCACAAACGATTGGCGTGGTCAGATTTCTGAATTTCTCAAGTGGGGGGGCCGAGGAAATGGACCTTGGCACAGCATACGTTCCTGTTACATGTATTCTAATCAGACGCCACTACAACGTTCCTGAAACTTTCCCACAATGTTTCTAAAACGTTCCTATACTGTTACGAAGTCACATATGCCTACCGAGTGAAAATCAAACCGTTACGCAACGTTTTCAGCAACTTTTATTGTACAAACAACACTCATTACGATCATAATATTAGGTACAATAAATTATAAATATTCAGTTTGAATATATAAAAAAAGGTGGGCAAGTGGCAAGTGTAGGTACGCTCTAATGTACATTTACTATTTAGGTGTCGTGCGGGTCACTGTAATATATTTGTAAATTTGTTCAATTTTAAATGTAAACGAGAAACGAATCTGAGCCAAGACTGTATTATTACTAATAATATAATATTATAATACTATGATATATTTATATTGCAATTAAAGACTAAAGTAATAATTTATTTAACAATAGTACAATAGTTCAATTCTTGTCGTAAACATTCTAAAGGGTAAAAGGAACATCCTAAAAACGCCTGAAGTATGACAACATACAAAAAACATTGCATTTGAAAATGTCATTGTCATTGTGTGTATAAACTATAAAATTATATAACTATAATAAGTTTAATATTATCATAGATTAAAATATATACTTAATATTTATTCTATATTTCATTGATTTATCTATGGAATAATATACATCAGTCAACTTATCCCAGGTATAGGTTTAAGATGAAGAATTCAGATTTTTTTTTTGTAAAATGTATAAGTTATAAACCCTTTAATATATTAAGGCTTGAAATTATTACTGATTATTCTTGATAACACAGTTTCACGATTTTCGGTTTATTATTTAATAATGTAAATATTAATCAATCCTTAGGTTCGTTAACTTACCACACTCTCCCCTATACTTATATTTTAAATACTTTCAAAATACTTTTTTTATTTTTACCGTAGTATTTCAACAGACAGTGTTTTTGTTTCGTATATTACAATTTTAAAAATTGGTCTTAAAATAATATTTTATAATGCTTCTAAGAGTTTTTAAGATTTTAATACGCAGATGAGTGATGACACAATATCTACCTTGAGATATCGTACGATGATATTATAATATTGTAAATTCAAATAATATTTCAAATGTATTTTTCAATTTAATGTAGATAATATGCGCATTATGCATTCAATATGATATTTTGGGGTGTAGGTATATTAGGTAATCGACACAAATAGTTAGAATGGTTGCTTGTAAGTAATTTTTAAATATGTGTTAAAACAATAATTATTATACGATTGCAGTCTGACACTTATTATATTGTCGTAACTGAAGACTGATAAGAAATAAACATTGACGACCAAGTATTGTTCCACTAAGTTAATATATTTTTATTCCATATTAACTTTTAACTAATTGAGTTAAATTTATGATTTGTTAACTGATAACTACCAACATATCGATCTTGTGTTCTCTTAACTTAACTTAAGTTAACTAGTTTCAATGTTTCAATAACCTGCCCACCTTTGATAATATTATACACGATATAAATAATCATCAATTACCTATATAATACACTATTATAATATAATCAATGGTACAATATACTATACAATGTACATCAAATGTGTTTTTCTAAATAGTAGTATGGAAACTGACAACTGTCAAATATATCATCCAGAGTTAAGAAATGGTACCGAAGAGATCATTACTTGTATACAACTATGCTTAATGAGGTTATATAAATGCCTAAAATTGTAATAGTTTAATTTGATACCTATATTTAGTACGGAATGCAGGTATTGGGAAACAACAACTGTTTACAGTTTTATTATTTCTTTCTTTTCGGAAACACAGTTTATTTTGTAAATAGTTAATGTTTATTTGTTTTTTTTCTTATTTTACTTTTACTTTTTAACTTTATTACTTTTTTAATAAAATATGTCGTCAACAATTTACTTTTCAAAATAAATAAATTAATGTTCCAAATACTTTCTATATTGTTTACCAATTTCGACATTTATAAAACAATTTCAAAGTACTCGTGCTGATGAAAGTTTTATTGAAACAATTTGACTCAAATCATAATTGTGTTATATTACAGCATTTCTTGGATAAAAAAAGGAGATTGAAATCATTTGAAACCATAATCTAATGTGTATACCTAATATAACTAATAAAGGCATTTATAATATTATTTAGCTATCTTTACCTATGTAAATAGATATATAAATTGTTTTAGTTTGTAATTTGTATTATATTATTGATACTTGATAGTATATTATGTATACCTATTAACCATAAACGTTATAGTATGAAAATAATGTAAAATATATTTTAGAGCAATGCCTATATAAAGTATAAACGTTTGACTAGGTAGGTACCAATCCTACTATCGTGCGAAATTATCAAGTAAAATCAAGTAAAATCTATAAAATACAGTGTGTAATAGAAATAACTGGCTAATGCAATAACTTATGTTATAATCAATATTTTGAAAATGTTATTATGTAATTTTTTTTATTTTAGATTCTGAGTGGAACGATGAATGTATTGTTTTTATAACGATGTGTGTTTTTTTCTTTTTTTCTTTTTTTTCTTTTTTATTTTTGTGTCTGTCATCAACTTTTAGGACAGTTAAAAAGGTTAGATTTTCTTCAACAATATCTTTTTTGATAGGAAAGTGAATCTAGTTGGTACTTTAGGGGGTCAAAAGCGCCGTGAAAAACAAAAGAAAAATTATGAAAAACGGGAATTTGTACGCAAAATCTATTTTTGAGAAAATCGATTTTGGTTTTTAGTGTAACTCTAAAACAAATGAACGCATATACATGAAATTTTCACTGGTCGTTTATATTTGCATTTTCTATACACGATAAAATTCCAAAAATATTTTGATTTGTTTTGAACTGTTAAGGAAAATTTTCAGTTTCCAATTTTATAAGTATTTTTTTCTATGGATGTCAATAAAACTTTATTTGTTGGGTAGAAAAGCTTGGAAATTTAATACAAAGCTCCTACTAAATTGTGACAATGAAATTTGAAAAATATTAAAAATCCTTTGTCACGGTTTTTATTTATAAACATTTAAAGTTCAAATCTTGCCAAAATACGGAAAAATCACGAAAATTAGCAAATTATTTTGAGTTGAGAATTCATAAAAATTTTTCTTTTTAAATCTAAGATTTGAAAATGTATCCATAAGTTTGTATACCTTTATCAAAAAAAAAATGTCTATAAGAAAGTCAAATTAAATTTTTATGAGCGTTTGAAATTCATATTTTTATAACATTTGATATTCACTCGATTTCTCATGTAACGATTTTCTTATTTTGTTATGATTAAAAAATTTATGACTGTAGATACTTGAAAATTAGCATTTTCTATATACGATAAAATTTTGAAAATTATTTGACTTTTTATGAGCTGTTTACGGACATTGTCAGTTTTCAATTTTTTTGGTTTTTTTTTTTTTAAATATCAATCAAATTTTATTTGTTGAGTAGAAAAGCGTGAAAATTTTATGCAAGGCTCCTGATATATTGTTACAATAGCAGTTGAATAATATTAAAAATACAAAGGCACAATTTTTTTTATAATCATTTAAAGTTCAAATTTTAACAAAATTTATCAACTTTAAGATTTAATAATTATTTTGTAGTTAAAAATGTATAAAATGTTCAACTTTTATAGCTGAGGATTGAAAATTTAAAACCAGGGTCCACGTAAATAGGTTATACAGGGTGTATCTTATGTCATTGTACGCGGAGTTTTTTAACGATTATATAACGATAATATAGAAGTTCGTTAAAACGAAAAAATATTGTTCTTTATTTTTAACAGGCAATTTTTTTATAACAATTTCAAAATTTTTAAACACGCAGGTGTACCAATAGCAAAATCAACTTTATTTTTTAAAATGGTAACCACTATATTTTTATGGACTCTGGTAGAGCTTTTTTTCTGTATGGTGATACATGGTGGTATTATAAACATAATATAAAATATCCACACTGACAAACCATCTCCGTTCAGAATCGTTTTTCGTATACAATGATATTATATCATTGAATTCAAATTTAATACCATCCATTATACAGCGTACAACTTATAACCTACTGTACAATAGAGCGATACTTGCCCATCTTTTTCAATATTATATATTTATATTATATTCAAAATAAATACGGTGATTTGATAACAAATTATCTGTGAACTGCGTGGATAAATATGCGAGAAGACCTAATTCTGTGACTCGTCGCTGATATAGACAACATTTTTTTGTATTGATTTTGTACGCTGTGGCTCCATCCAATAGTATAATATGATCTAAGATAGTACCTACACCAATACGTAGTAGGGGAGACCAGGGTAAGTTGACGAGCTGGGTAAGATGACGAATTGATAATAACTGATAGTAGATTATATCAACATCTAATATTCATAGATAATATAAGAATGGATAGGACAAAAGAATTTATCACATGAAACTTTAGTGATACTATTTTTAAGGCTATTTAGGGCAAATATTGATATGATAATTGATAAATAATAATTAATATTTTTAATATTTTAAATATTTAACAAAGTTTAGAGTAATTTTCCAGGCACAAGTGGCACAACAATCAAAATACAAACTAACAAATATCTAAATATAACTGACTATCATGTTATTCATTATTATTTAATAAAATAGTTTTGCACATAACCTTAAAAAGCCCCATATCGTCTTTCTCTCTTTACGTTCTCTCTCCCCCAAAAAAGCACACGGCCCCATATGGAACTGGTATAGGCATGTCCTATCCATTCTTATATTATCTATGCTAATATTTTACAAGAAATGTAAGGAATGATGTTAGCAACAACTATTTTACTGATACTAAATAATCCTGATACAGCCCATGTGTTTTTATTTACAATTTGCTGTTATTACCATACACATTTTAATTTTTTTTGTTTTGAAATAAAGTTTTTTTCAAAAAAAGATAAATGAAATCTATTATATATTATTGAAAATCAACAAAGTATAGTGTAAGCTCTATTTTCATGTATACTTAATGTCTATTACGCAAGTTAAAAGAACAAAAATATTATCTTGAGTAACATAATATTATCTATCGGGTAAGGTTGACGAAGCCCCTCCCGAAATTGCGCCTATGGTCATAGATACAATACCAAGAAATTATAAACGAAAAACTGTACCATTGTGGGACAAAGCAATAATTAGATTAGCTATAAATGACTACAACACCGATAAAAAACCTTTATGTAATAAATCTGCCAAAAAAATTGGTATACCAGTACCAACATTGAGGTCATATTTAAAAAAATTATTTGTTTTATTTTATTTTAAAATTTTAAGACTATTTTAAGACCTTTACGAAAAGTATATTTACTCATTACATTACAATATAAATTATGTGACGTCAACTTAACCCGGAAAAATGTCAACTTACCCCATTATAAGGGTAAGATAAGTTATTTTTTTAACCGGTTTAAAATAATAATCAAGCCTGCCTTTTATTTTAGAACAGTCTTCAAAAGTTCCTTTATCTATGTGTGTAAAATGTACTGATTTAAATAAAGGTATATTATATTTTAATAATACATTGAACTTTAGATTCGTCAACTTACCCAGGTCTCCCTACTTACAACTACGGGGTTTTCCAACAGGGACTCTTCGGTCGGATTCTTTTATGTATAATATTCTAATTTGGTTGAATTCTTATCGTTAATATTATGTTCGCCGACTGTCGTGTTTATATCGTATCAATGCTATTGTAGCTGTGCATCATTTTACAAAGGCGATTTTATGTAAGCAAACGACCGACAGTTATCACTCCAAAAAAATATTTTACATTGCATTGGAATAGTACAACCATTATCATTTCAACATATTATTAACTTCTTTGATTAATATTTTCTTAACCCTAAACTCTTTATTTTATTTCAACACGTATAATAAATATACTATATTACAAGGGTGAGCAAGTTAATGATATTTTTTAACTCATTAGGTTAAGTTAAGTTAAGTATTTTTTTTTTTTTAATTGTTCTTGTCTCGTGATTTTTTTTTATCTTTTTGACTTGTGTACTATTTTGTATAATCAATTGTAATTCTAGTTATTCTATACACTTATTACTTTAAAAATTAAAACACGTCTTGTAAGTTTAATAAAAATAAAATTTGAGTCTATTATAGATGCTCTATGGTTAGGTATGATATAGGATTTTGTCACGATTTTGAACCATTTGAATATATTTCAATATTACAGGACTTAACATCAAACGTATAAAAAAATGTGTGATGTTTATGCTCCCCAAAAAAAAACCAAACCCTAGAGCCGCCTACGGTACACGTGAAAAGAACAATATTATAGCGCTGTGTAGTTGACGTTTTAAATTAATCTTTATTTCGTAGCGAACAATTCTACACCACCAGATAGCACAGTTTGTTCTACATAAAATTTGAAACGTAAAACTACTTATATTAATAATATTATTATACTGCTCAATACTATAATATTACTATTAATATTAATGTGTTCACAACATCTATGCACGTGCCAGTTTCTTGTTATGCGTATTGATAATTATATTGAATAATATGGTTTCTTTTTGGTGATTGCACGAAATATCATTTTTATCTGATAACCTCTGTTTCTAATTTATTTAGGTCTTAAAATTTAATTTATTACTGTCGAAGGAATACCCGTTTTAGATTTGCATTAGAATATTATTTTAACTGATCTTTTATTTTAAAAAATATTGAATAATATTTTCACTAAAACAAAACGTTATATTTAACCAAGTTCCTATATGTATAAAGTATTTCTTTGGAGTTTGGACCAATAACACGAACTAATATTATTGTCACTTAGCTGCTCTAGCCACCATAATTTATATCACGAGCTCTGAAGAAAGCACAAAGAAACTTATAAATTGGTATTGGAAAATGTAGAATGATTTTATTCTTTCTCTTTTCCTATCTTACTCACTCGACCTGACTCTCTTTTCAAATTATATTTCACCATGGTACTTTTGTAAATAAGTATACTTGCTTTATGAGTTCTCTGAATTATTTCTTTAAACTTTCAAGGGTGTAGCGATTGATTAGGTAACAGTTATATTGATATGGGATTTATTTATTTTTTACTTTTCAATATATTATAATAGTTAATAGATAAAAGTTGCAAACTGAAAATATAATCGATAACTATTATAAATCATTCATCAAATCACTGTAATTTATACTTAACATACTAACCTACCACAATAGATATTGAGTAATTAATATTATTAATAATATTGTCCATAAAGGTAATTATATCTATAACGATTATAGAAGCCACGATAATTCCGGAATTGTATTAACAATGAAATAGCAAATACCTATAATAGATTAAATACAATAATATTTTCCATTGAAGGAAAAGAAAATATATAATATTATATTGGCTTTGCTCGTTACAATAATATAGATACATAAATGACGTCTAGTGAACATAAAAAGTTTATACTTTTTTTTTATTAGCTTCTAGTAATAACTATTACAGCTTAACAATTATGCAAAAAAGTTTGTACTTATAACGACGAAAACGATTATTGTTTAGAAACAAACAAGTATAACATAGTATCCATAATATCTATAACATTTTTTTTATTTTAGTTTGATGGAATTGGATTTATATTTTTTTTATAAGCATTCAATATTTCAATGTTGATTTCTTTTTTACAAAATGTATCATAATCCAAAAAATTTTCAAATTATTTAATAGTTAAAATACATACCCAATTTTTAATTTAAATACATAAAGTTTAAACCTGTATAAGATTTCTCATAAGTTTGGTTTGTGGAATTAAAAACAAAAGTGTAGCATAAAGCCACGCATCACATAATTTACTTGAGTACCTAGTTGATAAGTACCTAACTAGTTGATTCTTGAGTGATTGAATTTAAAAATGTGATGACTTTGCATGTTATTCACAAGTAAAATAATAGATTCTTCTCAGACGATTTATGATATTTCGACGTAATTCAATAAATATTAATAATCCAGACTTGAAATATTTCAGTGTATAATAATTATTTTCTATATGCAATAATTTTTTGATTAATAAAAGCTTTTGATAGGCGTTTAAAATGTCTGATTTTTTTAGTCTTAATGAAAAAAATTGACTTTGTCAAATGCCTTGGATATGAAATTTAAAATCTCACGTGAGGTATTCTCAAAGCAATTTATAAATATTGAAAAGACATAATATACCCATTTTTATGAGCGTTTGAAGTTAATTTTTTACAAAATTTGTCAAAATCATGAAAATGTTAAAAGTATTGATTCTTGAGAGTTTAATGGAAGGTTCCTATTTAGTTGTTTTACAGAAACCTAAAAATAATTATAAAATAAAACAATATTTTATCTTTTAGACCCCATACTAACCCGACCGCTAGGGACTGGCTTAAACAGCGTAGGTACATTAGAATAGTACAGTTAAGTAGGTATCTAACACTAATAAGGTAATGATATAATCAAAAGTGTATCAATAAATGTTTAAATTGGTATAATAGACACATTAATTTAGTAACAAAACTCAATAAGTTTAAGTTCATTACGAAACGGTCAACATTTACAAGCCATACGTGATAACTGATAAATGCTGATCAACAGTATTTATTAACAAAAAACATGTAGGTACCTATACCTAATCTAGTGAACTAATGAATGCGTAAAAATATTGTACTAGTTGAATATTTAAGGGCTGATTTTTCCAATTTTCCGAAATTCTATAAAATGTGTAGATTATATTTTATATTTTAGTTATTACCTTAATTATAATACTTTTTCACTAATGTACAGCTCGCTACCTATTTAGGGGGGGGGTGATTTGGTGTATTTTATAAACGAAAATGACCTAACAGGAAAAACTCACACGCTCTGTATAGAATAGTCGCATTCCGTTAATTTTTTTTTTTTAATTAAAAGAAGAGAATTGTTCAGGTCGGATTAAAGGCCGAATTTTCATTATACTTTAATTAGTGGTAAAAAAGTACGTTAGAAAAAGAACAAATATTGTGAATTATTAAAATGCTTATTTTAGCTTCTATAATTATAATTTTGAAAATCAGGTTTTGATCCGACCAGCAAAATGTTCTCTTCTTTTAAATAAAAATAAATTTACAAAATCCGACCATTTTACAAGACGTGAGAGTTTTCCCTGTATAAGACATGTTTTGTACTAAAAAACGCACCAGTTTCGACGCCCTTAAGAAATATATTAATATTATGTGGAAAGACAACAGGCTATATTAACTTGTTTTGCTATATCTACTGCAAGACGTATAGTGATATTAAACCAGAAATCTTGACGAAATAATCTAGGTATCACTACAGTTTATGTAAGCAAATCTCGCTCAAATATTTCTTTATGTCGCCCATATCGTAGTTGTGCACTTCCGACATTAATATAAATGTAATAACAGGACCAATCAAAATTGGAGAACTTCGACATAAGCCAGAGATATGCGCATACTGTAATCACACCGCATGATCTATCGCTGGACATGCCAGAAGTATCGTCAAATAATATTATTATTTAAAATCTACAGCGGTATAATAAATACTAATATATAATAGTGACGAGATTACGAGAGTCATGATAGACGGATACAGCATAATATTAGAAGTTATAATAACCATAGACCTTATAGGTACTTAAAGACATAAGGTCTATGGTTATAACGTACCTATAGTTGTTTTATACTTGAGAGTTTGGAAAGTAAAAATAACTATACCTATTTAATTAACGACTTGTTAAACTATTTTGAAATTATAATTCGAACAAAAATAGATGAAAAGCATAAAATCCACATATTTTGTTACAATTTAATTGTATAATCAATATACTAATAATACAAAAATTAATGAACAAATAAATAAATAATAATTCTGTATTGCAAATTGGCCAAATTGTATAATCTTTGTGTACATTTAAACGAAAGTTTTTCTTATTATTAATTTATGTTAGGTATAGTATTGAGTAGGTATATACTATATACTCACAACATTAATAATTACGAACTAAGCAAGCCGCTAGTGTTTTTAAACTTACCGGAAGTGGAAATAAAACGACAATGTTATATTATTACGCCCGTGGGTACCTAATTGAAAAAACATTATTTTGTAGCTTGATTTTCTTGTTCAAAAGTTTTGTGCTAACAATAATATTTATGTAGGTACTTCCGGGAAAAAAAATAATAATATTGTAAATAACAAATTACTACTTACGGAAGATCGAAAATATTATTATATTAAGGTAGCGCAATGTTTGGTTTTCAGAACAAATTGTCCATCAAACTACCTGCGATAAAATAATTTATACGTTTTCTTATTCCGAGAATATTAATATTGTTCACAAACACTGGATCGACTGTTTCCGTACGTCGACACTTTAGCGATATAACTTACTATTATATAATGGCTGGGTTTGGAAAAGCTTCAATTTTAAATGGCATTTTATTATTTATAGCGCAAAGCTTTATAACGGAATGAAAGAATGATTTTATGCGCTCGTATAAACGTGTCTCGGCGTCATTATACTCGTTAGTTTTTATACGTAGGTATACGAGGTTGGGGGTAACAAATAAAAATATAGACGAACCGAATTCAAATTATTAACGAAGCTCAATAAAAAAAAAAAAAAAAACTGAGGCTTAGAGTGTTCACTGTTAACCATTTATCTCATTGGGATTTAATGCTTACCTACCTAATCAATAAAATATGATAATATTAATAATTTCAACGGCATTTTTTTCCCTTGGTATTGGGACGGATAGGTACGTTTTAATGGATCACGGTTGTTGTCCCCCCCCCCCCCCCCCAAACACCAACAAATCTAATTCAGATTTGAATGGTTAAAATATATCACAGGTATACCGAAGACGTCTTGATATATAATACACTATACATGCTGGATTGTTTTATACCGATACGGTGGTCATTAGGTAGGGCGAATGTATGTCCCTACTAGAGACCATTATGTTAGTTTAGGCAGAAAAATATATTATAATTAATAAATTGTATGAAAATATCATAATAGGTGCATTTCATATAAAGATTATCATTTTCATACATTTTATTAATATAATTAATTAATTTTATTGTTAAAATAAATATACTATATTTCATATAATATTATAAGTTATCAAACTGATGATACTGTACGTCTTAAAAAATAAAAAATACGATAATAGGCATCAGTTTGTTAACTTGTAATACCTACTATAATATGTATAAATATACCTTATACTTATATTTTTTTTAACAATCATTGGATATTATAAAATTAAAATATTAAAATGTATGAAAATGAAATGTATGAAGTTACCCATATCATCATTTAATTCTAACTTCTAAGATTACATCATACCTATCATATTTTGTTAATTGTTTGTACACTGATTATACAGACCGTTGACACAAACATCAAACATATAGATTATATAAGCATATGGATGCCCCTCCAATGGATTTGACCTGAAGAGGCTCCTAATACGGAGTCGGGGGTACTTGGAACTAAATAAAAATATACACATACCGAATTCAAATCATTGAACGTTGCTCGATAAAAAAAAAATCATGTGGTTTAGAGGGTTAACCACTTATTTATTGGAATTTAATACATACCTACCTAACCAATAAAATATGATAATTTTGGTCAACGGCATTTTTTCCCTTTTTATTGGGACCGATACGTTCTAATGGGTCGCACGCTGAACGTCCAGGTGACCCCCCCCCCCCTGAATCTAATTTAGATTCGAATGGTTAAAATATATCACAGGTACACGACTTGATACATAGTACCTACACTAGTCACTAACCTGGCGGATATGATACTTAAACCGATAAGGCGGTACGTATACCTACGAATAAATTACGAACGGCCTCCTCAATCGGTTAGGCCCTAAAATGTTTCATACGAATCGCATTACCTATGTAGTATATACCTAAGCCCCGCACGTTTATAATCGAAAATGGAGAAACTCTTTGAACCTTAAGGACTTAAGGGAGATTCGTGACGTATTAAAACGATCGGCGATCGTCTCTGGTGTGTAGATAAATTTTACTTTTAGATCAAACAGTCAGAGTCGACGTCGTCGCGGTTTTTTTAATTTCACACTCGATACGATTTTTACGGTAATCGGAAAAAAATCCCCAAAACAAATACTTATATATAATTGTACATTTTTAAATTCCCATAACTCGCTTTAAAATTAAAATATAATAAAAAGCCTATTATTTATTGTCTAGATAATGATCTTACCTTGACATTTTGAAAGAATTGACACTCATTTTCAAACTAACGTGATCTGCTGAGGGTAAAAATTCTCGTTTTTTTTTAATAAGTATTTTCATATGTTTGTATTTAATATTGCTTTAATATGTATATGTTATATTACTGTGTAAGTATTTATTTTCATTTTTTGTCACGCATACACCGAAAGTTTAGTTTTTGATGAAGGTTGAAGCGTCGGAAAGTGACCTTAAAGGCGGCAAAGTGGAAATCCCAAAGAGTACTGTACAGTAAAATGGAAATTCCCAAAAGTGCTGTGCGCGCATATCACGCGAATTCCCTGCACAACCAGACGCTGAAATCTATACCACGGTCTTTACAAAACTTAGACTTTTGGTTACATCTTATATTCATATTATACAACCTCTTTGCATGACGCGTAAACATTTTTCTTTCATGATATTGTTTTCATAGAATAATCTGATTGTTGCATAGATCCCTGCATAGTGTACACAGACTTCTATATAATACCTACACGTGTATTATAGAAGTCTGTGATAGTGTACTACCTTTGCTGTGAACCTTTGATTGTTTTATTCTTATTTTATTTTAATATAGTTATTAATAGGAAACGGATTTAAATGCTCTAAAAAACAAGAAAAATGCCTTAAAAAAATACGATTTAATGCCTTAAAAAAATGCTTTAACATCAAAAATAGCACTAAAAAAATGCCCTAAAAACTTTAAAAATGGGTTTATATTCAATAAAAACAAAATTTTAAATTTAAAACTTATAAAAATCACATTATTATGAAAAATCTAATAAAAAATATTTAAATACAATACAACCTTAATTAATTAATTTTCAATTATCTTCTGTCCATCTTCTTTTTACCCTAAAAAATAAAAAATTTAATGGGTATATTCGTTATACTTTTACCTTTTGTTTCATAGCATTGTATTATACACGTGTCAACAATAATTTCGTAATTTCGTAACATAATACATTATATTTAGGTATTTTAATTTTTTTTAGAATGAATGTGGAAAAAATGACTTAAAAACCACAAAATGCACTAAAAATTTCAAAAAATGCTCTAAAAATGCAAAAAAATGCAAAATAAAAGTTACATTTTTTAATTCTTTGATTTATGAAATTAACTTTTTGCTTAGAAACCAATGTTTTCGGACATTCAGAAAAAATGCAATTTGTTCCCTAGTTATTAATATTTATACTGAAATCTATACCACGGTCCTTACAAAACATAGTACAATTTTGGTTACAGCTTATATCCATATTATAATATAACCTCCATGCATGACGCTTAAATGAAATAAGACCAAATCGTTTCTTTAATGAAATATTGTTTTCGTAGAATGTAGTGCGGTTGTTGCATAGATTCCCACAATATCTTTGCCATGATCGATGAACGCAGAGGCGTGACAAAAAATAGTATGTGTGGCTCGTGCGGGAAGGCAATTTCAGTCTTGGGCGAAATGCGGCCTTCGCCTGTGGATTGTGCTGCACACGTCACCCGCGACTGTCATAGCTCACTTCCCGCCCTTGTCACACAATATTATATTATTGTGGACACAGTAAATGTATATTATTTACCGTTTCCGCTTCATGAAATGGACAAATTTTCATGAATAGATCGATTTCGTATAAGAATAGTTATACTGTTTCCGATTAGACATCAACATTATATTATAATAAATAAATATATTAAAATATATGTTTGACTATTAAAAATATCTAACTATTCTAACTGATACTTTAATTTTACAGTAAAATCTAGACAAATATTTTGTTATTTGGAGTCGTCAAAATTACCACCCACTAAGTATAAATAATTGTAGTATTATTACTTTTTATCGTTATTATATAATAATTATAAAATCGATAATTATAGTTTATTACATATTAATACTTTAGTTATAAAATCATTTAAGATGTTAGGATTCATAAACAGGAATATGATTAATTTTATAATTATATTTTTTAATTTTGTCATTTATAAATTATAAATAATAATAATACCCACTTAATACTTATACGACATTATTCGTTAGTATGCATTGTCACAGGACACGTATAATAATACACAAAATAATATACTAATAATAAGCCATGGTCATTGGTAAATATTTTCAAAACTATAAGTAAGTACCTATGATCAAATAAGTCTTAACTTCACATTTTCTTCTGCTAAACTCTGCATGTCCATATTTTACGAAGTCTTAACTTTTTTATTGTTTTGAAAACGTACTTGGGATTCTATTTTTAATAGTTTAATATTGTTCAATAAATCCACCATGAACTGCTAGACACAAGTCAGATTTATTGACACATTTTAATTGTAACTAAATTAGAGGTATAACATAATATTTTTTTTTTTGAGGCTATCGTAAAAGGTAGACTCTAGACCTATATTATATTAAAAAAACTGCAATAGAATATCTTCATTACATTTTGTATTAGAGATAATGATTTTATAATTAGTTGACATACTGTATAGAGTTACTGATACTGTAAGCACATGACACAATATTTTATATTTCAAAAATTGAGCGGAAAATATACACCAGTAAGATAATATAGTGGCGTTCACGGTTTGAGATATCTTAAACCGTGGTGGCGTTCACAACTCTGATAGGTATAGAAATCATTGATAAGAAACTATGTTGTCAAAATATCATTAAGTCCTGGCACACGCGTGATAAGGACTTGGAATGTTGTGAAAATTGTCCCGACTCAGATCCAATCGTGACAAATCGACTTGCTATTTTATAGTATTTTGGGTACATCGGTACAGCCCGTCACCGCCAGCTTTAGGTGTATGATTATATATTTATTATATTAATTATAATATGTGTTTCGATTCGAGGCCACGCCGAGTGGGTGCGATAAGTCTCCGAGCTTATCGATGTGCGATATTATCAATACCAATTACCGGGTATGTGTAAAAGGTATACTGGGTATTATGTGACGGCCGGTGGCTTGGCGCGAATCGGCTATACTATGTTTATGTTAAATAGGTATAAAGTAATAAACGTCGACCTTTTCCAATATTAAAGACCTGAGCGTGGCGTCCGATAGGCCGTACTTGCAAGTTTAGCGTGGTGGGCAAAAGCGTTATTGAGTAGGAAAATTCGTCGAATATTTCAAAGGGAGCTGTTGGAGGGGGCCGAGGGGGGAATGGGAAAAAACGTGTCCCCGCTTTATTATAATATTATAATACACAATATTATATTATAATATACTACGACGATGGCGAGGGGGTTGATGTCACTGATATAATGTTTGGAATTCTCTACGAAACTATTATTATAAATTATAATAACTTTACTGGGAAATAAGGTCGTGTCGAGTGACTGTACGGGGTTGACAACATACTCCCAGAATTGTCCGGGATCGAAAATATTCCAGGAAATTCCCAAAGAGCCACGTGCACGGATCGCTCCCGGGAATACATAATATAATACAATTAAAACGTATATTTTTAAACGTAAGGATTTTTTTTCATAGTCTAGATCATTCTGATTTCCAGTCCAATTATATTTGAAAATATTATTAAGGAGAAACGGTTTAATACGGAATAAATACCAAAATAAATATTACTCGGTAAATGCAAATCATAACAATGTATAATACTACAATTTTATTTTATGTTAAAAGTTGAACCGAGTTTTGGTTTCATACACTAATAATCGTTCAATTTTTTTGATAGAAACTAGGATAGTGGGAAGTAACTACAATACGACTGTGTCACTGCAGTACAAGTGTATAGCAGAATATACAGTTATTATGCGTATGACCGCTATTATAGCCCCTGTGATAAGCATAAAGTGAGTGATATTTAGGTACCAGTTGTCAACAACTAACTACGAATGTACATAGTTCATAATTTATTGTGACATCATAAGTAGTTTACTAGATTACATGATACATTTTCCTTTCTCTGTTTGCAAATGGAATTTATTTATTTATTCATTTTTTTATTAATCAAACTGTCAGCGGCATCTGTGAGCTGTAGCCATTGGATGTAACAAAACATTACAGATATAATGTATACATTTTATAATTGCTTAATTAATGATGATCACAAAGTGTCATTTTTAAAGTATAACAAATCATGAAAAAACAATAAATTAAAATATTAAGTATTCGATTATTAGATTAATTTATTATTTTTGTTGTTATTATACTAGGTATATATTTTAATAATTAGGCTAAGAATTACAACTTTTTTTTTTTCACATAATATCTACTATATAAGTCAATAAAATAATGTATTCATATTGTGATCAACAATTTGAATGTCTAATAATAGATATACCTATAATATAACCTATGCCATTATAATAAATAACATTATAATGATTGGGCATAAAAAATTACCGTGTGATTTTTCGACATTTTCCGTCACGCCCTTCAAGAATCCCCGCCATTTTGCGTTCCAGAGAACTGCCCAACCTTACGAGTGACCAGCTGGAATTCTGTTCCATCTACGACAAAAGTTTTGACGATCGAGCGGCCGCGTGTTGAGTTTTGGTGCCTTCACGGTCGGCCAATCCGACGGGATATTATCGTCGTGAATTTTTTTCCATGTCCGGACCGAGTCGAACCTAAGACGTCTTATTTATTAGTATTCAATTGACGACGTATAGGACACATGTTATACGAATTGCGGAATAAAAATCCCCAATCCTAGGAAAAAAATTCCCCAGACTACAGTATTACTCACAACCACATGCAAATGGTTGAACAAATATTTTTTAAACGTTGATTAGTATCTATAATTACCACATTGTTAATATTTAATAACAAATACGTATATTATACTATATTATATCATTCAAAAAATTAATACAAATATATAATATTATAAATAATTTTCTAAAATTTCAAACCACTATATTATAATTTTCAAATTTTTGTCGTTAAGTTGTAGGTATGCCACATAATATACTATCATAATTTAAAACAAAATATTATTTATATTATCGTTAATATTCTATTATCACTATGTATAATTTTTTTGAATGATATAATGTGGTAATTATGGATACTAATTAACGTTTAAAAAATATTTGTTCAACCATTTGCATGTGGTTGTGAGTAGTATTGTAATCTGGAGATTTATTTTCCTGGGGATTTTTATTCCGATTACCATATTATACACACTCTGCTTTAATATCATATACGTATTATATAGGTAGTACATAATTTAAAATTATAACTACCTATGCTAAACATTTCTCGCACGCTGACATGGAATGGAGATAGTGCAGGTATATATGTAGGTACCTGGTACCTACTCTGGTATGACGAAAACGTTATTGCTATATTACATATTATTGTGTGTTCCTCAAAGCTCATAACTTGGGTTGGTCAAACCGGATGGATAGGACGAACGGGACCCCCATGATCTTTTTTCAATATTTAACATAATGATAATATATTATATTATATTATATTGTTGATATTTGTATAAGAAAAAGAATGTGAATAATAATTTCTTTTTATAATCTGATAAAATATGAATATGTATAATAATATGATAATATTAATATGTACAATTTTCAATAATACATATTTTTCCGTTTATACAAACAATAAACTTTGGTAGAGGTAAATACTGTATCTACTTATTTGCTCTAGGCAGCTAAAAGGAAATATATTTTGTATAAATAAAATAAGTATTAAATTAGGAGTTCAAACATAAAACATTTACCTATATCAAAACGTATGAACTATAACTTTTTAGGTTTTTTCTCATTTCTTTTATAGTTCAACTAAAAATAAATTTAAATATTAAACTTTAATATTATTAAAAATAGCGTTATTCTAGAGTTGTCTCAATGGCTGTTCATTGTAGGATTGTAAATATAACCCCAAGTGAAGTATATTAGATCAACTGACATGAAAAAAAGAATACCTATTAATTTACTAATTGAAGTACAGTATTTTAACCTATTAATTGACTTTTTATTTTTTATTTTTAATTAAATGATGGTTTTAATGATCAAAGTGCATGTTATAAATTAAAAAAACCAACCGCACCCCTCCCCATGCCGAAATCATTTGATCACCTGGCTCATAAGCGTACTAGGTACTCGGATCTCACACCCCTTCAGGGTGTAATCAAAAATCTGCAGCAAACATTTCATCATATACATCAGAATCATAAAATAAAATGATTCTACAGAATTAACGAAATAATTTAAACTGCATACGCTTCAAAATGTTTAACTTCGATATTAAATGTCTTCATTGAACAAATTCCATTCAAACTGCAGACAAACGGAAAAGGTATATATTATTTTTAGAGAAATCGTTTTGAGAATACACAGAAACTACAGAGCTGGGCGATCTCACACACCTCCCCTCCCCAGTCATATTGGTCTGTTGTCAAAAATAGCATACCCTCTCCTCCTATAAGCTAGAAGATGACATGCTCAAATAAGATATACACGGCTCACTGGCGAACATCTATCTGTAATCTTTTACCGAGAATGATATGATCGTATATTATAATATTATTATACTGTATAATATTTGCATGTGCAGTGTGCGCCCTAGACGTATAATATTATGTATGTTATAGGTACCTGTAGTGGTTCAGGAAATCAATAGCGAACGTCCGTCTTCATTTCGCTCTCGTAATAATTTAGGTACCTATGAGTTTGATTTGTTTATGGTTTCGTCTCGCGTCAGCCCTGCAGCTGGTCCACCAAGAAATCAAAAAAAAAAATTATTTTAATCACTAAACCTACAGAAATTTAAGACCGGATGTGAATAATATCTGATCGGCTATACGGCGAGCTCGCTGTTATTGACACGCGACGTCGCAGCCTGCACTGACCACAGGTCAACAAAACTTTATTGTATAACCGTAGAGTATTAAAAGGTACCTTTATGTTAGTATTTCCTACGTCGTTTTATATCGAGAGTGCACAACAGTAGGCGTCTATACGATTCGTAAACACTGTGCGTGTACTAAAAACCTGCAAGGCCGGCCCGACCCTGTCCTTAAAAAGCCCCGCCCGTAGTGACACTGGACCGGCCCGGGTCGGGCTGGACATCGAATAATAAATCAAGGGTTGGATCGGGATTTTGAAGGAATTTTCTTTGACAATACATAATCACAATTTAAAATAATAAATAATAATGATAAAACCGACGTTAGTACAGATAGATACATATAGAGTATACTCTATGGATAGATACAATCACAATGCATATAATAATATATTGATTGGTGGGTATAATAAAGCTATTTATATACCATAATAATATTATATTTTTTTTTCATAATATTTTTTGGACCAGGCCGGACCGGGCTTGAGGATAAAATTGATGAACCGGACCGGGCCGAAAATTTACGGACCTTGCAGGTCTATAGCGTCTACCCACACAGGGTGCACCCTGCACGTGTAATTTTTTTTTAAATTTTCCGCCATCGCATCAATATAAAATACGGTGAAAATTTTGCGCCGACCGCGACATCGTCGATGCCCGGTTTGTCCGTCTGCACGTGAATTATTATTATTATTATTAAATATAGTTTTCGAATTATAGGTACGTATTAATATATTATCACGTCGTTTAGTCGCCGCTGAGCGTTATTTATAGTGTAAACGAACGCGTTTTTAAGGGTTCAAAAAATGTAACACTAAAGTCGTTTTGTCCAAACGGCGGTGAATTAATGTAATATTATAACAATACCATACAACAGTAGTATAATAGTGATAATATTTATAAGTCAAAGTGCCAAAATAATTATTGTTTTTTAACGTGCTCTAGACCATGTCCGCGCGTCTCACACGAATTAAATTACAGCTTTGCCGTGTCGTAAAAATACCGAATGCCGTATATTATAATATATATAGGTAGGTATATATAGTATAATGCAATAACATAGACATTTACGAACGTCGAAAAGTACAACATTATAATATTTTCGGCCGTAATAATTATACGCGTGCTATATAAAGTTTATATATATATATATATATATATGTAATATAAACGCACTAAGCTTTACCGTCGTTATTACTCGGCACTCGCTAAATAAGTTTTTAATATCGCGGTTACGACCCGTTTCATTCTAAACCGATATTTTACGGTAAATGTGATCGTAAACTATATGTCCTAATATATAATATGCTATTTTTTTTATTAAAACTGATATCCGCGTCTATTAAAGCAGCCTTCAACGAGAAATTAGGCATTTTTATGTTATTATCATCTGTTGTCCGCGTTTAGAGGTTTTTTTAAAATCAATTATTTTGGTGACTGTATTATAATAATTTCAGTCGTTTCGTTATATTTTTGGACAATTATATATCATCTAACCGACGAAACAAAAGAATACCATAGGTACTGTAGAATATTACTTGTAAGTTATACCTACCATTTTTTTTTGGCATGTGCTCTCCATAACCAACGTAAGTTATACCTAATAGTATTTACAATACCATAATATTATATTACCGTCTATTAGGTATTATAGGTACCAAATTATTCAACCGTGAGTTTGCATTCGTCGTATATTTGATAAAACATTTTAAAATTGTGATACGCGGAGTCCTTGCAGTTAACTCATTTTTAAGTTATTCTGAGTGCGTTCGATCATATGTCGTCTGGTAAAACTATTTGAATTTAATAATATATTGTTTTGTTCAACATGTAATATTTGTTATAAATTATAATATAAGGAAGGTATATTATTCAACGTCCGTTTTAATCGCTTGATTGTATAATGACATTTTAATGGCGTGGAGGTACCTGCGTTATGAATGTTATGATAGGTATTTTCGAATTCTGTCGCAAAATAATAACAGTCGAGAGGAGCTGTCGTGTACCGACGGACGTTATCTATTTATTATTCATTCAACTTCTGAGTTCCAGTAACTGCACCGGAGTTTATTGTTTTGATTCCTCTGAAGGCGTTGACATTTGTATATAATTCAGACAGAAACTTTTGATCCTTCGTCTCTACGCTGTCCAACTTTCGACCGTATACGGTCCACGCGATACCTATACCGATAAAGTCAACGGCGCCCTTTCAGAGGCTCCAACACATATCAAAAGCTGGATTGTCCTTAAAATCAAAAGACAGTCGCCGCGACCGTACGGTATACGCGGTATCCGGTTGCCCGCTAGCGTAGGCGGTATACATATATACCTAAATACGATGACATGCGTCCGAGCGCGTCATAGAAATCACAATAATATCATTATTTTCGTCCCTGGAGACTTCTTTGTTTTCCATTTAAAACGCGCAAACTGCAGAGGGAAAACCGTATAGACCTACACATAACATCCCTCTGTCATTCCCTCGGCTGTTCCGTTTAATGTTTCCAACGCACTTCCTGCGACGCACTGTCAACCGGACGTCAGCGGGAAAACGTTCTTACCTGAACTCCGTCTGTCCGTCCGTCCGCCCGTCGTTCGGACGACGAGTGTCCGGGTTCGAGGCGGATAGTTTCGGCGTGGAAAAGAGAAATGTTTTTTTTTTCCCGAAATTTTTCACTTTATCCACGGGAGTAACCTCGCAGTGACTATATACATGCACACAAATCCTGTATATGTAAATCCTGCCGTTCTGAGGACATTCCGCGAGAAAACGTCGAGACGGATTGCAGGATAAGAGTGATATCCCGTGCATTAGCATACGAAATGAACGCATTGAATTGAGATGCTATATTTATCATGAACGAAAAAAGAATCTCTCGGTAAACAGACAAATGACGTGAAATTCGCAGCGGACGAATAAAATCGCTCTTTAAATTAAAATGTTTCCGAAACGCATTATACCCGCTGTATATATAATAATAATATAAAATACGCGACGCTGCTCTGTGCGTGGTCACTGGTCGTATTATATCATAGGTATTACATTATGCAGTGCAGTGCGCGTGCCCTAACCTCCAACAATCATTGTGGAAAAAATATTAAAAAAGTAATATGATAACTAACCACCAAGTCGACATTTCAGGTTTATGCAAAAAATTATTTTTTTTGTTATCAATGTAATAATATAAACACGTCCTTAAAAATTATTACGCATACGTTATAATTTTTACTATTACGATATAGCATAATGTAATGATAATATAATATATCGTTAACACATTTACAGCTCAAACAGTTATTACAATTATGTATGTGTGTAATGTTAGTATAAAAATAGCACATTATATTTTTTAGTTATTATAGCTATAATAGCTGTAAGCCACGACATATTACAATATATAATATATTATTATTATGTATAATAACGCAGAAAAACTACTAAAACTTAAAAGTTTATCTATATAATAATATATTAATACAATTTATATGTTATAAGTTTAGGAATTTCAAATAACACTGTTTATATGACTTTATATCGAAACACATAATTTATTATGTATAATAGCTGCCTAGGTAATAATATTATTATAATATTTAGATACGTAGCAAATTAGTACTTATTATAATATTATAAACAAAAACTAAATTTTTAAAGAGTCAATTTACTATTGACTAGTGAGTTAATGGTCCTTTAAATATAATTTAAGTGGCACATGTTTTATTCATTAAATAATCAATCAATATTGTATGCCATCTTTCAAACAATTTTTTATCTTTTTCGAATATATTCGGATTTGTAAGTCATCAAATGACTAACGATATGATTAAATAATTATCATTCAATATTAATTACATCAATATACAATTTTAAAATGAAAATTTAACATTGTGTTTTATTAACTTTATGTCTGGTATATTTTAATAAAAAAAAATAAGGTTAATTTTTCAAAACCACCGAACAAAACATAATGTATGTATTCAATTGAATTTTAAATCAAAATGGAGCTTTTACAATATTCTCGCTGAACTAAAAAGGGTTTTCAAAAATAATTAATTTCAAATTGAAATTCATTCATATATTACGAGAAAATGATATTGTATTTCAAGGATATTATATTTCTACTAGCGTGGTGGTTTTTTGTGGAAAATATAATTTCAATGAAAAAATGGATGCCAAGAATTAAAGAATATAAAATTATTATAATTTATAACACTTTTACCATTTACATTATAAGAAATTTAAATTATTAAAACACTGAGGTATATTTATTCTCTGAAAGTACTGACTACTGGTGAGGGGTTAGTACTGTATTTTCAGAAGTCAGAAACAGTCATTCTTTAATAATGAAAATTTCAATCCTTTAAAATATTCTAAGTTATTATATAATAATATAATATATATTTTATGGTCTCTCAGCGATAAAAAATAATAGGTAGGTACTAATAATAATGTAAAATAAAAACATCCCCCTTCTTTTGCAACATGGTTCTACAGTGTTCGGATTAGATAAGTAGTTTTTTATCTAGATAAAAAAAAGATACAATTTTTTTTAAATGGGTTTTAAATTTAGGTATATTTTAGTTATGGGCACTAGGAATTTAATTATAATAATGATGATACAAATAAAAATAATTATATTATTTATAAACCATAAACTTTGTTTGAGAATAAATATTTAAATGCGTTTGTACAATTTCGTGATTTTTATCAATAAAAAATGTATCTAGATGAATTCATTTAAATGAGTAAAAAAATTATCTAAGATGAACGTTTAGATACCTTGTAACTATTTATCTAGATAAGATAAAAGATGAACAAATAATTATCTAGATATTCATCTAGATAAGTCCGAACACAGAATTGATAACATTTCACGTTTGTATATGTTTGTTAATTATTTCCTTCACATCTTTGGTTTGTAAATAGAAACAGCTTTATTCGTAATATTTTTTATTACCCGCAGCGCAAAAAAATGTGGTAGCAGAATAAAAACTTACATTCTTACCCAGTGGGAACCCGTTGTTGGTTACGCTAACAACGGCTGTTGAATACTTTTTAAAGTTTTCAAGACCTTTATTATACTACACTCCGTAGCTTTATTCCACGAGTAAATGAATTCCACTTTGATTATCAAGTATAGGTATACAAAATATTATAAGTATAAATTCTTTTCTTTAATTTTTCGAAATAATTATTTTATCTTAACTCAGCTTATTGTACAACAACATCAACATTAGGTGCACGTATTAGGTTTAATGAATAATAATAATACAGTACTTATTGAAAATAGCAGTTGAGAGCTAACTCGTATCACAAATACGAACTGTCGTTTAAATCAATAATAAGTAGCAATTATATTTATGCAGTGGAGTATTCAGAAGTTTTCAAAGGGAGAGACGTGATTTTATTTATAACAGTTAGAATGATAAAAAAAAATTTTATTACTTTATTAAAATGTATTATTTATGTATAAAATACGAAGTTGGCTCAAAGGAGAAAGATTGAACCCCGTAACCCTACCCTTCCCACTATAAATATGAAACTGACTCTGATACATGTACTGTATTAGTGTTTGTCAACCCACATTTTATATTATAATATAATATACAGAGTGATTCTCCAAGCATGCTCACTACCATTTTTCCTTAAATAGGTAATGTACATTAATTCAAATTCTGTATTTTGGAATTTTTGAATATACCAACTTAATGATCATGTTATAAAATACTTAGATTTTTTCATGCAATTTAAGGAGTGTCCTGTAGTTACAAACAGTTTTTTCAAATAAGAGCAACCCTTTTCTAATTGTAATTGTCAAGAAGATGAATAATATATTTGAAATGCTGATGTAGGTAGCAACATTTAAATTCGAACAAGTAATTTTTGATTTATTTAACATTGTGTATTTAGGATAATATATGTCCATAGTAATAAGTTTGGGAGATTTAGGGCCTGCGATGAATTGAAAATCATAGAAATTATAAATTAATATCGGGTTTATTATCATTTTAATATTTGTAAAAACTTTCTGAGTATAGGTATATATAATAAGTATAATATTATGGACTAAAAATTATCTACATTAATTTTGTGTTGTACCTAACTGCACGTAACTATTTGTATTTTTTTAAACTTTTATCGAGGACATTATCCTTATTGCTTAGTGTATACATTTGAATAACTCAGTAACCAATCGTCTGAATTTTGATTTAGATACCTATAAAAACATTTTCAAATAAATCTCTTAAAACAATTTACAAAATAAAGGGTAATTCTCATTAAAAAGAAGAAGAAACTTGCGTCACCACAAAACATTCTTTAATAATTGGTATAAGAATTTTAATATAATAAATAATTGTTTTAAGTTTACTTAAAATTAACAAACATAAGAATTTCAATACATAAATATATATAATTATATATTAAGTACCTATATAAAAGGGTGATGGGCATGTCGATGAATCACCCGACACACTACAAAATATAAGCTGCGCTTTAAAAATATGACGGCAGTTTGTCGTACGCGTTTAAGTAATTTCGGTCGCCTTTCTAAGTATATCGGTTAAGCCAACATCGTAAAGTCCAAGACACGCATCTTATTTGTCGGGTGTTAACGCGCAAACTACTTACTGTAGTCGCCCTAAATCATGTTCGCGTTCGGTAATCTAGTCAAATAACACTCTGAAACAACAAACGCATTTTCGAATTACAACATAATAATATTATAATATATGTATATATTAATATGACAAAGTATATTACAATATGTTGGAGTATTACACAGGCAACATATAATACGAGGCTACCGTAAGTATAACAAAACAAATACAGTAAACGAGATTATTGGACGCGAAAAACGCCAAACCTGCGCAAAACCAAACGAGGTTAAAAACAGCGTCATCGGAACACGCAGTAACAACTACTGAAAAGTGCGTTTGCGTCCTACCTACTAATACGTTTCCACAGACACACAGCCATGCTGCAGGTATAGGAGGTAGGCATGTCTTGTAAATGTTGATAACCTTACTCTCGTATGTACGGTTTATTTACATAGCTTTCAGGAGCGAGCCTCGAGAACGTGGCTTAATAACAGGACCGTCATAAATAACATAACGGACCCGGTCAGACGATAAATCATATTATTATAACCATTAAGCGTTTTAGTGGATTTTTGTGAAATTTTGGAATTTACTGCGCGTCGTACCCGTTCCGGTCCATTGGGCACAGTGTTTATAATTACAAAACCTTATAATACGTATACGCTTTTAATCGATAAACAACGTCTCTTGGCTATGTTAGAAAATAAAACACAACAAAACTCGTCTTTTAATTTATCCGTTTAAACTTTAAGGTTGACATAGTTGCGGTTTTTATTTAAATTCATTTAACGCGACAAAAACTGATTACAACCCATTTCGACAAGTAAGAAAGGAAAAAACAAATTTACCCGGCAATTTTATTGAAAACAACAGGACCTATAATGCCTTGGCATAATACAAAATTATTTTCTATATTATTATGATTTTCATACCATCAGTAGACCATTAAACAGTAACATACAAAATAATTCTAATTTTCGACATCGCGAGTGCACAACTAGACCCAATATTGGCTGTCATATTGGATTGAATAAGTTATTTATACTTATAGTGCCTAAAGCTGCTAGGTATATTATATTATGACACATTTTTTTTTCAATGTCAATAATTTTGATATCAGCCAGTTTGGATTATTATCGAGACTCGAGAGTGATTCTCAGTTAATAGTTCGGTATAGGCTTACATAATTCACCGTTAATAAATACACACAATATATTGTTAAGTCGTAGTATGTAGGTACATAATAATGTAAACGACTTCCTCAATATAATCTTCAGTTAAGATTATAGTTCTATAGTTAATTGTGTAAATTATCAGCAACAACGTATTTGATGTTGGTAGAGATAGTATAGAACAATATTAATGTTGTTCCATCACTACATAAAACGAAAATTATAATAGATAGGTAGTCTATTATAACTTTCGATTTGATCAGTGCAAACCTTTGAAGATAATTGTGGCCAATTTTATAGCCATTGGTTTTATAATAACTAATAAATTATGTTAAGGCGGTTGAAAGTGGACCGTTTTTTAGGGGTTGAGTATAGGCAATATGTTATATTCATTGGGATTGCTGTGTGAGTGTGTGTGTAATAACTGATCATTGGTGTGCGTTAGTTCCCCGAACGCGTCATTATTTCGTTTTATCAGTAAACAGTTCAACAATAATTTTATTACCGTCACACCGCGCATTGTATTGACAAAACTAAATTATACAACATCGTACTTACATAAAGTATAATGTACCTAGTTCATAGTTTTATCAAAAACATAATCATTATAAATTATATATTGACAACAGTAAGTCTTTAAAAAAACAATTGCTTGTATTATATTATATTGCTACATAAATGTATAATTATATATTATATTCTTAATATACCTTAATTTAAGCCTTCTATCTTTTAATGTTTTCCTTAAAAACCCCGGGACTACAGTTCCAGAAGAACTTTTACGACGAGCTGACATGTCTACAATTCTATTACAATAGTTTCTAAAAATATGGTTCATACATTCTATTTTTTTTACATCTATGTCGTAATCTGCATAAGGTTTAGAAAGTGTTAACTTCTTCATTATACTTGAATCTCCATCTCCAATTAATTTATCATATATTAAATTATGCATAGTCACACTTTGACAGAATCGCTCGACAATTATATCGGATTCCATGGCAGTAGAAGTCCCATTCCAATTTTTAAAACACTGATGAAATGGTGATTCTTTTTCACTATTTTCATTATTTTGGCAAACTGAACAGTGTTTATTATGTACGCCCATAAAAAGAACTTTGTTGATCCTATACCCAATGATAGACGCCTAAATAATAAATTAAACATCAACGTAACAAGTGTCTAGTAAAAACAAAATAAATAATTATAGATGTATCTACAGTCATTCGTTTTTTAATTACAATAAAATAAGAAAATTGTTACATGAGAAATCGAGTAAATATCAAATGTTGTAAAAATATAAATTTCAGACGCTCATAAAAATTTAATTTAAGTTTCTTCTAGACATTTTTTTTTTTGATAAAGGTAGACAAACTTATGAGTAATCTTATATTACATTTTCAAATCTTAGATTTAAAAAGAAAAATTTTTATGAATTCTCAACTCAAAATAATTTACTATTTTTCGTGATTTTTCCGTATTTTGTCAAAATTTGAACTTTAAATGCTTATAAATAAAAACTGTGACTAAGGATTTTTAATTTTTTTCATCTGCCTTTGAAACAATAACCTAGGAGCCTTCTATTAAATTTTCAAGCTTTTTTACTCAACAGATAAATTTTTATTGATATTTATAGAAAAAAAAACTAAAAAAATTGAAAACTGACAATGGCCGTAAACAGCTCAAAAAGAGTCAAAATATTTTGTAAATTTTATGGTGTATAGAAAATGCTAATATAAATATTCAGTAAAAATTTCATGTCTCTACGGTCATTTGTTTTAGAGTTACACCAAAAACCAAAATCGATTTTCTCGAAAACCGATTTTGCGTAAAAATTCCCGTTTTTCCTTAATTTTTCTTTTGTTTTTCACGTCGCTTGTGAAAACTACTGGGAAATTTTTACTTTTGACCCCACAAAGTACCAACTAGATTCACTTTCCTATCAGAAAAGTTACTATTGAAGAAAATCCAAGCACTTTTACTGTCCTAAAAGGTGATGACAGACACAAAAATAAAAAAAAAAATAAAAAAAAAAAACACACATCATTGTGAAATCAATACATTCATCGCTTCGCTCAGAATCTAAAATACCACTGAGATTTAAAATAATTATAATATCGCATTATTGAACAACTTTTTAACTGATTATTGCTTATTTCTGAAACGTTATTGCTGTCGTCATTGCCGAGTTCTTGAATTTCTTCATTTTTTTTTTGTAAATTTGCCAAATTGTGTTTCAACTTTTTTCGTCTTATGAATAATTTAGCTCGTTTTTTATTACCAAAACGCCAATTACTCATTTTTACCACAAGAAAATAAAATTGGTAGTGAGTACAAATAGTGCACGGACTGAATCACGATGGCATAATATACTAAATAATATTTTATTTAGCAGCTGTGTATCATTATAATATTATGTAATTGATTTCTTATCGCCCGTATAATAGTCGCGGCTAAGATTCTCGGAAATCGGTATAGCGTACCTACGCGCAGTCACACGTCACTATATTTTGCAATTGAAAATGTTTCAACTCCTATGTGGCTATGAAAGTCCCAAAAAGCGGAAGAAAAATTCACCCAGTACCAAAAGCCCGATTTTAATTTTGAAAACACATTTAAATTCATTATTCTGTTTTCTAGGTTATGTAGGAAATGGATTTTCGATTTTTTCTATTGTTTAATTAATATAGTACCAAATTAATTTTCTTTTTTTTTCAAAATTCACTTTTACTTTATTGTTACTAAAAAACATAAAATTAAAAATTAATTTCCTACATAACACAGACAAGGAGTAAAAAAATCCAAACATTTTTTCAAAATGAAAATTGGAAATCTAGAAGTGTGTTTTTTTTTCTTTTGCTTATTGGTCTAAATGCACGAAAAAACGACCCACTTTCAACCGCCTTAATGCTTCAATGAATTGAATAAAATCATACATTATATTTTACTTTGAACGTTTCGTATTATTTATACAAAAAAAAAAAATCGACTAATGGAAACAACTAAAAGTAATAACTATATTATGACGCATAAACATTTAATCAAAACAGCATAGATAATGTAGAAATTACGTATAGTACTTCATAGATTTTTACATTTAATTGGGTATAGGGTACTGTTCACACATTAATTTACTATAAATTTAAACAACCATAATATAAAAAAAAAAAAAAATACACATCTATATTATATTTTGCTGCATTAAATGTTTAAATGACGGAAACTTTATATGGCAACAAATCGTAAACTAAATTTTACAGAATTTAACGTATAAAACAAGGTTTAAAGTTTGTAATTTTAAAGCTCTTAACATATTATAAGTACCTAGTGTACAGAATTACGTACATGTGAGTTAGATTTTCAAACTTATAATAAACTCGTAAATTAAAAATCAATCCATTAATGTAGGGATTAAATTTGAAATTAAATCACATAGATCAGATACAGAAATAAAAAGATGAACCATATTGGTGATTAAATAATAATTTAATGACTTTGACTTATAAAGTTTTTTTATACCTACATTCAAATTTGAATTTTTTCAGGACAGTCGAATAAATATAGTTATACGAATTACGTGAAATTACATGGACATGTGCAATCGTATACTGGTAAAAAAAATGTGAACTACTAACTTTTGACTGTCCTAAATAAGTATATTTTCTAGGTATAAAAAAAAGTTTAAAAGTTAAAATTGGTTAGGAAAAATAATTTAATCCAAATCCAGTCTCAAAAATGGGAGTTCTCTATTCAAGAACATTTTATTTTATCTTACTGTGTATGAGCAGATAAAAATGATTAAAAAATTAAAAAAGATTTTGTTATTGAATTATGATGTGTATTTTAACGTCATCTGGATCAATATGTATATATATAATATTACGATATTCACCTATAAATACATAATAATAATAATAATAAGAGTACTTAATTTTTTTTATAAAACTGTCAGTTTCCATATTCATTCCGCTGCAGTAATTTATTTATGACTTTATTAAATAGTCGTGTTAAGTTGTGTAACGATTTTCAGAATTTACCTGCCTATTCGTTTATTATATGAACATATCCAAAACATAAACAATATTAGGATTAATTTTTTTTTTCTAGCTTTAGTCAACCGGAGCATGAAAATAATATCGCCGCGGTAAATGTCGCCATCAGTTACACGATAGGATTATATGTTGCAGGTGTCATTGATTACAGTAGAATTCAACCAATCCAATCGATATCAATATATAATGCGCTATAGCACGACAGAAACGGATAGTTGTTTTACTATCTAAAATATATCTCAACTCAAAACCGTAATAGCGATGCTATCAAAATTCTATGGAGGTATAATGTATACATCCGAATCCGATGATGATAATATATACCTAAATATTCTAAAACTATACACGAATAACACTATACGCTCTACGCTTTGGCTTATAACCATCGATAAATAAAACGGATATTATAACTTCTTAAACCCGAGCGTAAGCTGCGCAGGTTTCTGAAAAAAAAAAAAAAAAATATTATACGTTATAATATACTTAATAATTTTATAAGACGTGTTGTTGAAAATTACTTGATTACTTTTCAATACCTAGGAATTTTTGTACAGAACACAGACTATTATGATCGGTATAATATTATGTTATATTACAATTTTAAAAAATTAAATTACAAACCATCTTATCATCATAGACACAACTAAAGTCAATATACTCAATTATCTGATTGGGGGGATGGAGGGCTAAGTATTTCTAATTTTCAATTCATCACCTAGAAAAGAGTGACATACATTCAATATAAGTAATTTAATAAGTACATTTCAGCATTTTTTTTTATGCCACTACATCAGCTAATATTGAGTTATCTGATTCTCGTATTCAATAAAATGTAGGTTACATTAATATAATAATAGTTATAAATTGTAATAAATTGTAATAAATATGTAATAATATTTGTTTGGTCTATGAAATATGAAATGGCGCCAATGGACTATTCTAATACGTAAAATCATGTTCTGAACATAACTTATTGATACACTTTTCTAATATATTTATTGTAAATATTTTTCTTTAATTTAATACTAATCAAAAAATAACAACTCCATTAGATATTATACGCTTATACATGACGTATTGCAAATACAAATTATATTATGATTAATGACACTATAGTAGAGACGTATTATAATCAAATGTTGTATCTAAAAATATTATTTTATAGAATATTGGATTTTATAAGAGAATTAGTTATAAAAGAAAAAGTAATACCTACATAAAAGAGCTTTTTCGAAGTATATTATAGTCTCTGTAAGTCGTAGTAATCAAATAGTGCAAAAGTAGGTGCTCAAAAAACTGAATAGTATAAATGGGGATTCACAATTTAATTTCGTACGACTTCCCTTAAAAACAAACTGAAAATAGGTAAAAAAAAAAAATGAAACACTACCAAAAAAAACATTAAATGGATTTACTGTAAGAACTCTATTATGTTGTCAAAACAAAACTCCTAAGAAATGAAAATAATATCTTTTATTAGGATTTTTCTTAATAACTTTTTTTTAAGAAAAATTTATTGTTGAAGATTTAAATTGAAAATCTTAGTTTTAACGAGCAATTGAACAACGTTTAAAATTATGAATTTATGATACAAATAATAAATACTTAAATTAACTTTCTAACTCTACTTTTAGAACATGTTGTTTGATTGGCGTATATCATATAATAGTATTATCAAATTGAACGTTAAAATGTATTTTTTTAAATTACAAATTAGTGATAAGTGATGATGATTGACAGTTAAATTTAAACGAGGTAAATATTTGATATTATAAACCATATAGTAAAGTATATTTACTACATATATGTAATTACCTATCAATAAATTAAAATAAAATAAAAAAAGGAATAAAATGCATGTAGTAACCTGAAATTAATTATTATACAAAATATTTTATAACTCAATAAATTATTACCGTAAAGGAAAATAATAATAATATTTCAACCACATACCTACGGTTAATGATATTACATTTATGTAAACAAACTAACATAATATTATTATATTATACTCGGCGTGACCTTAATTCTGGAGTTTAATATCGAGTTACGGTTAATCTCACTAGCTTATCTGCATTGTGCAGTCACTGCGATAAGACATGGCCGCGCCGTAATGATGATGATAATGATATTATTAATAATAATAACATGGCAATTATCGATCAGCGAGCACACGAGGCGTACAATACCGATAATTATTTTACTAAAACTTTACCAAACTTGTCGTGTAATTCCGTCAAAACGCTGTTCATTTAATCACTTATAGGTGATGTACAACGGAGACACTCGCCGTTTACCTACCTTGGCTACCTACTTAACGAATTTACGTAAAATATTATGTGTTTTTTAATTAGTACGGGGCCCGACGACGAACGATTATGTCGATAATATAATATGATTGCACAATATTATAATGATTACGGTAATTATTATAAGACTTATTATTGCTGTTGAGTCGTTACCAATAAAAAAAAAAAAGGCTTATTATTGGTAGAGGTACCTACGTTAAAATATATTACCATGACATAATTGTAGGTAAATGATAATAATTTATCACAAAACACTGCGCCCCCACCGATTCCGCGGTGTCGATGAACCCATTGACACGCGTATATAGGTACGAGTGGTGACAATTATTATTATACCCATTAGGTGCAGGTTGATATAAGTGCAGACGAATTATCACGAATCGCGGAAAACAACGCCGGAAAACCATATATAAGGACGACCGGTTGTGTCCGTGGGAGTTAGTAGCTTTGTTCAATAAAGTACATTGTGTCTACGATATTCGATGGACATCGCGTTGATCGATTACGTGGAAGATGGCGTGGTGGTTACCGATTTTTTCGCTGGTCTTGTCGCTCTTGGCGGCCGACCACGCCGTGTCTTCGGGAAAACTTCGTAAGTCCAAAGATATCATCGATGTTGTTACCGCGTTGGAAAACTCTAAGAACGATACGGACGACGTTGCGCGGGTGTTCGTTTTCGAAAGGATATAATATTATCGCTGGTGATGAAAAACAATCCTTAAAATAAAACATAGAGGAAACATATCTACCTACGCGCTTTCATTGCAGTTTTCGCCGCTATACAATATAATATATTATATTATAATAAAATCATAATTTTATTATTGTTTTAGCTAGTTATGTGTCGCCTTGCAAGAGAGATTCCGACGATCTAAACCAATGCATTGTCAACGTGTGGGAAGCACTCAGGCCCAAGATGGGCGAAGGTACGTTTATCGTTTTTCATTAAAACAACATCATTGTCTATATAGGGTACAATAATATATAGCTAATGCATTGCCGCCGCCGCCATACACTTTAAAATCGAACATGTTACCGAGCTAATACTAATGCCGTTGCCGCGTTCTTGATGGTTTTTTCCCCCCGTTTTTCGATTTTGAATAATCCGTTGAATTTTTACCGGGAATACCGACTTATACCTACTTATATAATATGTATATAATGGCGTATATATAATATGTATAGTCATGCCCGTACGATATTATTTAGAGCTCGGCGTTACGTGTAGGTGAGGCGCACTACATACGCAAACGCACCGTCGCGACCGAGGGTTTATTTTAAAAATAAAAACGACAAAAAAATAATACGCACGAATTCTTTAAAGTACCAATAAAAATTGCATCAATATTTCATGATCCTGAAATATGGTTTTATTGCTTTGTTTTTTTTTTTAGGCATTCCCAAACTCAAAATACCTCCTTTAGGGCCCTTCTTGCTGCCGGAAACGAATATAGACAGGAGGTCGGATTCTCTGGACGTGAAAGCCACTCTGACGCAGTTAGCAATTATGGGAGTGAACAACGTAGTATTTTCCAAACTAAAGTAAGTCGTATGAATAAACTTTTTTTTTTGAATTTAAGTATTTTCTGTGCGCACTGTTTACAAGTTAAAAATTAATTAATGTGATCGTCGCCTAATTTAACGAGTATAATTATTAATAATTTACTTTAATAATATAATAAATAATGTTGTTAAGATAAATCACAAATGAAAATGCATCGTATAAAGTAACTATACAAAATAATTATCAAATAAAATTCGGGTTCTATGATGATATAAAGGTAGACATTAAAGGGATAATAATGTTGAGGTTTCCTACCCTGTAAACTATTTCAACAATAATAATATTATATTATACTATAAATAAATATAATAACAATATGTAGTACAATATTACACGATGGTAATTATTATGGGGTGAAATATTGGGTTGGCTAACTACCCGAGAGCGAATAAAAGTACCACACGAGTAATAATACGTGCTAATTTGTCTAGTACCTATTCATACCTATGCGGCTATGCCTAATTATATTATTATCTTTCAAAGTTTCAACAGATAAAATACCACGCCGATCTGGTTAGTAGAGTTTATATTATGTTACTTGCAAACTGATTATGGGGCACTGTTGAGGGTTTGAGGGTTCTACGTAATAGGTTTCTTGCCATATAGTTTATATAATATATACCGTGTACACTGTGCATAATACATATAATATTATTACAATAAGGAAAATTGTACCTGCGCAACGACAACTCTTGTTTAAATAGGTGCCCACGCTAAATATTCATTGTTAAAAACTAATGATAGAGAGAAATATAAATTCTCGAATAACAATTGAAAAAAAGGTGGGCAAGTGAGTGTTGCTCTGCTGTACAGTAGGTTACAAGTAGGTCACTGTAATGAATTGTGTTGAATTTGAATTCAATGATATAATATCATTGTATACGAAAAACGATTCTAAGCGAAGACGGTCAGTTAGCCTATGATACCGTTCTTACAATGTCCGGTAAAGTTAATCGACACTTAACCGGCCGAATTCTGCCGGTAATAAAATCTGTTATCAGTCGGTTAGCGTTAACCAACACCTTACCGGACATTATAAGAACGGCCCTAAGTATATTTTTGATATTATTCTGAATAAAGTAATTTATATATTATAACCTATTCACGTAGAATCTTGTACATTTCCAATCCTTAGCTATAAAAGTTGAACATTTTATACATTTTTAAATTTTAAATTTGATAAATTTTGTCAATATTCGAACTTTAAATGCTTATAAAAAAAAATTCATGTATATACATTATACAGTCATTCATTTTAAAGTTACACCAAAAACCAAAACCAATTTTGCGTAAAAATTCCCGTTTTTCCTTAATTTTTATGTTGTTTTTCCTGGCGCTTTTGAAAATTATTGGGAATTTTAAATTTGGCCTTCCGAATGCATCATATAGATTCACTTTCCCATCGAACAAGATACCGTCGAAGAAAATCGAAGCATGTTTTACCGCCCCAAACGGTGATGACAGACACAAATATTGAAATTAAAAATTTAAAAATTAAAAAAAAAACACACATCATTGTAAAATCAATACATTCATCGCTCCGCTCAGAATCTAAAAGTATAGGTATTAGGTGCCAATATTGGAAAAATAAATAATAACCTCGGGCTAACTGTTGATCGTCGAAATCCGTTTCCAGTGTGAACCTGACGGATTTGAAGGGATCGGTGAGTCTAGCGTTTGCCGATTTGAACGTGACCACATTATACGTTATGGACGCTATGCTCATGAAAATCATACCCATGAAAGGGCAAGGAAAATTTAACGGCACCATCAGTACGTATTAAATAACACTAAAACAATACAATATTATATATTAATATATTATATTATCTTATCCTCGTCTGCAATTTCCTTGTTCGATGCTGTATTTGTACGACCCGATCGTGATACAGTGGATACAGTCGCGTAGACTAACAATAGGTGTCGATGTTTAAATTTAATGAACTGTATTCCAGACGACATTAAAGTGAACATGACCGGAAAAGCGGAACTTAGTCCAAAAAACGAGCGTGGCCACAGTTACCTGAAACTCGTTGAAATCAAATTTAAAGGGTTCATTGGCGACGCTAAAGGACGACTAGTGGACACAACTAAAAACCCAGATAATAGTATTTTTGGTAAGTACCCACCTTAAAAAAAGTTCAATAATGTCCAAAAAGTTTTATCAAAAATGGTCGTTTTCAAACATTATATATCAATTTTAACATTAAATTCAGAAAAATAGTATTTTAATAAAAATATTGAATTACGTTTAATTTGTATTTGAGTCGTGCCACAAAGTAAAGCTTCAAAACCGGTAATGAGCAGTGTATTAAAAAAATGTAAGTTTACAAAATTGATTCAATAATCCTTCGTGTTTTATTATAAGCAACTTTAGTACTTAGACATCAGGTACATACAATTATAATTATTGAGATATTGTGATATCTACAACCATCGTGATAGATTTTGGGACATAATGAGAATATTGAGATTTAGAAAAACTACCTGTCATAAATCAAAACAAAAACTTTGAAAATTGTTGAAACCTATATTGTTTTATTTTGTTAATATAAGAAAAAACGCTTCTTTATCTTTATTTCATAGGTATTGTATAGGTAATAATATATTTTGATGCTCACGTTCGAAAGATCCACAAAAGTGTTTTATTTTTTAGACGCCAAAACTAATTATTTATATTATGCTGTGGCTTATATTTCAGCTGAAACGGCCAACATGTTTTACGAGAGCAACAGACGTGAAGTTCTCGACGTACTTACACCGTTTATCGAAGAGTTTTGCGAATCGCTCTTCTTGGGAGTAGCCAATCAGATACTGTCCACGCTACCGTTCGAAGAAATGTTCATCGAAGCAGCACCGAAAAATCCGCCGCCGCTGCTTTAGAGACCAACAAATATTATATTATTATAATATTATTCAATGGCGTATACAGGGGTTGAGTGTTGTAACCCTCCCACCCAAATTGTTAAAAAATAACATTTTCATTACTAAATCATTTCCGGATAAAATTTATCAAAAATTGATTTTCAACCCCCTTCCCCCCATCAAAAAAAAAGTTCTGGATACGCCACTGATATTATTGTTTAATAATATTATTATTTTATAGTTTTAATTACCTACTGCATAGGCACATTCTGTTGTAATTTTTTTTGTTGTCTTTCACGGCGCGCGAAGTTTGCGTCGTCGATTAAAATGAAAACAAACGAACAAACACAATATATAAATATTATATTATATTATACACATTTCAACGGTTTATATTATAGTTTACGGATTTTTTTCCATCGCAGAGGTTTAATCGTATTTTTACGGCGTCGTAGTCGTTGTACCGAAAGGATTACTTCTTTCTGTTTTAAACACCGTTTTTGCGTTTGAGCCAAACGCGTACTCCTTATGCATACATTACAACAATAATATACACCGTGGCGATTAATAAATTGCTTCATTTCTGTTTTCATTTATTTATTTTCGGTGCCCCCTAAAGGCGCGTCCGTTATTTTTTCTCGTCGTCCTGTTCATCGCAGTCTGCGATATACGTATTATATTATTATTATTATTATTATAATACAACCACCGACCTCGGTCTGATTTGTCTCGTTTCATTCTCTGGGGGACCAATTTCCTGCCGCCGCCGTGTACAAGGCGCGCGTCGTTCAATTTGGCGTAATTTAGAGAAAACCCCGCCGCGATGGTGTAGTTTTCCGGAAAAACTGTTCTTTCGTTTAAGCGAAAATATATTCGTCTCTCTCGTCTCTATTTCCTCCGAATTATGATATGTACACATTCGCGTGCCAAGTATATATAGTGAATGTATATTATTATTATTACTATTATGATATATACATGGAGTAACTGCTCCGGCTCGGCACTCGTGTTTATCGCTCATGTTAATGCTCGCCGAGTTTATTTATTTATTTATTTTTATGAAACCGACCGTATCGCTTTTCTTTATTTTCATTTTCCGTCGTGATCATCGTCTTCGTCGTCCTCTTTCTCCTCCTCCTGGGCGCCGCAGGAAACGACGCGAGTGCCGTGGCATCACACTGAGCGCGATTCGGCGAAATGCACTTGGTGGCGCAAGAACGCGGTGGCTGGTGGGGGGGGGGTGTTGGGGGTGAGACGAGAAATAATATTTTTACGGTCTTTATACTTCGGTCGTCGTTCCCGCCTGCCACCCGCCAAGTCGTCCGAGTGTAGGTACATACCTATACACACCTATAATATTATACACTGCAGTGTAAAGCGAATAATAAAATGTGAAAATAGTAGACGGGGGAAAACTACGTAAAAACAACAATAATAATAATAATAATAATAATAATGCATACATATGCGCGCATACGTCGAGCGTCGAGGTGTATCTATATCTCACGCTCGAGTATAGAGGTGTGTCGCGAGTGTGTGTGTGTGGGTTTTTATCGACTTGGGTTTTTACGAGTCCACTAGGGGTTAAAAGCGTTTTGAATTATTGAACGGGTGACGTTGAATATATGAAAAAAAATTCGATTAGACGACCGAGTAAAGTCGCATATTTTAATGTTATACTAACGTCTATGTTATTATATTATTGTTATTATTATAATCATCTCGTGCCGTGTCGAGCAACGACCCAGACTCGCCTCCCCGCGCTGTATTATTATACATACCTAAATAATATATTATTATTATTATTAGTATGAACGCGTATATACCTATTACGTCTCCAGCCGGGTAATTTCAGGTTTGTAATTATTATTGATTTTCCATTAAACATATGAATTTTCATAACCTTTACGGATAAACATATAAAAACGAGATTACTGTTTCGTTTTATTTCCAATAATATAGAGGTAGGTGTACCTACGTTGTTTTTCGTCCATCTTACAAAAACCCCACTATTTACGACCATATTAAACGTGCGTTTTACATCCGAGTTATTTTCATATATTTTATTTAGCGATAAAAATTTAAATATCAAATGGGTATACATTTTATTTTTTTGAAATTTTAGAGCTATACCTATATAATAGTTACTTACAACACGATGACTATGACTTAAAATTGAACATTGTGTTCACTACCAACCCCGGGTTTATGCAACGAACTAATTTACGAGTTTATTAAAATTTAATCAGTTAATAGATTTTATATTGCCCGACTGAATTCCAACTATATGCAGCATTTCCGTTGCTTATTTATTTTTTTATATCACAGTTAAAATGGTATTTTATCTTGTTATAATTTTATTTCATCACCAATATACATGGATACACATTTAAACCATTTTTAATCATCATAATTATATTTCCAGCTATAAAAATATGCTCAAACGAATGCTTTTGATGCAATTTATTAAAAAGTTATAAATTAAAAATGCATGAAAACTATTTTTCCGCCAAAAATATATTTTCAGAAACACGCAAACGATGGTACCTATAGTCCGGCCCACGATAGTCCATACTTAAACCGCGCATCGATATATATTATATAGTAATATACGCGACGTCTGTTTTCTCCCACCATGATGCCATACAACCCATACTAACCCACCATGATGCCAACATGTCGATGTGCAGCGATAGACGCGTTTTTACACTCGTGGGCCGGATTATAGTATTGAAATAAACGATAGGAAGCTTCAAAATAACAACTACTGTCCATACCAGTAGAGGTACTTTGGTGTAAAACAAAATACATAATTATGATAAATAAACGTTGTTTGTATAAACATTTCAAACGTATTTGTATGTACATCGAATATTAATACGAGCTTGTTATGGCGTCGATTTCCGTTTGAAGTTTTCGATATTCGATATAGGTATTAATATATCCTATACTCCTATAATAATAATATCAGCGTTTGTCGCATAAATGCGTTAAACCGGATTAATGCACACACAGCTATATAATAGTACATAGATAGAAATATTTTACGAAATAGATTTTAAGTATGATGTCAATATAATAATGATGTCATTATGACAATCAGTGCCGCAACTACCGGAGAATGTTGTGGATGCCAAGTAGGTACTCCAACATTGGGGCCATCGAGTCGCACTAGGCCGATCGGTTTGGTTTTAGATAAATTAATATTTTATTATGTCGATTTAACTATTTAGGATATCTACACCCAACTCGTAATTTGAAAATTATATTATATTGACTGGGCCGCTTAAAATGTTATACTTTTACCCCAGCTGATAAATACCTACAAATCGCAATAATATAGAAAATAGTTGCGGCCCCGTCTCATATTATAACCAAATGCATTTTTTGAATTAGTCTAACTGTGTAAGCTATTATATTTTGTATTGTTTGATTGTCCACTAAAGTCGATCGTCACGAAAACTGCAGTTATCACGACATTATACAGTGTGAAAAATATATCCTTCCACATATGTCCATTGTCCACGTATTATTATTATGGGTGCACTAGTGTACACTAGCTGCAGGTATACTTAAATCGAATGCACGTGGCAACCAGTATTTTGCGTACTCGATTTCGGTTAACATTATTGTTGTAGACTGTGTATAATATTTTCCGAATAATAACTCACATGGTGGTCGATATTTTCATCGGGTGATTTTTAATATAGTTAGACGTGAAATAATTATCACCACTCTTGACTTCGTGTCAATGGCACGGAATATGGCCAGAAAAACGTTGTCCGAAAAAGTTTCCTGACGATCACTAGCCGTCGTGTTTTACAATTATAATAATAATAATAATATTGTACCCCCATCAGAACAATGATAATAATAACTTCCAGACATTATAATTATTATTTCATGTATACCGCCGCAATTTGCACGATTATCGCGTCTTTATCGAAATAACAATAATATTAAACGTCGGTGCGCAGCGTGGCGTATCGTGCAAAAAGGGATTATATGTTTACCTCCACCGGACTCTACCTAATAAAATAACGTTTTATACATACGCAGTGGCGATACAGCGAACGACTAAAATATTGACTCAGGCGTCATACGTTTTTCGGTAAGTTCATAATATTATTTTCTTATGTAGGTCATGATAAATAATCATCATAATATTAAAAAATAAAATTTACAACATGAATGCGTGACACTTCGGCATAAATTGCTACCTACCAGAATATTATTGTAAGAGTTAAGAAAATATAATATTGATGGCAAAAAGTGACCTGCACCATATTGCCAATCATGTGGCACCACGCTCACATGGATAACACATCTTCGAGAAATGCAGAATGTACGAAAAACCTTATTGGAACAAGTCTATATAAGTCCGAATCCAGACATTGAAATTAACACAATAGAATTCTATAAAACAATCAAAATACTAAATTTAATATAGCCAATTATTGAAATGTACATAAATATCGAAATATTTAGTCCAAAACAGTATTTTTCTCCTCATTTATAGATTTTAAGTAATGTAATACATAATATTAATGTAATAGCCTTAGTAGATAAAGCAGAATTTTTGATAACTTCAAGACCAATAAAATTTATAAATAAAAAAAATAACGTCATATTTATATCATTTAGATTTATTAGACACTTTAATGCAAATAGCCATTATTTGACACTAGGTTATTAATATTTATAAACTATTTACAAGTTGAATCCACTTTTCTCTAATCAAATGAAATACATTTTATAAAAACAGCTGAATTTGAAAAAGTTTCGTATACATAATATAAAGTTATAACCTATAAGCTGTACATTAGATCAAATTGTGCCGAAGTGAAATTTTCATGATCTATTTATCTGCATTTGTGGTGCTCCAAAAACAAATGTCGGTGGTTAGAATTACTATTCATTACTCTCATACCGACTGTATATTGCAATTTATTCTGAAGAAACCATTATTATTGCTTGGTTCGACAGTATCTTTTATTTAAAATAATACGTTTTTCCACGAGAACTCACCTTCAAACGTTAATTCGTTACAGGGTGTTTTAATTTGCCTTAATCCCCCTTTTAATTGATACTTATTCTTATTCCAGTATCCTAGTATTTTCATTTGTATTTAATTGACAAAGTTTTTCAACAAATATATTAGCAAAATTTACTTTGGTCTTTTTTATTGCGTTTTGAAACTTGAAAATACTTTTGAAAGGACTCGAAAACATTATTTCTTAATAAGTTATAAACTTATATAAGCATGAAATCAGATTAATAAAAAGATATTTTATTACGGAATTAATAAATGTTTTTCAACGGAATTAATAAATGTTTTTCAACGAGTTATAAATAAATGCATTTACTAGAGTCATATAAAGTCAGTTTTCTATACACACTTGACACTACATAGTAATATGTTGCTGAATAATCACATGTATCCGGTTAAGAGGATGTCGGCGCAATATTTGTTTCCTCTCTCACGCCCACTGATAAAACGTATTCATGTAAAATGGTTTTTTTATGAGTTTTGATTAATCTTATAGGTATCTAGTAAACTCGTCTATTAAAAAAAATATATTTTTGAGAGTTTGCTTCACATTTTATTGTTATTTGACGTGATATTCGACTTCAAAAGTAAAAATAATTTCTTTTCTTTTTACAGAAGGTATTTTATATATGATAAGGGTTTTATAAATAAGAACATGCGCTTTGTTTAAAGCAGAACGCGAACCCCTGAACGCGACACACATAAGGTTTCCCAGAATTCATTATAATATTACAATACATTATGTAATGTAAGTTATATTTTTAAAATATTTATATTTTTATAAATTTCATATTGTTATAATATATACTAATGTTATTCCTGAAGCATAAATCGACAAAGATATTGTTTTATATTTTATGTAGGTACATATTCCAAATAGAAACTTTTATTAATTCAATAACTATTTTCTTGAAAATTCTCTTATGCGATAATAGTACCTATACTACCAATAAATTATTCTGATATAAAGACCATTCAATATTATCGGAATTATTTTCTTTTCCTTTTCCCATTAATTTTTGACCATCTTCTTTCAAACGTTTTTATCTCGAAATAAACTACTAAAATAACACAATATCGTCTTTCAGTTATCAGTTTTATGAATATTAAGTACCTATTTGATATTTTTTACTAAAAAATAATACAACGCCATAGCCATTATAATATAATAATTTAATTTAGAATCTTCTAAAATACAATCGCATCGTTAGTACTGCAGCGTTAAGTAACTTTTATATATTTTTGGTCAACTTTCATAGCATTTATCTGTATTTCGATATTTAAATAATCGATGGTGATTGAAAAAATAACGTTTATCGGAAAGTCAAATTAATTTTCTACGAGCATTTAAGTTAGAGCCATTGGATATTCACCCATAAATTAACAAATTATCAAATTGTATATAACATACAATGATTTTCTTATTTTGTCGTTATTCAAAAGTTAATAATCGTAGGTACTTGGAAATTTTCTTTGAATGTGTGTGAATGAATATTTTGACTCGTTTTGAGTTATTTATAGGCATTTTGAATTTTTAGTTTATTATTTTATAAATTTCAATGAAATGTTATTTATTGGGTAAAAATGCTTGAAAAATAAATACAAGGTTGAATACATGGAATACATGGAATATATTGAATACATTGAATACATTGAGTACATTAAATACATTGAATACATTGAATACAAGGTTCCTTATAAGTTTTTATATTAGCAGTTAATAACTATTAAAGATCCATATAGACACAATTTTTTTTTATTAGTTTTTAAAAATTTAAAATGTTGATTACATTTATAAAAATCTCGAAAATGTTCAAATTATTTTGTTGTTAAAAAATTATAAAATATATATGAAGTTATTTTTTACTGACATTTTAAATTCACATTTTCAAATTTAAATACGAAATTACATAATTATTATTAAAACCAAGAATAATAGTTTTAGTGATTTTGTCATAATTTAAAAATTTTATTCGTGGGTACATGAAACTTTTAGAGTATATTATTATATTTTATACACACAATAACATTTTTTTTTTTATCAAAAATGAATTTAACCTACACTGTTGTACTAATGCCTAATAGTAAAATAAATTACTTTAATCAAAATAATATCATCAAATATAGGTACTTAATAATATTATAGGTAGTCTGACGGACCATCTTCGCTCAGAATCGTTTAACACAACGTATTTAACACATCCATTCAGTGACTTTCTAGAAACTTTATGTACAGCAGAGCGTTACCCACTTACTCACGTTTTTACATTATAGGTACGTAGGTGAATCCTAATACTATTATTATCTACAGTACCTACATAAAATAAGAAAATTATTCGTTCAACAATAATTTTTCCTATTGAATTATTTGTTTTTAAGTTATTATTTTTTTAAACAATAAAACGTCATTATTTATTCATACAATAAATTAATTTTATGATATATGAATATATTATATTGGTAGATATTTAATAATAATGGTAACGTCTTTGTCGTGTATAGTACTTAGATTTAGGGGAGGGGACACTCATTGGTAAATTGCGTCGTTATATAGAATGTACAAACTGTATTGTCTACTAAATAAATACCATATTGGACTGTTAAAGTTTTCAAAAAATAGATCGTCACCATAAGAAAAAACTATTATAACCACAATAAACTGATCGTTATATGTTTATGTGTATTGTAAAATCCATGGTGTCATATCAATGTTTTCGTATTGTTACGCGTATAAGACTATTAAAATTGAAGACCTCAATATACCAAGCTCAGTAAAATGGTTTCACATTTGAAAACATTCAATCCATCGAGTATGGTATAAAATGTTATGAAGTTATATATTAATATTAAATGTTTTGAAACAATAAACATATATATGATATTATGTAATATGTATGGTAATTTAATATGTAATATGTACATTTAAATTTAGTAATGTCATCTATAAAATTATATTATTGGAATAAAGTTACAACATTGTTTTTGTATGAAAATGTCAAATCAATGTTGATATCGTGTATCTGAACGTAATTTTTATGATGTAGATAGATTTAATGTAGTGCCCACCAATTTATAGATTGAACTAGAAAATCAATCATATTTAGAATTTGTTATATCGTTTTATAAATACTATAAATGTATGATTATGTTTATAGAAAAAAATGTAATTTTCACTACAGTAGTCAGTAATATTTTTATGTTAATTGTTTGAAGGAAATCTAGAAAAGTTTTCTTAAAGGGGTTATAGGTATTGAGACAAGCACATATTATAGTTGATAAAATAAATACTGTATCTTATTTACAAATAATTTATATGTAAATTACTACTTGAGAACAATAAACCAAACCACAAATCATTTTTGTAATCTGACGTCAGTTGTACTACAAGAATTGATTTTCGAATGCGATTATTTATCAAAATATATTTATAGCATCGCATTAAAATTTAAAATTATAATACACCACTGTATTATATAGGTATAAAGGCACCATACAGTTAAACTTACCCTTTTCTTTTGTTATTTTGTAAAAAACATTAATATAATTATAGAGCATTGAATATAATGGGCGTGATAACTATGGTTGTGGCGTGACGGCTGGACTGCCGGGTGTCTGGCGGTGTGTCACAGCAGAAAGGTTTCCCTTTATAATGATAATAAAAACACAATCGAAGTAGTAGGTACTTTGATAAAATCTATTTGTTTTTATTTTTTTTTTTATACATTTTAATCAAAAAGTTATAACACGGAAGTATTAAAAATGAATTAAATAGTAATTAAATCTTGAACAGACGTTGCATGTAGGTTTATAATATGTATGTGAATCGTGATATTATCATAAACGTAGCGTGATGGAACGGCGCACATATGGAGGCCGGAGGGGCTAGAATAAAATTGTTTCATGAAATAAAAAACAACACGTTTTCAAAAAATGCTAAAAGTTTTATGCTACGTCTTGAATATTATAACGAAATGATTATGTTTTGCTGTATTTAGTATTTTTTTGTAAAGGCTACAAAAGTGAACGGCTATTTAAAATTTTATCTCAGATCAAATATCTAATCTGAAAATATTATATTGACGCTAATACCGAAGTAACTTCTCTTTTTTGTTTATTTATATTTAACAAGTGGTTTTGAGAAAATGATTCATGATTTGAATGCCGGCATGGGTCCTACTGTCGTCCATTTATATTTTTTTAATATTAGGTATTGTTGTATTTACAGGAATCACTCAATGTGTCTTCCCAAAAGTGGTATCTTTGGTCTATAATATGAGCTAAAAGGTATACATTTTACATGTCACTAAATAGACGCACTCAAGGTTATAAATAATAAACACGTCGTTTACAACTTTAAAGTATAAAAACATTTAAAGAAACTCTTGCTCCGTCAATATAATATAGGCACTTATGATTAAAGGGGTTTAGACATTAGACTGGCAACTTTTTTAAAATTAACCCCTCTCCAAATATTAGTGGACACCAATACACAAAGATTTAAATTTTCCACGTTCAGTTTAGCGGACAGGAAGACTGTAAAATCATGATTTTTCTGGTAGGCTCCTGCCTACTATACCATTATGCAATGGCCCCGCTCGTCCACGCTTAAAGTTATGAATTTTTAATTTTCATTATCAAACATTGTTTTTGTAAAACATAAAACATCACTAAAAGTGTATATTTTTTAATTATCCCGAGTCACAAGTCGTAGTTTTATAATATGATTATTTGATAAAGTGATGACGGTACAAATTAAAACAACTAGGTAGTTTACTAAAAAAATGACGTAGACATTGACAATAATGACAAAAATGGTAATAATGTATTAATTATAGTATATGTATATTGTACGCCGTTTACTGGTTGTAACAGAAAGAACTGAATAATTCAATAACTTTTGTTATGATCAATATTTAAAAAAATGTTTTATTTTATATAATATTTTATAAACACTTACGCTATATTTATACTTTATAACATACATTTGTTAATTCTTATTTCTTTAAAATAAAACAAAAATTCTTAAATGTGATTCAATTTTTTTTAAAAAATTTAAAAACAGCCAATTTGTAAATTTCATTATGAGAAAAATGTTAAAGCTAAAAACATATATCTTAGTCAAGAAGTTTATATATTAAAAGTTTTTGGAGTAAACTAATTTAAAATGTAATAACTTTTTTCAAAATATTATTTTTGGGAATTTCTAATATGAGTATATTTCTTATATTCTTTACTGTTTAACTAGCATAAATGTTGTTTTTGTTCGATCTTTCTGTTACACTCTTCATAGGTACCTATCTATTATAAGGTATCTTTCAATCTTTGCAAGATAAAAATAATATTTATGGCAATAAATTATAATAAAATTATGTTTCCGTCATATTTTAATAAAATTTATAATATGTTGTATGATTAAATTATTCTTTCTACTCTACATCATTCGTCTGTCTGCGGAAAATATACAATCAGATACATTTTTAGGAATTCATCTATAATATTTGAAAAGGTTACATTAAATACAAAATAGTACCATATTACTAATTGCTAATTTTGTATTATTAATTATTGTTTAAACTCTTATCTAATAACTATCTAGTAGACACAATAGCCAGTACTGTATTACTAATAGATTTAATTACAATTAACAACAAAAAACCTACGTGAATGATTATAACATCTGATTAAAGAACATTTTTTACATTAATTACAAAAAATCAAAGTTTTTTTTTAATAATATTATTAAAAAAAAATTGTAAATACCTTTTTAAGTTTTACATTTCATTACATTTTCCAGGAAAAAATATTTTATAAATCATGTATTATATCGTATACATATTTAAAAAAACATTTTTAGATTCTGAGTGAAGCAATGAATGTATTGATTTTACAATGATGTGTGTTTTTTTTTTTTTGTGTCTGTCATCACCTTTTAGGACAGTAAAAGTGCTTGGATTTTCTTCAACAGTAACTTTTCTGATAGGTAATTGAATCTAGTTGGTCAAAAGTAAAAATTTCTCAGTAGTTTTCAAAGGCGACGTAAAAAAACAAAAGAAAAATTAAGGAAAAACGGGAATTTTTACGCAAAATCTATTTTCGAGAAAATCGATTTTGGTTTTTGGTGCAACTCTAAAACAAATGATCGTGGGTACATGACATTTTGACTGAATGTTTATATAAGCAACTTCTATACACCATAACATTTTCCAAATATTTTGACTTATTTTGAGCTGTTTACGGACATTTTCAGTTTCAATTTTTTTAATTTTTTTTACTATAAATATCAATAAAATTATATTTGTTAGGTAAAAAAGCTTGAGAATTTAATAGAAGACCCTAGCTATTGTTTCAAAGGCAGATGAAAAAAAATAAAAATCCTTAGTCACAGTTTTTATTTATAAGCATTTAAAATTCAAATCTTGACAAAATACGGAAAAATCACGAAAATTAGCGAATTTAATTCATAAAATTTTTCTTTTTAAATCTAAGATTTGAAAATGTAATACAAGATTATCCATAAGTTTTTCTACCTTTATCAAAAAAAAAAAATGTCTACAAGAAAGTCAAATTAAATTTTTAAGAGCATTTGAAATTCATATTTTTATAAAATTTGATATTCACCCGATTTCTTGTGTAACGATTTTTTTATTTTGTTTTAATTAAAAAACGTATGACCGTAGATACTAGAAAATTTCACTGAATGTTTTCACTAGCATTTTCTATACACGATAGAATTTCGAAAATAATTCGACTCTTTATGAGCTACTCTTTTTTCTATAAATATCAATAAAATTGTATTTGTTGCGTAGAAAAGCGTGAAAATTCAATACAAGGCTCTTGATATATTGTTACAATAGCAGTTGAAAAATATTGAAAATACATAGCCACAATTGTTTTTTATAAGCATTTAAAGTTTAAATTTTGACAAAATTTATAAAATTTTCAACTTTCGTAGCTAAGGATTGAAAATTTGAAACAAGGTTCCATGTAAATAAGTAAATATATAAATTACTTTATTCACAATAATATCATCAATTATATTTGGTAATATCATAGGCTGACTGATCGTTTTCGCTCAGAATCGTTTTTCTTATACAATGATATAATATCATTGAATTCAAATTGAATAAGTGATGAATAAGTGTCATTAGATTACCAATTAAACTACTTAAGTGTATAAAAAGGTAGTTATAAGAAAAAATTATTTAGCTCTTGTAAATTAAACCTATACCAATTATTTAAATTAAAAGTATTAATGCATATTTTACTAAATTTTAGAGGACCGTAGTTAATAAACTAGCGAACCAAAATTGATGATTTGAGTATCAACATTTTCAGAAAAAAAGCTTTACTGGAATCCGTCAAAAAATACAGTAGTTACGGTTTAAAGAAAAGCTGATTTTGCTATTGGCACACCTGCGTGTTTAAAAATTTTGAAACTGTTATAAAAAAATTGCCTGTTAAATATAAATTAACTCGTCTTTTTTCGTTTTAGCGAAATTCTATGTCATCGATCCATAATCGTTAAAAAAAACCCACGTACAAATGTACAATGACATAAGATACATCCTGTAGGTATATAAATTACTTTATTCACAATAATATCATCAAATATACTTGGTAATATCATAGGGTGACTGACCGTTTTCGCTCAGAATCGTTTTTCTTATACTATGATATTATATAATTGAATTCAAATTTAACACCATCCATTACAGTGACCCACTTGTAACCTACTGTACAGCAGAGTGGCATCCACTTACCCACCTTTTTTTTTTTTTATGATAATATTGGTTCATAAAAAAAGTACTAAATAGCTATATAGGTACACAAATATGCAATTATCTCTGCAAAATGGTATGAATGAAACCTACGGTATTTTTCGTTAGAAAGGCAGATGACAGTATTATATTGACATGTTGTAACTAAGAATATATGATGATACGTAATCGGGTTCAAATGATATTATCTGGGTTTGTTTAATTTATTCGTTAGTATGATTAACGATTTACTTAAAAATCGTTATTTATATATAATATAAATTTGATTATGATATAATATTATAATATAATATAAAGGTAATATTATGACGTGTCTTTAAAATGCTAATAAAATATGCACATTAAGATATTACATTTAGAATTAAAAACATTTGGATCTACGACTGTCACTTCATATTTCTGTCAGTTATATTATTCAAAAATAATATTTTTTCTTCGAAATAATGTTCATCCTCTAAGACTTTACATATTTATTTTGAAATGTCTTCTTTGAATCGTTTTTATTCGACGTAGAAATTATTTCCCTCGATATTTGTTTCAGTTATAACGGAAATATTTTGCTTTTGATCTAAATAGCTTTCTTTTCATAGACAAATCAAAACAATTCTTTGATTAATATTTTTTGTACTCACTTTTTATTTTATGGTCGGATAGGTTTTGTTTATTTCAAAACATTTTAAAAGCATATGCTTTTAAAATATATTTTTATATATTTAAACGTTAAAATGATGATATCTATCTAAGCAGGGATTTTTTCAATTTAATAAAAAAAATGCACATCAGTCACACGATAACCACAAAATGTCAAAAGATTGACGAACGATAATTTTTTATTTTTTTATTTTATTTTCCTAAGCTTCAACGGCCACGGCTGTTATAGTTCAACAGAAGACAACTATTGATTATTTACATGATTTCGATTATTATTGTTATGATTGTTAATAAAAAATTAAATACAAAAATACAAATTTATTAATACTATTCTGGTGGTAATTTTCCTCAAAATTTAAAAATTAGAGTCAATTAAAATAAAATATTTATACATATTTTGGTTCCAATTTTTTAATTCCGTCGTGAATAATAGTAAATAGTAATATACTAATATCTAATAACAGTAACATTTAATTTCCTACAAATGATATTTTTACAGCTGTAATTTATTTCCACGCAAAATTCATAAACTTACATTGTACAATATAATATACATTAAGGTAATATAAAATAACAGCTTATAATATTTTAGCCATTAATTTTTCGTATATTTTTACCCTAGTTTTGTCTTACAAGACCATGGCTATGATATAAGCAATAATATATCACGTTGAAGTATAAATACGAATAAAAGCAACCACCAGGTAGTTTGTTATTCAAATTAAAAAAATACAGTTACCACTTTATTAGTAATATTAAATTAGATAATATTAAAAGTGCTAATTATATAAAACAATTTTGTACAGGTAATTAAAATATAACAGCTGTGTATAGTGTTACCAATATTTTATTTTTCAACCAAAAATTAAATTAAGTGAACTTCTAAATTTTTGTTTACTAAATCGAGTGCGTCTTACTTTTGATGAACGCAGTTTTGGATTAAAATGATATAGGTAACAGTATTAATTAGTAGATACCTACCTACTTACATAATTAAAATAAATATTTAATAAGTACAATTAAATTATTCGACAAACCTTATACATTTTAAGCACTCACTATATTATGACCATTTGTTTGAAACAAAATATGTACATTCATGACATTATTGTGGAAAAAATAACTAAACATCATAATTTATTATTAGTCAGATGGTTTCAAAATGAGATTGTTAGGTGTACAATTAGTACGAGTATGAGTAACGAGTATTGTAAACGTGGTCAGGTGACGTAAAGAAGGAGTAAGGAGTAGTTTGTTTGATTTATATACTTCATCATCTTATGTGAAATTAATACTTGGAAGGTTAAAGAAATCGTTAGTTATTTCTAATTCTAAAAACCCCCATAATATAGTAATAATTAAGCTTAGAAAACACAAATTGTCTTTAATTATCTATACCTAACTAATTTGACTGATGAATGATTTGAAATACATATTAATAAGTTTAAAAAATGTATATATTATTAATTATTTTAATGTGATGAAAATTTCATTTTTTGTATGTACAAGATTGCTCGGATTACATAATGTCCTTTTACAACTAGTTTTATGTAACGCAAATTACAACCTTAAAAAGTGGCACAAATTACCAAGATTAATTTTTAGATGTGGCACCAATTACATTTTTTTTTTTTTTTGGTTGTTTTTAGCACAAATTACATACGCCCTTTTTAAAAACCCTTGTGGGTTACATTCGTAGTATAGACATACCTATTATTTTTAAAATTCAGTTAATTATTGTTATTTTTTAAGAAACACTATACAAACTATTTTTCTAAAAAAAACTATTAGTGTTTGATGATGTCAGGTCGAATTTGTAGTACCATAATATAATAATACAATATATGACTTATTATGATTTAAAATTGCTAACTAAAGTTTAATTATATAATATGATAATTGATAATAATATATTATTAATTATTGAATGGCATATTTTAAACTGTTTTTCCTTCACTGATATTAGTCTATGTTTTCAGGTTGTATTTGAGACGATGCAATTCTCAGCAAGTTTTCGATAGCGGTACCGTTTTATAACAATTCTAATGTTTTACGCATAAAAATTGACCTTGTCAACAAAAGGCCCTTTAAAAATACTCGTAATCCTTAAAATATGTTCATAAGCTTTACTAGACCATGCGAGTCGTGGGTTGAAGAATGAAGACCGTTGCTTATAGTTAATATATTTTAGTTACCTATCGATATATTATATTCCGCAAAATTGTATTATAATCACATTTTATCGAATGGTGTATAATATATTATCGATTAATTATAACTATAAATATATTATATTCGTGTATTTAAGTTTGATGATTACGTAGGTCACGGATCGGTACCTAAATTTAATTAATTACTCTTACGTCAACAATAATATAGGTATAATATTCATAAGCAAATACACAAAAATTTTATTGGCACAGACCAATATAAGATAAATATGAAAAAAATTCTAATTAATAAAAATAAGTTTTTAATTTTAAATTCTATTAAGTCAGTTTGTTATCCAGACCGTATTAGGTCAGACCATGGGCTGGTCTGATCCGTAGTTTCCCTTATGATAATATCAAACAGATTTTGAAGTCATATACTTCTATCTATGATATGTTCGTAGGTATATAAGAATATAATAATATACAAATATACTATTGATAAAAAAAAAATATATTTAAATTAAGTAAACATTTTATCAGAGCGATGCTTATAGTAGGTATAAGTTTATTAAGCTACCTTATGGGATATACTTTATGATTAAAATACTAAACATAATACAAAATCTAATTTTATTCCTATTAAAATTCACCAAAGACGACCGGTATTACCTCTAATGTTATGGAATGCCTATGCGTGTGAGTATTTTTTATTTTATTATCTCATACGGCGCGTAAATTTACTACATTAGTTTTGCAATTTGTTGAAAACTGCAGAGATGGGTTTGGTTAGCGACACAGTGGACATTTTATTTATGTTTTTACAAAGTTCTTGTAGTGCACTGCAAGATCGCTGTTAATCTCGAATCCATCCAAACACGGAGACTTTTACTGCACGAAAATAGGTTAATGGATTCGAAAAGAGTTCACAACCATCGGTGTTCATTACATATTAAAAAGGTTTTCCTAAAAAGGGTAATGAAAATCTTATTTTTAAAAGAGTATGTAATTTAAGAACCACTCGTCGGGACGGTGTCTGAAACTCGTAAAAATTAACCGAAACATTAGCATCTTATTTCTTTTTTTCCCGCATCTGCAAATAATCCGAACGGTCTCGAGTTCAACGAAAAACATTAGCCGCCCTAGCTATTGTAAACTCTCATCACAGTATGATATCACACGGTGGATATTATGTGACAATAATAAAAATAGCAATTTTACTACCGTAGTTATTATTTTGCGCACGTTTATTAAAGCTCGTGAATATACACGAGTGCGACTGACTGATAATCAAATATGCACAGCGTTTAATTCCTTTGCCGGCTGTAAACAATATTGTGTGTGGTTCCGTCGTCTTGATGTGGGTAGGTGGGTAGGTAGGTAAGTAGGTATTAGTACCTACCCACGCGTTAGACTAAATTAATAATATCAATTAACACCGTTGCCTTGTTATTTGTTATTATATCATCTGAAGCTATTTTATAATATTTAACCAGAGAAGCGTATAATAATAATAATATATAATATAATACCTATGAAATAAACCAGTGTTTCTCAACCCTTTTTCCTCGATGACACCCTATTTTACATAATTTAATATATCTAAGTAAATGTTGACTCAAATACTCAATCAAAACCATTCATGCGTTGATTAATAACAAAAATAATATAAACTAATGTAAATTTATTATTGCACTTATTCATTTGACCATTAAATACAGTTTTAAATTTATCAAAAAAAAAAAAAAATTAATTTATCAGTTTACTGCATGAAACATATAAAATAGGTATAAAAGTAAAACAAAATTGGTCCATTTTATCCATTTTATTTACCAAAATATGCAAAAACTATTTTTTTTTATTTGTACATAACATTTAATAATATTTTTTACATAACATTCAGAAACTTATTGAAACAGAAACTACTAATTAATAATTTTATTATTGATTATTTGTTCTTATTATTATTTATTGGAGTAGTTATTATGACAGTGAATATTGATGTAATGATAGATATGTTCTTTAAAATATTGAAACACTTATTAATTTTTAATAGAGAATAATTCAAATCGTGGACATATCTGACAACCAATCAATATTTGGACTCGGGGAAAGAAACATGCAAATGCATAGAAATCCTAGCCCTAATGATAAGTATTAACAAATAGGTTAATTATATAAGTCGTATAGTAACTCGTAGTATTTAGCGTATATGGACCTCGCCACACTAGTTAAGTTTTTCCGTTTTGGTGGGCTTTGATAATCTAGTAATGGCACCTAATAATTAGGTTAGGCGTGACAAAGTAAATAGGTATTATCACAGTTGTAATGGTTTTCTTTCAGTATGCACATCTCCTTCACATCCGGCCCATGTCGTAGTTCTCCACTTCTGATAGATTGATTTTTTTCTATGTCATATTATAATATGTATGTATATGATTGACAGCCTGCACTAAGATGTGGAAAACTACGATATATGTGAAGTAATAAAAAATATGCGTGTAAAAAAAAACTGTGATGATACCTATCTATTTTGTCATGGTATCAGGTACAATATACCTGGTACATATTATCATAATGTTAATACAGTGCGATTTATTTACGTGCCAACTGTAATACAGTAACGTATAAATGTTGAAGTCATTAGTTTTTGTTAATAATTATTATCCTCGTCTGAAAATCGTATATAAAAATCTAAGATTTATAGCGTTGAATCGATGACAGTCGTGATTAACTACATTAATATAACATTATTAACTGCACGTTACCAATAGGCAATAGCTATATTTTAATCGCTTTTAAAACGATCGGCAACGAAATTGAATTATATTATTATTAAATTAAACTTTGTAGGTATGAAATAAGTGTATTAATTATAATAGTTTAATATTATATTATTTAACTAAGCAATAATATGCAATTATGTAAACTTGTAATTTATATGATTAGGTGCAGTATTATATTATCCTATAATACATTTTGTCCTTGTCTAGAACTTTGTTCAAACTCACATTTTTATTCATTGATTGTGTTCTTATCTTGAAAAAAGTTAGTTACTTTTTCTACTTACCCACTAAAAAAGTTATTAAAGATTTTAGACTTGGAAATTCGATAGTTAATGTAAAGGTTGAAATGTTGAATTATTAATTTATATTACTTACAAGTTATAAAACTATAAGTAAGTACCTATATATAATATATATATACGTATAATTTTGCTTATGACTTATGAGTTTATGGAAGTTGTTTCATTTTTTAAAATAAATATTATTTTTCTTTTGATACTTAATAACAACCATTTAATGAAAAAATCGAATTAAATAAAAAAAAAATCGTCAGAAAAAGTTATACTGATGAGAATAATATGGTAGTACACACTGTATAGTTAAATTAAATTGAACTTTTAGTTTGTGCGTCATCGTTTAATCTTTATTATTAATAAAGTAGCATATTTTGTTATTCATAAATCAAAATCAAATACTAATGTTTGTTTTCGTGTTTTTGACATCAAATAATTTAAATCTTATGTCAGATTTTATTTCCAAACATTTCTCTCATCCATAATATCATAATTAAATATAATATATACTATACATACATTTTAAATTCTTGAGTTGTGTATTGCTTATTTATGTAAATTGTTGTAATTCTCAAAATAACTCTAATATGATTGATATTTAAATGAACATTTAAAAAAACAATCATTAATTTCAGATATTATATAAATTGCAAGAGTATTACTGTTGTAAAACATTATATGACTTAGATTACCTTCAGTAATAAGTCAAATACTTATATTAATTTATAATATTTTTAAATTATATATATAGTTTTGATAGTACCTAAATCAGAAAATCATGGTAGCCCAATTCGTACTATATTATATGGATGATAATACCAGGTATATACGTAATGGTAGTTTAATCAGTGAATGAACATTTTTTTTTTTAATTGAGTATTTATTTTAGGTTGATAGCGGTTTTATACACAAAAATAAGGTTAAAACAATTAGGTAATGTTAAGGCAATAAACAATTTTAAAATTAAATGTGATAAACTATTTATTAGCAAACCTACCTTTTGAAGTATTTAGTGTGAGATGAACCACTACGGAACTTTAGATTTTTTGTAATAATAAATATTGTATAGAGGTATAGCTGACTAATTTATTATAATAAAATATTGGTTTATATATTATTTATCTTTCAGAAATATTTTCAATTTACACTAATTCTAGATCAAGACTACAGTGAACTTGAATAATCTATTGTGCCAAAGTTGTTAAATTAATCATTCTTAAAAACTTAAAAAATGTACAAAAATAGAATTAGGTTGTCCTCCTTAAAAAATATTCAAATTAACAGCTCTTATAAGTAAAAATTTCCAAAAATAAAAATCAGATATAAGACATATTATTATGTTTAATGATTATAACGTGTGCCCAAGCTGTATTCAGTCATCACTAGTCATCACCAATACAGGTTTTTGGAAAAATTGATTTTGTTATTGTGTTATAATTCGTTGTTAATTTGTTATGTTGTTACATTTTTATTTTTATTTAACCACGTGTTTTCTTAGTAAAAATACATTGTTGTGGTGCCATTAGGTATATTAGGCCATTACCTAAGTATTTGTTTTAATTTGTACTTCTAGTTTAAAAAAATTAGAAACTCTTAAAATGCATTCGAACATTAAAGTTTAGTTTTTAAATTTTCAGTAAATTAAATTTTATAAATCATTTTGCTATTTGCGTACGCACAACTATAAATAAAGGATTATCGGTTTATGTGATTATAATCGGCATGTAACGTTGTTGCATTAACATATTTGGTGGTGGACATTTTAAATTATTTGTTGTATATTCTAACGTATCGACTTTGGCAATAAGTAAAGAATTATATTTTTACATGGTTTTCAAAATTCTTACCTGTAATATAGTGCAAGGACGCAAGGTTTACTGCTAAGTGCTAGAGTGAATTTATTCGTTTATGACGAGACATAAAAATGTTTATATGTGGTTGGTATTCAACAAATTAATTAAATTAGACTATAGCTATAATTAATGTTTTAATGATATTAGCTTACATAATTTAATTATTTTAATATTTATTCAACCCCTGATGTTTTTGGTCGTTGTTATTTGGGATATAAGCACATGAACAGCAAACTTGATTATTATCAGTAAAAACTGACATCCATACTAAAAAGGTTAATGCTAGGGTCGGAGGATTTTTCAGCTCACTTATTTTATATCAAAACGTATAATAAATTCGTTGAACACAGCATAGTGTAACCAAACAAATTATATAGTTCTGTGTCCTGTGACAATTTTCAGCTAATAAAAATTTCAGAAATTAAATCTGACAAATAATATTTACGTACCAAACAATTCTTCCAGCATAATATTATATAAATCACACATAAATATGTTTCGGACATTATATTTTTATATTTTATATGATCGTTTTTTCTCTATTTATATTTGTCGTTAAAATTGTTTGACTTTTTCTTTGTTTGTTCTGTTTAGCTGTAACTAAATAAAACTACTTCACAATATGACGTGCCGCGCACGTTATTTTCAACGCTCATGTTGATAAATGTATTCATTTATTTATATTAAAATTTAAAATCTGTGTCCTTATTGCATTATAGTTTAACAGATACGACTATATTATTGTATATTATAGTAAACAAATGTAATACATGTCTGCGATTTGGATTAGTCTCAAGATTTATAATTTCAATATGCCTTACGATTTGATGAAAATCAGCTTTGTTTCAAAATTAAAACAAAGCCATTGTTAAATAACGTCGTTAGAAATCAACAACTTCAACTGCACTATAATGGTTATTATTTTTATATTTTATGACGAGCATAAGTGGATAGAAGAAAACCTAAACCATTTCCATCTCCAATTTAGTTTTCCCCGCTCGAGCGTGACAACCAAAAATACCTTCGGTGGTGGACATTTTAACGCCGATCTAGAATCGTAACAATACCGTAACACATTCGCCATCGTCTATTTATTAAAAAAGAAAACTCTAGTGACTTTCCGTCGCCATAAATCCTATATCCTTACTAGGTTCAACAGGATATACATATTGTAACCCTACACCATTTTATCATACCGTATTAGTGACATCAGACCTGCGCAGATTTTCGTTAGCGGAGTAGGTACCACCACCGACTCGTGAGTTATCTCTGTGAGATCATGATAGGTGAGGACCATGTTGTGATGAATTTATAGTATGTAGTATGTACCTCTTCTAGCTACATTTAACAAATACGAATAATAAATGTAACTAAAATATACATTTTATTAGAACGATAAACAAGAAGGAAAAAATTTCATATTTCATATTTTTTTATAGCCAAGAAATTACATAATCAGTTTGTTGATAAAGATAAAAATAAATCTATAGAAGAAATATTTTAAACAGTAGGTAGTAGTTATCGGAACACGTTTTAGTTTTTTGTACAATGCCTTTGCAAGCTTTACTTGTAAGAGTTTTTATATTATAACTTCAAACAATTTATCAATTATATTTTATACATAGATACTGATAGAAAATTATATGTTGTAATTTAATAATGAACAAATTAATTTTCTTTTTAATAAGAATAAACCTGACAGGTAAGATTATGCAGTAGATATTATAATAAATAATAAAAAGGTATTAATTTGTTAAAAACAGTTGCAATGTATTACAAAAAATCATGTAATTGTTTTTGTCACAAAATAAAATTGTAATATATAAAAAATATATTTATCGAATAAAACAAGTTAAGAAAGTCGTATTTAAAAAAATAACCTAGGTATATGATTCCATAAATAATTTTAAAAGAATTTGGTAACCTATTATTATACTTGTGTATAGAACTCTAAATAAATGAAATATCTTAATTTGTAAATAACTTACGGAGCATTTTTTAAATTCTTAAAGTGGCGTCACTAACACACGAACTAAATGTTTCGTTTTAATTCTTTCTGAAGTATTTCCTATACCTAACTTGTTTTGAAAGATTACCTTTCTCTATCATATTCTCACATTCCTTTATTTTTCAGATTTTTCTTCTAACTCAGTAATCGATAATTTCGCTTTTGGTATTTTATTAGTTTTATAATATACTAAATTATAATAGTTAACAAAAGATAAATTATTTTATAACAAATCTGTTATGAGTAATTTAAAAATAAATTAATACTAACTGGTATACCTAAAACAAAAATATGAGTTTTAATTATAAATGTATACCAGTCTATAATCTTAATTGAAAAATACCGATTATATAACTAATTTTTATTTAGCGTTTCTTTTCGTTTTTAGGTAATTTTTGTTACTTTTAAGGTAATTTTAAAGTTTTAGCAATTTTTTTCTACATTTCTAAACTATAAACAGTTTCGAAAGTAAAATTAAAAACACGTAGTGCTTATAAATTGTTATTCTTAATTTTAAAATCAATAAATAATTTTATGAGCGTTTTTTCAGTATTTAGATCATTAATACAAATACAATTTCTTATAATATAAGGTTAGGTTAGGTTAGGTTAGGCTAACCTAACCTAACCTAATGATATTATCATGAATTCATTTTTATATCTATATGTATTTTAGGGCATTAATAAGCAACACTCATAAACCACATTATTATCCATTATTATTAAATCAAAATAACAATAATAATAATGTTATACGAATACTATTTATACGTCCTGTGTTACCCAAATAAGTTATCGTATCTATAATATACCAGTAACTGTGGACGGATGTACGGAGCCAAAACTGAGATATAAGGTAGGTAAGTGGTGACTAAACTTATGTTTAGAAACCTAAAACTTATCGTACATAATTATGGTTTGAGTTAAATGTGAAAATGTGTTATAACATGTCGTTATGTGCGCGGCTCTCAACATGTTTTGATTTTGTATTAAAATACTTACCTATATTGTTTTTATTCATGAATCATGGATATTAAAATATTCAAAGAACCATCACGTCATATTCTTTGTTGTTCTTGAGCCATTTCATCAATTCGTCGCAAGTTAATCGTTATCAATTTTTAGATATTGTGTTCTGAACTTCTCTTTAATTGAAATGCCTGCCTCCATATAACAATTTAAGCATAAAATACATATTATTTTAACAATAATTATTATTATAAATTAAACTCAATAGGTATTTATTAAAAAAAGTTGTTAATATTTTTTCATGAGCTTAAATAATAAATACCTTCTGTATGATGATTAATGGCGAATTGGAATTCCAGTAAAAACATAATATTTTTTGTAACTTTATGATATTTTTGTCCATATTATTACACAATAGAAAGGAAAACGTATTAATTTTTTTAATTTTTTATTTATTATACACATAGGTACCTGTAAATTAGGCTTCTTTAACTATTTAATTATTTACAAATTTCTTTATATAAACGTCATCGAGAGTTTCATTTGCCTGCAAATATGAAATAAATAATTATGATCACACACTACGGTGCTTATATTTTATTTTATATATGATATATCGATGCTGTGCATAGGCCGACGGTTTAAAAACTTAAATTACTTGAAGAAATCTACCAGCAATACTAAATTTATTTACTAACTTATATTTAAAAAAAAATCGCGTAATTCGTGACGCTTCGGAGACTTGGTTAGTATATGATTTATGATACTAAACAACTCTGCAAAAAAAATCAGAAAAAAAATTCAATACAACACCGGAAAAGTGCAACATCTAATATTATAATGTGTGTTTTCCTCTCCTCTTTCCTGGCAAAATACGGAAAGAAGTGACGTGGTGACACCCAAGATGGTATTTGAAACAATTCTGCGGTTAAAAAATGAAACAGAAAAAATATTCAATTTCCTCGCTAGAAACCTGAAACATAAAACGCCTGCTATTTATATATAAATATATATATATTAGCTGTATGAAAGTATTAAATTGTAAGAATTCATAAATTACCTACACTGAATTCCAAAAGACTAGACACCAGTTCTACGCACTATTTTCCCCTTATACCATCTAAGCTCGTTATAAGGGAGAAACAACTACGAGAAAAACATAATTGTAAACATTTTCTGGATTGTTCATTCGACGTTAAAAATATGTCCTCTTAATTATAGCATTTAGTCAGTAAATAGGTTGACCCTGCAGTAACGCCTGTTTTTCTTCAACAAATAGTTTTTGTATACTAAATATTATGCAAAAACTGTCCATTTTCGGTTGTAGGCTCACTTCCATAAACGTTTAGTGTCTGAACGTTAATTTATTAGTGAGTTTTAATTCCCAACCGTATTCTGAATTTATATGATATCGTAACAGAATCTACGTCCTACCACGAGTAATTTAGGTATTGACATAGATAATAATACATTTTATCGTATCGCCGGTCGGGCGTTATCGCACCACTAAAATATGAACATTCACATCTACTACAATATTATTGCGATGACCCAGCGGTGCCACACGTGTGTACCGGTACTTTTAACACGATTAACTATTTTTTTTGACAATTTGTGATATTTCGACTAACTACAGCTAACCCCCGACGCAATAACGTACACGAAATATCTGGTGAAATTGATCGAAACTCAATTGGTTGAACACATTAACGACCACAAAATACTGTCAAGAGGTATAAAAAACACGCACTATCGTAAAACTATTGTCGTGTGACGTTAACGTCACATAGCGGACCAGCGTATAAATTGGCCATACGGGACATTTGGAACTGCGTCAGTTAAAGCCCGAGGAAAATAATAATAATAACCAAGATAAATAAAACATACGGCTTATTAAATTTGATGTGTGTTGAAAGGTTGGACTACCGGAATGGAGTAATCGCATAAGCCGAGATAAGAAACATATGCATGGCGCAAATCCATCCGTCGAAAATTTAATCGATTACAACTGTCCGAAAAAGAAAAACCCATCTGACAGTGTTTAATATACGCGTTCGTAATATACGTAAATACAAATATATTTATTTATTTTTTATTAAAAATCATTATAGTAAAATGAAAATGTATTATAATATTTTTGTTTATCATACCTATTACCGTTTCCTTGCGTATTTTTATTATTATTATTATTATTGTTATTCGTATGGCCTTTATTGGATAAAACACAATAATAATACTGATGTCTTAGATGGATATAAATAATTATATGCAAAATAAAACAATTAAGTAAATAAATAGAACGAAATATAAACTACAAATAGGATAAATAGACTATTCAACTTTGTTTCTGTATAGTATTTAGACATCATTAGATATCGACGTCTAATTAGTCTAGACATTTCATTGCTTTGTATGTTACTGCTCTTAACTCTGTCAGGGTTCCGTGGTATAGTCTCTTTACACACTAACTTAGTATGTGATCCATAATTTTTTTTTTCTGCACCGCAAACATATTTACGGTCTGCCTTTATTTTCTATTTATGTAGTAAATAGTTAAGTCTACTCTAGATGGTGTACGTACTTCCAGTGGTGTAGACATGATTTCTGAAAGGGGAGGGGGTAAAAAAAAACCGACATAGCTAAATTGCAGGGGAAAATTGGAAAATCCTTCACCCTCTCAAAACTTTTTACTAAAACCAATGGGAGGGATCTGACCCCCCACGTCCCCCCTTGTCTACATCACTGCGTACTTTTTATGCGGTTCAGTCCAGTCCACAGTATTCGAGGGAAATCTGACTGTTTATTACGTACATTATCCACAAGAAGATCGTTAGTTAATATGTCGCTTTCCCGATCTTCTTTTCGTGCATCAGAATGGAGACGTTCATGGTCCTTTAATGATTCTACTCTCACTAGGAACGGCAGTCGGGACTTAAGTCTTGGTATCGTGATTCTATCTTCGTGGATTTGAAATATCTGGTTATTTTGTATTTTATCTGTAAATAGTAGTACATTTTCCTGCATACGAATATGTGGCGGTTTGATGTGGGAAAAAAACTGTTAGCTATTGTGATTTTGTGGACTTAACTGTGCAAGTAACTATACGGAGACCTCTTCGCAGATCTAAATCTTTTAGCCTGCAGTTGGTGCTTCTTTCCCATACCAGATAGGAGTATTCATTTAAGAGTAATGGCTTGATTTATGATGGGAGAACTGGGTATAATTGGCTTCCCACGTGGTCCCAGCTAGATTTAATATTAAGTCTGATCTAGTGTATAGTTTAAAATCAACGGTAAACATCTGTTAATGGAGGGGAAATAGCGTCTTAAATCTGTGCGGTCGGGTAGCTTAATGGGAGAGCAATCGCCCGACAAGGGAGATATCTGGCTTCGATTCCCAGGTTTTGACGTTATTTTCCGGAAAGAAGTTAACTGAATTTTCGCCAGATGGTGTTTGCATGTTAAGGTTTGAGCCGAACTATAATGGTTATTTATCGTTTTGTATCGGATGACTACAAAAGTTAACTGGAAAGCTTTTAGTTACCTACTCTATTATCAAAGCGAAATTAGTATACTGCGTGGTTTTCAATGAATTTGGCTTTAAACCCTACATATTGAACTATTTTTCAAGTATATCAAGAAAAATTTTTAGGTTGCGTTATGTTCTTTCATCAATTTTACTTTGTGTTGCTATGCATATATTGTCAGGATACATAAACTTCTCAGATACTATATTTACTATATCTTAATATTTATTGTGGCTATCGCTTTTGGCTTTGTATCTTATGGCTTTATATTTTTGCCTTTAAATCTTTTAAGTAATGCCCATGCCTCTTGGCTACTCATTTTCATGTCCAGATTTTCAACAGTTTCAATCCATCTCTTCCGTCTAGCTTTTCTCAAATCCTCTCGGGATATTAGATTGGCTGCTTTATGCAAATATTTATGGAAGCATGGAAGTGCATTTATGTATCTGGGTATCTTTGTATGCATGGATTTGTATCTTTTGTATGTACTTCTTGAATTTATTTCAATTTGATTTTCAGAAGTTCTACCTGGGGATTGGTCTAGACTTAATCAGGCGCAAGTTAAGATTAACTTTAACCATAAAAACTGTGCGTTAGCTGTTTAAAAAATAACCGATGATCATTCGTTCTGATGTGAAGCATATTATGCCATCTTTGTCAGGTTTGAGTTGTATTTCATCTAGCTGACCAAAAGGTATGGGAACCTATGATCCTGGAGCAGATAGAGGTAAATATAGAGAGCCAACTTTGGAGAACTTCACCAGTCCTACTCCTTCTATCATAGCCACATCTGGTGTTATAGCTATTCAAGTCACCTATAACAAGGACAGGTTAGTTAAACTCTTAAAGTGCATTTACTGCTTCTTATTTGGCGTTTGTGGTTTCAGGTTCGTAGGTGTTACATAATATTTTGAATACATATTTTATGTCCAGTGCTATTGTGGCTATTACTACCTCCTATACTATTATTCTGTATTGTGGTATTCCCGATCTAATGTAGATAAAGAGTCTATATTTTTTTGTGCTATTATTGACAGATGAGTTTGAACCCATTGATATTGAACTTAGTTGTATCGTTATTGGATAAACCTTAGGTTTCTCGTAATTAACGTATGATGGGACCTTATCCCAACACTATAGCTTTTGTATGTATTCACATTTCGCATTTGTTACTCACTCAACATTGATTTGAAGTATATTTAATTTGTAGCTGGTTTAGTTAGAGTGACTTAAACCGTTGCCGTTGTCAGAACTTTTAGAGAGGCTTTTTTTCAGAAGAATTTGGAATTGCATCCATTATCTTGTATAGTGATAAATGACGGCTGATATACTGGTTATTATAGTTGATTTACTTATCCTTTAAAAGATATAGTGAGTGCGAGCGAGAGATGGAGGTCGTGATCGCGTCCATGATATTGCCATTATACACCCTCATATCGTAGTATGCATCACTGGCAAGAGTGAATTAAAAACCAAAAACTACACTAATAAGAAATAAGCCAGATATTAATTATTTATTATGTTATTCTTATGAATTAAAAAGTATCGTTATAGACTTGATGTTTTCATAAATAATTGATGATTTTAAAAGTTACATGCCGGTATACCTATATGGCTATATGTATATTTTAACATATGATGTACCTATATATATGGATATTTGTATACGTTTCCATCCAACGCACGTGTATCTAAATGTCGTATACGGCACATAAGTCTAATTGACACTGCTATAGTCCATTCCATATGTTATATTATTTAACTGTATAATATTTTATGTACATAGTAATTTATTATTAATTTTCGTATGAATATTTAATTGGATCGAAATTTACAAACTTTGTATAAATAGTTGAATAATATGCTGAATCTGACATTTCAAGTACTATAAACTGTAAATAATTACAATAATTATTTGCTAAATTATCAACTGTTGATGAATATTACACAAATGAGATACGTTTATTTATCACAAAATCAACAAATAATTCATTTTCATCCAACAAAATGTTTAAAAATTGAAACGCTTTTTTGAATTTTAAAAATATTTTTATAAGTAATTTTTATTATAATGTTATACTACAGCTATTCGAGTCTTTTTAGCTTTATGTAACACCATACTAACACATTTTGACTAAAAATGAATTAAACATCTGATATTATAATTTTAATGATTCGGTATTTATTATTTTTATAATACTGTTGGATTATTTATAGTAGATACGGTTTCATGGGCACCCACATGATCATATTCATTGGAGATTATTATGATTTTCATTCAGCAAATAAAGATTTAATAAAAATAAAATAATTTTAATTACATAATTGTATATTTATAACAGTTTTGATTTGATGTAAATATTATTTCTACACTTCGGTCGTTAGAAACATATTTTCACACGATAAAGTCTCATTTTAAGAACTCGTTGCATGTCATTTGCAATTTAAAATACGCCTAATATTTAAATAATAATAAAAAAAATACTTTAAAATATAGTTACTAGCATAACATGTTACTACATAATATGTTTTTAAATTTGTATGTAGGAAAATAAAAATGTTAGGTTAAGACATAAGCTGTATAGCACAGTTTAAATAATAATTATATTAAATAGTTGCCAAATTATGGTATTTCAAAGGTGTTTTGAATTAAATCTCAGTATTGATTCGTTGGTTACCTTGTAGACGATTTTTTCTTCATAATTATATTTTATAGTTCTTATTAGCAATTTATTATAACATAATATTTTACAAAATCAATCCTTTCGACCCAACAGTGTAGCTTGTGTTGTAGACTGAATTATATAAGCTAGTCAACGAGATGGTGATGCTGTAGTCAAGTGTATTTCCACGCATAGTTTGTTTTTTTAAATAATTTTTTATTATTTAAAAAAAAACTATTTTTATATTATTATTTAAATGTCGTAATATTATATTAACACCACACCTTGACAAATTATTGCCTTGTCGGGCATTATTGTATATGCCATCTTGTATATCCAACATCAGACTAAGTTGACAATGACTGCAGAGTTCGGATTAGATAAGTAGTTTTTTTATCTAGATAAAGATAAAGAAAAATACTTTTTTATCTAGATAAAAAAAAGATACAATTTTTTTTTAAATGGGTTTTAAATTTAGGTATATTTTAATTGGGCACTAGGAACATAATAATAATAATAATGATATAAATAAAAATAATTACATTATTTATAAACCATAAACTTGGTTTGAGAATCTGTATAAATATTTAAATGCGTTTGTACAATTTCGCGATTTTTATCAATAAAAAATGTATCTAGATGAATTCATTTAGATGAGTAAAAAAATTATCTAAGATGAACGTTCAGATACCTTGTAACTATTTATCTAGATAAGATGAAAGATGAACGAATAATTATCTAGATATTCATCTAGATAAATTTATCTAGATAAGTCCGAACACTAACAATGAGTAAGTTAGGTTTTTTCTATGTCATGAGTTACGTTGCAGGCAGCAGTCATCGACAGCATTTCATCAGCCAATGATCAATCTATCGAAAGGTTTAAAGTATAAGTAAAGAAATAATTTATTCTGGATAATCCAAAACAGTTGTACCATACAACCATAGACCATAACATTACTGTAGGAATTTTAAATAGGTAATAGAAGGGTATGGAACAGCTGCTATACAAGTATCTATAATTTGTTATTCAAATCATTTTTGAAATAGAAAAGTAAACCAAAACTGAATTGACATTTTTACTTACTTTTCGAACTTTTTTATTATCTTCCATATTAGACCACTAACCTATATTGTTTGTTATAGAAAAGCTATTTGAAGATTTGAACATAATAAATGATGTACTTGAGGTGTGTCAAGATATTAAATTCGTAAGCGATTACTATCGTAATCGAAAAACATTCGAAACACGCTATAATAAAAAAAAGTGTTTCAAAAACACACACAATCGTATTGTATAACGTATAGTTTTTTTTCTCTATAGGTACTAGAGTAATAATATCGAGATAGGTAGGTTAGTATTCACCTATACATGCAGGCTACGATATTACTAAACACGCTGTTAAATGAATGTGATATATCTTTATTGGAATAATTGATTATATTCGCGAATTGTTTAATCATTTAAGGAATAAACTATATTGGAAATACTAACCTAATTAATATAATTACTGCTCGAGGTACGTACACAAAATTGGTCAGTCGACCGAAGCGATCTATAGTTAATGAATTCAACTTTTTACGGTTACCTTAAAGACTAAAGATCTACATCGTATATAATAAGCTATCGTTTCAATTGTTTCTCGATAATCGACACGAGTCACGCGACGTTTATTATTTTAGCGACACAAATATTGTTTCGTTACTCGTTTCCATGTTTACTAAAGATGTATAATGCATAAAATAATATATTATTAATATGTATATTATATTGTTATAATAAATTAAAGTTTCAAAAACGCCATTCGTTCACCCACCCCCCCCCTCTCTTTGGCAGTGCACGTATACCTAAGTACTACTACTACTCCCGATGGCATATTTATGGGTTGTGTTGTAAGGAGGATGTGGGAGTTTCCACCTCCCTCTCAAGGGAATTTATTATATTTCTTTATATTATTTTCTTGAACCTATACAGGAAAAAAGAATATTTTAAATATTATTGTTAGTATCACAATGTAGGTAGATAATGTACATATTAAAAATTAAAAATTGTGATGTATGTATTATATATACTTATAATAATATATCAGTCATAGTTTCAGAATATATTATTTTGTTTACAGTATTTTCAATCTCTTAGCGGTACAATAAAGGGAAATTCTACTTGAATCGTGGTAATCATAAATTTTTTTTTGTACATATAAATTTAATACGGGGGCTTATAACATATAATAACACTGCCTCCCCTCCGAAACAAAATAGATGACAATTATCAAATACGCATCTGACTGCTGCAGGGTATTATAATGTTACTACTCCTATAATACTAGTTCTACTGCTATACGATACTATTATACTACCTACTATACTATTTCTATACAACCGCCGCCTGCACCTGCAGACAGCCGAGTTCGAAATAATGCCACAGAAGTTCGTATTGACCGGGTAAATTAATAATAGTACCCAAATAGTATTGTGTGTACCCGTTATATTGTGCAGTGTATATGTACGCAGCACAATACGCGGAGCGGAGCGTTTCCGCTGCAAAAGTCGCGATCGCGCACTTTCATACATTTTTAAATCCGCGCCCGGCCGCCACGCATCCGCCACCTGGCAACGCGCTCTGCCGAAACGTTCGTACGTGGAATGGTTGAAAATGGCAATAAACCCTATGTAAATGACCGAGTCGTGCACGCTGTGCACCTTATGTTATAAATAAATCTCGTAAAAAAAAAAATAACAAAAAGGTCAGCGAGACAAAATGCAGCGGACGACAAACAACGAATAATATAGGTACCTAATATTATATGTAGGTACCTATACACAGTATACATACTTTATTGAATATATTCTATCCATTGAATAAGCAATATTTGAACGATACCTAAAATATTTGGGACACACAGACATTACACGGCATCCCCAATAAACGTCAGGAAATTATTATTATTTTTTATTTTTTATTATTATTATTGTTTTGATCTTTTTACTTCTTAGCTCCCGTCACAGATGTTATAAGCAATAACAATCCTTAGGTATTAAAACAATTTTCTATTTAAATTTATTGGTTTTTATTCTTTTGTTAACTGCACATTCCGCGTGGGCGTGGCGTATAATATTATGTCTGAAGGAGCAAAATTGTAAATTTAATTTTATTTGAATGAATTCAATTATACTTCAGTCGAGTCATGGTCTATGTATCTTCAATAACGGACCCCCGGACCGTTCTATTATTTACTTAATAATAATTTGAAACGAATTTAAATTTACGATTCGTGGGACATTGCATTCTGCATCTGACTGAATTTCATATTTGAATCCGAAAGATTCATTCACAACTTCAATTGACTATTTAAAAATTAGCATAAGCCCAAGTTAAGACGAATTTCATATTTCACATAAATATATTATTATTTAAATACGCCAGTAATGAATAACTGATTAGCTCAATTTAATTTATTTTAAGTATTGATTGATTCTCTTAAAAATATAAACTTTCGATCATTCCCTAATGATTATTATTCTAAGTTATTTACTCTATATTTAAGTATTACTTTTTTCTTCAAACAAATACAACTAAAAAAAATATTTCAATATGTTTTTAGTTGAACGTTTTGTTTTTAACAACACTAAATTCAATGTTTTGCAAATACATTATAACTCTTCTTGTGTTATTCTAATAAGTTGAACATAACTTATTACAATAATAATAATTTACATTTTACCTACCTATGTCTAATACAATATACTGTGAACGATCGAGATACATATTTTATAATAAAATACCTAACTATGAATTCTTCGAGTAGCAATAATAGGACTAAAAACCTGCAGTGTTCAATGATAGTTGTTAATATTGTCCCACTAATATCATACATCAATAATAGAAAAAAAGAGAACATATTTCTGAAATTGCGAAGTCGCCTGTTTTGGATGGGCTGCGTTTATTAAGTGACACATGAGTACATGACTATATATACAGTCTACAAACAGCCAGAATACAGAAACTTGTCTTATCGTTGGTCATCTCAAAGTGCAACTTTGCAGAGTACCTACTATTGTTATTATTACTATTATCAATAATCTCATTCCATAAACAATTTGTTCTAATTTTAATATATTATAACCAATAATACACTCACTGGCGTACCCAAATTAGGGGGGGGAATTCCCCTCCCCGGCCATAGCTATATTAATGTTTATCAGAATTTTAAATTGGTATAAATATTTAAAGGTACACTTGGTCCCCCCCCCCTGATTAAATTTCTAGCTACACCCAGAATGGGCGGTTCCATTTTCCTCCAAAAACGAGATACCGTTTTCCCCCACTCTCCATTTTCTTCCACAAAAAAAGGTTGGTTTCCATTTTCCTCCACATTATTTTAGACTGAAATTATTTCTATTTTCCTCCAATATTTTAGCCAGTATTGTATAGTATTATACGTTCCGTATTATAAAGACAGAGTAAGGCTAGGATCCAGGGCTTGCAAACGTTATAATAACGTTATATTTAACAAAAAACGATTGAAATTTGTAAACGTAATTATAACGGAAAGCGATAGGTAATCAAAAATAATTAAATACAATAAAACAAAACATAGGTAACGATGAACAAAATATATTATATGTATATCATTAAACAAAAAATAACGCAAAACGAAATATTTTAAAATCTATTTATTTAAAAGGTCTATTGGTTTCGTAGAAACATTTATTTCATGCGACAATCTAAGAATTGATATATATATATTATACTTCATATCTGGGCCATTACCTACCCGAATAAGTTATTATTTTTTTAACTTTATAGGTATTAACACTATTTTAAATAACGATAAACGCAAAACTTGTATAACGTTTTAGTTCTAAATAACAATAAACGCGAAAATTGCGTAATATGTTTTAATTGTAAATAACATAAAACAGAATTTTTTTTCAAATGCAAGCCCTGCTTATAGGATCACATTTTCGGTTGATACATTCTGGTATCGGCTATATCTATATCAGCTATCAATTAAGCCTAATAAAGAATATTTTTTTATTTTTTTTTATATGCATAAATTATTTACATTAACTATTTTATTATTTTGTTTATTATTTATTGGAGGAAAATGGATAAAGGAGGAAAACGGTATCACGTTTTTGGAGGAAAATGGCTACGGCCCCCGCGGCCCCCTGAAACAATAATTATTGTCAAAACGAACTATGGTCTGGGATTAATAGTTAATGAATATAATATAATTGATGACAGTAACCCACCTTGAACTTTTTTCTAACAGATTTATTCTGTAATTTAGTACAGTTTGTTCGTAACCATGGTATGCCTTCAACGTGTTTAAGACTTAATATTAATACTTTTGTGTAGTGTTCTGCAGATAAAACCTTTGACAGACGGTCTTTTTATCAATAATAACATTATCGTCTTTAGCAAACGCTTACTAATCTATAAATACTACCTATATTTGCTTATTTCATAGCAATAAATATTATTATAATATATGACGTTTAATCCGTCGATATTATATGATAACCTTAGTGGCATGATTTTGTCTGGACAAACGATGCTCTGTCTTTGTCCAACACACGCCTGACCCACAAATGCACTATAAAGGGGTTTAGAATGGTACTTTCAACGAACCGACTGGTCTAGTAAGTAAAGCAAAAAGAATTCTGTGAGCAAATCCGAATTTGTCAAGAAGTCCTTACTTGAAATAGGCTTTCAGATTTGTTATTTTATCCTGCTAAATCTAAAATTAATATTGAAAATAGAAATTAAAAAGTTGTCTTACTATTTAAATTATCGAAGAAAAAATTAAAATGTTGGGAAAGTCGACTCAAAGTAGACTTAACGATAAATGTGTGTTCGTTGGCAGTGGCGGTTATAAGGGGGCTGAAAGGTGGACCGCCCCCCTTGGGATTTGGTTTTTTTTTTTAATTTCATATATCGCTGACCCAACAATACCTATATTCTATCGACCAATTTTTGAATTTTATTATTTAATAACAAAATATTTTTTCGTTTTAACCACGGATAATATTTTAACATATTATTCAGTAGAAGTGTAGAACGAAGCTTTTCTACGCTTAGAAGGTACCTATTATAAGTAATGTATAAATCATTTAACTTTTGAGTATTAGGTAATGCTCAATAAACATTTTTTAAAAAAAAACTCAAATTTCAAGTTATATTAGTATATACATTACTATATTTAGTTTGATATTTACTAAATGTATAGTGGTATACAATACAAATGATTAAAAAATTTACTTTTCTTGTTTACTTACTTCACTCTTTTAAAAAATTAAAAATATTATTTGTTTATATTATGGAAAAATAAGTACCCACTTAATTTTCTTTGCTTACGCTTTTCATAATATTACTTTATAAGTATTTTCATTAAAAATATGCAATAGTTTTGCATAGATGAATGCCTTTAAGTAATTGCTTGATTAATATTTTGTATTAAAACAAATACATATGCTTTTATTATAATTATATTTTATAAGTCAATTCATTTAAATCTTTTTTTCTTAAAACATTAATGTTAAAGTTTGATAATAACTTAATATTATTAATATATAAACATTATTATACATTTATATTTTATACCTATAATCCGTGTATATATTATTGTAAAAAAAAAACAGCATACTTAATTTGCTCCACTTGTGGTCTAATATATGATAATAAAATATCATGGGTTTATTATGTTGTATGTTTGTAAAATGGAGACAACACATATACGAATATGGCGTCCTTTCAAGTTTTAATGATCAACCGTATAACACCGTTACGAGTCTTATATTATAATATACTATACTGTCTATATACGTACATATACCTGTATCTATAACCTTTAAATAATAATATTTTGTTCATAATGCTTTAGTATTTTAGTATAATTGTACTGGGTTATAAGACTAATATATAAATACACAGTATTATAGGTACATGATTGTCTTAAGGGTATATTTTATTTATAGACATTATTGTCTTTATTTTAGATTCTGAGCGAAGCTATGAATGTATTGATTTTACAATGATGTGTGTGTTTTTTAAAAAATTTTTTTTGTGTCTGTCATCACCTTTTAGGACAGTAAAAGTGCTTGGATTTTCTTCAACACTAACTTTTCTGATAGGAAAGTGAATCTAGTTGGTACTTAAGGGAGGAGGGGGGCAAAAGTAAAAATTTCCCAATAGTTTTCTAAAGCGACGTGAAAAACAAATGAAAAATTAAGGAAAAACGGGAATTTTTACGCAAAATATGTTTTCGAGAAAATCGATTTTGGTATTGATACAACTCTAAAACATATGATCGTAGGTACATGAAATTTTGACTGAATGTTTATATAAGCATTTGCTATACAGCGTCACATTTTCCAAATATTTTGACTTATTTTGAGCTGTTTATGGACATTTTCAGTTTTCATTTTTTTTAGTTTTTTTTTCTATTCTATAAATAACAATTACATTTTATTTGTTGGTTAAAAAAGCTTGGAAATTTAATAGAAGGCTCCTAGGTTATTGTTTCAGAGACACATGAAAAAATTAAAAATCCTTAGTCACAGTTTTTATTTATAAACATTTAAAGTTCAAATCTTGACAAAATACGGAAAAATCACGAAAATTAGCAAATTATTTTGAGTTGAGAATTCATAAATTTTTTTCTTTTTAAATCTAAGATTTGTAAATGTAATACAAGATTATTCATAAGTTTACCTACCTTTATCAAAAAAAAAAATATCTACAAGAAAATCAAATTACATTTTTATGAGCGTTTGAAATTGATATTTTAACAAGGTTCCATGTAAATAAGTAAATATATAAATTACTTTATTCACAATAATAAATAAATAATAATAAATAATAATAATAATAATAAATCAACTATACTTGGTAATATCATAGGCTGACTGATCGTTTTTGCTCAGAATCGTTTTTCTTATACGATGATATTATATCATTGAATTCAAATTTGACACCATCCATTACAGTGACCCACTTGTAACCAACTTTACAGCAGAGCAACATCCTCTTACCCTCATTTTTTTCACTTAATTTTTCAAAACAAACATTATTATATTACTATCAATTTACGATTTTAGAAACACGACACAGAAACCATCTACATATCAATCTTAATATGTCCTGAAATTTTTATCGAAATCGGTTTGGTGGATCTTGAGTTATAAAATTTATTCAAAATGTACACTTATTTTTATATATATAGATATATACTTTTTTTATTAAAAAAATATTAACAATTTGTGATCATACGACGGGTTAACCTCAATAACCATACCTATACGATATAAATATAATACTTATATATATATCATATTACTATTTAATATTGATTTACTTTTAATTACCTGTTATAGTTAAGTGTAATATAATATTATGGTACCAATGAGTGGGCCGTTCTCATATCACAACAAAGTTTTCAGTTAGTTAATTCATTAACGAAGGATGAAATTATTATACTTTTATATAATAAAATATTTTCAAAAAACTACATTTTATGTAAAATTATTATGATTTCATAATTAAACAATTCATTACCACTCCAAGAATCGTTATTGAAGTTTGACTTGTTAAGCGTATCCACTTATTTGGACAATACTAGCGGCTATATGCTTAAAATCACTATTAATGATCTATTATATTTTAAAAGCCGATAATCAATATATATTATTAATTACCTACATAAATTAAATATCATCTTTTACTAAAAATAAAACTATTTAACATTAAAATGTACAGAGATAAGATTGAATAATATTTATTGATTATATCTATATTTCTGATGATAAACAATACAAAATTAAAAATATATAATAAATGTTTAATAAATCAGCAGCTATACTCATATACCTTAATTTTTATTGCCATATTTCTATAATTTATACTTATATTATATATTTTATATTTTAAGTATATTAAATTGCTAAAATTAAATTTAAATTAAATTAAATGGATTACACGTCAATAATTTGCTTATAATATAGTATGCGAATTCATATTTACTTTGTTTTTGCTACTCTAATGATTTTTTCCAGAAACAAATTATCATTATTGTTTCACCATATACATTTTGACTATACACAGTATACATTTAGCCATACGAATAAATGTATAAAATAGGTGTATACAGCTAATAGATCGTTGACCTTTATTTTACTAGTAAATTGTTAAATGTTTATAAATACATAAATTATCAATATTGCAAATTTATATTTCATGCGACAATTATAATGCCTACACTAAGTACGATTCCCGGAATTAAAAAGTTGTAATATAAAATAAATAGGTAGGTAAGTAACGAATTTTGTTTATAGAATTACTATTGATTTTACTATTGACGTGTCATTTTAAGTGGTTTACCCATTATTATAAGTATCTCTCTATTATCATCAATACAATAGAATACCTATTGTGTATTAATAACAATATAATATTATATAACTATCAAAATCATTTTTATAAAAATTAGAAATCAGTTGTCGAACTTATCGAACTAGAAAATATAGCATCGAGAAATGTGAACAGTTCTAAGTTCGTTGGAAATTAATACTTGAAATCGAATACTTCAAACTTGGACGTTATTTTGAACGATTCGAGAAAAATCAAGTTCGATATCGGTACTATAATAAATAATATAATTTATATTTTATAAAATATATATAGCAGTAGGTACCGTAGGATAATATTTTTATATCCCTAATTTTTCCATATTACACCCTCCCCCCCTTAACTCTTAGTTTTTGATTTTATAATAGTGTCCTTATCTGATTAAAGTTCAATAGTTCAAAACAATCGAATCAGTTTTCGATTCGTGTTTGAGTAAATAACGAATTTCAAATGATGTTTGACCCATCCCTAAATAAAATCAAAACTGATGAATGTTGAATGTTCTAATACTGAATGTTACTAAATACTAAATGTTCTGTTTGTGTTTGTGTTGCATTTTCGCTTTATTTTTTCCTAGTCCATAGCTAGTAACGAAGCCATTTAAGCCACTGTTATAATGTTTTAGGATATGAATAAAAAAAAAAATAATATTCATTTTCGCATTCACTTTGTTTTGAATTTTGGTGTTGTACTACATTGAAACGATATAAATACGATTCCTTTTTTTCCAAAACATATTTGGAAGTTAATTTAAATATTTATCTTTCTAGTATAATATGTGAAAATCAATTTATAATTCACACATAATAATATGTTATTTATGAACTTTTAAAACTTTAAGGTTCAATTTCCTTAATAGACTATGACTGTGTAAAACAAAATAAATATATATTAATCAAATTAAAATCAATTTATAAATATATTTTACCATTTCAAATTGGATAACGATTTTTCCTGTAACGATTTTAGTTATTTTGTTGTTATTCGAAAAACACAAATCATTGAAACATGTTTCGTCACATGCATATAGTATATTGCTCAAATATAAGTGCATTATAACTGTTTAAACTTTAAATATGTATAATATGTGTGAATTTAAAAATATCAAAATTTATATGTAAATACTTAAAACAAACATACTTTTGCATTATGTACTGATACAAAGTATATTTATTTAGACTGTTAAAAGTCTAATACAGATTTGTTTGTACGAGTGCAAAATCATTTTTTATCCTTCATATTTCCCGCAGTGAAACAAGATTTGGAAAATTTATTAACCTAACATGAAACTTTTTATGTTACTTATATAATATTATGCAAACAGTCTTTTAAGTAGGTAACTATTTTGCATGTGCACATAAATAATTTATTAATTATACACCTCAATTATTGTCTTTACAGCAGAGATTTACAAAAATAAAATAATAAATAAACGATTTTCCTAATAATCAATAAATTAAATATAGACATTTCTTTTATTCTTTTGGATATAATCTTAAATATGGTCATAAATTAATAAAAAGTTATTAGTTTATTTCGTTTATTGAAAAAAAGCCGTCATCATCAGCAAATATACGCTTATCTGTTACAATATAAATTATTAATAATAATAATTTCGTTCAGCATATAAAAGGTGATTGTAAACCGTTGGACTACTTCATAGTTTCAACGGCTTGAGAGTTGACCATTCCATTTTCAAACAGGTAATTATATTATTTGGCGTATTATAATATTAACGTAAAATATGAATTTGTTTGTTCTCATAGTATGTTCATATTACCCGAACAGTAATATTGTAAATATACTAATTAAGTGAAATAATATTATTCTCAATAATTTCAAATCGTTCTTATGTTTTAGTTTACCAAAGTTTAGTCTTTCTACAATCCAAAAAGATGGCTTGTGAAGAAGGTAAGTACCTACCCATAATTTTTATCGTTCCTTGATTTGGGAAATTTAAAATCTTAGAAGTACTCATAGTTAATTTTATGAAACCAATAATGTTTTTATTTCCTTCCATATCATTATTATAGTAGTCCAGTTTCCTGAGGATTTTAAGCTTGGATGCGGATCTGGTGCGTATCAAATTGAAGGTGCATGGGATCAAGATAGTAAGTATTAATTGTTATGGTAAATTTAATATAGAACTTAACCACTTAGGTAGTACTGAGTATTAAGTTTAAAAATCATTAAAATATACTTCATATTTAACAATACTTCATAATATAATTTATAAAATGGTTTAAATTAAAATGTATTTATTACCTTCTAAAACGTTCTATATTATTTACATAATATATTTTCTAAGTAAATTTAAAAATAATATAGTCAAAATACAAATAGACGTGGTGCCAATCATAAGTATATCTTTGTAAAAATGTTCAAATAATTCAACAGAGATAATCGGTTAAGTCTTTACATTTGATATTAATTTTTATACAAATGTACGTTACATAAATAAGTTTTACAATTAATTTGATTTTATCGATTTTAACTCTTACAGTTTTTTATTTTTTTATTTGTTATACGTATACATTTCTCAATATCAACAACTTCCACCGATCATGATTCTCGAAATTAAGTACACCCTTATTATAATATGATATTATATTGTTTTACAGAGTTAATTAAGACTATATCATTGTATGTTATAATATGCATTTATATAATTTTGTTTTACAGACAAGAGTTGTAGTATCTGGGACCATTATTTCCACACTAAAAAAATCATGGTTCACAATCCAGAAGTTATTCACTTGACTTTCGAGAAGAAACATACTAGTTTTCACAGAGGTACAGATATTCATGATAAAGATCCGACTCGTGGTTTCTCACTTGTCAATGGAGATGTTGCATGTGATTCGTATAATAAACTCGACGAAGATATTAAAAACTTGATTGAACTTGGAGTAAGTACATGAGAAGTATTGTGCTAATTGAAAACTTTATGAATTTCCCTTGTTATGAACAAATTTTGAAATATTACTCATACCTATCAGTGTAAAATATTTAATTTATCTTATTTTACGCGCGTTAAAACCTCGGTACAGCTATAGACAATTGGCTTATTTTTTTTTTAAACTTATCTTACCATTTTTTTTAATTAAAAGTTACTTTTTTGTATTCATGAAAATAATTATTTCTATGCCCTTATATAATATGGTCTATTAATTCATAAACTCTCATAAATGCAACTTATTATTTTAAAATTATATCAACATAAAATATTTCAATTGTTAAAATATTATATCATCAATTTATTAAATAATAGTTTATTATAATATTATGATCCACATAATATATATGAAATAAAGTGCATTTTTTCAGTGCACATAATTATTCTTTGGTAATTCAAACAATGTAAATTATATTTTCAGGTTAATACCTACCGGTTTTCCATGAGTTGGCCAAGAGTTTTGCCGAATGGCGATGACCGATTCGTAAATGAAGCTGGAGTTAATTATTACAAATCGTTAATTCAAAAACTGTTGGATAACAATATTACACCAGTGGTAAAGTATTATAATTTAAAACTATCTTCTATTATATTTTAAACAGTAATTTTAAATAAAAGTACTTATTTATTGTATATTTTAAATGAATTATATTGTAGCAAACAAAGTAAAAATTAAAATAACAATAAATCACAAGTCTAACTTAGAAATATTATAACTATAACGTTATATTTACATGAAGTTGTAAATAACTTGTTTTTAAAAATATTACTTAATAACTGTGTATATTTAAATAACTAAAAACAATTGGGACGAACACCATCAATTAATTGTTCTGAAATTCAAAAATGTAAATTTACAAAATTTTACGTAGAATTAAATAAATAATATATAATTTTTGTATACCATTCGTTTACTTATTTAACTGTTTATTTTTATTAATGTTGATTAATTAAACTCACGTTCATTCTCATATTTTTAATTTTGAACTATTTTTAATCTATCAAATTGAGTTTAAAAAAATGTATTTAAACTTAATCACCAGGTAACAATGTACCACTGGGATCTACCGAACATTCTCCAGGACCTTGGTGGATGGTCGAACCCAAACATTGTTGGGTATTTCGAAAATTACGCAAATTTTCTTTTCAAAACATTTGGCTCACAAGTGAGTAACAGCCATCGACGTGCATGCATGAGTGGTTTTTAAAATTGTATAAAAAAAAATTGTATATAGGTCAAACTGTGGACTACAATCAATGAACCCAGATTCGTAGCTCTTGCTTATGGTAATGAGAACATTGCACCTAGTGTCGGTGAAGTATTCAACGGTATCGCCGACTACATGGCAATTCGTAATGTGTTGCTTTCCCACGCAGCAGTTTACAAGTTGTACAAGAATAAGTACTTTGAAGAACAGCAGGGTTAGTGAAAATACCTTTTTCGCAGTGGCGTGTTTATAATAAATTGTTTCCATGGCACGTCATGATTATTAAATATTATAATTGACGCGTTTAGTGGTACTTCCTATATTATGTCGTATAGTCTGTAATATTGTATACCGGACAAAGTATAATGCAAGACGAGCGATTAATATTATTATTACATCGAGAAAAAAACGACACAATCACAATTTATTAATATTTAATTTTAATAGGTGAGATCAGTTTGTGCTTAGACACAGCGGCGTATTTTCCACTAAATCCGGATTCAGCGGAGGACCAGGAATGTGTTTCAAAATCATTTGAATTTTCGGTACTATAAATACTAAACGTCATATTAAAAATATTAAATATATTTGGGTATTTATATTGTATAGTAATATGTTTTAATTACAGCTTGGAGTATTCATTCAACCATTGAAAAACGGCACATTTCCACAATCGTTGTTAGATGAGGTCGCTAGAACAGACAAATACGAAAACATATCTTTAAAGCGTATCGTTGAATTTACCGAGAGCGAAAAGCAAGATCTCATAGGTAATATAAAATAATTTCAAATCGATGTCACCTTACACGTTTCACAATTTTTTCATATATAATTTGGTTGTGTGATACTACTTTTACTATCATTACTATGCCATTCATTCTATACATTATTGGCTGTATAGTATTAATAGCAGTGAATATTATAAGATTATGTTATTATTTATTACGAATAAGTAATAAAAAGTTACTCTTAAGTATTCTGTTCCACATAACTCACAACGAACTGTTGAAAATTGTTGGAAACCTAAATTTGAAATGCGTATTGTTTGTTTCAGGAGCATATGATTTCATTGCTTTCAATTATTATGATTCATACAAGGTAAGACCAATGACCGAAGCTGAATTCAAGGCTGAGAAATATTTACTAAATAAAGATTTGGGAGTACAAATGTCCTCGAATGCAGACAACATGGATGATGTAATATAATAATAAAAATATTTGATTATGTGCAGTTCATTATATTATTAAAACTATATATTTTAATTTCTAGACCTTCAAAGGATTTACTCAAGTGGTTGATTGGTTAGTAGAAAACTTAGATAATCCGAAACTGTTTATTACTGAAAATGGCATTTCTGAGAAACCAAATGAAGATGAAAGTGAAAAAAAAATCAAATACCATCGTGTAAGTTATACAGAAGCACTTTCTTGTAACAAATATAAATTATATATGATTTTATTCTAAACTAGTACACATCCCTAAATAATAGTAGTAGCCGTAGGTTGGTACTACCTATCAAATAATGAATTATGTTTTGATTATTTAACAGGGTATTTTGACGGAAATTCATAAAGCCTTAAAGAAAGGTGTTGATATTAAAGGGTATTGTGTCTGGTCGTTTATGGATTCGTTGGAATGGACAAGTGGATATTTTAAGTAAATATTTTCTTTTATCACAATGCTATTTCATATTCTATATTTTAAACTTGTTTAATTGTGTTTTGTTTTTCTAGTAAATTATTTGGTATATATAGCGTGAACTTCAACGACCCAGAAAGACCCCGTACCAAAAAGCCATCCTTTGAGTTCTTTCGAACAGTTTTCACAACGAGAGCCTTACCACCTGTCGAATGCGAATAACATGATTGTGGAGAAACGGTCTATTTTAAAGGGGTTAAATAATTTTCAAAACTTAAAAATGTTTAAATTTAGATATATTTGAATTAGAATTATTTCTGTAGTCAGACGTATAATGTTATAGTAATATATAGATGAGAAATATATAAGTTTAATTTATGATTAATGCGATTATGATACAACGTTTCTGCAGGCTAAAATCGATAAACACTTATATAATATATTAATATTATACTTCAACATTTTCCGTTATAACTAAAAAATACAAAATATTAAGTGTAGTAACTAAATAATATGTTTCATATAAACATATTACAATTGAATAATTATAATTAAAACTTATATTATTATAGTATACAAATTGAACATAATATTATATTTTATTTATACTTGGTCAAAATTTTACTTAAGACTAATATTTTATTAAATCAATAAAGTCTTATTTTATGGATAATGTACTGGCGTATTGTCTTTGCTTTCGTGTAGTGAACGTGAAACAAAACGACGAATAACGTGTGAATAAGTAAAATAACACGTATATACTGTTAATTACATGTCTTTACATTGCAATTTGTATTTCAATGGTATATTTTTAGAATCTGATTTCAGTGTTACTGCCTAAGCTTAGAATACTAAGATCGATGACCAGTGTCTGCGTAGGTACCTATAACGTTTACTATGTTTCAAACATTTTAACTTTTAACGGTGGCAATTAGCAAATTAATCAATACTGTAGTGTAAACTATGTAAATAATTAATTTACTCTGCGAAACAGTCAAGTATATAGTCTTGACGAAATCTGTAACGATGCACACGTCATGTTACTATAAAAATAAATTAAACATAAAAATTGAAAATTGAGTTAGGAAAATTGTATAAATATAGGTAACATTATGGAAATCCCGATAATAACCTTAAAATGAATAAACTAATGTTTAAAAGTTTCTGTTTTAATATTCATTCTGAAAATGTTATGCATTCGTGCATATAATACCAACACACTAGGGACGATTAGATATAAATATTTATGTGAATTAATCCGTTGGCTTAGCTGCATACAGCGACATCGGATTATAATATAAAATATTCAGTAATATAAATACATTAAGGTAACTCACAGAATATTATGATGATCAACCAATTTAGTGCCATGACCAAAGTCAAAAGTTTCTGAAGTCCAATGTATAAACTCAGCAATTTGTATAGTTTGGATTATTTTAATGTTGTCAAGATTCGTTGAATTTTGTCTTGGCTTCATTTAGTTTGTTAAGTAAACCTCATAAAACGTTATGAAAATTTATTAAACGATCAGAATATTTAAAGTATAACTAACGCAATCAAATACGTACAAAAAACCCCACAAAAAAATATTGATGTTATGGGTAGATAGCTCATTTTATATTTCAGAAAAAGCAGTGGATAGATGCGGTGAGCTTATAGTAGTATTTATGAAAGTAATTTTTAACTATATCAAGTGTAGCTGGTACATGGACAGATGACCACTTTTAAATTTCAGAAATTTAGAAATTATATATTATAACTTAATTGTAACATTGGAAAGTGGTATTTATATTATATATAACAGTTCCTAATGAAAAAATAATATTATGGCTACGCATGTAGGTCCTTGGCCGCTAACAGAAACTTATATAATATTCTAAGCTCTATTGGTACGATTCGACGGACGAAAAATAAGTAGAAGAAAAAGAAAAAAATCCATAATGGTTATTTTCTGATATTGTTATTGTTTATTACTACGTCAGGTATATTATAATATAGAAAATCCAAAATACCTGATTTCATAAATATTATGTACCTATAATACTATATTATGTATTACGTCGTTGATAGAAGGATAAGATGGAGAGTTATAAAGTACTGAGAGAATTAATTATTAGTTAGACTTCCCGATTACACGAGAAATCTGATCGGGGTAAATATTTAAATAATTTATTCTGGTTTGCACCACATAATATTACAATTTAAATTGTTTATCATCGTAGGTACTTATATTTTAGTCAAACGATTAGCTCGTGGATAAAACTGTAATTACCAGCTGGCATATTTCTTAATATCATATCAATTCAGCGAAAAAAAAAATCGAAATAATAAAATACAATGACAACATTTACTTGCGTAAAAAAATACTATCAATAATAATTATACACTGCATACACAAGTAAATAGCCGTAGACTAATATGTAACTTGTATATGACTATATTTTAGTAATTAAATTGTATAATTCTCCCATAATAGTTTGACATTTTCAGAAAACTCTACAAGGCACTAAATAAAGTTATACTTATAACTGTTTATATCAGAGAACAATTGTATAATTAATCTAAAAACAAAAGCAAGATATCGGATTCATTTTTGAGTCACAAAGCAATTAATGTATTGTTATAAACAATTTTGTTTATGAGTCAGTCATCACTTTTTTTTTTTTAAACTTGAGAATGGTTTTTAGTACCAAATTTAATATAGTTAATACGTTAAATGGGTCAATCCTGTAGGTACTTTTCAAAATAATCGATAATTTGTTATTTTGTTGTAATTCAACCATAAATTCGTAGGTTACCTAGTAATACTACATAAATTAATCTCTTTTTTAAATTTTCCCCGAATAATAATTATATTTACATTTTGTAAACATGATACAATTTTCAAAATCTTTTGGCATTTTTTGAACTATTAAATATTTATAGACGTTTGATATTTTTTTTTCAAATTATGTTGATTACGTTTTTTTACAAAGTCATGAAGCTTGAAAAGGTTCATCATAAGTTGTTGATAATATATCCATTAAGATACATATTTACAATTTTCGTATAGCCGTTTAAAGTTCACATTTGACTAAATTCGTTAATCACGAAAATTCGCAAATTATTTTGTAGTCAAATATTGACAAAGATTTCAATTTTAATACAAAATAGCTTGAAATATAATATAAGATTTTTCGCATACTTTTCTTTCTGGAAAGTGTATAAGTGTATCAGCAGGATTTTTTTTATGTTGAGGAGTAATTTTTTTTTTTGCCCTATTTATTGATTCGATGGAACGGTGTTTCAAGTATTTTATAAACAGTAGGTAGATACCATATTATGAATATTTTACATTTAGTTGAATGTTCGTAGATAATATTATAATGTTATATTATACATTATAATATCATATTTCTACTGGCCACATTCTACTAAAAATATATTAATTGAAAATATTTTATAGGGACTTAGATATTCTAGGAAATAAATTATCAAAATACTTGGTATTTTAGAATCTGAGTGACAAATGTATCGATTTGATGTGTGTTTTAAATATTTATTTTTAAAAATTTTTTTTTGTGTGTCTTTGTACACGATAAGTAGTTGAAATAATGCTTTGATTTTTAACTTCGGTATCTTGTTTGGTGGTAAAGTGAATCTAGTCGGTGCATTAAAGAAGTCAAAATTTAATTTGCTCTCAATTTAATTAAATCATTTATCTCTGGCAGACCTCAACAAGTAAGAATAAACGGATTACTTAGTGATGTAAAGACAAATTGTTTCTCAGTACCTCAAGGTACAGTACTTGGCCCTGTCTTATTCATCATATACATAAATGGACTTTTAAATATAAAGCTTAATGCTGAAATTTTTTGTTATGCTGACGATACAGTTATTCTGATTAAAAGTCATGACTATGAAAATTTATATAAAACAGCTAATAACTGTCTATCTGTAGTAAAAGACTGGTGTGATAATAATAATTTACAGCTAAATTTATCTAAATCTAAATATATTGTCTTTAATATTACAAATAGTTCACATATTAAAAATACTGATTTTTCTCTGTGTGTACACTCTTATAAATGTAAATATCTAGATAACCCTTGTGAGTGTTTACCTTTGGATAGAGTTTATTGTATTAAATATCTTGGAGTAAAATTAGACCATAGACTAAAATTTATTGAACATATTTATCATGTAAATAGTATTATTAGAAAATTATTATATAAGTTCCGATTGCTCAAAAATATGTTAGATATTAAAACTCTTAGAATTATCTATTTAGCTCTTGTACAATCTATTTTCTCGTACGGTATTTCAATATGGGGATGTACATACTCCACACATATAAATGTTTTATCTATTACAATTAATTTAATGATTAAAACTATACTTGGAAAACCAAAATTGTATCCAACTTGTTCAATTTACTCAGAGTTGAAAGTTAGAACTATCTTTCAAGTTTATGAACGGGCGATTTTATTGTATATATTTAAAGTAAATATAGGTCCATTTCAGCCTTTGCATTGTTATAATACTAGAACAAAAATCAATTGTAATTTAATTATTCCACGAAATAATACTAATTTTGGAACACAAAGTCCAATGATTAAAGGAATTCTGTTGCTTCGTAAATATAATATTAATTTAACTAATTTTGATAATTTTAATAAGTATAAGAAACATATTAACACTATTTTATCTTGGTTGTAAATGTCCACTTTTTAGTTCAATGATAATTTTAAGTAACTACTCTTAATGTTGAACTTTTTTTTCTTTCTTTTTTATTTTATTTGTATACTTTTATAATACACATAACATGAACCCAGCTCATCCGTCTACAAGCATATCTATGCTTATTGGATGAGCTTGCAAACCTACTATAATTTGTTTGTATATTTTGTTTTATCTTGTTTGTTTGCTAAATAAATATTATTATTATTATTATTATTATTATTTAAAAAAATCATCCGGAAAAACAAAAAAAAAAAAATTTAAGAAAACCAGGAATTTTCACACAAAATTGGTTTTAGACAAAATCGATTTTGATTTTTGGTGTAACTCTAAAAAAATGACGGTAGATACATGCAATTTTCACCGGTTATTTATATTAGCATTTTCTATACATGATAAGACTTTCAAAATATTTTGATTTGTTTTGAACTGTTTACGAACATTTTAAGTTTCCAATTTTTTAGTTTTTTTTTCTATGAATGTCAATAAAATATTATTATTTGTTTAGTAAAATTTTCTTTTTAAATCTAAAATTTTAAAATCTAATGCAAGATTCCTCATAAGCTTGTCTTCCTTTATCAAAAAAAAAAATGTCCACGAAAATCAAGTTAAATTATATTACAACATTGAATTCAAATTTTGCACCATCCATGACAGTAATCTACTTGTAACCTACTGTACAGCAGAGCGACACCCACTTTCCCACCTTTTTTTAAATATATAATGATAAAACTGTTTTAACTGCACCTCAATGCCCAAAGATATTTCAACAGATAATATAATCTACATATTATGTTGTCTTAAGATTCAAATTTGGAAAAAGTCTTATAAAATTTCTTTTATACGCATAATTGTTTTTATAATTCAATGCAATATCATCTAAACATAATTTCTATAACCTCTTGTTATTGTATATCATAATTAATTTATTTAATTTTCAGTTGATTAAAATGTAATCTGCAACTTAGGTTGATATATTATATGTACCTACTAACTCTTTTGAATAATTCGATTATGTTTAGTGACAATTATAGACCAAAAATCTTGGAGGACAGGCTAAAGCCACTACATACATTTTCCCAAAAAGTTACTCGATCTTTGCCCCCTATTAATTGCCTAATGTTATTAATTATTCTAAAAATTAATAAATCGCATAAAAATTATTTTTACACCAGTTTTATTTTAATTTTAATATTACTAATGAAAGTGTTCAAAACTTTTTTCAAGTTTCCCATAACAAATTTAAAGTCAGATGTATTATCATTTACCAAGTTTTTAAAAGGGTATATACATAATATACTTTTAGCTCTGACTGAATAGAGCCTATAATTAGAGTTATCTGCGATAAAATCCGTCAATATAAAACTTGACAACGAAATATAAATACACTTTCCAGAACATGAAACAAGTAAAAATTACAAAACGTCTCGTGCCTTATGAGTTTATATCTATTGCGGTGATATGTGAATGCAATGAATATGTGCGTGTCACGTGCAGCATTTTACTGTGCATTATTATTATATTTTATTAATTTTAAATTGATATTATACGAGTTTGATGATCAATTTATCTTGAGAAAAGGCTATGATTAAGGCAGAGCTACCCCCTCCCATCAGCCACCCTAGTTTGTCTTATAGTTATTTTCATTTATTAGTATTTTATTATTCGCCGTTTATAACAGTAAACTGAAAAAATAATCATATTATGTAATCTTAACGAGACTATTATTGGCTTTTAACAAATACAAAACTATAAAATTGTAATCACATAGGGCAGCGTCCGAATTTCATTAAAAAATATATATAATATATACGTATTATAGGTATGTAACATATTATACATCATAACAAATAACTTTTGTCCGTGGTTAGTAGGTCAAATTTCCATCTTCAGTTTGTTGGCTATATAGGTCCGGTCGATCGAGTTGAGTCCGCCATAAATGCTTGTCGATGTAAACAATTGGAAACCATTTAGGTTATATATAATTTCACTCTAAGTTGAATGGGATGTTTTAATCTTTAAAAGAAAGAAGTGTTGAAAAATGTTCAAACGAACGTTAATATCGAAATGCGTAGTTCAAATTTCAAATAAACAACGGAAGGATATTATAGAAAAGAAGATTAAAAAATAAAATGCTTTGACTCAGTTCGAAATTAAAAAAATGACACGTATTGTGTTCATTCAGACATTGGCGTACAAGTAGATACTCTCCAGAAGCTTAAACGTACGTTAAAAAATAATATTTTAAATAATTTAAATTCATAGATTCCTTATATTTACATAAATATATTTACTAATAATATAATACATATAATATATTTATGTTAAAATATCATGTATATATGTATACTTTGAATCACACTTCTTATTTATATATATTTTCCTATATCTGTAAAGGTGATAACAAAATTATATGGTTTTAAATATTATTATTGCAGAGAACGCTATTCGGCCGAAATATAATTTTCAGACTCCACTTTGATGCGCCTCATTCTAGTGTTATACTGTGTAATAGTGATGTAAACTAATAACGAATATTATTATCAGAACAGTTTTAAACATAATAATAATTATTAACATTGCAATTATTGTTGTATACAATATTATAAAAGCATTTACAAGTTTATATTTTTTGGCGAGGATTATAGTCATTAGTCAGTACTTACTCAGTATAGTCGTGATTATGTAAATCTTTTTCAAAGTGTTTGATCGTTAAAATTGCGTACTTAGTCCCCTCAAAATTACATCATTGGTAGTAGTTAAATTAAGTTACTTTTACTTTTTATAACTTTTCTTTTAGTTCTTTGTTTATTTATCTCTACTTTTAAGGACTGCAGTGTTCTCGTGTTTTTTCATCTCGACTATTACAGCACACCGAGTTTCATCAAATAGTAAACAATTATTTCAATCGGTTTTATTTCCGGTGGTGTTGTTTGCAGGCTTACATTCGATTCCCCCGCTCATTTATCAACTGCTTCGCACCGATAGACGCCGTTGCGGTCCAAATTAAGCGGACATTGCCACTCCAATAACGATTGGATGTTTTCAATTATTGCCTATATTGGCGGTGTCTTTAGTTTAAACGCAATAGTTCAATGGCTGAGTGCGGCGACGAAAACAGTTCGACGGGAATAAAGATTTTTGCAGGGTCACATCCAACTGGAAACCTATATATTTAATTTAATAATTATTAAAAAAAAAAAATTAAAATAGCCGACTAAGCATTTCGTGTTCCTGGCATCTCGGAGCTTTTTATCAAATATTTTTTTTTTTAGCAACTAAATAGGCATTATTAACAACCTAATACATACCTCATCGTCTGTCAGCTATCTCGATGTTTAAAATATCAAGGGTCAGGTATAATCCTCCATCGATGCGGATTCGTCCGCAACACTTCACCCGATCGTGTAGTATTATAATGTTGATAGGGCTTATTATAGAGATTATAGAATATACCTACTTTATATTGATTTAAAAACGTTTTATAAAATTGCGATACATTCTGTTCATTTTATTGACATTATTCAGTATATGAAGTAAGATGGTAATTTTTTTCGTTCAACGAGTTAATATTTATTATTTTCAAAACTATATATTATTTTCTATTGTAATTTACAATTCCGATTACATTTCTCGAGTGATGAGCATACTATACATAATACAATAGATGAATTCATTAAAGTTTATAATGTCGACTTTAATTATTATATTATCCTATATAATATTAACTTTAAAGCATTTTAACATTTATATATTTGTTTGGACTGGGTACAGATATTTTATTTTTCTAACCGATTTTATTGTCATAGTTTCTTATATTAACAAAATCATACATAATATGATTCATGGATTTTTCTTGTAGGGGAAAAATATAGAGTAGCGTGCTATGTACACCGGGTACCTCAAAGTCACGAATTTCTTAAAGTCCACTGAAAAAAAGCTGATAAAATTCTCAATAAAATTGAATGATACACTGGACAGTACAATATTGTGAGGGAATTCGATTATTATTATCATTAATCAATAATATATAATATTATGTTTTACAACTTTTACTTATATATTTTATTGTTCGAAAATGTATAGAAATATCACTGAAACCTTTCTAAAAAAATTACCACTACTTAATCATCTCACATCAGTTTAGATCTAATGTTGAGACTCGTTTATTTCTAATTTCGGTTTAAAAAATAGTCGTTTCAAACTTCGTGAACGTTTAGAGTTGACTATTTTAAGAACAATATATATTATACCACTCATATTCAATATTTTCCTACACAATGGAACAAAAAAAATGTATAAAATCATAATTATTCTTACACAAAGCAATAATACCATTATTTTTATCTCTCGTAGCTCCATCTGTAGTAATACAAATTTATGTAACGGTAAATTTGATTTATTGACAAAATTAATAAAAACTCGATAAATGTTCTCCTCCCTGTTTTTCGTAGGAATTATAGTGAAAATATATTCTAACAAAGGAAGATAAACTTTGAAATCGACCATAATCGACTAACTGCTAAAAATAACACTATATATTTTTATATTATATTACAGTTATTGGGTGTATACACAGAATAAGTATGCGTCTTATAGTTATTATATTGTTAGGTATATTATAATATTATTTTCAAATTTCGTAGAAATTTTTTTAAAGAATATTTTTTATGTGTCTTGTTATTATTTAATAAATTATTTATCCTATCAAACTATCTATACATACATTTATTTTACAGATAAAAAAAATATTTTTCCATCTTTGACTTGCCATGGATTTAAAAACCTTCAAACATCCAATTTGTGAAATGATTTAACTTCAGAACAATTTCCTAGTATCTATTAATAATTTAATCGTACTTCACAGTTAAACAAGAAACAACATTTTATGCAAAACGTGTGACATATCTTATGGATTTTAAATATATTTTTGAAAATATACGACCTCTCCTTGAATTTTGATAACAAAAAATCAATGAAATACATCGTAATGACATAGGATAAATAAATGTAGTAACCATGAACTAAACAGAACTCAATCAGGCCTCATGGCTAGTAGAAAACATAATAATAATTCCCTGCTAGAAATTAAATCCCAGGTACGTACCTACACTATAATTGTACATTAACTTCGTTACTTATTACCCACGATACTATTGTAATACCAATTATTGTATACTGTGCCACGATGGTATCATTTTTTACGCCAAGTACCTCTACAAACACAATCATTGCTTCTTCGATGTATTTGCAACGATTAGATGGTGGTGCCACTGGCGCGTCTAGACTTAGGAGACGTTTCGATTTTAATACTTTGGTCTTTGGTTACACTATTACAACATTCAGGTAGCTATTATAGTACTCCCGTTATTGGTTTGTTTTCATTGTATACGTGACAAACATAATAATATTACAGCACCTTATTATCGTACCTAATTTGAATAACTAGTATTGTCTATGGTCGAGTGGTCATCAGTCGCCAGTCACTGCGCCACTGTAACCAATCAAAACGGATAGGTAGGTTAGGTTATGCGTCCATTTGTTATCGATCACTTACGTTGACCGTTAAATTAGTATATTGATTCGTTCAGTCCATTAGAAAAAACATAAATTACAAATGAATTACACTTTACAGTAATAGAAATCAAGTTGAAACGCAAATGTTGGTGTCCAGTGTCTACACACGAAAACCCAAAATATTTTAACAACAATGATCTGTTGTATTATTATATTATATTGATTATGATATTATAATTATATAATAAAAATATATTATATAATATGTAACAATGAAGGAAAATATAAGAATCTTTAAAGTAGTCTAGAAGATCCTCAAGGTTACGAATCTACGTCTATAAAAATTAGGAAATTCCGAATTCGTTCTGCTGTATAAATATTTGCATTCAGAATTAGAAAATAATTGTTTATTTTCGGAATTATAAAAAAAATAAACGAAACTCAAATTGGGCAAAATCATGTTATTGCCGATTTTTTGTAATTTTTCGATGATTTTTCCTAGTGCATTTTTAAAATGACCAAACATCGAAAAATGACATAAAATAGATAACATAATATCTACATATTTGTAGGTGAGGACGCCTCACATCAATAAACTATACCACACAAAACAGCTTTATTGTGCACACTTCACTTTTGGAGTAAGTCTTCTTAACTTAAATAGCGTTTATACAATAGTTTTACTTTTACCAGTATATATTTTTGTTGTCATTTGAACAGTTGATTTCTATGTTTCCGTGTGGTAAGTGGTATATGGAGTCTACAAAAGGTTACACATTATTTTACGATGTTTCATTTGAGTGTGGTGTCGTGAATGCTGTGTGATGGTGACATAAACCGGTGGGTAGGTTGGCGGTTGCTATGGGTCTGTCCCTAGTGTACGGACACAGTTCGGTTTGGGATGTCGAGAGGCAAGTCACTTGTTTTCGTTGTACTTAAATATGGTTAACCATACTGGTTGACGTGGTAGGGCTTGACAAGCCATCTGTAAATCCAACAAAGTCATTCACATATATCACCGATCTCCAGTACTACTTTCCACCTCTCCAGTTGAAAATAACAAGATAAAATAAAATTATATGTAATAATGAAAATCGTATCATAACATTAAAATAAAATATATATGCCTATATAGTATATAATATATAGTTCATAACATTATAGAAAATTAATTTTTTTATTATTATTATTATTATACCTACTTTGATGTTGCAACAAAATTGTAATTTCAATATCAACTTCAATCATACACCGTGAGACTGGATATTTTTGTAAGGATTTATTCAATTATAACATAATGATATTATATCTATAATTTGAGCTCATAATAACAAACGACTAAAAGTTACGTAATAATAATATTTCATATTCATATATATAATTTCAACTATTGGGTTACAACTTACAATGAATAATTATTTACGTGAATTAATTTTATTACAATGATTACACATATTTATTTATCAAAGTACTTATTCATAATTTACAATGACCATTAGAACATGAAATAAAAGAGCTTAACAAAGATACTTATTAGTAAAGAAAACGCTGAAAAACACTTAAATGGCCTTGAAATTAAATTAGTAGTTGCAATAATTATGTAGAAAAATATCCTGAATAATACACATCAGTATAAAGTATAATATATGGCTGTTGCACCGAGACAAATCTTACAATTCGAGCAGTTTTTGGCCGCGACTCGTGGATAGATGATGAGGAAAAGGGTTGACGAATAAAAATGTATTTATTTATTTATGTAACACGGCGGAATCGTTGCAGGTCTATCTTATACCCTTAAATGATTTTATATGATAAATGTTGATCATAACAGAACCTAATAATAATAGGGCACCCCAGCAGTTGATAATAAATTAAACAAAATACATAAATGTGTTTACATAGATAACACAATAAGGCCAGCGGGTCTACGTGACCAATGGTCTCCAATAGTACAAATTACAAAATAATACAATCAAGAAAACCTGCTCTCTGGTAGGTAACACGGCCAATTCGCACATTGCCATAATAATATGCAATATTAAGCGCCATAAAAGTAGGTATAAATAGTGTTATTCGTTGATTGTGAACACTCATTTTTTATAAATCATTAACATTTTTTTCTTTTAGGTCTATTGGTGTACAAGCTTTTACTTTTGATTTATAAAAAACAACCTAATATGATTTAGATTCTGAGCTGAGTGATATACGTATTGGTTTTACCATGGATATATTGTGTTTTTTCGTCTGCCATCACTTTTTGGTGCAGTAAAAATTGTCTCAATATTGAACTAGAAAACACCTTCTAGTCAAAAATTGAATCTAATTGGTACTTTGGAAGGGAAAAATAAGAGAAATGTCCCTGTATTTTTTTAAATAATTGGGAAAACAAAAACTGGGCCATTAACGCTATGGGAATTTTACCATACCGTAAGTAGTTATCAGCTAGATCAAACTTACTACTAGAAACCACCATTGGAGATGCACATTAAAACATTTTTACGGTTCCAAAACTTGATGCCTGATTACAGACACACAAATAGCATTATTGTAAGACTAATACACACTCATTACTGTTTTGCTCACAATATAATAAATACATCGGTGCACACTGTTATAAATACATAATTATAACAATACGTTAATTAAAATATGTAAGTATTGATCTTAATTATATCTATGTGATGATTACCAATGAATTAAAATATTTTAATGAAAAATCGGTTGATTAAAAATATATTCCAAATTGCATTTAAAAATGTCTACTTACACTTATGTTATAGGTGACGTAAATATATATTTTTTCATAAAATAATAAGCATTTTCTATTATTTAGAAAATTGTGTGATCGATTTATTAAATTCAATATAATAATTGTTTTCTGCCAATTCAATTAGCTGTAATAGAAAACCTAATAGAACTTGAAAATTCTCCGGTGTCGATACTTCAACCGATATCCTTGTCATTAATTTTCCATGACTAAATTATTATTATTATTATTATTATTATTATGCTAAGGACAATATTACGGTAGACCGGAGGATTGAAACGATATCCGTGTTCACTTCAATAAATTAAATAACAGACCATTAGCCATTCGTCGAGCATATAATATGAAAATCGTTTTCAAAAGCCAACCACAACTCAAACATTTGGGCGCAACGAGTATAGAACTATTGTAATAACATAGGTATATACCTAACCTAACCTACAGTATTATTGTTATCATTATAATAAATTAATAAATACAGAGAATGTCTCACGGTGGTGTTAGCTAGTGTATATTTACGTCTTAATGTGTGTAAATAATAATATTATATTATATTGCGTTTGATACCTTATTCGTATTCGATAAAAAAAAAAAAAAATGTATTTATTTAACATGTCTTGGAAAATCCAATAATTGGACAACTGGAATATAATAAAATAGACACGGTGGGCCAATGTGGTTTTCCGATGTCAGCTGTAATAAAGGAAAACAAAATGGTTCAACGCAAACGATACAATATTTTAAAACAACGCACAATCGTGTAATTTAATATTTTTTAAATCAAAATTAATGGATTTTAATAATAATTAACATGAATGTTTTATTGTCATAATTTATTAGAGTATACATCACATCTTTGGTCACTTGAGCTACCACCATCTGAGCCTAGGGCACAATATTATACTTCTTCAATTTTACTAACAACATGCCATGTACAAATAAAAATAACATTTTAATTAGTATAGAAGTAAAGAATAAATGCTCGACAATTTACTCTTTGAAAATGAACTATTTAATTAATTGTACTATGGTTAAAAAATAAAAAGTACAAGTACCTATGCGGAGAACATTCAACTTTAAAGTTTATACTTTTCGTTGTTACGTGTTTAACCAACTTTATTTGATAAATGTATTAATCACGAATCATGATTGAACATGTAATAATTATTTACAACGTTTCAAAACAAAACAAAAAGTAAGCCATTAAATAAAAATATAATGCTTCATATCAATAAATTAATATGACGTTAATGAGGTTATTACGAAAAGATCTACGAATGATGAAATACACAAAAGCAATTTTAGTGGTATTAAAAACTCCTTTTAATTAAATTACAATAATCAATATTTAGAAGAAGATAATATTATTATATTTTATATATTATTTAATAGTATAATCATATTTTATGTTACCTATAACACGGTCCCGTATCCAGCAATGAAAATGTAAAGTAATATTTTATAATTTATTATTATGAATACAACAAAAGTACAGATTTAGTTTAATACCTTTGATATTTTTTTCAAAAGTTTGTGTTTTAATTAACCTGAGTCATCGAATAGATGGAATTATTTAAAATACAGTTGTTTCTGAGTCATATAAAAAAAATTCAAAGCCACTTTGTGGACCTCCAAGAGTCCATGGACAACGAGTTAAGAACACCTCCTCTTAATAACCGACTTAATTTTAAAATAATAATGAAAATGTCTCTTGGTGATTTAATATATTCTCTGCAGTCTGCAGTATTATCTCTTGTCCGACGCACTTTGTTTTTGTGTAGTTTTCACACCTCCAAAAACCTAAAATAGATCACGTTTTCACGTAAGACAACAAAAATGTACAATATGAAAATAAGATATAAATGAAAAGTTTCTGATGAAATACAAGAAAAGCGCACTTCTCTGAAACAAAAAAATAAATATTGGTTTACCCTCTACGATCGTTCAGCCACGAGTCACAATAGATAAAACACTGAAACACATTTTTTTGACAGACCGATTTAGTTGTAGTTGTGGTTTCTTAATACTATAATATTATATCTATATTTTTTTTTTACGAAACAATCGATGGTCATATTTTTTGTCGACTCATCCGAAACTCAACAATAACGACAATTTATATATCAAAAGTATTGTAATGAATTAATACTTACACTTTACAGTCCAACAGTTTTACTAAGATTTAGTCGAGAATTCTTCGCATAGGACGTACAGACTATCCACATACTATAGAATATTGTCAGAGTACTTAGAATTGCGCACACTGGTCAGAGTGGTCTCTCTAACTTTCAATTATATTATATTATATTATAATGGCTCAAACCGCTGTTTGTAGATGCAATGTAGAACAACTTGAAAACCTTCTCGTTTGTAAAATAATATATTATACATAATATAATATAGGCACAGTGGAATTATAGTGGTACGTAAAGTTACCTAGATGGTACGTTTCGGAAACGACAGAACAATCTAAAGTACTCGTTGAAAAAATATTGGATTTATTTTTGTCTTGTTATTTTTTCAATACTATAATATGCAATAGTTTTGGAAGGCACGCGTACGAGTTTTTTTCTATACATTTTAAGTACAAACATTTAATTTATTGTAGTAACTTTGATTTCTTAATTAAAAGTTGTTATAATATTTGAATATATAACTACGTTATTTAAACAAAATATTACGTAACAATATATTATATTATAGTACACCGTCTACACACGTGGACATGTATTTACAATGCATAGGTACAGTTCGACCAGAGTATCTAACCGTGTATGGTAATAACTATTTCTAATTAATATTATGTTGAAATATGATTTCGTATACTTATATCACAGTAGGTACTGGTGAGGCACAATATTAATATTACAGTGCACTGCAGTAGTTTTGACTCGAAATCAAATAATTAATATATTTGTATTCTTGTTTCACAAAAACATGAAATAGTTTTCATATAGTTAAGTTGTGTAAGTACTTTTAAAGTAAAATGATTTATTCCCATATAAAGCACTTGTTCAAATAGTCATGAGAGTTTTAAAGTTATGGACAGAGGAGGTATAAAATGAGTAAAGGTATATAACTATATAGTATATTATACTGAGTAACTGTTTTAACAGAAGGCATTCATTATCTCTCGAAAAGTACCTATTGAAGTTTTTGAAAACATTTTTCTAATGACAACATTCATTTTTGTTTTCATATTATGAAACAGAATATTTTTCTGAAAATGTTGATCAATGAAAATCGAATTTCTAACGATTTGTAGTTATTTGATTGCAAGTTTTTAATGTTTATAGAATGGAGTGGGAGACCATCAGTTTACGAGGTGCCTCTGTACGCATAAACGTAATCTGGGGGGGGGGGGGGAACTGCCATTCAGATATTTCACTGAGTGAGCAATAGTGTCTTTTTACTTTATAGATTTTTAGTTTTACCACAGACTGCCCCCTCTTTTCCCCAGAATTTACCACAGATTAGGCTAATGACTGAACCACTCTATTCTACTCATAAAAACATTAAACAGCAACTAGCTCTTCGTTTCATACGATGTGGCTTTAATACTAGTGGTACATTTGAATTTTCAATGTAAGTACAGCTAACTTCATATTAATTATGATTTTTCATAATAATATTGTTTGAGTAATGATTTCGTTTTAGCCAGTGTTTGTCACAATATATAAACCTGTTAATATAATATTATATAAGCAATATTATACGCTCATTATCGTATTTATTATTTTAGACGTAAGTAGGTACAATATAGTCAATATTCATCGAACGAACACATTAAAATATTACTTCGAGGGGAGTAAAGCGTGTTTATTTTGTTTAGGTTTCTTGGTTTTGTGCATAGCATAAAAATAGACACACAATTCCGTGTAAAATTCATTATTGTAATCCTATCGTAAACATTACGGAAACCTTACCACTCTACTTATACAACAAATTCGACTTGTGGCTTAGGTGCCTTTATTAAAGTTCGTCAAGCATTCGTTCGTTATACTTTAGATAATAATTTTAGGTGGTAGGTACCTATTTATATCTGTATATATAACCATTTTTGTCAACAAATCTATAGAGTTGTACGACCTTCAAGACACTGCAGTAGTTATTCCGGCTGCATGTTACTTGCGTCCCAAAAAAAGGTATATTTTTTAGGTAGTAAACTTGACCGGTAACTTGCGTCCCGTTTGCGGGACGCAAGTCAGCTATATAATAAGTATTATCGATATTATCTACTAAAATCACTAAAATCGATAGTTTATAAACTGTACTGTATTTATTAATTTTTTTGAAGGTATGGAAAAATTTGTGAAGTTCTAAATTAGTCGCGATTAATGGTTTTTATATAATTGATAGTTATAAGTTTGGATATCATAAAACTTTAAGGAATGCCAATTTTCGATGGAAGTGTACGAATAAAAGTTGTATGAAACTAGATGTTCATGACAATTTAATAAGTGATCCTACTTCACATACTCCATATCAATGATTGACAATTTATTATTACTACATATTATCATTATCATGACAAAAGTTATTATTATAACATATGAGTTTTTTTTTTTATTTAATAAACCTACTTTTATATTATAAATTCAAATAAACATCAATGCATTAATTTTTAATTTAAATTTTGATATCGATTATATTGATATTTTCGGGACGCAATTAGGTTATAAAACAAGGTATATCGGGACGCAAATAGACTATGACCTTATTTGAACCTTTTTTTAAGGGACGGAACTCACCTACAGATAATAATTTCGGATGCAAGTAGTATGCTCCCATTATTCCTTCCCCGCAGTCCAATGTTGCAAAATATCTCTTCGATCGCTCACGGTCTTCGTCGGTATTACACAATTTTCACAGTCTGGCACACCAAAGGCCGCCATGGATCAATTTTTTGAAGGGGCCCCAAAATGAATGGCCTTGAAATACATGTACATAAAAATTTCACCTAAACATTACGTACGCTTAAACATTTCGATAAATACTTTGCGAAGTCTCTATACTCCCTTTATAGTATAACACGCTGAGCAAATAATAAAAATTACGAGACACTAAAAAAAGCCGACACTGGTCACTGCATCTACCACTGATTCCGACCACTAATCGCTTACTATAATATAGAGATTTGTCTAAAAATTAATCACTTTAGCACTGTCTATAGATAGGTAATTTCTATAAATGTATTATGTTCAACACGCATATTACACAACGATTTGGTGTAGTAGTGCAGTAAGTCGTCAGTGTGGCGTGGAAAGACGTCCAGAAAAAAATCGCAATCACTTAAATACGTTAGGAATTACGACGATATATTACTATCTACCCCTACGGTGGGTGGTTTTGCAAGCAAATATTTGATATACCACCGCGTTATATAAGGAATGAGAAACAAACACACCACGTGTCTAGTAAATACCCGAGTTCGGTTATCGGCTAACCAAGGTAAACAATATAATAACAGTATAATATTATATCGTCTGCGTGCACTTTCTGTATGCAACCATAGACGATCGCGACAGTTGAAATAATGACAGCGATACCCCATTATAATCGAGGGTCGAATATTGTGGCGTTAAATGTGTACATACTCATTGTACTCGTTAGCGCCGCGTAATAAATATTACAATACAGCCCTTAAAAACATTAAAATAATGTGCACTATATGTAACAGCTCGAAAAATGTTTGTTTTTTTTTTTTTTTTGTAAGAGTATTAAATTTCACTTTTTTTGAACACTCAAACACATTTATAAATAAAACCCGTAGTAATTTTGTGCCAAGCTAGACATTTACGACATATTATTATTACGTGGCAAGTATATAGGTACCTACGTTAAAATAGTTACGATTCTTGTGGACGGATCGTCGTAATCGTCTTAAAACCGAAATAAAGTATTAAACTTTGTCCTTTTATAAATAATATGTATCAGAACATTATATGATTTAAAAACGTCACTAAATAAAAATAATATGAAATTAGGATAGTACGGGATTATAAGTATTATAAACACGCAACAGGAAACATTTCAAATATTTGACTTCAATTCCACCTGCAACTCAAAAAACGTAAAAAGAAAATTGTATCTAATACCTAATATCTATACGTTTATAAAGTTCCCCCCCCCCCCCGACTATGCTCAATCGACATCAGACCAATTTCGACATTTAATAACCTTTTAATAACTAATTGTAACTGATATAAAAACAATTTGTAACCAAACAGTTTCCGAGAAAACTAAATTTCCGTTTCGGGGGGCTAACTTCACGCAGCCCCCCGACTTTTTCCTATCGAATCCGGATCCATCCCCAAATTTACAGTTAGTTACTAAAAGATTACTAAATGTTGAAATTGGTCTGATGTCGATTGGACATAGTCGGGGGGCCAACTTCATAAAGGTAATATTTATACGAAAATTGTTATACTATAATCCGTACATTATAATTCCCTCGTTGACGTATATTTTGCATACTTACGTATCATAACTATTATTATTATTATCGTCATATCATAATATATTGTTATAACGTATAATAGTATACACTTAAAATATTTAAATAGTGCGTATCCGCGAATAAGTTTTGGAAATAAAGTATTAAACATTGTCCTTTTATAAATAATATGTATCAGAATATTATATGATTTAAAAACGTCACTAAATAAAAATAATATGAAATTAGGGCAGTACGGGATTATAAGTATTATAAACATGCAACAGGAAACATTTCAAATATTCGACTTCAATTCCACCTGGACCGCAAAAAGCGTACGAAAAAATTGCATCTCACGTGCATTGTCAGTTACAACCTAATATTATTGTTATACATACATACCTGATATCTATACGGAAATAATTGTTATACTATAATCCGTATATTATAATAATATATTTTACGATCGTTTACGTATATTTTGCATTCATTATACACGTACCTGCGTATCATGAATATTATTATTATTATTATCGTCATATCATATCATATATTGTTATAATATTATACACTTATGAAATATTTAAATAGTGCGTATCCGCGAATAAGTTTCGGCGTGCGCTAATGTACGATGTCGAGACTAATAATATTATTATGTTTAATACGCGTACACGACACGGTCCATTAATAATAATGGTATCGATCGGGCACATCGCCCTGTCCGTGATGATATAATAATAATAATAATATATGTCATCGGCGTAGAGTACAATATAAAATAATATATTGTGCACTATACACGACACGTGAATATAGATAATAATATGGAAACTTTACACCTCGATCCAGATATCATGTTTTAATTTACATTGAAATACCATTCACATAAACGGTTTTCACTGTTGCCGTTCAATTACTTCGTTTTATAATAATAATAATATTATACGACACACACTGCGTACGTGGGCGTTATCCGTCTCTGCGACTACAACAGCAGTGCTATATCATATTATACAACTACAATTAAATAATATTAAAATAATGTACTGCAAACATAATAATGTATGTGGTGATATTAATTATATGCGTATCTCTACCTAATGTAATTAGGTAATTTACCAGTCACTGGCACACTCGCCTAATACAAATATGTGGTTAAAAATATTATAATATTATTTTGTACATTATCCGAACGCAGAAAAATACGTAGGCATTCAATTAAAAACCATGACAAATATAACAGCTCGATCATCATTTCAAAGCGCACACAAAAGACACCTATCATATCAACGTCCTGGCACTGAACTAAATGCCTACATGGAACGCGTATTACGAATAATAATATATTATGATAACATTATTGTAAATTGTGCATAATATACGGTAGCCACCATAATTATATTATATCCATTCCGATTTGATTTTTTTACATTGACATTATGGTGACGATAACAATTTTCATACAGAGATAACTCCATAACATTTCATCGTGTTTTACTATGACTCAGAATGCACATGGTGACTTTCTATCAGCATCAAATTTTACTCTCATTCCGCTTATTTGTTTCAGTGGTTGTCGTACCTAAACGATATTGTCTGTTGCTCGCGAGTCTGTGTCGTCGATTCGCGTCTGTGGCATGATAGTGTTGTACCACCACTTACAGAAAAAAAAAAATCCGTTTTAATTAGAGCGCAAAATGTTATCCCTTCCGAAATTAATCGGTACGTAATGTGCCTCGCGGATATCATTTATTGCTGAGTTTGGTATTGAAAATTCCAGAGGTATATTTCACATTACATAATAATATTATAGTAAATACGCGGCGGACACTAAAAGCTCTGTGTTAATGCATCTATATAGGCGCGTACATAGTAGTGAAATACACGATGGTTTCCATCTCCACCACTCACCGAGTCCAACTCACTCACTCAACTCCCCACCGCACCCACCCACCCATCGGTTGTTGAACACGTTATGGGGCGCGTAGGTGTTCGGAATACAAAATATGTTTACATCGGAATGAAAGCTGCGGTTAAAAACCCAAAACACGACGGTCGGCAGACGAGATATTGTGTAAAGCAAAAGTATACGATATTGATTAAGTATTGTATTTTCAAAAAAATTAATAATTGACACGAGAAAAAAATGATAAGAAAAAATCTAATATAATAAATCAATATAGTAGATTTATTTGTGATAAACGAACAATTAAACGAACCGAACGTAGATAACCTATATAAATGATAATGGATGTGTAATACTCAGTTGGCAAGTACTCTAGTATACTTTCTAGTGATGATTTTTACGCGAAAACCGCAAGCGGCGTTTAAAAACAATAAATTATTATTGTGGCTGCGTACAACGCATATTATTATAAGTGATGGTAAAATATCAAAAGGTGATAATTACCTCAGAGTCACGTACATTTTTACACTAATTCGAGTGTGTTTATGATTAATAGCGAACGTATATGTTAGGTACCTATACTAAAAAATATGTAAAACAAATAAATATTAATAAAAGTTAACAACCCGCCGCCTGTGAATGCGATCGATATAAATAGAACTCGTAACTATATCAATAATTAATAAATGGTATTACGTTTTTAATTAAGCAAATTATTCGGTGCTTCGTGATACATTTGTACATACATTTTATCGTCACGAATTTGAATATACACGATTCTCATAAACACCCAGCAAGAAATATAAAATTATAATAATATAACAATAATCATAATTTAAAGAAAATCATAATGCAACATAAATGAGTGGAAAATAATTTATTGTGGATGTTCGGGGTCCGTCCAATAAGATTCGTGCACTCAGTAGATTAAAATTCAACCACAAACACACAATGTCTCATTTGAAGTCACATTGAAAAGTAAAAACCCAATAACATCAAGACATTCAAGTCGTTCTCAGACAGTGTTACATAATATTATTATTATTTCCACCAAACATGCGTTGGATTTACAATGAACCTCTAAATTATATTTTAGCTATATTGTTTAGCCATGGACGTTATTGAAAATTAATTATATCGAAGCCACCGCTCAGTTCACTGCGCGTCATTGATCATGGAACATTAAAATATTGTTTTTTCATCAAGTATTTTATGATATTATTAATTTCTACTCCGTTTTTATACTTTAAATTTTGATTAATTGCAAAATAATAAGTGTAATTTTTGATTATTATATTATAAAATAATAATTTGTATTTGTATTTATTACATCAATTCATTATGTTGATAAAAAGAAAATACATTAAATTTTGATTAATTGCAATATAAATGTAAAATGAAGTTTGGTAAAATAAAAATTAAGGGTTACTCCTGTTCTAAATGTGTTGTATCTGTAGCGTGCTTTTTAGTTTCAATCCTAGCTTTTGCTGTCGTTAACCATTTCCCAATTATAGATATAATTTCATCATCTTTTGTGATTTGATATTTAGATTGTTTAGTAGCATCTAAAATACATTTTTATTATCAGTTAAAGATTCACTTGATGTAATTACCAAAAAGTACTGTGTTGATCGAAAATGAGAAAAATTATATTTATTTCTTATTCTATAATATATTAATATGTGAAAACTCTTAATAATGAATCAGAAAAAACTTTATTTTTTGAATCATGTGTTTTGCTGATTTACCTCCTGATCTGTTCAACTCTAGTATCTATACATTAAATAATTAAATTTTTTCAACTGTATTTAAAAATAAATTGGTATATTATATTAAAAATAATATATAAACAATTTTTAATACAACATTTATATATCGTAATGTAATAACATACAACTTTGTTTTTAAAATCTTGCTCATTAACTTGAAGTTTATTTTCTAAATTGTTTAGTTCTTCGTGGTTAGGAATTGGCCAAGCAGTTACAAAATAATCTATATCACCAGTCCATGAATTAAATGTAGTTATATTAGATCTTGAATTGTTTAAAGAATCGATGATTTCTTGTTGAGTGTCGGATATTTTTGTGACCTCTACTTTTAAATACGCTAAGTAATTGATAATAGTTTTGAGTGCAGCTGAAAAATGAAAGAGAAAATTGTATAATCTAAATTTATATAGTTATTAAATACAAATAATATTAAAATATTAGATTTTTTTTAATGTGAATTATTCATGTTTGTTTTGGTAAGTATACTGAAACTGATTTCCAGTATTCGTATTAGTGAGCAGTGAGCACATGTTTTAGTGACCAACTGCTGTTTGGTCTTTAGTTTTTACTTAGCATCTTGGCTTGAATTAAAAGTTATCAAAATGAGTCAAGTGTGGAATGCTTTTAAAAAGTCTGAATGTGGTCAAAGAGCCATGTGTGAAATCTGTCTCAAAAGCGTGTCAAACTCTGGTACGAATACCAAAAATCTCTGGAATCACTTGAAATCGGTTCATAATTAATATAAATATCACGAACTAGACAGATTAAAATGAGGTACAGAAGACATAGATGATTATTTAGAAACCAGCCTAAATAGGTGCGTCGCAAATATTAATTTCAAACATAATCATTAATAATTAATTATCTGCTACAAAACTGATTGTTAACAGTACGTCAGTAATCAGTACTTACCTACTCGTATTTTTAAAATAATTACTATTTTTAACTCGTTTTTTTATTACATTGTGAGCAATTTATAAATACTTGTTTTTTAAGATGAATTACAAAATGTTTGTGGTTTTTTAGTATTTATATTAACATTTTATGTTTTAATTTCAATTTTTAGTTCAACCATTACTCACGACCTATCAATGGATAATATTAGTAATATTCAAAATGAATTAAGTGATACTCAAACAAGTCTAACAGATGAACAGACTTCAGCTGAAAGTAGTAAAATAGTAAAAAGTGGTCATGCCCAGCAAACTTCCATAATTACATTCACCTTCAAATCTATGCCAAAATGTACGAAATTAAAACTAGATAAAGCTCTAGCATATTTTATATCCTTAGATATGACTCTACATAGTATTGTAGAAAAAGAAGGATTTAAATTGTTTACAAAAGCGGTAAATCCGAGTTATCAATTACCAAGCAGAAGTACTTTGACTAATAAAAGAATACCAGATTTATTTAAAAAGACAAAGCTAAAGATTGAAAAAATACTGTCAGGAGTTCCATTTTTATCAATAACTACAGATTGTTGGACTTCTTTTGCCAATAAACCATTCATAGCCATCACTCGCCACTTTTTGGACAAATATTTTAACCTTGGTAAATATTTAATCTTTTATTTGATTAAAACGTCTCTAGTATTTAAAATAATGTTATTTAAGTTATTTTTTTTTTTATACTTTCAGATAGTTTTTGTCTGGGATGTGGAGAGCTTAGTGAAAGTTAGTTTTTAATGTAATTCTTCCCCTAAATGCATTAAACTGCAACCTACACATCGTATGGCCATATGCCCATATCCGTGCTTATCCCCCGTTCCACTAACCTATATAAGTGTATTTGCTGTTGAAGTGAACACCACAACTCAACTCAGTGCACCAAAGATAGAAATAATCTAGTAAAATGTGCCTTATACAGTGGACCTCATCTACCTAACAGTTAATTTACTATAAGGTACTTATGTTAAGTTCACAAGGACCTAAATAAATTATTGAAATCTCAATCAGCGTATTATTGGTCTAAAAACAAATAACTTCAATAGAATTTTTTCTGCTCCCTAAAAAAAATGCTAACCAAACAACTATGAACCAACCCCTCAAAGGATATAGTTCCTGAAACACTAGTGAAGTCAAACTAACAGAACAACTTGAAACATTCGTTAATGATTTAAAATCATTAATAAAACCATTGATCTCATTGCTGCTTATAATAGTTGTTGTAGTAAAACTAGTATTAAAAATTAATATATTTAACCGTACTTGTATAAAACGACAACGGATTCACCAATAACGTAAATTAATACAAATAGTGCTAAAAAAAAAAACAACGTCGGCGCCTAAAAAACTATTTTTTAAGGAGGAAAAATGATATTGGCATTTTAACGAGTCTCGCCTACGATGTTTTATGTAAGTGCTTCAAATTTATTAATTATAGCATTGAGTATATATTGTACAATATACAATATATACAATTATATTGTAACAATATATATATTTATAAAATATATGCTCAATGATTATAATTTGGTTTTTACCGTTTTTATATTTTAAGGCAAGTCGAGTCACTTTTAACAACCAACTAAATCTGGTATTTAAAGGTAATGAGAATTTGCAAAGTCTATCCTCGTGTTACAAATATTCATTGGACTAGACAATGTGAAATTACCGTAAATAATATTTAAAAACAAAAAATTATTTATAATAGTAATTTATAATTTTATATAGAAAAAAAATCGGAAATGGGAATCAGACGAATCGTAAATCTTTTAAATCGTATACAGTACGCAGGATTTTGGGTTTGAATGATATTAAAAATATTATATTATTTGTGTATTTATGCGAAATAGGTACTTAGATGTATAAAAATAAAACATGAAAAGATATTCGGACACTACAAATGTAACAGAATCTGCAGTAGCATATAGTAGCATTATTATTACTGACAAATTTGTGTTGAATTTTAAAAAAAAAATTTACCTTGTAGGTACATCTAAAAAAGTTTGGAGAATTCAACTGATATAGTTATTTTTTCGTGGGTGGTTTTTAGTTTTTCCACGATGCACATACATATTTTGAAGCATTTAAAAATGAACCACACGATAGGTATATTATATTGGATGGCGGGTAACTATATAAAACCGTTGTGAAGTAAATGCGTCACAATAGCGATGACGCACAGATATTATCTTTACACACCGTTAAAATGTTTAAAATTAATAAAATATATTTTAGGATTCAAACGAATTCAAATATAATGAAATTGGTATGCACTACAATTTTGGGGAATAGACATATAAATGATATTGGCGTTCGCTTAGTATGGGCAAGGTATACTCCCACGTGTGTATAGTTTTCTACACGATTAGACTGTAATTGATAAGACGTATTGTAGATTTTAATTTTATCATTTCTATTCAACAGCTGAATAAAATAAAATAATATGTGTATTTATATACACTTAAGCGTGCATGTGTGAGTGTGTTATTTAAATGTATAATATGTATTTCGGAAAAAAAAAACGAATTTTGATAGCATTAGGTTAGACTGTCGGAGCACTATATAAAAATTGAATTATGTAAATGACCCATGCGAACAGAATATATCATATACGTACTACGAATATTATTCGATTATAAAGAACTCTTCGCAACTTAACAGACGTGTAACGCAAGGTATAATACATTATTGATAAACGTATAATATATTCACATTCAACGTCACGCCATTAAAATAAAAATAACTAATTTATTAATTGCAGAGTACGCGGATACAAGTGTAAATTATTTACAAAATATTTTTTTGAAACAACGCGTAGTTCTTAGTAATTGTTATTGCGAATAATATGTAACTTTGTATTCATAAAGCATAATTTATAATACCACTCTTGAAATAATGATATTTAGGTATGAATTTATTTTTTATACCCACTACGTAGCGTCGGTGTTACACTAATATTGACTTAACTGTCAACCATAGACATTTTTCACCGACCAAACGTATAGTTGGTCTGAAACGGCTTCATTATATTGCTGTAATTTTGTATTTTAACATTTTACACCAATAATTATTAATTTAACACATTCTCCGAATACCACATATCAGCTTAATATTTACTTTATATACGAATATAAAAATAACAACAACAACAAAATGATTATATTTTTAGAGTTGCCTTATTACTATAATAAAATTATATTTATATTATATTATATTTAATACAACTTAAATGAGTGTGCTTGTATAATATACACCGCACATACAAAAAATGCATAGTATAATGTAATCATTGCATAAACTGGTTTGAAGTTACAATTAAATAAAAATGCTGATTAAGAGGACGTCGCACCCACATGTGTTGTCTCCGTCTTAAACATATAACATTTTCGTTCACTAGTTGCAATAGGGTGTTGTCAGTTTTGATATTATAGTGAATTGACCTATTATCAAACTCTAGTTATCAACATTATCTGTGTTCTCTCGTTGGTTTTTTACGATATTTTAATTTTTAAGTGAGTTATGAGCATTTTCAAACATTAATAACCGATAACTCACTTAAAAATTAAAATATCGTAAAAAACCAACGACAGAACACAGATAATGTTGTTACCTAAAAATTTGATAATAGGTCAATTCGCTCTAATATCAAAAATTACTGCACCCTATTAAAACTAGCAAACGAAAATTTGCTATGTCGTACGTGTGTAAGACGGAGACAACACATGCGGGTGGGACGTCCTCTTAAATACATAATTTACTGGAAATTAATTTAAAAAAAATAATAATCAATATTAATTATGTACATACTAGCTGTATCACCCGACTTCGCCCGGAAAAAAAAATTTACAAATTTAAAATGCGGTGCTACCGGTGTATCTCAATTATAGATAAAGTCATAAAGAAAATTAATTTTAACCAATCGTTATAGTAAAAGTTGAAACTATATTATTTCAATAACGTAATTTATATAATTCAACTAGTCGTGGTAAAAAAAATTTAGTGATCGGTGTTTTCCACACAACTCCTCGCCTTGTGTATTTAATACTAAAACTATTTATGTAACAAAATGTATATTAATTTGTAGCTTATAATTTCGACCAGTCTTTATTTACGACAGAGTGCGTAAACGATTATAATATAATCTGTGCATGTACATTTCTTGCAAACAACAGACATTAAAGGTATATTTCAGACATAAAAACGGATTACAATATTCAGTTAAGTACTGAAATGACGAATAAAATCACGGGTTTTTAAACAACGGGATTTGCATTTTCTTAAGTAACAATAAAATTGGAAATAATAGATCACTCGGAGGAGTATTTGGAACAACTTTGTGAAAAAAGTCGTTAAATTATTTAAATGATACGCACTCTAAAATACCGTAAACGTTAAATATAATACAACCCCTCTCTTCCCCCCTCAGAAAAATAAATTAAAAACTGGGCAACGTGGTGACACTCATAAAAGTATTTTGAACAACTCTGTGAAAACAAATTGGAAAAAAGTTCAATAGTGGCGTCAGAAAATTGGGACATAAAAAAATGACTTTTCTTTTATAGATATTATAAGAATGTTAATAAAGTTAATTTCAACTCATTGCATTTGACATACAATATTAAAGTTGATTTTACATATTATTTTCTACTATTTAAAAATATATCGATCAAATGCGAGACCTTATACAGGCACAACTATTCCACTGACCTTAATAATCCACGAGATTGTGAGTAGACTTGCTTTTCATAAGGTTGACCATGACTTTCCCAAAATGAGTCTCATTTGATGGCCTTTCGTGGGTATACACTTAATATAATTAACTAAACTCAATGTTAAAACTATTTTTTTTTCACTTATGTTAGAAAAAAAATGTCATTTATAATTCCCCCTTCCGGCGTGCTGTGATTAAATTTGAAAAAATTATGAATTATAATTCATAGCTATAAGTATTTGGACGAAAACATAAATCTAATCTAATCGTATTATGTATCTGATGATTTCAATGGAATTTATAAAGTATATCGAATACATAATTAGTGACTGACGAGTAAAGATTTATTGGATAGTAAGAGAATAATAAACTAACTATGTCTAATTTTTAATGTTAATTCGTTATATCTAAAACTATAAATTATATTAATAGGAAGACTTCTTTAGTGTTGTACATAAAAATTAAATTAATCAACGTTGTAAAATAACAAAATAAAAAAGGTGGGCAAGTGGATGTCGCTCTGCTGTACTGTAGGTTACAAGTGGGTCACTGTATAATGTATGGTATTAAATTTGAATTCAATGATATATCATTGTATAAGAAAAACGATTCTGAGTGGAGACGATATGTCAGTCTAGGTATAAGACATATTATACACTTATCTATGGTATTAAAAAAAAAATTGACCTATAATAAATTCCAAATTAATCATATCACAATATCCATTAGGTACATATAACGCGTTATACATCAACAACAAACCGTGATACTATCATCATAATATATCGATGAAAATATTACAAATTAGAAGTTTCAAGTGCCCACGAATAATATTATACAATCACAACAAAATAACTAAAATAGTTATTCTAGGTTTTTATGTAATTTCGTCCAAATTTGAACTTAAAATGACTATACAAATAAACTGTGCTTGTGTATTTTTTAGATTTTTTGGTAACCGAATTATCTATTTACATGGAATCTTGTTTTAAATTTTCAATCCTTAGCTATAAAAACTGAACATTTTATAATTTATTAATTACAATGGTTGATAATTTTCGAGATTTTGATAAATTCTGTCCAAATTTGATCTTTAAATGCTTATAAAAAAAAACTGTGCCTATGTATTTTCAATATTTTTCAACTGCTATTGTAAAAATATATCAGGAGTCTTGTATTAAATTTTTACACTTTTTGGCCCAACAGATAAAACTTTATTGATATTTATAGAAAAAAAAACTAAAAAAATTGAAAACTGAAAATGCCCGTAAACAGCTCAAAAAGTGTCAAAATATTTTCAAAATTGTATGGTGTATAGGAAATGCTAATATAAACATTCAGTGAAATTTTCATGTATCAACAGTTATTCGTTTTTGAATTACAAGAAAATAAGGAAATCGGTACATGAGAAATCGAGTGAATATCTAATGTTGTAAAAATATGAATTTAAAACGCTCATAAAAATTTAATTTGACTTTCTTGTAGAAATTTTTTTTTTGATAAAATTAGACAAACTTATGAGGAATCTTGTATTAGATTTTAAAATCTTAGATTTAAAAAGAAAATTTTTTATGAATTTCTAACTCAAAATAATTTGCAAATTTTCGTGATTTTTCCGTATTTTTTCAAGATTTGAACTTTAAACGTGTATAAAAAAAAACTGTGACTAAGGATTTTTAATTTTTTTCATCTGCCTTTGAAACAATAACCTAGGAGCCTTCTATTAAATTTTCAAGCTTTTTTACCCAACAAATAAAATTTTATTGATATTTATAGAAAAAAAATTTAAAAAAACTGAAAACTGACAATGTCCGTAAACAGTTCAAAAAAAGTCAAATTATTTTCAAAATTGTATTGTGTATAGAAAATGCAAATATAAACAACCAGTGAAAATTTCATGCATCTACGGTCATTTGTTTTAGAGTTACACCAATAACCAAAATCGATTTTGTTAAAAATCGATTTTGCGTAAAAATTCCCGTTTTTCCTTAATTTTTCTTTTGTTTTTCACATCGCTTTTGAAAACTACTGGGAAATTAAAATTTTGACCTCCCCAATGCACCAACGATATTCACTTTCCCATCGAACAAGATACTGAAGTCGAAAATCGAAGCATTATTTCGACTACTTATCGTGTACACAGACACAAAAATAAAAAAATAAAAAAAAAAATAAAAAAAAAAATAAAAAAAAAAAAAATAAAAAAAAAAAACACACATCATTGTAAAATCAATACATTCATCGTTTCACTCAGAATCTAAAATACTGCATTATAACCGTTCTTTTAATATTTTTTTTAAACTTAAATTTTCAAGTTTTATTATTTATAACTTTAAAACTTATAAGTTATCAGTCAAAATTGCACATTATAATATTAAAATTAAAATAACTTTCATATTTGTGATGCTTAAGCATTTAATTATGTCAATTAATTTAAAAACAAATATGAAGTATACCTATAAATTATATTCAACATTTTGTAACGTTTATAAATCTCACAGAAAACGAATTATCGATTTGCATTGTAAAATAGCTTTTAAAAATTATTTGTAGTCAATATTTTTGTTGATTTATTTAAATTTTGTTTATTTATATATTATATATATTTTCTTTATTGGTCAGGTCAAGGTTGGCCAGTCCGGCAACTAGCAACTATGACCATAAGCTATTGTAGGCACTACGATTGATAGGGTTGGAACGGTTGGTATGGTTGATTAGCAAGACGTGTATGTGTGGCAAGGTATTTGTCACTATGAACCTGGGTGGTCACCCATCCGAGAACTAGTGGCAGTGGCCATCGCTTACTCTCAATCACGTTGTGTGATTGATTTCAGCCACTGCGCGTCTCCGCCGCGCCGATAAACTTTTATTTATTTATTAGGTAGGAAATTACGTAGATTTAATTGAAGAATCATTTAAGACTTTATTATATTTAATTTTCTAATTTATAACAATAGTACTTATAATTATTTATTTTTTTTTTTTTTTTTTTTTTTTTTTTTTTTTATTGGGTAACCCGCGGCAACATAGGCCATTGGGTGTGGGGAGGGCACTGTAGGTTTTATATTGGGTAGGTTGGTAGGTTGGGTAGGTTGGTACACGTGTGTGTTGTGTTTGGCAGAATTTCTAATGGGGCACCCGTAGGTTTCTGCCGTGCCCCGGGGTGGGGGGATGGCGGCACTTGTTCTCCGGACACCGTGACTTGCACGGAGAAAAATGCCGCCCAGTGGTCGAGGATCGAACTCGGACCGGCTGTGCCGAATCCGTCGCGTTAGACCGCTCGGCCACCTCGTCCCCCATAATTATTTATTAACAGGTGTGTATTATAAATGTCATTGTTTTAGATTCTGAGCGAAGCGATGAATGTATTGATTTTACAATGATGTGTGTTTATTTTTTATTTTTTTTTTTATTTTTGTGTCTGTCATCACCTTTTAGGACAGTAAAAGTGCTTGGATTTTCTTCAACAGTAACTTTTCTGATAGGAAAGTGAATCTAGTTGGTACTTTGGGGGGTCAAAAGTAAAAATTTCCTAGTAGTTTTCAAAAGCGACGTGAAAAACAAAAGAAAAATTAAGGAAAAACGGGAATTTTTACGCAAAATCTGTTTTCGAGAAAATCGATTTTGGTTTTTGGTGTAACTCTAAAACAAATGACCTTAGGGACATGAAATTTTGACTGAATGTATATTATATTAGAATTTTCTATACACCATAAAATTTTGAAAATATTTTGACTCTTTTTGAGCTGTTTACGGACATTGTCAGTTTTAAATTTTTTTAGTTTTTTTTTCTATAAATATCAATAAAATTTTATCTGTTGAGTAAAAAAGCTTGAAAATTTAATAGAAGGCTCCTAGGTTATTGTTTCAAAGGCAGATGAAAAAAAATTAAAAATCTTTACGTCACAGTTTTTATTTATAAGCATTTAAAGTTCAAATTTCGACAAAATACGGAAAAATCACGAAAATTAGCAAATTATTTTGAGTTGAGAATTCATAAAAATTTTTCTTTTTAAATCTAAGATTTGAAAATGTAATATAAGATTACTCATAAGTTTTTGTACCTTTATCAAAAAAAAAATGTCTACAGCTAAATAGGTATCACAGACATTTAATTGATTGTGCCTAAATAATCAACTTGAATACAGAAGAAATAACGAACACAATATGTTCTGATAACTTGATAGTTATTTACAGTCCATAAACTATAATAGTTGAAAATATATTATAATTAGGTATTTTCAAATTTTTAAACAGCCACATTATACGTATTGATATAATATGTATTTAATCAATTTATAAATGAGTATAGTAAATTATGTTAATTAAATACAATCTTTGGGTAACGATAATAATATGTATAATATAATTACCTATATATTGTTTTTGAAATGGAAAGTTAAATTTTCGATGCCCGGTCAAAACGTAAGAAAATTACCTTTTTTCCATCCAGAGAACAATAAATATAGGCACTTTAGGTATGTACTATATTTACTGGCCGGGCAAGCGGAAAAGTTACTGTTCAAATCCGATTAATATACATGAACGTATCAGTATGTCATGTCTAATATATCAAATAGCTGATTGGTCGGTTATATATTATATACATTGGCTGTTTTATAAAATAGTTTTGCGAATCTATAGACACTGTGAACGGCAGTAACCGTTCATTATGGATTACCATCAGACACTGACAATCTATACCGTGGTCCTAACAAAACATAGACCCTTTTTACATCACTTTATAACATGTTACATGTATCCTTTTCCACCATTTTTCTAAATATATACAATATAGAATAATTATTAATACGTGGCAAATATGCACAATCGAAGCAAATAAATAATAAATAATTGTACTGTCGTGATGTGTCACTAATTATTTATTACCATTGCCATGGTAGTATTGTTAATATGCAGAAGTGTGATAAAAAATATTATTTTTTATTGGCGCGAAAGTTTATTTTCCATATAAAATAAGTGTGGGACACCTTTTAGAATTTAATAATATTTAATAAAAAAACACTATTCAGATGCCATCAGATTGAATCTTTCATGTTTCTCGTAAGTTGTACCCGTACATTTTTGTAAGAGTTTCAACTTTTTAAGAAGTGTTATTCTATGCCACGACAAAATAACATTTAAACTATTCAACTTTCCGTGATTAATTTTCCGTGATTCAGTACTGCTAACTTTATCATAAAAAAAAACTTTTTTTTCTTCTAAAATACATATAATAACCACTGAGTATATACATATTATATAATATATTTATTCAATGATATAAATGTATGTGAACTACAAATAATTTTAAATAATAATGTTTAGCTTGATCAAAAGTTCTAGTGCGTAGATAACTTCAGCAATATTGCAATATATTTTCGTCACTGTTTATTGGGAAGTAATGGGAACTAATATAATATTAATATTATGAATCTAATATTAAGAACATTTATAAATTTATTATTAGGTACCTCTGTAACTATATAAATTATTATTTATTACTAAATGCATTGTAATTTGTAGGTCTATTGTGCGTACACATAATTTAGTAGTCATAGATAGTACTATAACACGGTGGTACTTAGACGCTTAGACAAGGGTATTCAAATTGTATCAAATGAAGAGAAGGTTAGATTTAAATATTATGTCAGTATGCATAGTCAATGTATGTGTCTTATGTGACACACAAGTTGACTATGCGTAGTGAGTACAGACATAAAAGTTTAAATTTGACACTTGTATGATATTATAATATTAAGACAGTAGTATCGGTAATCTGTTTTATGTACAAGAAGCTCAAGTTTAACCAGATTATTATGAAAACGGGAATTTTTCCTTTAAAACCAGTTTCCGACCAAAAACTTATTTGACC